>NC_037332.1:48062500-48687500 GCF_002263795.3 Bos taurus | reverse complement strand
ATCCCGGAGACCTAGTCCACCCGCCGTGCGCCGCTTGGGAGCAGACGCGGAAAAGGGCGCTCCAAGGGACCCCTGGGACGTCACTTGCGCTGCCTCTGGCCAGATGAGGCATGAACGGAGGGAAATGCGGTGAATTGACTTATTAAGGCTTGACTGAACCCAGACGATAATAATAATGATAAGTTCCATTGGTACCCCGGTGTTAAGTGAAGGCTCCTATTCCTCCACTTTTCTCACTGTCCCACTTCTCCCATATTCCGCCCCTGTCATTCTTCACTCTGCAAACACTTGGCGCATTCCCATCTATTTAAAACCCGAGAGTCCACTGTCCAGAAGTGCCCTGGTTGCTGGCGCTGGGGCTGACCAGGGCATGGGGCTTTCACTCCTCGCTTGTCTGACACTGCGGAGAATGCTTTTTACAGCTGGGGACGCTCTTCTCCCTGCTCACCGGCAGCACCCTGAGCTCTGGATGACAGGCTTGCCTAACGTGCTGGGGTCGGGCTCAAAAAGTCATGACTATCTTCATGTTGCTGCTAAGTCACTTCAGTCGTGTCTGACTCTGTGTGACCCCATAGACGGCAGCCCACCAGGCTCCCCCGTCCCTGGGATTCTCCAGGCAAGAACACTGGAGTGGGTTGCCATCTCCTTCTCCAATGCATGAAAGTGAAAAGTGAAAGTGAAGTCACTGAGTCGTGTCCGACCCTCAGCGATTCCATGGACTGTAGCCCACCAGGCTCCTCCGTCCATGGGATTTTCCAGGCAGGAGTACTGGAGTAGGGTGCCACTGCCTTCTCCGACTATCTTCATAGTTGCGGGTATATCGAGAAATTTGGAGGCGCGCCGCGCTGGTACTGAAATCTCAGGCGCTTTAGAGCAAGCCAAGGCTCTGGCCTTGCATACGGGAAGAGTAGTTGGCTGGCAATGGTCTCTGGCCAGCTACACCCATTAAACCCCAGTAGGGATTTAATTTGCCCCCCTGCCAAATCCCTTGGGTGTGTGATGAAAACGGAAGCAAAAGGGGGTTTCTTCTTTTGTTTAACTTAGATTTCAGACTCAGAATAAGGTTGTTTACTTCTCTGTTTTTTGGCATCCAAATGCTGCAACAGATGTCCCAAGGATTGAGCCTGTGGGGTTTGGCATATTGTTTGACTCAATCCCTTGTGGGGAGGGGCTTCCCTGGTGGCTTAATGGTAAAGAATCCGCCTGTCAGTGCAGGAGAGGCATGGGTTCCATTCCTGGGTCAGGAAGATCCTCTGGAGAAGGAAATGGCAACCCACTCCAGTATTCTTGCCTGGGAAATCCCATGGACAGAGGAGCCTGGTGGTCAACAGTCCAGAGGGTCACAAAGAGTCGGACATTACTGAGCACACAGGTACAAAGTGAGAGAACAAACCTGAAGTGGAACAGGTGCATGCATTAAGTATTGGGTCATGAGTTACTAAAGCATATGCATTTCTAATTATGAAATATTTTCAGTGGTACAACTGTTCACTTCAAAAAGAACAAGTGTTTTGATGAAAGTTTTGCTTTCATTTTAGGTTTGAAGGATTTGTTAACAAAAGAAACCACTGGTCACACAATAAACAATTTCAATATTTAATCGAGGATTAATTGCCTTCATTTCAATTATACAGTCATTAAAAGAAAAGACAAAGATCCTTCTAGTGAAAGCTATGGTTTTTCCAGCAGTCATGTATGGATGTGAGAGTTGGACCATAAAGAAAGCTGAGCACAGAAGAATTGATGCTTTTAAACTGTGGTGTTGGAGAAGACTCTTGAGAGTCCCTTGGACCACAAGGAGATCAAACTAGTCAACCCTAAAGGAAATCAGTCCTGAATATTCACCGAAAGGACTGAAGCTGAAGTTGAAACTCCAGTACTTTGGCCACCTGATGCGAAGAACTGACTCATTGGAAAAGACCCTGATGCTGGGAAAAATTGAAGGCAGGAGAAGGGGAAGACAGAGGATAAGATGGTTGGATGGTATCACTGACTCAATGGACATGAGTTTGAGCAAGCTCTAGGAGTTGGTGCTGGACAGGGAAGCCTGGTGTGCTGCAGTCCATGGGGTAGCAAAGATTTGGATATGGCTGAGCAACTGAACTGAAAAGAATAAAGAAAAGTAAAAGCACATATATCACCAAATTGCGCCAACCAACATCCAGGCTTGAACAGCCCTAGGAAGTCCCTCATTAATAGCAATCTGGAGTCCCATTTGGGAAAAGGTCCTGGGCAATGCGTCCACCCCATGGGTGAGACTTCAAATTACAGTTTCCAGGGCTCCCACTTACAATCCTGGGCTACAAACATATCATCAATTTGCACACAAAAGTGCAGCCCTGGTTCTTTTTTAAACTTTTACAATGCTGTTTATCTTGTGAGTCATAGGATTTTGTTAGATCTGGGGTTGGGGTGTGGGGATGCTGGCCAGACCCTCAGGAGCTCAAGAATTCCAGACCCACCTCCTTTTTTTTAATCTACAGTGCTGCCTGACTTGTGTTTGCAGATAGGCACAGAATCTAGGCAGTGTCCAGGCCAGTCAGAAGCAGGTCAGAACCTGCTCTCCTGCTTCTGAAGCCAAAACAAGACTTCCTCCATTTTAATTTCCCTAACAACAAGAAATCTCCAATGGATTTGAACTTCTTAATTGTAAAAGTACTTTAAGAGCTTACTTCTCACAACACTTTTAAATAGGTAGGTGATATTATTATTCCCACGTTACTGATGGAGAAACCAGGCTCATAAAGGTCCAGTAAGTTAGCTGACTGTGGTTACCCAGTGCTAACTATGGTTACTTACCTGGTCAGTGGTAGAGTCAGGGTTCAAATCCCAGTCACTCTGATTTCAAAGCCTATTCTCTTAACCACTATACCTCACACTGACAAGTAAATCATGATTAAGTCTGTTTGCAACCAAACCTTCACAGCTGTTCTACCTTTACAATAAAATTCACATCTATTCAAAGATTTCACTGTTTTTTTATTTCAGTGAATATTCATTTATGTAATGCATTCATATACATTCAGCAATACTTAAAGCACTTTAGCATTGTAATGCCGATTGTTCCCCAAAGATAATAATTTCACAACACAGTAGACATTTTCTTTACTCCAGAAAGGTGCAGTTTTAGTTGAAAGTATTTTTTTCCCTCAATAGTGCTCTAACCCCTCTAGCTCTTAATGTAAGGACGCCCTCTACAGGCTGTTCTAATCAAATAGTAATTGGTAAATATCCTTCAAAAAATTTACTTTTTGGTAGAGAAAAAGAGGCACTAAATTCCCTCCTAACTCAACTTCTTCTGAGGGAGGTTCTTGTGCAACAGTTGATTCTGGTACTGGTGATACTGGTGATATATACAGCTGTAAGGAATTTTTTTCTCTGTTTACTTCTCCCCAGCAGTGGACACTTGGAGAAATTACATTTTATGGTAGAGAAAAGTGTTATTTAAAAATACTGGATTTGCTTTCTTTTGGTTTTTGAAGGGGAGGAAGGAGCAGATGTTATACGCTAGTCAGCTATTTTTCAAGAGTAAGAGGGTGTATTTTGGGGGAAGAAGGTCCATCTAAGATTGAATCAGGCTGGATTTTCTTCTGATGTTAAAGAGCACGGAGGCTTTTTCACTCAGAAAAAAAGTCATATTTTAAGATTTCTCTGCTCAAATAAAAATGTAATGTAACAATATTTATTGGCACATGATAAAATTCTGGAAGTAATGTGCTAGGAGGTATTACAAGTCAACTTCATTTAGTTTGAAAACTCTACCATGTATTTTCTAGTCCGCTATCCTTGCTTTCCTTGTGTAACTCACTCTCGTCAATTACATTTGTGGGCAGCTTCATGTATGTGTTCACTCGTGTACGCATTCAACATATATTTATTAAAGCCTATTTTGTGTAAGAAACTGTCCTGGAAGCAACAGGAAAGACAAAGGCAATGAAAAATATCATGAAACTACATAAGAGACAAAACACAATCCCAGCCCTCAAAGACCACTGGGGCTATTAAAACGAGTAAGATAAGGATTCAGTAACCATAATTCAAGGCAACATACAGTGATTATTGATGAGACAGGATCGGAAATTCAAAGGAGAAATCTCATATCTGGGATTCTGAAAGTTTTTTAGTTCATTCATTCAAAAAACAGTGTGTGATGTATGCACTGTACAGGTAGAGGGGATAGAAAGGCACGTGAAAAGACAGCCCCGGCTTTTGAACTCAGTCTAACAGGGGAGATTGTTAATGAACAATAGGGAAGAATAAGCACTGTGACGGGTTTGTGCACAGGGTAGTTTGGGACTTCGATAAAAGTTCCCTAATGCAGACTGGGACAAACGATGTCCAGCAGTAGCAAGATCCAAGAGATGAGAGAAAGAATGGTACGATCCAGGCCCTGCAGGTACCGACCTGCAGTGTGATGAGCCTGGAGTTGGGGAGAGAGGGATGGATGAAGCCAAAAGGGTAAATAGGAGTTGGTTATGGAAACTGTGCTGAGAAGAATTCTCAACAATTTATGGAGACACACTGTCCTCAAGGGCTTCCCCGATGGCTCAGCAGTAAGGAATCTCCCTGCCAATGCAGGAGACTCAGAGACACTGATTTGATCCCTGTGTCAGGAAGATCCCCTGGAGGAGGGCATGGCAACCCACTTAAGTATTCTTACCTGGGGAATCCCATGGACAGAGGAGCATGGTGGGCTACAGTCCATGGGGTCGCAAAGAGTCGGACACAACTCTCCTGCTGGCCACTCTGCCTTGTGGTCTCAGCCAGAGTATTTTGGTGACCACAGGGATTAGGACCGAGAATAGGGCATATCAGCTGCACTGTGAGCTGCATTTGGAGAATGGGGAGCAGGCACCCCTGCAGCACACTGGTCTGGAAAGGGAGCCACAAGATTGTAAGTGAAGAGGGCAAGTTGCCAAGCATTATTTTTAAAAAATGTTTATTGACATATAGTTGGTTTACAATGTTATGTTAGTTTCAGATGTACAGCAAAGTGACTCAGTCGTACATATATATACATCCACTATTTTTTAGATTCTTTTCCCATACAAGCCATTCTAGAGCACTGAGTTCCTTGTGCTCTACAGTAGGTCTTTATTAGTTATCTGTTTTATATATAGTAGTGTGTATATGCCAATCCCAGTCTCCTAATTTATCCCTCCTTCCCTTACCTCCTGATAACCATAAGTTTTTTTTTTTTCAACATCTGCAACTCTATTTCTGTTTGTACCTTTTTTAAATTAGCACCGTGCTCTAACCAGCTAGCTAACCAGCCATGACTGTTCGTACCCTTTTTTAGATCCCACATATAATAGCATATAATATTTCTCCTTGTCTTACTTCACTCACTATGGCAATCTCTGAGTCCATCCATGTTGCACCAAGCATTATTTTAATGCAGTCCTGTTTTAAAAACCAAACACGGTATCTATCAAGTTAATGTGCATATAAAATCAAACATGGAAAATATCTAAAAGATTACACACCAAAATATTTCCAGGGGTTACCTATGAGGAGTGAGACTTGGACTAGGGAATGATTTTCACTTTATGCATATTTTCTGATATTTTTTTTTAATGGGCAGATGCTCTTGTAATTAAAAAGCATTTTGAAGAAGAAAGGTTGTTTCTCTCCTGCTTCAGTGAGTTTCTCTTGAAATAGGCAGCTGTCACCACGCTGAGCCAGCACCTCTTATGACATTGCTTGCATACTTTATCACTTAAGAACTGTACATCACAACACCTGACAGCTCATTATTGAAGCACAGCACAGCCTGAGGATTCCTCACCATCGCATGTAACACTCCTGCTCTCCTTCCCTCCCATGATAGCACTGCCAAGCAACCTAGCATATCTTGTCTTCCACGAACCATACCCATTATTTTCTCTTCATCCATGCTGTTTCATCCCTATGACATTTAACATTGCTTTTTTGTTTTTTACTTTTTAAAAATGTTTTAATTGGTGGAAAATTGCTTCACAATGTTGTGTTGGTTTCTGCCATACAACAGTGTGAATCAATCATAATTACATATATATACACACACACACACATATATCCCCTCCCTTTGCAGCCTCCCTCCCCTCCTTGCATCCCACCGCTCCAGGTCGTCGCAGAGCACCAGGCTGGGCTCCCTGTGTCACACAGCAGCTTCCCACTAGCTCTCTGTTTCACACATGATAGTGAATACATGTCGACGCTACTTTCTCAATTCGTCCCACCCTTACCTTTCCCACTGTGTTCACAACTCTGTTCTCTACTAGGTTCATCAGTACCATTTGTCTAGATTCTATATCTAGAAAATTGGTACTAACCGTGCTATTTTTTATGATAGAGAATAAAAGGAAAACAACTGCATTATCCAGTAGTAGAGAAATGGAAAACAAATTTGAATAAGATGAATTAGTAAGATGAATTATTACTGAACTGTTAAATTCTGACCTGTGAATTCAACCATGAACTTATTATCAGTCAAGATAACATCCATTAACCATCACTCCCAGAAGTTGAACAAATCATATACACTTTAAATATGTGCAGTTTATTATATGGCAACTGCATTAAATTAAATAAGCTTAAACATTTTTAAGAAATAAAAAAATATTGAAGTTTCATCAGGACACGAACACTAATCATAAAAGAAAAAAATTGGTAAATTGGGTGATATTAAAATTAAGAAGTATTTTTTAATCAAAGGATAGCACTGAGAGTGAAAAGACAAGCTATAAAGTGAGATAAGGTACTTGGGCATATATGACTCTTATCCAGAATATGTAAACAAGTTCTATAAATTAGTAAGAAAAAGGTCAAACAATCCAGTAGAAAAATGGTCAGAAGGCTTGAATAAGCACTTCATAAAAGAGCATACCTAAATGGCCAATTAACACAAGAGAAACTGCTGAACTTCATTAGCAATCACGGAATCAAAACTACAGTGAAACCAATTCATGTCATCAGAATGGTTAAAATGAAGAAAAAAAAAAAAGACTATGTGAAGCTGGTGAAGAAGTGAAACATATATTGCTGGTGAAAGTATAAATTAGTACAATTATTTTGGAAAACTGGAAATACTAGTAAGGCTCAGTGATTGCACTTCTATGGAGAAGCCCAACAACAAAAAAAATGTGCACCTATTCATCCAAAGACATGCAGTATTCTGGACTTTCCTGGTGGCCCAGTGGTTAAGACTCTGAGCTTCCACTACAGGGGCGTGGGTTCCATCCCTGATCAAGCTCCTACATGCCACAAGGCACGGTGTGGCCAAGTAAACAAATAAATACTAATAGTAAAAAAAGGCATGCTCTATTTATCTTGGCCCCTAAGTGAAAACAACTCAAATATCAACAGTGGAATGAATTAATCAGCTATTATTATTGGTACAGTGGACGACTTACACAGCAATGAGAATATGCAAACTGAGATCATGACATTGGTCCCATCACTTCATGGCAAACAGATGGATAAAAAATGGAAACCGTGACAGACTTTATTTTCTTGGGCTCCAAAATCACTGCGGACTGTGACTGCAGTCATGAAATAAAGATACTTGCTCCTTGGAAAAAAGCTATGACAAACCTAGACAGCGTATAAAAAGCAGAGACATTACTTTGTCGACAAAGGTCCATATAGTCAAAGCTATGGTTTTTCCAGTAGTCATGTACAGACGTGAGATGTGACGTGTGGACCATAAGGAAGGCTGAGTGCCGAAGAATTCATGCTTTCAAACAATGGTGTTGGAGAGGACTCTTGAGAGTCCCTTTGTCTGCAAGGAGATCAAACCAATAAATCCTAAGGAAATCAGTCCTGAATTCATCGGAAGGACTGATGCTAAAGCCAAAGCTCCAATCCTTTGGCCATCTGATGCGAAGAACCAACTCATAGGAAAAGACCTGATTCTGGGAAAGATTGAAGGCAGGAGAAGGGGACGACAGAGAATGAGATGGTTGTATGGCATTGCTGATTCAATGGATATGAGTTTGAGCAAACTCTAGGAGATAGTGAATGACAGGGAAGCCTGGTGTGCTGCAGTCCATGGGGTCACAAAGAGTTGGACACGACTGAGCGACTGAACAACAATTACATGCAACACAGATGACTCCTGAAGACCTCAGGTTGAGCTAAATAAGCCCAAAGGGTGCATACTGCATGATTCCATTTACTAAAAATCTCAAAATAGGAAACACTATCCATGATACTAGAAGTCAAAATAGTGAAGGGATTGACTTTGGAAGCGGGTAATGATTGGAAGTGGCTATAAAAGGTGCTTCAGGGTGTTGCTAATGTTTTGTTTCTTGATCTGGATGTTAGCTACATGGGAATGTTCATTTTGTAAAAATTTGTTAAATTGAATACTTATGATTTGTGCCCTTTTCTATGTGTATATTTCAATAAAACATTTACTAAGAATTATCATATAAAAACAAAATTATAAAATATTTAGCAGAATACACACATGGGTGCTAAGTCCCTTCAGTCGTGTCTGACTCTTTGTGACCCCATGGACTGTAACCCACCAGGCTCCTCTGTCCATGGAATTTTCCAGGCAAGAATACCGGAGTGGCTTGCCATTCCCTTCTCCAGGGGATATTCCAGTTTAACGGGTACAAAATTTCAGTCTGGGATGATGAAAAGTTCTGGAGGTGGACAGTGGTAATAACTGCACCATAATGTGAATATGGTGGCTCAGCTGGTAAAGAATCCACCTGCAACGCAGGAGACCCTGGTTCGATTCCTGGTGGGGAAGATCCACTGGAGAAGGGATAGGCCACCCACTCTAATATTCTTGGGCTTCCCTGGTGGCTCAGCTGGTAAAGAATCTGCCTGCAATGAGGGAGACCAGGGTTCAACCCCTGGGTTGGGAAGATCCCCTGGTGAAGGCAACAGCTACCCACTCCAGTATTCTGGCCTGGAGGATTCCATGGACAGTCCATGAAGTCACAAAGAGCCAGACATGATTAAGCAACTTTTACTTTCAATGTGAATATATTTAATGTAATCTTAAAATGTTAATAGTAGCTCTCTCAAGTTTTTATTTTCTCCACTTATTTTTCCTTTCTTCTTTTTGCTTGTTTTAATTTTATTTGCTTATTGTTATGTTCTAACATTTCTACAACCAAAAAGTTACTTAAATATTGAAAATTATTGCTGAAACAGTAGCTATGGATTCTTGTGAAAGAAATGGAGGACACTAACTGTCACGTTAGCCACTTCTATGTATGAAGCATTTGTTTTATTAATTTACTCCTCACAAAAGTTCTGTCAGGGAGTCACTGTGCATGTTTATAGAAGAGGCTCAATGAGGTTAGGTAACTTGTATAAGGTCAAGCAGTGAAAACTCCACCAAGCCAAACAACCTCAGGAAAGTTTAATTCCCAAGTCTGTGTTCATGTCACATAGAGCTCATGACTATGGCCTTTTAAATTATTAAAGAAGCAGGTCCCAGTGAAACTCCTAGTTACAACTCCACCCAGTCTGTGAAGACACATCCTGTATGAGAAATCATGACAGGAAGGAAGGCACTGGGGTCTGAAGTCGGAGCTGGGAGTTGAATTTGAGATGGACAGAGAGATTGGACCCATCCAGGAATGTAACTTTCTCAGGCAAGAGACAGAGAGCTGAGAAGGACGACAGAACACAAATATGTTGTTTCGACAATAACTACATAGTTCATGTGAAAGCACTTCGTAATCTGCAAAGCCCTACTCATAGCTAGTATTGTAGGAGCTCCAGCAGCAGTGGCCTGAATCACTAAGGTGCCTGCCTGCCCTCACCTGTACGTCTCAGGCTGTTCTCAGGACAGAGGACTGGGAGGATTTTCTTGTGATCACTGATCTCTGAAGTCTCCAGAGCACTATGAACCTTCCTCCCTTGATTCTTCTTTCCAGTTTATTTGCTAATCTTATGAATTCTAATCTCATCTGAAAGTCATCACAGACACAGGCATCCTAGAATACAGACTCCTGAAGCAACAGAAAATTCCATGGGTAACAAATACTACATGAAGGAGCTTTTTTTCAGAATGAGCCTCAAAAAAAAAAGAAAGCAGAACAGTTTTGACATAGAACTTTGATGAGGCCATTTTGCCTAGAGCAGAAGCAAACGTACCACTTTCACTCATCCTTTTGAGAGGGCTGTTGTAGAACTACTAAGAATGGTACAGTTACCCCCACAAGATAATCCTCACTCCTTCCTTCCTTGAGTCTTTCTGTTTAGTAAGGTTGGGGGATGGCAAAGAACTGACAGGATGGGTGAAGACATCTAGTTTGCACACCACTTGGGAAAAGAAGATCTTGGGTCTGATAGTTTGCAAACATTCTAGAAAAAAATATAGGTGAGCATTTGGCAATCTTTCTAAACTAACACTGTAAAGATATACATGGATATATATCATATATATGTATGAAAGATACATATATAAGATATATATATGTATCTTTACCTATGTAGATACATACATATATATATTTATATTCATATATATATATATAATCATATCTATATCTATATCTCAGGGATATAAGAAATAATATTAAAAGGTAAATGATATCCTGAGGGAAATGCTTGGTTAAAATCCTTCAGTTCAGTTCAGTCACTCAGTCATGTCCGACTCTTTGCGACCTCATGGACTGCAGCACACCAGGCTTCCCTGTCCAGCACCAACTCCTGGAGCTTGCTCAGACTCATGTCCATCGAGTTGGTGATGCCATTCAACCATCTCATCCTCTGTCATCCCCTTCTGCCTTCAATCTTTCCCAGCAACAGGGTCTTTTCGAATGAGTCAGTTCTTCGCATCAGGTGACCAAAGTATTGGAGTTTCAGCTTCAGCATCAGTCCTTCCAATGAACACCCAGGACTGATCTTCTTTAGGATGGACTGCTTGGATCTCCGTGTAGTCAAAGGGACTCTCAAAAGTCTTCTCCAACACCACAGTTCAAAAGCATCAATTTTTGGCACTCAGCTTTCTTTATAGTTCAACTCCCATATACATAAATCCTTAACAAAGACAATTCTTGCCAAAATTTTAAAAAGTGATGACTTTCCAATAGAAAAATGGCAAATACGGGCAAAACTCCAGAGAATTGACATACACATACAAATAAATTAAACACTATGGCCATTTAAAGACATGGAACCAACCAAAATATTCACACATGATGGAATATTACTCAGCCATAAAAAGAATGAAATAATGCTATTTGCAACATGAATGGACCTAGAGATTATCATACTAAGTGAAGTAAGACAGAGAAAGACAAATATCATACGATATTGCTTCTATATAGAATCTAAAATATGACACAAATGAACATATCTACAAACTAGAAACAGACTCACAAACACAGAGAACAGTCTTATGGTTGCCAAGGGGGAGGGGAGGGGAGGGGACGGATTAGGAGTTTGGGATTTGCTAATGCAAATTATTATATATAGAGTGGATAAACAATGAGGTCCTATTGTATAGCACAGGGAACTATATTCAATATGCTGCGATAATCCACAATAGAAAAGAATATGAAAAAGAATATAGATATGTATGTGTAACGAATCACTTTGTTGTACAGCAGAAATTAACACAACATTGTAAGTCAACTAAACTTCAATAACATTTTTTTTTTTTAAACTATAGTAGTTTAGCATTTTGGAGAAGGCAATGGCAACCCACTCCAGTACTCTTGCCTGGAAAATCCCATGGGCAGAGAAGCCTGGTAGGCTGTAGTCCATGGGGTCGCTAAGAGTCGGACACGACTAAGCGACTTCACTTTCATTTTCACTTTCATGCCTTGGAGAAGGAAATGGCAACCCACTCCAGTGTTCTTGCCTGGAGAATCCCAGGGATGGGGGAGCCTGGTGGGCTGCTGTCTATGGGGTCGCACAGAGTCGGACACGACTGAAGCGACTTAGCAGCAGCAGCAGCAGCAGTTTAGCATTTTAAGATATCTAACTTTGCTGGTAATTGCAGAAATGCAAATAAAAACAATGAGATATTCTCTTTAACCAGACTGGAAAAGGTCAGTTTTCATTCCAACCCCAAAGAAAGGCAATGCCAAAGAATGCTCAAACTACCGCACAATTGCACTCATCTCAAACGCCAGGAAAGTAATGCTCAAAATTCTCCAAGCTAGGCTTCAACAATATGTGAACTGTGAACTTCCAGATGTTCAAGCTGGTTTTAGAAAAGTCAGAGGAATATATGGCAAAACAAATACAATATTGTAAAGTTAAATAAAATTTAAAAAAATGATAATAATAATAAAAAAAGAAAAGTCAGAGGAACCAGAGACCAAATTGCCAACATCTGCTGGATCATGGAAAAAGCAAGAGAGTTCCAGAAAAACATCTATTTCTGCTTTATTGACTTTGCTGACGCCTTTGACTGTGTGGATCACAATCAACTGTGGAAAATTCTTCAAGAGATGGGAATACCAGACCACCTGACCTGCCTCTTGAGAAACCTGTATGCAGGTCAGGAAGCAACAGTTAGAACTGGACATGGAACAACAGTCTGGTTCCAAATAGGAAATGGAGTACGTCAAGGCTGTATGTTGTCACCCTGCTTGTTTAACTTCTATGCAGAGTACATCATGAGAAACACTGGACTGGAAGAAGCACAAGCTGGAATCAAGATTGCCGGGAGAAATCTCAATAACCTCAGATATGCAGATGACACCACCCTTATGGCAGAAAGTGAAGAGGAACTAAAAAGCCTCTTGATGAAGGTGAAAGAGGAGAGTGAAAAAGTTGGCTTAAAACTCAACATTCAGAAAACGAATATCATGGCATCTGGTCACATCACTTCATGGGAAATAGATGGGGAAACAGGGGAAACAGTGTTAGACTATTTTTTTGGGCTCCAAAATCACTGCAGATGGTGACTGCAGCCATGAAATTAAAAGACGCTTACTCCTTGGAAGAAAGGTTATGACCAACCTAGATAGCATATTCAAAAGCAGAGACGTTACTTTGCCAACAACGGTCCATCTAGTCAAGGCTATGGTTTTTCCTGTGGTCATGTATGGATGTGAGAGTTGGACTGTGAAGAAAGCTGAGCGAGGAAGGATTGATGCTTTTGAACTGTGGTGTAGGAGAAGACTCTTGAGAGTCCCTTGGACTGCAAGGTGATCCAAACAGTCAATTCTGAAGGAGATCAGTCCTGGGATTTCTTTGGAAGGAATGATGCTAAAGCTGAAACTACAGTACTTTGGCCACCTCATGCGAAGAGTTGACTCATTGGAAAAGACTCTGATGCTGGGAGGGATTGGGGGCAGGAGGAGAAGGGGACGACAGAGGATGAGATGGCTGGATGGCATCACTGACTTGATGGACGTGAGTCTGAGTGAACTCGGGAGTTGGTGATGGACAGGGTGGCCTGGCGTGCTGCGATTCATGGGGTCGCAAAGAGTCGGACGTGACTGAGCGACTGAACTGAACTGAACTGAACTGAAAGAAAAGATGGAAATGATTGATAGCATTCTCTGTTGCAAGGGTTAGGAGTTGGTGCAGTCTTTCCAGAGAGTTATATGGTATCTCATATCAACGTTTATTTATTTATTTAAACTTTTAATTTTGTATGTGAGTATGGCCAGTTAACAATGTTGTGATAGTTTCACGTGAATAGCAAAGGGACTCAGCCATAACATGCATGGATCCATTCTCCCTCAAACTCCCTACCATTCAGGCTGTCACATAACATTGGGTAGAGTTCTCTGTGCTGTACAGTAAGTCCTTGTTGGTTATCCATTTAAAATACAGCAGTGTGTACATGTCCGTCCCAAACTCCCTAACTATCCCCTCCCCCCATTAGCTCCCACCCTGGCAACGGTAAGTTTGTTCTCTAAGTCTGTGACTCTGTTACTATTTTGCAGATAAGTTCATTTGTATCATGTCTTTTTAGATTCCACATATAATGATCACATCAAATTTTTTTCTTTTTTAATTTTTTTTTTAACACGAAAAACATTTTGTACTAGGGTATAGCCAAAAAAACCCGTGGCTGATTCATGTCGATGTATGGCAAAAATTGTGGTGACAAAATTGTAATTAGCCTCCAGCTAAAACAAAACAAAACAACGTTGTGATAGTTTCAGGTGAACAGTGAAGGGACAGCCACATATATATACATGTATCCATTCTCCCCCAAACCCCTCTCCCATCCAGGCTGGCACATAACATTGAGGAGAGTTCCATGTGCTATATATGGAACATGTGCTATACATGGTTTTTGTTGGTTGCTGCTGCTGCTAAGTCATTTCAGTCGTGTCCGACTCTGTGTGACCCCATAGACGGCAGCCCACCAGGCTCCCCCGTCCCTGGGATTTTCCAGGCAAGAACACTGGAGTGGGTTGCCATTTCCTTCTCCAGTTGATGAAAGTGAAAAGTGAAAGTGAAGTCGGTTACCCAATTTAAATATAGCAGAGTGTATATGTCCCTCCCAAACTCAACTATCCCTTCCCCGCATTCTTCCCCTGCCCCAAAAACCGTAAGTTTGTTTTCTAAGTCTGTGAGTCTGTTCTATTTTGTAAATAAGTTCCTTTGTATTGTCTTTTTAGATTTCACACATATGTCTTTTTAGACTCTGCATGTAATGAGCACATTAACGTTTTAGATAGGCATATTCTTTTAACAAAAATTTTTACTTCTGAGAATTGATGAAATAACTAGATAGGAATGAGACATACATGAACACAAATGTTCTTGATTAACTTTACTATATTAAAGAACTAGAAATAATTTTCATTAAAACTGAACAAATGACCACACAGTAGACTCCTTTGGTGCAAGTTAAAATGGGGTCTGGGATTTCTCTAGAGGTCCAGTGGTTAAGGCTCCATGCTTTCCCTGCATGGGTTCCATCCCTGGTGGGAGAACAAAGATCTGCATGCCGTGGGTGGTGTGGCCAAAAAAAGGGGGTCTAATGGAATTTGTTGACATAAAAAGAAGTACTCATTATTTTAAATGAAAAAAGCATGGGTGATCATGGTATTCTCAACAGTATAATTATAGAATGGTTTAAAATATGTCTATGCATGTTAACATATTTGTGTATATCTGGACACTACTTATGTTAACAGTGATTAAATGATTACTTCATCACAGATTTTCACTTTCTTCTTTATCTTGTTTAGTTCTATTATCTAGGACCTTTACAATAAAGGTGTATTAATAAGAAAAAGCAGTAAAGCTATTTCACTGGTTTGAAAAATATTTAATGGGTTTTTTTGCCCCAAGCAAAGAGATTGAATCAAAATGTCATGTGCCTCTGCAAATAACGACTATTTGAGAGTCTGCAATAGCATCATTTGAGGTTAGCTATCAACAAGCTTGATTAAAATCAGGTTTTACAAAGACTGTTCTCATTTATGCAAGAATACCAAGGGACTGAATGCTGAGTGGAGCCTTGTTTACAATATATTTATAGTCCCACAAAATTTCACCTTAGTACTACTTGGGAGGCAATGTGGAGTAATGGAAAAAATACAGATTGTGGAAACAGGACAGAGTCCTCCCTTCCCTACACCCATCAACTGAATATTTGAGGATGCTTTGTTTGAGTAGCTACTTCAACTCAGATTTAGTTTAAGGAATGTTTCTGGCTTTAAAGTCTCTGAAATATAATAGGTATTTCGTGAGCATCTGTAAAATATACATGGCAAGATTTAATAAAATATTTGGATCCAAATGGCTCTCTCCTGTAAATTACTAGCTTCTTCCAAGTTACTACAGACTGTCTGCAAAACTTTACTCTCAACAGAGGTTATTCTAATGGCATAAATGTCTTGAATATTTATCACTAATGTATATGAAGCTATATAATTTGGGCCCCAAGAAGAAACTTTGCTCTGCCCTTTGGTTATTGCAATAAAAACATTACCATTAATAGACAATGGGGACACAGGTCTAGCTTCAGAATCTGCAAGAACTTAGCAGCATCAACTAGTATCTCAGAAAACATCATGACTCTAAAAACACTTCTCACCTAAGAAAAAACTCTCTTCATAATTAAAAAACATTTACCAAGGCTTTTATAAAATATATTGTGGAAGTTGCCTTGTTTAAAACCATAATAAGGGTTGAATTCTCTCTTGCATTCATTCCTGAGAATACTCAAGTTTCTTGAGGCATTTTTCTCTGGATCATTTGAACATAACACCTTTTCTTTCCATTCATGGAAATAATCACAATCAAACAGTGCCAGTTTATGTGACTGGCTTCATTTATGTAATATACTAAGGCAAAAAAAAAAAAAAATTGGGTTTCCCAGGTGGCTCAGTGGTAAAGAATTTGCCTGCCAAGCAGGAGATGTGGGTTTGATCCCTGGGTCAGGAAGACCCCCTGGAAAAGGGAATGGCAACCCATTCCAGTATTCTTGCCTGGGAAAATCCCATGGACAGAGGAGCCTGGCGGGTTAGAGTTCATGGAGTCGCAAAATAGTCAGACACGACTTATTGACTAAACAACAACTAAGGCAAAACAGATTTTTGCATGTAGTAACCTTAAAAAATATGCACTTGTGAAGTTTTTTTTTTTTTCTAAATTTTTAAAAGAAAATCCATCCTGAACCCTCCTCCCTCCTCCCTCCCCATACCATCCCTCTGGGTCGTCCCAGTGCACCAGTCCCAAGCATCCAGCATCGTGCATTGAACCTGGACTGGCATCTCGTTTCATACATGACATTTCACATGTTTCAATGCCATTCTCCCAAATCTTCTCACCCTCTCCCTCTCCCACAGAGTCCATAAGCCTGTTCTATACATCAGTGTCTCTTTTGCTGTCTCGTATACAGGGTTATCGTTACCATCTTTCTAAATTCCATATATATGCCTTAGTATACTGTATTGGTGTTTGTCCTTCTGGCTTACTTCACTCTGTATAATAGGCTCCAGTTTCATCCACCTCATTAGAACTGATTCAAATGTATTCTTTTTAATGACTGAGTAATACTCCATTGTGTATATGTACCACAGCTTTCTTATCCATTCATCTGCTGATGGACATCTAGGTTGCTTCCATGTCCTGGCTATTATAAACAGTGCTGCGATGAACATTGGGGTACACGTGTCTCTTTCCCTTCTGGTTTCCTCAGTGTGTATGCCCAGCAGTGGGATTGCTGGATCATAAGGCAGTTCTATTTCCAGTTTTTTAAGGAATCTCCACACTGTTCTCCATAGTGGCTGTACTAGTTTGCATTCCCACCAACAGTGTAAGAGGGTTCCCTTTTCTCCACACCCTCTCCAGCATTTATTATTTGTAGACTTTTGGATCGCAGCCAGGACACATTCAAAATTTTCAAGGGAGATTAACTAATTGTGAAAGTAAGACCTATTGAAGGAAAAATACTTTGGCAGAGTTAGGTACGAAATAGGAAATTAATTTTGTCACTTTCAAGTTGATCAGGTTTTCAGAGACTGTTTCAGGCTAAACAAACTCAAAACAGAACTGGGATAAACCAAAATGATAATCTGTTAATCTCTAACATGGGGAATCTATTTTTGGAAACTAGTATATAAAAGTCAGCACTCTAAGACTTCCCTTTCCTAGTATGAAGGTATATGCAGAATTCACCTGGTAATCAGAAGATCTGTGAATGGGTATCTCCACTGAGAGTCTTGGCTGGCATGAGTTACTTAATCTTGGCCAGTGAGTCTCCACTGCCATCCACTGGGAGGCATTTTAGAAATGCCTCGTGGGGAAGCTTTTGGTTATTACAACAGTTGGAGGGCACTTTGGGCTCTTAAAGGGTGTGAGCAGGGATAGCAGATGTCTTGCTATGCACAAGACCCAACGACACATGAACTGTCCCAGAGTCTACGTATTTTTGATGACTGCATTGGAGTTTCACGTAGATGAAAGCCTCTTATAATTATCTGAACCGAGAAACCTAGCTCCATTCTACATATAAACATACAGTTTTAATATACACTGAATTTCCAGAAGTGCAACTACTGGGAGTAGTGAGATTCTGTGAAAAGTAACACTGTATTTGGTTTTGTTTGGATCTTTACCAAGAATTATTCACCTTTTGGAAAAATCACATAACACCTCTGCTTTTTTCATTTCCCTATATTTTTATATATAATACCTTCTTATCTTCTTATTTCCCTTAAAACCAAACTTTTCATTAAAGTAGATGCAAACATCCATTTGGATTTTATTTAAGGATCATAATGTAAGAATAACAAAATATCTAAAACATTGGATTGGCCAAAAGTTCACTGGGTTTTTCCATAAGATGTTACAGAAAAACCTGAATGAACATTTTGGCAGACCCAATAAAAAGGCAACTTTGTGTCAGTCTAGGCTATATATTGGAGAAGGCAGTGGCAGCCCACTCCAGTAGTCTTGCCTGGCAAATCCCATGGATGGAGGAGCCTGGTAGGCTGCAGTCCATGGGGTCGCTAAGAGTCAGACACGACTGAGCGACTTCACTTTCACTTTTCACTTTCATGCACTGGAGAAGGAAATGGCAACCCACTCCAGTGTTCTTGCCTGGAGAATCCCAGGGACAGGGGAGCCTGGTGGGCTGCCCTCTATGGAGTCGCACAGAGTTGGACACGACTGAAGCAACTTAGCATCAGCAGCAGCACGCTATATATTATGTAATTCTATTTATGTGACATTCTAAAAATCGGGGATACATCAATGGTTGCCAGAGGCTAGGGGTTCCAAGAAAGGTTTAATTACAACCGGGCATCAAGAGGGAACTTCTTGGGGACAAAGTTAACTGTTTTGATTCTTGACTGTGGTAGAGACTACTATATGACTGCATGCATTTGTTAAAACTCAGACATGCATACCAAAAAAGGTTGAATTTTACTGTATGTGTATTTTTAAATGTTTAAAAACTGGGGGGAGAAAACCACAAACAAAGCACAGAAAATAAACAACCAAAATGGCAATGTTGGGTCTTAGTGTTGAGAACCACTGAACTAAGCCATAGACACCCTGATCGTATCTAAGTTTCCACAGTTCACATCTCTAGTGACTAAACTCCTCATTCTCCTCAGTCTTCTGCATAGTGTCAGATATGTGCAGAGATATAAACTCCTCTTTATAGGACTCATGACAGTGAATGAACTACATCTCAATCAAAGCTGGCAAGTTATTGGCAGTTAGGATTAAAATCTAGCCACTTAATTCTAGTGATAATTTACTACATTATACAGCCTCACTAGTTTTGTGCTTCAGTGGAAAAATGCTGTGAATTCTTCAGCTTTTCCACTCACTGCTATGTTACAACTCTAAACTAAAATAAAATAAATTACTAGGACTCACATTATACAACCTCATGAGTTTACTAAGAAAGCAAAAAACAAAAAATCTTTTTTTTGCTAGAAGAAAAGTGTGCTATAATATTACTTCTACAAGAGAAAATACAAGTCTCTTGTATTTTTATAAGGTGTTTACAATTAGTCAATGTTTGGATTGGGGTGTTAAAGACCTTTTGCCATTTACAGTATTTATTCTTCAGCCTTCTGAAACTGCTTTGGGAAATTTTAACATGTAGAAATGTTTAGTTCACTTATTGTAGGTGATTAAAACAGTTAAGGAAGGAACATTAATAAATGCCTTAATTTGGATAATATTCAAATAATAGATGTCAAAATGATGAATTACTAGCTTTTTACATTTTCTTATCTAATGATTTAACCAATTAAGTTATATGAATATGTAATAAGGATATATGGTTCAGATAATCATTAATTGATACCTGTGCTAAGAATCTGTAATTCATTTTCAGCATGTTGGCTTTCTAAAAGAAGAATCAAATAAATGTCACTTCATTAAATTTGCTTACAATAATTGACACTGGGATTGAGTGTGAAGTCAAATGATTAAAAAATTGTAAAAACCAAACTGTACTTTATTGACCATAAGTTGAACCATGGGTTTGAAGGCAAGATGAAGCCTCCAATGCTGATACCATACATTCTATTACAGTATCTATTATAGTGGTACATCATCAACCTTCAAGTGGCACTCCTGTTATATTTACTCAAAATTGTAGTTGTGATTGTCCCATTCATCATCAATTGAAAATTGGAGGGGTGGCAGTGGAGATAGAGGTATAGATGAAACACAATTGGCTGTGAGTAGATAATTATTGGAACTGAAACTTCCTCTGCTGCTATGATGAAGTAACTGGTGCTAGACTTGTCCTTCTTTTGCAAAGAACGAGGAAAGTGGACAAAATATAAGAAGCAACTGTTTTAAGACATTGAATGATAGGAATTGTTAAGTTTGTAAGCCCTAAAAGAAAAGAAAGCCCAAGATCGCTCTGGATGTTTTTCTGAAGGCACTTTCCTGACTATGGAGTAGAGAAAGGGAATTCAAGCAGAGCAAGTTAGTCTCTGGGGAAACAGAGATGGGGAGATCAAGGCAGATGGAATTTGTGAAGCAAAGAACTTAGAAGAGAGATTGTGGGGTTGGGAGGAAGCTCAAGAAATGTTTGCAGAAGTTCCCTTGCTGCTGCTGCTATGTTGCTTCAGTCGTGTCCGACTCTGTGGACCCCATAGATGGCCGCAAACCAGGCTCCTCCATCCCTGGGATTCTCCAGGCAAGAACACTGGAGTGGGTTGCCATTTTCTTCTCCAATATATGAAAGTGAAAAGTGAAAGTGAAGTCGCTCAGTTGTGTCCGACTTGTAGCAACCCCATGGACTGCAGCCCACCAGGCTCCTCCGTCCATGGGATTTTCCAGGCAAGAGTACTGGAGTGGGATGCCATCACCTTCTCCAAGAAGTTCCCTTATTAAGCTGAAAATCCACAGGGAGTAACTTCACAAGGCTGGTTAAGGATCTACTCAGAAGCAATAACCTTAAAAGTTCCCAGAGCTGATGCAGAGCAGGGAGATATTTGAGCTCCAATCAACCAAATTGTAGAGACTTCACTGAACACTTGAAGCACTTGGTGCCAGAAGGATAATCCTTTAATGGTGGGGTTAAACTAGCTCTAGAATGCATATTACTCCAGATCTACTCTAATGGCTTCCCTTGTGGCTCAGCTGGTAAAGAATCTGCCTGCAATGCAGGAGACTTGGGTTTGATCCCTGGGTTGGGAAGATCCCCTGGAGAAGGGAAAGGCTACCCACTCCAGTATTCTGGCCTGGAGAATTCCATGGACTGTATAGTCCATGGGGTCACAAAGAGTTGGACACGACTGAGCAACTTTCACTTTCATTTTCCACTCTAATGAAGCTTAACAACAAGATTCAAATGGATTGAACTAACCTGCAAGTTAACTCTCTTCAAAAACAAGACTCAACCCTTAAAAAAATTTTTTTTTAAATCCTGACATTTAAAACCTGAAATTCATAATGTCCAGCATCCAATAAAAAAATTACTAGATGTGTGAAGAAGCAGGAGAAGGTAATACATAATCTAGAAGACAAATGAATCAATAGAAGAAGAGTAAGAAATGATGAAATTCACAGATAACTACTTTTAAGCACCTACTTTAAACATGCTCAAGGGTTTAAAGGAAAACATAAATATAATGAGGCAAGAGATGGCAGCTATAAAAATGATACAACTGGAACTAATACACTGAGAAGTGCAATATCTAAAATAAAAAAATTCACTGAATAGGCTTCAAATCAGATTAGACATTATAGTAGTTTTCTATAAACTTGACATAGCACTAGAAATTTTCTAAACTGAAACACAAAGGAAAAAGACTGAAACAAAATACAGCCTCAATGTCTGTAGAACAATATTAAGCAGACTTACATATATGTAACTAAAGTTTCAGAAAGACATAGGGAAAGGAGGAAGAAAAAACTATTTGAAAAAAGAATGTCTAAAATATTTCCAAATTAGATGAAAACTGTAAATGAGCAGATTCAAGAAGCTCAACAAATCCCAAGCAAGATGAACAGAGAAAACTGCACTAAAGCACATCTTAACCAAACTGCTGAAACCACGTGATAAAGAGAAGAAACTTTAAAGAAGGCAGAGAGTAAAAGACACATTACTTATAGAGGAATAAGCTTAAGGCTTCTTTTTAGAAACAATTCAAGCTAGAAGAGAACGGATTTTACAGTGCTGAAAACAACACCAACCTAGAATGCTATATTCATTGGAAATGTTCTTTAATAAATTAAAATGAAACAAAAACTTTTTAAACAATAGTTGAGAAAACTTGTCATCAAAAATCTGACACAAAAAATACAAAAGGAAGATTATATAAGATGGAAATCAGAAAAGCTAAATATGAGGATAAATACAAAATAATCTTTTCTCTTTTAAAAATTTCCTTTAAAGCAACTGACTCTTTGAAGCAAAAATAGTAATAAAGTATTGCAAAGTTTATAATATATAAAAGTAAGACGTATGACAGCAATAGCACAAAGAATGAGAGGAAAGAAACTGAAGTATAGTCTTATTACTTTCTTTAGCATACATGGAGAGGTAAGTATTATTTGAAGGTAGACTGTGCTTAGTTATAGATGAATGTTGTACATCCTAGGAAAAACAGTAAAAAATAAATAAAACAAAGAGGTACAGTTAATAAAATAATAGTGGAGATAGAATACTAGAAATAATCTAAAAGAGGGGAGAAATGAAAACAGAATAGATATAATAAGTAGAAAACAAATAGCAAAATGGTAGACTTAAAACTAACTTAAGGGGCTTTCCCAGGCGGTGCAGTGATAAGAAAAGAATCTACCTGTCAATGCAGGGGACACAAGAGACGTGGTTTCGATCCCTGGTTTGGGAAGATGCCTTGGAATAGGAAATAACAAACTTCCTGGAAAATTCCATGGACAAAGGAGCCTGGCAGGCTATCGTTCACAGGGTTGCAAAGAGTCATACACAATTGGGCAACTA
Source organism: Bos taurus (assembly GCF_002263795.3). NCBI lineage: Eukaryota > Metazoa > Chordata > Mammalia > Artiodactyla > Bovidae > Bos > Bos taurus. Next base: position 48,664,678 of record NC_037332.1, on the reverse strand, counting down.
AGCACAGCACAAAGCTAACTATATCTTTAATCACATTAACTATAAAAAGTCTAAATACCCATTTAAATAGCAGAGATTGTCAGACTGGATTTTAAAAAAGGAAGACTCAACAATGCTGCTTACGAAAAAAAAGTGTTTTAAATATAAAAACTCAGGTAGGTTAAAAGTAAAAGGATAGAAAAAATGAAAAATGTATATCAATCAAACATTAGTCATAAGAAATAGAGGCATTATTAGCGTCAGAGAAAACTGACTTCAAGACGAGGAATATAAGCAGAGATAATTGTTGAAGTTGGGTGATGGATATATGCCAGTTCATTATACTATTCTCTTTAGTTTTGAAAATGCTTGGCATTTTTCATAACATAACATTAAAAATTGAAAGATGAGAAACATGTGTTAAAACAAAAAAATTTTTTTTCTGTATAGACTGAATATACTCATCCTTATTTCACTTACCCATTTTGAAATAAAAATAGCTTATGCTGTGGGTTTGCATTACCAGCCTTAGTATCATAGAAACCTACTTTTTCTTTTTTCTATTATAATCATTTTAAGAGAAATTAAAGTAATACATATTTTGAAATCATACTTAAGATCTTCCCTGGTGGCTCAGACTGCAAAGAGTCAGCCTGCAATGCAGGAAGCCCAAGTTTGATCCCTGGGTCAGGAAGATCCCCTGGAGAAGGAAATGGCAACCCACTCCAGTATTCTTGCCTGGAGAATCCCATGAACAGAGGAGCCTGGTGGGCTATAGTCCATGACTAAATATACAAGCACCCACAGGAGTATTAGAGAAGGTTAATAATTCCCCTGGTAGATGTGGCTATTAGGTTCTGGAAGGCTGTGGGTGGATTTCAGTTTTATAGAGTTCCCACAGTTACTACATATTTGGAACACTGTATTGCAATTCACATTTTATAGCTACTTTTCTCAAACACTCCCGAACAGAAAAGAATGTTTTCCATTATTAACAGAATAATTTTTCTTTTCTCTTCTTTTTTTTGCAAAAAAGAGAAGCAATTTGAAAACTGCCAGATTGAAAATGGCATATAATTGACAGGACAATAAACCATTTCACAGAGAATAGCCATCCATGGCATTTAGCCCAGTTTAAAAAGATTTTGTCATTTAACTTCCATCTTCTCCATTGTTATTTACCATCCTTACTAGAGTTTCAGTTTGTCACAGATAAGCATAATTTCCAATCTCAGACAAGATTTTGTAGATAAGCTGTGCTTCTCATATACAGAAGTCTACGCATATTCTTCCCTAATTCACTAGGTAAGATTCAATAAACTTCCAACAGAAACTGAAAGATAATGTTTAACAGAAATTTTACCAAAATACACCTTAAACATGAAGCATTTTTTGTTATAATATTGATACCTTCTATTTTTATAACGCCATACTTATATACAGGGCTTCCGTGGTGGCTCAGTCAGGAAAGAATCTGCCTGCAATATAGGAGACCTGGGTTCAATCCCTGAGTAGGGAAGATTTCCTGGAGGAGGGAATGGCAACCCCTCCAGTATCCTTGTCTGGAGAATTCCATGGACAGAGGGGCCTGGTGGGCTACAGTTCATGGGGTCACACAGAGTTAGACATGACTGAGAATGCAGGCATGCATAGGTTTCAAAAAGATTTTTAAAAAGAAAACTTAAAAAAAAATAAACCATCTTTTTATTTTGTATTAGGGTATAGCCCATTAACCGGAGAAGACAATGGCAACCCACTCCAGTGTTCTTGCCTGGAGAATCCCAGGGACGGGGGAGCCTGGTGGGCTGCCGTCTCTGGGGTCGCATAGAGTCCGACACGACTGAAGCAACTTAGCAGCAGCAGCAGCAGCAGCAGCATAGCCCATTAACAATGTTGTGATAGCTTCAGGTGAACAGTGAAGGGAGTCAGCTATACATATACATGTATCCATTCTCCCCCAAACTCCCCTTCCATCCAGACTGCCACATAACATTGAGTAGAGTTCCATGTGCTGTATAGTACATTCTTATTGGTTTTCCATTTTAAATATAGCAGTGTGTACATGTCCATCCCAGACTCCCTAACTATCCCTTCCCTCATCCTTTCCCCAAACAGCCCTTACCCTGCCCTGCAACCATAAATTCACTCTCTAAATCTGTGAATCTCTTTCTGTTTTGTATGTAACTTCATTTGTAACATTTTAGATTCCACGTGAGGGATTTATATGATATTTCTTCTCTGTCTGACTCTAGATTCATCCATGTGACTGCAAGAGAGATTTCAAGTGGTTTAAAAGATACATTGAATATAACTGGATGGCATACATTTTCAAGACAGGGATTCTTAAAGTTTAAATCAGAATATACAATTCACCCTGCTGCTCCCTTCCCTCTCATGAAGAATGTAAGAAGTTGCTTACATTGTTCACATTAGTGGTTGTCAATCCTGGCTGCATATTAGTGATCTCGAGTGGCCATGGAGCAGGGTTTGAGTTCCCAGGCAGAGATGGAGGCCAGGTTACTGTGGTAAAAGCACCAGATCCTAGCCACTAGACCAGTGACAAGGGCCCTGGTCTTCAGCCTTGCAGAAAAGAATTTCCACAAAGATAGAAAGTAGTGAAGCGAGTATTTATTAAGAGGGAAAAAAAGGACAGTACATATGGATAGACACACAAGGGTCTCAGGGAGAGAGAGAGTTACTGAGTCGCGCCCTCATAGCAGTTTGAATTACTTTTATGGGGCATTTCTTCTGGGTTTCTTTTAACCAATCATGTTGATTTGCCTGGTTCATAGTCCATAGTTGGTATATCTTGGGATCCTCCCATGTCTGTGCACACATCTTTTAGCCAAGATGGATTTTATTGAAAAGGTGTCTGGGTAGAACATCCCTTGACATAACTCCCCTGTGGCCTCCAAGAAGCCTTTTCTGTACATGTGTGGTCAACGAGGTCTCCTGACTCTGAGGAAGCCTAGCCTCCTCCCTTAATTGTCCTGCTATTCTTGTCTTGCAGTTTCAGTCAATAGGGAATGAATCGCCTCAATTGCTTTACCCTGTCAGGGGTTGGGATGGGGGACGGGGTGGGCATCTGCTTCCTATCTCATTAGACTCTCATGGAGCTCTTTGGAAACCTACCCATGCTAAGGTTCTAACCAAGCCCAAATACATCAGGACTGGCAGCATCAAGCTGGGGCTTTCATGGTGATTCCAATGTGCAGTCAGTGTGTGGAACCTATGCCTGTCCCCACACATAAACTCTCTACCTCTCTGACTTCTACAAGTCTTCCCTAGATCATTTCACTCTAGCCACACAGGCTCCTCACCAACTTTCTGGCCATCCATCACATTCCCTACTCAAGGCCTGTGTATCTACTATTCTCTCCACCTGAAATATTTTTCTCCCAGACAGGCTTGCTCCCTCACCTCCTTTAGGCCTTTGCTCAAACTCATCTTTGCATTGAAGTTTCCTATCCCTCCTATTTAAAACCATACTCTCCTCCACCCTGCTCCAACATTTTCATCTCCCCTCCCTGCTTTATTATGATTGGTAGTCTTTCTCGCCATCTGACATATCTTATGTACTTTATACACTCTCTCATCTCTACACTCCCCAAAACTAAGTTCTGCAAGCTTAATCTGTTCTGTTCACTACTATATTCCCAGGACCTGGGAGAATGCCTGGCACTTATTTAGCACTCTATGCATATTTGTTAAATCAATTAAGAGAGAGAAAGAGAAAATAAAAGGCCTTATATATGACCCCCAGGACTTCCCAGGCAGCTCAGACGGTAATGCAGGAGACCTGGGTTTGACCCCTGGGTGGGGAAGATCCCCTGGATGAGGGCATGGCAACCCACTCCAGTATTCTTGCCTGGAGAATCTGCATGGGCAGAGGAGCCTGGTGGGCCACAGTCCATGGGGTTGCAAAGAGTCAGACACGACTGATCGAAACAGCACAGCACACATCACAAGAACCGTAAGTGTGACATATTGGTTGGCCAAAAAGTTACAGAAATACCTGAACATACTTTTCAGCCAACCCGGTATTTTACAGTTAACCATTACCATAACATTAGGAAGAAGATATCTGTAATTCTTTCCACAGCCTCCCTCCTTCTAAGGCCACCTTCCTGTAACATGGTATAGGAGAGATACTTCTCTGGGCCACCAAGGATTTTTTACTCCTCCCTGCCACCTGAAACTTCAAATCACTTGTCATTGTCACGTGACGCTCTTAGCCTCACATAAAAATCAGAAAAAGTAACTCTAGGGTAGACCTCACTGTCCATGCTGGTCTTTTCTTTATGACCCAACCACTCACTCACATATAAGTACAGACAGGTGAGATTTTGGTGAAATCCTGGAAAAGGGGGGTTAAATCAAAGACATGCAAACACAAACTTAGACATCCCCCTTCCGTCACGTTTTTTATTTGTTCACCTTACCGTTCCCACTGGCAAGCTTTCTCCCCAGGTTCCAGCCTTGTCTTCTCACTCTTTTTTCTTCTCTTCCCTCCCATACATTCTCCCTCACCTCTCAGCTGTTTGTTTCTCCACTACGCACAGTTCAGGTAAAATTTCCTCTTTCAGTATATGCTCTGTGATCCCATTTGCACTTCCCACTTATTGTTAAGATATTTTCCTAAGTGAAAACAGCTCTCCCCCACCTTGGCAAGAATTATGGGGAGGGCTGTAGAAATAATTTCTCTCAATGAAAAAAATGTATATACAATGAAGGGAAAGAGAGAGGTTAATGACTATCCAAGGTAAAATCTCCAGTAATCGGGATTCAAACCCAGGTCATCTGTGATACCTTGTGTCTTAGTTAATGATAAAAGAATCTTGTGTTAGGCAGAGATTAGTGTGACCATTTCACAGAGAAAGACACTAGCTCACAGCAATAGTGCCTTGTTCATTCAGATGTGTTTATAAATGTGGGTCAACCCATTAGACTGGTCTTTTTATTACATTATAATAGAAGCCGTAATACCTTATACTAAGAAACCATAAGTTTAGTTAATATAATTAATAGAAGTGTATTAGTTAATATAGCTAATATATCTGTAGCATTTTATTTTGAGGAACTAAAAGTTTAGAGAGATATAGAATTATAGCCAACAATTATATGGCATTTACCAGGTGTCAAGCACGCTTGTAAGCATTCTACATGTGTTAGTGTATTTAACTCATAATCTTGGTGAGCTCTCTAATAATGATGATGATGATTGCTTCCACTTGACAGTCAAAGTCACACAGCTAGTTAATGACAGTGACAGCTGGGATTTTAAAACAACTAGCCTGATTCCAGAGTGTTTGCGCTTAATCACTCTGCAATATAAGGAAACCATCCCTCCTTTACATTCTGACTCCACCCAGCACATTTGAGGATTGACTTATTGGCCAGGCTCTTCTACGTGCTTTACATGTTATCTCATTTAATCCTTACAAAGTCCGGTGAGGTGGGTACTCTTGTCTACATTTTACAAATACGGAAACTAAGGCTCATAGTTAAATGAGTCATATAAGATCATGGAGCAAATAAACAGTAGAGCAAAGATTTGATCCCGTGTCTTATTTACTACACCGTATTCTCTTTTCGGAGAAGGCAATGGCACCCCACTCCAGTACTCCTGCCTGGAAAATCCCATGGACAGAGGAGCCTGGTAGGCTGCAGTCCATGGAATCGCTGAGGGTCGGACACGACTGAGCGACTTCACTTTCACTTTTCACTTTCGTGCATTGGAGAAGGAAATGGCAACCCACTCCAGTGTTCTTGCCTGGAGAATCCTAGGCCCCAGGGAGCCTGGTGGGCTGCCGTCTATGGGATCACACAGAGTCGGACATGACTGAAGTGACTTAGCAGCAGCAGCAGCATTCTCTTTTCAGAATATACAGTACCTATATAAATGAACATATACAAATACATACACACCACATGGAATCTAAGAGCTCAATGAGCTTAAGAAAAAAGGCAAACATATGACCTTCTGATTTCATTTCTGATTTTAAAAATATGATTGGAACGTTTCCCCCTTGCCCTTGAGGGCAAAGATGATGTCCTATTTTTGTTTATATCCCCAAAACTAGGCACAGTGTTAAGTAGGTAAAAAAGGAAACTTTCGTTCCCATGAATAGTGATTTACTTCTTAAATCGTGAATATTGGAATATGATGGACTCCTGTAAAAATGACTTTTTATGCTTTTAGTGTGATGGAAATTGGAAGTGACCATAAGTATAAGAGACAGTGCAACACCTGGCAGATGTTTGGCTTCACAAATAAATTTCACTTTAGACATTCAATACAGCTCATGGGATTCAGCCAAATGGTAAGTCTGAAATAAAACTAGCTATGAATAAGTGGAATTTGGTGACTGAAACTGCTCTTTGGGTTATGGAGAAAATTGCCACAGTCAACAAGGTACTTTAATATTCTGTGGGTGATTTAAAACAGAAAGGGGATAATAAAACAGTTTTTGAACAAAAAGGTAATTTGAACCTGGTAAGCAGGCTTGAAAAATATTTTTTGAAGGAGAGTAAGGGCAGTGTTGGAGAAGGCAATGGCACCCCACTCCAGTACTCTTGCCTGGAAAATCCCATGGACAGAGGAGCCTGGTAGGCTGCAGACCATGGGGTCATGAAGAGTCAGACACGACTGAGCGACTTCACTTTCACTTTTCCCTTTCATGCATTGGAGAAGGAAATGGCAACCCACTCCAGTGTTCTTGCCTGGAGAATCCCAGGGTCGGGGGAGCCTGGTGGGCCGCCATGTATGGGGTTGCACAGAGTCGGACACGACTGAAGCGACTTAGCAGCAGCAGCAGCAAGGGCAGTGTACCTAGGTAGGTTTCTACACTGGACCATGCTATTAAAAGAATGGGGTGGTGGGAACTGAGGTAGGCAAAAAAACGGACCCCAAAGATTTTCTGTGTCCTAATCCCCAGAATCTGTGGATATATTACCTTGTGTTGTGTTAGTTGTTCAGTTGTGTTTGACTCTTTGTGATCCCATAGACTATAGCCCGCCAGGCTCCTCTGTCCATGGAATTCTCCAAGAATCCTGGAGTGGATTGCCATTCCCTTCTCCAGGGGATCTTCCCAACCCAAGGATTGAACCCAGGTCTCCTGAATTGCAGGGAGAGTCTTTACCTTACATGGCAAAAAAAAAAAAAAATCAGATGTGATTTAGTTAAAGATCTTGAGGTGATGAGATTATGGTGGATTATCCAGGTGGTCTCAATGTGATCAAAGGGTCCTTCTAAGGGAAAGTGGGAGGCAGGAGAGTGAGACAGAGGAGATGGAATAACAGAAGCATGGATTGAGTAATGCGCTTTGAAGATGGAGAAGAGAACCACAGGCCAAGGAAGGCAGGTATCCTTTAGGAGCTCAAAGAGGCCAGAAAATGATTTTCCCTCTTCAACCGCCAGACACAACACAGCCTTGCCTACACCTTCATTTTAACCCAGTAAGACCCCTTTTGGATTTCTGACCCTCAGAACTATAAAATAATAGATTTGTATCATTTTTAAGCCACTAATTATGAGGCAATTTGTTACTGCAGTGATAAGAATCTGATAAAGAAGCCAACTTATCCGTCATTATCACAATTCAAACAAATCATTTTTAAAGAGCTAATCAAGCCAAAGAATATATCATAAAGAATAAGATTAATACATTTGACTATGTAAAATTTCCATGTATCCATGTATCCAAAATAAAAGACAAATAACAAACTGAGAAATATACCCAGGACAAATATGACAGAGAGAGTAAAAATCATCTTCCTATTGAAAAAGAACTATCGAACTAGAAGATTTCCTAATGGAAAAGTGGGCAAAGAACATAACTAGATAATAACCAGGAAGAATACAAATGGTAAAAAACATATTTTTAAAAAATTATCTCATTTTTAAGGAGAAAATGCAAATTAAAACAAGACTAAGACACTATTTTAATTTATAAAACCTGAACAGGGGACTTCTCGGGTGGTACAGTGGTTGCTGCTGCTGCTAAGTCGCTTCAGTCGTGTCCGACTCTGTGCGACCCCATAGACGGCAGCCCACCAGGCTCTGCCGTCCCTGGGATTCTCCAGGCAAGAACACTGGAGTGGGTTGCCATTTCCTTCTCCAGTGAATGAAAGCAAAAAGTGAAAGTGAAGTCACTCAGTCGTGTCCGACTCTTAGCGACCCCATGGACCCCATGGAGGAGCCCACCAGGCTCCTCTGTCCATGGGATTTTCCAGGCAAGAGTATTGGAGTGGGGTGCCATTGCCTTCTCCGGGTACAGTGGTTAAGACTCCACAATTCCAATGCTGGAGGGCACAGGTTGGATGCTGGTCCAGGAACTAAGATCCCACATGCCCCATGGCCAAAAAACCACAACTGGAACTCTTTTAAAAATTTCATATTCAAAGTTAGCAAGAGTTCCACTAGAGAGGCAGTGCTGGTAGAGGTGTTTATTTATGAGTACTTTACCAAAAAAAAAAAAAAAAATTTGCTATCATGTATTAAAAGGTATGGGGCGTCCCTGGTAACTCAGCAGTAAAGAATCCACCTGCCAATTCAGGATAAGCAGGTTCGATCCCTGGGTTGGGAAGATCCCCCGGAGAAAGAATTGGCAACCCTTTCCAGTATTCTTGCCTGGGAAATCCCATGAACAGAGGAGCCTGGAGGGCTACAGTCCATGTGGTCACAAAATCATCAGGTACAACTTAGTGACTAAACAATAACAACATTAAAAGGTATAAAAATGTTTACATTCTTTTCTCCAGTGGTTCAGGTTTAGGGAGTGGCTGGTTTTTCTCTTTCTGTTCCTCCATGTCACCATTCCACCATTCTTGGTTCTACTACATGTTGTCCACAGAAAGATCCCTGCGCTCCCTTGCTCTTTAGCTTCTAGTTGGGTCTAGCCAGTGAAGGAGAAGAGAGAGCAGAAAAGCAGAGGAAATCTGAGGACATTTACCTCCCATCACTTGATCCCTCCCTCCTGCCATGGCTTTGTGAACAACTTTGTTCTGTAAGCCAGTGGTTCTCAAACTTCAGAGAATCAGAATCATTTGGAGGCCTTGTTTCCAAATTGGTAGAATGGGGAAGGGCCTGAGAATTTGCATTTCTTATAGATTTCCAGGTGTTGCTGATACTGCTGATCTGGGGACCACACTTTGAGAAGTACAGATTTAAGGTCATGGTTTCCTGTGGGGCAGCTCTAATTGCTTGGTTGAGACTTTCTTTGTGAGCCAGTAAAAATGTGGCCCTTTTCTCTCTTGGGCTAGGGATGGGAAGGGTGTGTTTGCCAATTCCTGAGTGCTTCACCATTCCTTGTTGATTCCTTTATTTTTTTTTTAATTTTATTTTATTTTTAAACTTTACAATATTGTATTAGTTTTGCCAAATATCGAAATGAATCTGCCACAGGTATACCCGCGTTCCCCATCCTGAACCCACCTCCCTCCTCTCTCCCCTACCCTCCCTCTGGGTCGTCCCAGTGCACCAGCCCCAAGCATCCAGTACCGTGCATCGAACCTGGACTGGCGACTCGTTTCATACATGATATTATACATGTTTCAATGCTATTCTCCCAAATCTCCCCACCCTCTCCCTCTCCCACAGAGTCCATAAGACTGATCTATACATCGGTGTCTCTTTTGCTGTCTCGTACACAGGGTTATTGTTACCATCTTTCTAAATTCCATATATATGTGTTAGTATACTGTATTGGTGTTTTTCTTTCTGGCTTACTTCACTCTGTATAATAGGTTCCAGTTTTATCCATCTCATTAGAACTGATTCAAATGTATTCTTTTTAATGGCTGAGTAATACTCCATTGTGTATATGTACCACAGCTTTCTTATCCATTCATCTGCTGATGGACATCTAGGTTGCTTCCATGTCCTGGCTATTATAAACAGTGCTGTGATGAACATTGGGGTACACGTGTCTCTTTCTCTTCTGGTTTCCTCAGTGTGTATGCCCAGCAGTGGGATTGCTGGATCATAAGGCAGTTCTATTTCCAGTTTTAACCCTGCCCACACCTCTAGTAATCATCAGTCCTTTCATGAAGCTCTCTTGAATTAAACATTTGGAATAGGTCATCAATTTCCTGCTAAAACCCCGGCTGATATAAGGATTTACCCTTGAGAAATAATCAGAGGTGCAGACAGACTTTTGAGCAAAAGTGTTCTCTGCAGCATAATTTACAATAGCAGAAATATTAGAAACAAGGTGCATAGCCAACAATAGGGGAAAGATGGGATATGAGGTAGTTATGAACAGCTAGCTGTATAACTGTATCGGCTAACGTAGGGAATGCTCATGATGCAATGTTTAAGTGAGAATAAGATATAAAACCATATTCAGTGAATGTCCACAATTTTTATAATCTTGTGTGGATGTGCTTATATAGGTTCAAATTGAAATGAAGTTGAAGAGAGAATAGTTTACTGAAGGAGGATTCGATTCACCAGTATTATTTGTATTTTTCTGATTGAGCATTTTGAATCCAGAAGTAACTCCAATTAACATTTTCTTCCTTCATTTCCAGTTGGCTTCAGAATTAAAACCATACTTAATATTACATAAATATAAATATTATACTTAATTGATTTAAATTTTATATTTAATTAATGAAATTAAAATGTACTTAAATATAAAGGAATAGGAACCAACTCTTCATGTCACAACCTCTTTCTTTATTTTAAACACGTGGATTCAGACAAATTTAATCCACAGTTTTACTGAGTACCTTCCCTCAAGGAAGTAACAGTCTTGGAAGGCACATAAGACACAAATAAACAAAAATAAACAAATGGGACTTAACTTATAAGCTTTTTTTACAACTTTTATACCATAAACAAAATGAAAAAACAACCTACAGATGGAGAAAATATTTGCAAATGATGTGACTCAGTTCAGTTCAGTTCAGTGGCTCAGTAATGTACGACTCTTCACAACCCCATGGACTGCAGCACGCCAGGCCTCCCTGTTCATCACCAACTTCTAGAGTTTACTCAAACTCATACCCATTGAGTTGGTGATGCCATCTGACATGCATCTGTCATGATGCGACTGACAAGGGTTTAATTTTCAAAATACACAAACAGTTCATAAAACTCCATAACAAAAAACCAAGCAACCCAATTCAAAGATGGGACAGAAGACCTAAATAGACATTTCTCCAAAGAAAACAAACAGATGGCCAATAGGCACATGAAAATATATGTGCCTTTAATTTTCTAAATGCGTATCAAAACTACAATGAGTTACCACCTCACACCAATCAGAATGGCCATCATAAAATAGTCTACAAATAATGATGCTGGGGAGGGTGTGGAGAAAAAGGAACTTCCTACACTGCTGGTGGGAATGTATATTGGTGTGGCCACTAGGGAAAACAGTGTGAAGTTTCCTCAAAAAATTAAAACTAGAGTTGCCATAGGATCCAGCAATCCCATTCATGGGCATATCCAAACTATAATTTGAAAAGACACATGCACCCCTATGCTCACAGTAGCGTAATTCACAACAGCCAAGACATGGAAGCAACCTAAATGTCCATCAACAGATGAATGGATAAAGAAGATGTGGTATACATATACAATGAAATATTACTCATAAAAAAGAATGAAACAATGTCATTTGCAGCAACATGAATGAGCCTGTTGAGGTTAGCATACCAAGTGAAGTAAGTTTGAAAGAGAAAGACAAATGCCATATGGTATCACGTACATGTGGAATCTAAAATATGACACTAATGAACACATCTATGAAACAGAAACAGATTCAGAGACATAGAGAACAGACCTGTAGTTGCCAGGGCTAGGGGAGGGAAGGATTGGGAGTTTGGGACTAGCAGATACAAGCTATAATATCCAGAATGAATAAACAACAAAGTCCTACTGTATAGCACAGGGAACTATATTCAGTATCCTGTGATAAACCATAGCAGGAAAGAATCTGAAAAAGAGTTTATATATGTATAACTGAATCACTTTGCTGTACAGAAAAAATTAACAAGAGCATTGTAAATCAACTATACTTCAATAATAGTTTTTAAAAAGACACAAGATCAATGTGGAATAGTGGGAAAACCACCATTTGTGATTAAAACACTAGAGTGTGATTTTAGGTTTTGTCACAACCACAATCAAGCAGTCCATGAAATCTTTTGCAGAGTATGTAGTAGAACATAAATTATAAAGCTCAATTATGTAATCAGGGAATCAGGAAGAGCTTTTTCATCATTCTGAATGCTCTGTGGCATGCATAGCAAGTATGTGTTTACTAAGCTGGAGTTAACATTAGTCTATCCTTTTAATTCTTCTCCGCTTCAAAACAGATGTACACATTGTTCTCCCTGCACATGCATAATTACCAAAGTTTTGGCATATTAGTTATACTGAGAATGAAAATTCAAAACCGGAGGATAGTTAAAACAGAGGAGGCATTTTTCATAGATGGGAAAATGCGTATCTCATCCCTGATTCTTAACAAAGATATGTTTCCATGAAGAAAACTGGAAAGGCTGCTTAGGAATCTAGCTTATAGAAAAATAAGCAATTCAAATTTGTATGAGTCAGAGAAAAAAATTACTTTAAAAATTATACAACTGGAGGAAAGACAACCCAACAATGAACTGGTATCATCAAACTGTTAATGACTATGGGGTTCAAATAAAATATGAATGTAGGATAAACCTGAAACTCTGAATTAAAAAGAATATGAGCAACTAAGATGCAATGAGATTTTCAATTCTGCCATTTCAGTTCTGATCACATCATTCTAATCATCCGTTTCTTTCACTCCTATTGAACCTCCTGGGCTTCCCAAGTGGTGCAGTGTAAAGAATCTGCCTGCCAATGCAGGAAGTGCAAGAGACGTAGGTTTGATCCTTGGGTCAGAAGGATCCCCTGGAGTAGGAAATGGCAACCCATTCCAGTATTCCTGCCTGGAAAATTCCATGGACAAAGGAGCCTGGCGGGCTATAGTCCATGGGGTTACAAAGAGTCAGACACAACAGAGCAACTACACATGCACACAAGCCTATTTGTCCAAATAATAAATTCAAGTTTTACTTTTCCCTGCTCCTTCATAATATCTGCTGGCTGGAACTTCATTTATCTCCATATCCACTAGACTGAACTCTTTCATCACTACATAAATTTATGCCATAGTCTGTTTGGCCAGACCTCAACTTTAGGAATCCCTAATGTCTTTTCTTTGCTCAGATTCTGAAGCTGCCAAACCCAGCTGCAGAACCACAGTACTATTCTTCAGTTTCAGTTCAGTTCAGTCACTCAGTCGTGTCCGACTCTTTGCTTCCCCATGAATCACAGCACGCCAGGCCTCCCTGTCCAACACCAGCTCCCGGAGTTCACTCAAACTCACGTCCATCGAGTCAGTGATGCCATCCAGCCATCTCATCCTCTGTCATCCCCTTCTCCTCCTGCCCCCAATCCCTCCCAGCATCAGAGTCTTTTCCAATGAGTCAACTCTTCGCATGAGGTGGCCAAAGTACTGGAGTTTCAGCTTCAGCATCATTCCTTCCAAAGAAATCCCAGGGCTGATCTCCTTCAGAATGGACTGTTTGGATCTCCTTGCAGTCCAAGGGACTCTCAAGAGTCTTCTCCAACACCACAGTTCAAAAGCATCAATTCTTCGGTGCTCAGCCTTCTTCACAGTCCAACTCTCACATCCATACATGACCACAGGAAAAACCATAGCCTTGACTAGACGAACCTTTGTTGGCAAAGTAATGTCTCTGCTTTTCAATATGCTATCTAGGTTGGTCATAACTTTCCTTCCAAGGAGTAAGCATCTTTTAATTTCATGGCTGCAGTCACCATCTGCAGTGATTCTGGAGCCCCAAAAAATAAAGTCTGACATTGTTTCCACTCTTTCCCCATCTATTTCCCATGAAGTGATGGGACCAGATGCCATGATCTTCGTTTTCTGAATGCTGAGCTTTAAGCCAACTTTTTCACTCTCCACTTTCACTTTCATCAAGAGGCTTTTGAGTTCCTCTTCACTTTCTGCCATAAGGGTGGTGTCATCTGCATATCTGAGGTTGTTGATATTTCTCCCAGCAGTCTACCTTCTGCCTAAAATTGTGAGAAAAGGCACAATGAAGAATCTCTCCCAAATTGCCTCCTAGTTAACCAGGAAAAAAACTTATATGAGAAAACTTGTCTATGAACATATGGTAAAATAAAAGATATAGTCAGATTTTGTTAAGAAACAAAATAGTCCTGCCTATCTGTGAAGTAGACTTGAAATATGAAATAAGCTTGTTCTTGCTCATTACTTGTTGCCACAGTGACCATGGCTCAGTAACTAAAGGCACTGACTTTCCATCCACTCTGAGCTACCTATGCCATTTATTATCAGATAGGAAAGGCATAGAATGACTTTTAGGTATCCAAGAACATAGAAGTCATATTGTCTTTCCAAACAAATGCCCTAAAGGCTTGCTTCAGAATCCCAACATATTAATAAAAATTTAGATTCAAGAAAATAAAAGTGATGGCTAAAGGAATTAGGGTAATCAATAAGGTAAATTAAATACCTAGAGAGAAGTTGAATTTTTACAAATAGTGTATAAATTTGAAATAAAATTAGTTACTTGAAACAGGTGATTTATACTATTTAATATAAAGATAATGATGTAATTTTTGACTACAATCTAAAATAACCTTCCCTGCTCCACCCCGCCCAAAAGGAAAAAAAAAAAGAAAGCACAGGAGAGAAAGGAGAAGCTTCACCAAAGGAAATCAGAGCCCTGGGTTTTGCATCCTTAATAATGGGGAGTACAGTTCTTATGTTGCTCTTGATTTTAATAATTAGATGGCAAAAGTCTAAGAATGGTTTAATTGAAACAGGATGCCTTCCTTCCTAATTATCTCAGACTATAAGAACAAACTAACCATCCATGTCTAAAAGAGGAAAGGGATTAAAACTTAGGAACTATAAAATAAGACCTTTGGCTTTTTCTAACAATTAAGATGGTCATTTACCTCTTTTTCTGCCCAGAACCCATGCATTTTTCTGAGCAAAGAACCTCATCTGCCATCCCCACTCTATCCATACACTACAGATGAAAAAACATTGTTTTACATGATGTTATGTACCTGGTCTAATTATGTAGACGTGAATATCTGACTTAAGCTAAATCAGTCCTAGAACCTCGCCATCCCCATCCACTCACCACCCAGCCCTGAACATCATACTCCTTTTCCAGGGTTTGTTCAGGAGTTGTGCATGAGGGTTGTTTTTTTTTTTTTTAACTTTGAGGATAAAGTTGGGAAGATGGGTGGAGAGGTATGTATGGACAGTAAGAGAGGCAAAGAAGGAAAGCAAAGCAAGAGGATCTTGGAGCCTCAAGTCTCTGATTCAGGGCGTCTCTAGCTGCACTCTTGTCCCTTCTGGTTACAGGAGCCAATGCATTTTCATTTTGCCTAAGTTAATTCAAGATGAATTTCTAAATCTTCAAACAAATATACATGTAAGATTTATGATTATAAATGCAAATGAATTTAATTCTCTTAGTAAAAAGTCAAAGACTCAGATTCCAGTAGAAAATAAATCCAGTTTTATGGCCCCCTCTGCAGTACCTGACATCTTGAAATCATCTGAGATTTTACTTCTGGAAAATTAATTTTTTACTTTGTGTATTAATAATGAATTAATTATAATTAATCCGTGATAAAGTTTACAGATTCCTTTATTGTGATAAATGAACTAACGCATGAAAAGTGATGCTTGGCATACACTAATCATTCAACGGTATTTGCAGTGATGAAGAGGTTTTATCAACACTCCACACAGAGCCCCTTTCTCTCTGCGCTCATCTCAGACGCTAGCAAAATAATGCTCAAAATTCTCAAGGCTAGGCTTCAACAGTACATGAACCAAGAACTTCCAGATGTTCAAGCTGGATTTAGAAAAGGCAGAGGAACCAAAGATCAAATTGCCAACATCTGTTAGATCACAGAAAAAGCAAGAGAATTCCAGAAAAACATATACTTCTGCTTTATTGACTATGCCAAAGCCTTTGGCTGTGTGGATCACAGCAAACTGTGGAAAATTCTGAAAGAGATGGGAATACCAGACCAGCTTACCTGCCTCCTGAGAAACCTTTATGGAGATCAAGAAGCAACAGTTAGAACTGGACATGGAACAACAGACTGGTTCTGAATTGGGAAAGGAGTACATCAAGGCTGTAAATTGTTACTCTGCTTATTTAATTTCTATGCAGAGTACATTATGAGAAATGTCAGGTTGGATGAAGCACAAGCTGGAATCAAGATTGCCAGGAGAAATATCAATAACCTCAGATATGCAGATGATATCACCCTTATGGCAGAAAGTGAAGAGGAACTAAGGGCCTCCTGATGAAAGTGAAAGAGGAGAGTGAAAAAGCTCGCTTAAAACTCAACATTCAAAAAATGAAGATCATGGCATCCAGTCCCATCACTTAATGGCAAACACATGGGGAAACAATGGAAACACTGACAGGTTTTATTTTCTTGGGCTCCAAAATCACTGCAGATGGTGAATGCAGCCATGAAATTAAAAGATGCTTGCTCCTTGGAAGAAAAGTCATAACCAACCTAGACAGCATATTAAAAAGCAGAGACATTACTTTGCTGACAAAGGTCCATCTAGTCAAAGCTATAGTTTTTCCTGTGAGAGTTGAACCATAAAGCTGAGAGCAGAAGAATTGATGCTTTTGAACTGTGTGCTAGAGAAGACTCTTGAGAGTCCATTGAACTGCAATGAGATCAAACCAGTCAATCCTAAAGGAAATCAGTCCTGAATATTCATTGGAAGGACTGATGTTGAACCTGAGGAGCCAATACTTTAGCCACCTGATGTGAAGAACCAATTCATTGGAAAAGACCCTGATCCTGGGAAAGATTGAAGGCAGGAGGAGAAGGGGACAACAGAGGATGAGATGGTTGGATGGTACCACCGACTCAATAGACATGAGTTTGAGCACTCAGGGAGTTGGTGATGGATAGGGAGACCTGGCATGCTGCAGTCCATGGTGTCGCCTAGAGTCGGACACAACCGAACTGACTGAACTGAATCCTCAGCTTTCACTGTCTCAACTACCTGGATGATTTCCAAACCGATGTCACCTACCTGGTCACCGCTCTTGGGCTCCCTTGTCTTATTTTCAATTTCTCATACAAATCATCACTTAAATATTCCACCAGAACCTCAAGCTCAACATATCCAAATTAAACTACCTCCTAATTTCCCAATTCCAGCTAATGGAACAAGCATTCTCCTCATTCCCTAATCTGGAAAGCTTTGTTGATCCTCTTGCCCGAATCCTTCATCAAGATAGTTGAGCCCAATGCCAAGATCATGCAGCTTCTCAGTCCATGTTAGTCTTCTTCCTTGTCCTCCTTTAATTTCAATACACTGCCAAGTCCTGTTAAGACTTTTTAAAATGCCACTTGTGCTTACCTTTCTGACTCCCTCCTTCCAATGTATTACCTTTTACAGAATTGAACTAGACTCCTAGTTTTCCTCCTAATTTTCCAGTTTCTTCTCTCTTCTGCTATCCTTATAGAGTATCCTCTTCAAACATGCCATTCACACATTTCTTATGTGTTACCTAACAGGTTCCCTGGTAGCTCAGACAGTAAAGAATCTGCCTATAATGCAGGAGACCCAGGTTTGATCCTTGGGTTGGGAAGATCCCCTGGAAAAGGGAAGGGTAACTCACTCCAGTATTCTTGCCTGAAGAATCCCATGGATAGAGGAGCCTGGCAGGCTATAGTCCACGGGGTCGCAAAGAGTCGGACACAACTAAGCAACTAGCACACACAACAGGTTCCTCGGGGCTTCCCAGGTAGCTCAGTGGTAAAGGGTCCACCTATAATGTAGAAGATGCAGGTTTGATCCCTGGATCAGGAAGATCCTCTGGAGAAGGAAATGGCAACCCACTTCAGTATTCTTGCCTGGGAAATCCCATGGACAGAGGACCCTGGTGGGCTACAGCCATGGAGTCACAAAGAGTCAGACACAACTTAGAGACTAAACAACAACAGGTTCTTTGCTTTGAACATAAGTCTAAACCCCTCAGCCAGACTTTCTACTGACATGAGTCTAACCTATATCACCAACTTCCCGCTTTATGGACACTATGGCTCAGTTGACCTGGCACACTGGTTCCTACCCGATAACCCAAACACTTTCTGAATTCTCTGATATTTATCCTTGATATTTCTTCTGCCTAGAAAGTATTCTTGAATCATCTCTGCCTATCAAACCCTAGCTATCCTTCCTTCCAGGACTTTGTCAAATATCACCCTTGCCAAAATAAGCCTTGATTTGTGCACCAGCTATAACTTGTTCTTTCTTTAAGCCACTATAGCATTCTGTATGTTAGTGATGAAAATATTTTTCTTAAAAGATTTTCAGAATTTGTTATCTTGACCTCTTACTGGATTTTAAGTGTTTAAGAGTTTTTGTCCTGTTTATCTTTTAATTTTATGAAGGCCCTTTTTAGTACAGCATATTTCACAGAGTTCAATGAATATTTATTAATTTATTCAATGAATATTTATTAAATTTAATAAAGACTGTATTCTTTAAGACAGAAAAAAATTATTTTGAAAGCATGACCAATGTTTCTTGAGCAGACTATGTAAAACAAAGACTTGTTCAAATATAAAAGGCTATTTACTATATGTAAATCTTTGCTTAGAGAATGAACTAGTTAAGCATGTCTTTGCACAACACATGAGAAGGCACCCATCATTTTTTATGGTGGTAGACCTGAATGAAACATGTACTCTGCAAGAAAACCAGGCCACAGAAACACCTGTGAATAGAGGTCTTTCTGAATATTTGATGAAGTGCCAGAAGTTAACCCTTACACACAGTTTATTTAGAAATATTTGACTCTCTGTGTTATTTTTGTTAACATGGAGATAATAACAGCTTTCACACACTACACTGCACAGCCTGAGTAGATGTAAGAAAATAATGGAATACAGGTCTAGGAATGCGGATTGCAACTCAATTCTGGAGGACCTTGAATGCTAGTATTGAAATTTTATTTAGTAAGCAAACCATGAATTTTTGTTTTTGTTTTTTTCTTACTGTTTGTGCTTGATGTTGTGGGCACTATCATAGACATGTGTTTCAGGGAAATTAACTGCAGAGCAGCAAGTAGGTTGGATTGGAAGGAGAGCCTAGAGGTAAGGACCTAACTCATCTACTTAGAGTAGGAAAAGGTCAATTGGACTAAAATGGCATAAGTAATGGACAGGAGGGAAAGGATGCTGATGAAGGAACTATTACAAAGGACTTACCAAGTGACCTGTAAACGATTATGATGGTCAGGGTAAGGAGAAACCAGAAATTGCTCTCAACGTTTTGACTCAGAAAGTGGAGACAGTACCATTCAGTGGGGGCTGGGATGGGGAGGAGAAAGAGAGAGAGGCCCTGCAGGAGCTGGAAATGTTATTTCCTTTACTTCTCTGGTGGTTCAGATGGTAAAGAATCTTCCTGCAATGCAGGAGACCCAAGTTCAACCCATGAATCAGGAAGATCCCCTGGAGAAGGGAATGGCTACCCACACCAGTCTTCTTGCCTGGAGAATCCCATGGACAGAGGAGGCTGGTAGCTACAGTCCATGGGGTCACAAAGAGTCAGACATGACTAAGTGACTAACACTTCCTTCCTCTGAAAACAGGTTTTCCTCTTCCTTCTCCATCTTTTATTTTGGTTACTCTTCATTTGTTTGCCCTTTAAAAGTTAGCATTTCAGACAAGTCACTAATATCTGGGTCATGCGAGCCAGTTAGATATCTCTTTTTGAGTAGCAAATGGAACATAATTCTAAAGGATTTATCATCTGCAGTTTCAGGTTATCAGTGTGGGAAAATAGATTATGGTTATGTGCTCCTGGGGCAGGGAGAATATAAACTGGGAATTAGATTTTCCATTTAGAGATATGTATATGGTTTGGATTTCTACAGTTTAGATCAATTTTGTTGATATTTACATATAATAAAATACATTTATTTAAGTGTATTGTTAGGTATTAAGATTCATATTTAAATCTTTGAGTGGATATGTTTCTTTTTTAATTGGGCAAATATCCAGGAGTGGAATTGCTAGATTACATGGTGAGTTTATGTTTGACCTTATGAGAAACTGCCAGATTGTTATCCAAAGTGAGTGTACCATTTTATATTCTCACCAGCAATGTGTGAAAGCATTGGTTGTTCCACATTCTTGTCAACACTTGGTGTTATCACCTTTTTGAATTTTAGCCATTCTAGTAGGTATGCTGTTGTATTTTACTGTGTTTTAATTTGCTTTAATCAGCAAATAACTCAAATAACTAGTGATGTTGTACATACTGCCATGTGTTCATTGCCCATTTTTATATCTTCTTTTGAGAAGTGTCTACTCAAATACTCTGCCCATGTTTAAATTGGGTTCTTTGTCTTCTTACTGAATTATAAGTCTTTGAGATACATGTTCTTTATCAGATATATGTATTGTGAATATTTTCTCCCAGTATGTGGTTTGCCTTTTCATTTTATTAAATGCGGTCTTCAAAGAGCAGAATATTTTAGTTTTAATGACATTCAATTTACCATTTGCCGGGAGCCGGTGAGGCATTCCACTCGTGACAAAGGTCATGAGGAAGGAGGCTCGGCATACGCAAAGGCGGGATAGAGCCTCAGGAATCCCCCTGGATATTCTCGAGCATCTACCCCCAAAAAACCAGAGTCTGCCTACTTTATTGCTTTGTGCTCTCACCTCTGACTTTACTGGGGGCTGTCTTCCACCACCATCTCACTCTCTCTGACAAAGAGTTAACTTACAGCTCCAATTAATAAAGTTCCTGGGCAATTAGGAGTGTTTAAATCCAAACCCCTCAGATAGCTCTCTAACTCGCCTGATAAGTTTACCTGGACTACTACAGCTATGCATATGATTGTTTACAGTCTCCCAGCCTCGAGAGGCACAGGAAGCTTAAGATATTCAAATAGATTAGAGCCTCTCAGAGAGTTAGAAACTGTCAGAATAAAACTAGTAAAAGATTTCATTGATGAGCCAATGCTTGCTGCCAAGTTTCCACATCCCCTGTATTGTATCCTTGAATGTGTATTAATTAATATAGTTGGTATGTAGAAAAAATAAGTAGTGGCCTTGGTGTTAGTAAATTTAAACCCTTAAGGTAATAAATTCTTTCCTTTGTTGTAAACCCATTACACACCCGCCCTATAGGAATGCAATTTTATCTTCGGAAGATGGCGCCAAACCTTAAAATAATTACTCTTAGAGAAAATAAGTCTTTGTTGATAAGTCTTTGTCAAGAGTCATAAAATGTTAATAGGCCTTCTGGCCAGAAGATGATGTAAATCACCTAAACCATTTGTATACGATAAATTTGCAGGAAAGAAACCCTGGTTTTTGATAAGGATCAAAAACTGCTGACTTTGCATCCCCTAATATCCTCTATGTGTAACTTAGGGTATAAAAGCCCCTGTTGAAAATAAAGCTACGGGCCTTGCTCACCAGAGCTTGGTCTCCCCATGTCATTCTTTCTTTTCACATTCTGGCTGAAGTCTCCATCTGGAGCGCGGAGGTCCTCTGCGACCATTTATTTGCCTGGGCTTCTAAGACCCACTCGAGAAGGTGTCTAAGGTGGGGCACCTTCCGCTATTCGAGAGGGCGCCTGCGGCCTCCGTGGTCAGAGCTAACCTGGTGTCACAGGTTATATTGATTTTCCGCGTAAACCAAGCTACTCAGCCTCTTTTCTCCACTGAATTTTCCCACTGAGCTATCCTCATTCTATTACTCTTTATATCTCTAATTAACATTTGAATAGGTCACCGACGCCGTCTCCCCTTCGAATACCCTGGATCAGCCGGGGCTGGACCTCGGCAACCATTTTTCTTAATGACCATTACTTTAGGAACTCTAGTTTAAGAAATATAAGCCTCAGCATTAACTTGCTACAAATTGCAAATTGTTATCAGTTTGCTTGCAAATTGCAGAATTAGGTTAGAATCTAGATAAACTGTACAAAAGTCCTTGAATGAGACTTCCACCTTTGTTTATATTATTAGGTATCATTTTGTGGGTGTATTGTACACCCTTTCCTTCTCCAGTAGATCTTCCCACTGCAGGGATCCAACCTGGGTATCCCGCATTGCAGGCAGATTCTTTACCATCTGAGCCACCAGGGAAGCTCTGTACACAATAAGCAGTATAATAA
Source organism: Bos taurus (assembly GCF_002263795.3). Classification (NCBI taxonomy): domain Eukaryota; kingdom Metazoa; phylum Chordata; class Mammalia; order Artiodactyla; family Bovidae; genus Bos; species Bos taurus. Next base: position 48,642,455 of record NC_037332.1, on the reverse strand, counting down.
ATACTTCATATATTTCATTTAATCATTACAAAAAGCCTTAGTGAAGAGGAAACTTATTTGAGTAATAAAATAAGTTAAGGCTTAAATATTATCAGTGGCAGAACTAGAGTCTACCTGACTCCAAATCCCTTTGCATCTTAAATACTATGCAGTATCTTGTCTAGGAAATTTTTGTATATGTAAAAATCAAGAAGATATTTTCCTACGTTTTCTTCTAGAAATACTATGCTTTTAGTTTTTATGCTTGTGATCCATTTAGGTTCATTTTTGTATACAGTGTGAGGAAAGATTGGAATTCATTTCCTCCTATGAATTGAAGTTGCTCCGTCATCATTTTGAGAACAGTCTCCTTTCCCCTGCTGAATTACCTTGACACCTTTCTGGAGAATCAACTGGCAGTTTGTGCGGGTCCATTTCTGGAACCACTGTTCTGTTCCATTGATTTGTATCTCTTATATGGATACCACACTTGTATTGCTTACTGTAACTTTGTATCTTGGTGATATTATGATTTATAGTAAAAAATACATAATTCTGGCACGGCATTCCTATAACCCTTCAAATTACTTAAGTGTGGAGAGTGATAAAGGTGTCTTTTGTTATTTTGATGAGGTGATCTTTGGAATACTCCTAACTTACCTAAAAGTCAGGACTGGTCACCAGAGGAATCAGTGAAGTGATTAATGGATTGGAACTTTCCGTCCACGTCAGGAGAAGGCAGAAGGACTGGAGGTTGAATCAATCATCAGTGATTTAATCAATCAATGAAGCCTCCATAAAAACCCAAAGCACAGGGTTTGGGAGCTTCTGGGTTGGGGAACATGGAGGTACTGGGAGAACTGAGCAGCTGGGCAGGGCATAAAAGCTCCGTGCCCTGCCCAGTGCATCTCTTCCATCTGGCTGTTGAGTTATATCCTACTATAATAAACTGGCAATCTAGTAAGTAAAATATTTCTTTGAGTTCCATGAGCTGCTCTAGTAAATTAATCAAACACAGGGAGGGGGGTCCCAGAAACCTCTGATCTATAGCCAGTTGGCCAGAAGTACAGGTAACAACCTGGACATGTGACTGGTGTCTGACAAGCCTAGACAGTGTATTAAAAAGCAGATACATCACTTTGCTGAAAAAGGTCCATACAGTCCAAGCTATGACGTTTCCAGTAGTCATGTACGGATGTGAGAGTTGGACCATAAAGAAGGTTGAGCACTGAAGAATTGATGCTTTCGAACTGTGGTGCTGGAGAAGACTCTTGAAAGTTCCTTGGACGGCAAGGAGATCAAACCAGTCAATCCTAAAAGAAATCAACACTGAATATTCATTGGAAGGGCTGATGTTGAGGCTGAAGCTCCTATACTTTGGCCACCTGATGCAAAGAGCCCACTCACTGGAAAAGATCATTTTTTAAAATGATCTACTTCTCTATCACAAATCCCTTTCTGCTTAAAATACTTCAGATGGCATCTCTTTCTAGCACTGTGATACACACAGTTAGGAGACATTCAACAAAGGTTTAAGCAACCAGATGTGAAAATAAACAGTCAGTTCAGGGACAGAAATTAAGTTCCTGAAAGAGACAGGTGTGCCAGACACAGTCTCCATCACAAGAAAACAACATGCTACCCTAGTTATCGGGCGATCAGAATCAACTTCAGGACAGCCTATGTGTTCAGTCGGTAAACCCCTCCTGGGGCTTTTGTGGCTCCTGCCATTTCCTATGCCTAGGAAGAAGTCTGATCCTAATTTGCTGGGCAGGATGACACCTTTATCTCACGGTGAAGACATCTCAGTGATGACAATTAGAGAGATGCAGGGACAAGGCAATAAGCAGAGCAGTTTAAAGCTTAAAAGAATAATTTCAAGGTGAATAAAAGGCAAAGCTACTTCATAAGGTATTTAGTATATGTGTGGTACTCATTACCCTCAAGATATGAAATAGATATATAGCTTTAAATGCATTTTTCTTCATAGACCATTAAGTAGTCAAACACTTAAGTAGTCAAACACGTCATTGAGCCCATTCGTCATCCAATTTAGAAATCCCCTCCATGTTACTGACTAATGATTATACCACCCTTGCTTGAATAGAGTGATAGTTCACTATTTCACAAGCCTGGCTATTACACTTTCCTAATCATCAGAACAATCAATGGAATTCTGTTTTTAATGTCAAATACCACATCATTTCTCTGTAAGTTTTCTGTCTGAGGGCAAGCACAAAGTCTCTTGCTACTTATCTCTATTTCAAAGTATCTCTGATAGCCATTTCCACTCACAGAAAGCCTCAATTCCCTTTTAGGAAATCATATTTCTTCCATGGTGTATGGTTTTCAGAAGAAAAAACCTGTCTGCTTGCCTCCCACTTTGGAAACAAAGGGCAAATCCTTCCTTTCTTCACCCTTATAAAAGTAGTATATGGATGCATCCTAGGTTTGGTACTACACACTTTCTCTTCAGTTTTTAAATCTTAGAATGTGGAATGAATTTTAAAAAATAGACATCATTCAACACAGAGGAGAGGTAGTGAGCCAACTGCACTTTGCAGTTATGAGACAGTGGCTGCATTTCAGCTTCCACATCAATTAGTGTTACCTTGGTTATTGTTCATTTCAGAAACTGGTTCTCTAATCTCAAGGCTAAGTGCTGCAATAGCCTCTCAATGGTTTAATTATCTTTCAGTGTTTGTTTCTGTTGCTTATGATTCAAATCTCTAACCAAAACACTATATATGAATGAGTGGATAGTTTTTTTCCCCTTAAGTGTTGTCTCTGCTTCACTTAGGGACAATTTGGTTGCAATAGATAGAACCCACTGTGGCTGACTCAAAAAAATTAGTTTTATTGAAAGAGTACAAAGAAACTTCAAGACACTAAGAGCATGAATTAGAACTGGGTCCAGGAGAATTGGAGCAGGGAAATGGGAAGTCAGGAACTGTGGTTATTCTTTGCATCTCTCAGGGGTCAAGTGTTTTCTTTCATATTTGTGTCTCTCTTGTGGCTTCACTGCTATTTTCTACACATATTCTTGTGTCTATTCCTCTTAGGTTTGTGTTCAATCATCTCACATTGACTGCTCGTGACCTTTTAGCTTAACCTACAATCAAGTGACTAAAATCTATGTCAGATTATCCAAGGAAAGAAAAATGTGCTCTCTGACCTGCCAGTGGACTGGCTGACTTTGAATTAGGTATTCATCCTGAGTCAAATTAGCTAGGGAAGAGGTGGGGACAGGTTAAGTGTATATCCCTCTGCAGGCAGTGGATGTGGCAGGTCAAGGTAGAAGGTGCAGCTGGGAGTGACTGGCAAACCGACTGATTGGTCCAGTGTGCGTTTGATGGCAAATGCTCCCCACATGGTCAGACATTTTGAAAAATTGTAGTCTGGGAATTGGAAGTTATCCTTTTTTAAGACGCATCCAAGATTTCCTGTGTGTATGCATGTATGTGTATGTGTGTGTCTGGTCAGTCACGTCTGACTCTTTGCAACCCCTTGAACTGCAGCCTGCCGGGCCCCTCTGTCCATGGAAATTTCCAGGCAAGAATACTGCCAGGGATTGAACCCACAATTTCTGTGTCTCCTGCATTGGCAGGCAAATTCTTTCCCTCTGAGCCACTAGGGAAGGCCACATTCCCTACTCACTAAGAATAATATTTCTCACCAAAGGACACCAGCTTGTTGGTAAATAGTCATACTGACCAGATGTTGCCCCCGAGAGGCTGACAGAGACCTATCCCGTTTCTCCTCACTCCCTGTCACAGGCAGGATGTCTATAGACCTCCTGCATTAGAATCAACTGGGAAGCTTGTTTAAAATGGAGATGGATTCTTTGGATTCACTCCAAACTACCAAATCAGCATTTCTGCAGGGGCAGGATTGGAAGGAGCTGCCCATCTATCTGCATTTTAAATAAATTCTCTAGGTGATTTTCAAGTACATTAACATTTAAGAACCACTGGACAAAAATATAAATTACTTGAGGATAGGGTACAATTAGTCTTATTCAGCATTAAACCCCTTATACATTGCCTGGCACATAGAAGATACACACAGAATCAATAAACTATCTCTTACATTAACAACATAATTCTGATTATATAGAAACATGTATCGGTGATAAGGCTTAACTTAAAATTACTGACTGAATCATAAACTGGATTATATTACAATACCAAATTATTTTTATCAATTACTAAGAATACTTGTAAGGTGTCAAACATCCACCAATTATTAAAAAAAAAAAACTCCTTGTAAACAAAAGTCAAGGACCAGATGGCTTTGCTGGAGAATTCTACTAAATATACAAAGAAGAACTTATACTAAACCTTCTCAAATTCTTCCAAAAGATTGAAGAGGAGGAAATATTCCCAAAGTCATTTTATGAAGCCACCATGATCCTGATACCAAAACTAGACAAGACCAGATCAGATCAGCTGCTCAGTTGTGTCCGACTCTTTGCGACCCCATGAATCGCAGCATGCCAGGCCTCCCTGTCCATCACCAACTCCCGGAGTTCACTCAGACTCACGTCCAACGAGTTGGTGATGCCATCCAGCCATCTCATCCTCTGTCATCCCCTTCTCCTCCTGCCCCCAATCCCTCCCAGCATCAGTCTTTTCCAATGAGTCAACTCTTCGCATGAGGTGGCCAAAGTACTGGAGTTTCAGCTTCAGCATCATTCCTTCCAAAGAAATCCCAGGGCTGATCTCCTTCAGAATGGACTGGTTGGATCTCCTTGCAGTCCAAGGGACTCTCAACAGTCTTCTCCAACACCACAGTTCAAAAGCATCAATTCTTCAGCGCTCAGCCTTCTTCACAGTCCAACTCTCACATCCATACATGACCACAGGAAAAACCCTAGCCTTGACTAGATGAACCTTTGTTGGCAAAGTAATGTCTCTGCTTTTGAACATGCTATCTAGGTTGGTCATAACTTTCCTTCCAAGGAGTAAGTGTCTTTTAATTTCATGGCTGCAGTCACCATCTGCAGTGATTTTGGAACCCAGAAAAATAAAGTCTGACACTATTTCCACTGTTTCCCCATCTATTTCCCATGAAACTAGACAAAGACACTGTCAAAAAGAACATGACAGGCCAATATCTTTGATGAATATAGATGCAAAAATTCTCAACAAAATATTAGTAACTGAACTCCAACAACACATAAAAATGATCATACATCAAGATCAAGTAGAATTCATCCCAGCGTCACAAGGATTGTTCAAGGTATATAAATCAATCAATGGGATGCACCACATCAACAAAAGACAAAACCACATGATAATCTCAGTAGATGCAGAGAAAGCACTTGATAAAATTGAATATCCATTCATAATAAAATTTCTTCCCAAAGTACAGAGGGAACATATCTCAACATGATAAAAGTCCTTTATGACAAACCCACAGCCAATATAATACTCGATGGTAAAAAGCTGAAAACCTTCCCACTAAACCTGGAATAAGACAAGAAGGCCCACTCTCACTGCTTCTACTCATCATAGGATTGGAAACCCTAGCCACAGTAACCAAACAAGAAACAGAAATAAAAGGTATCCAAATTGAGAGGGAAGAGGTAAAATTGTCATTATATGCAGATGATGTGATACTACATATAGAAAATCCTAAAGACTCCATACAAAACTACTTGCTGTATCCTACAGCAAGGTAGGATACAAGTTTAACATATAGAAATTATTTGCACTTCTTTATATAACAATGAAATATCAGAAAGGAAGAGTAAAAGAAAAACAGTCCCTTTTATTTTTTTTTAATTAAATTTTTTTGGAGTATAGGTAATTTACAATGTTGTGTTAGTTTCTTCTGTACAGCAAAGTGAATCAGTTATACATATATCTACTCTTTTTTATATTCTACTCCCATATAGGTCACTATGGAGTATTGAGTAGAGTTCCCTGTGCTATATAGTAGGTTCTTATTAGTAATCCTATTTTATATTTAGAAAAGGCAGAGGAACCAGAGACCAAATTGCCAACATCTGCTGGATCATGGAAAAAGCAAGAGAGTTCCAGAAAAACATCTATTTCTGCTTTCTTGACTATGCCAAAGCCTTTGACTGTGTGGATCACAATAAACTGTGGAAAATTCTTCAAGAGATGGGAATACCAGACCACCTGATCTGCCTCTTGAGAAATATGTATGCAGATCAGGAAGCAACAGTTAGAACTGGACATGGAACAACAGACTGGTTCCAAATAGGAAAAGGAGTACGTCAAGGCTGTGTATTGTCACCCTGTTTATTTAACTTATATGCAGAGTACATCATGAGAAACGCTGGACTGGAAGAAACACAAACTGGAATCAAGATTGTCAGGAGAAATATCAATAACCTCAGATATGCAGATGACATCACCCTTATGGCAGAAAGTGAAGAGGAACTCAAAAGCCTCTTGATGAAAGTGAAAGTGGAGAGTGAAAAAGTTGGCTTAAAACTCAACATTCAGAAAACAAAGACCATGGCATCTGGTCCCATCACTTCATGGGAAATAGATGGGGAAACAGTGGAAATAGTGTCAGACTTTATTTTTCTGGGCTCCAAAATCACTGCAGATGGTGACTACAGCCATGAAATTAAAAGACGCTTACTCCTTGGAAGGAAAGTTATGACCAATCTAGATAGCATGTTCAAAAGCAGAGACATTACTTTGCCAACAAAGGTTCGTCTAGTCAAGGCTATGGTTTTTCCTGTGGTTGTGTATGGATGTGAGAGTTGGACTGTGAAGAAGGCTGAGCGCTGAAGAATTGATGCTTTTGAACTGTGGTGTTGGAGAAGACTGTTGAGAGTCCCTTGGACTGCAAGGAGATCCAACCAGTCCATTCTGAAGGAGATCAGCCCTGGGATTTCTTTGGAAGGAATGATGCTGAAGCTGAAACTCCAGTACTTTGGCCACCTCATGCGAAGAGTTGACTCATTGGAAAAGACTCTGATGCTGGGAGGGATTGGGGCCTGGAGGAGAAGGGGACGACAAAGGATGAGATGGCTGGATGGCATCACCGACTCGATGGACGTGAGTCTCAGTGAACTCGGGAGTTGGTGATGGACAGGGAGACCTGGCGTGCTGCGATTCATGGGGTCACAAAGAGTCTGACATGACTGAGCAACTGATCTGATCTGATCTGATTTTATATATAATGGTGTGCATATGTCAATCCCAATCTCCCAATTTATCCCTCTCACTTCCCTTTTCTCCTTGGTAACCATAAGTTTGTTTTCTATATCTGCGATCTTATTTCTGTTTTGTAAATAGGTTCACTAATACAAAAGTAATCCCTTTTAAAACTGCATTAAAAAGTACTTAGGAAAAAACCTGACCAAGGAAGGGAAACGATTATATGCTAAGAACTATAACTAATACAATTATGTAAAGTTTAAAAATAAAATAAAATTGGAAGAATAAAAAAAAAAAAAAATAAAACATTGATAAGGGAAACTTAAGATGATTTAAATGGATAGCTATCCTATGCACTTAGATTGGAAGAGTTAATATTGTTAAAATAGCTACACTACCCAAAGTAGGTGATATCTATCAAATTATCCATGACATTTTTCACAGAACTAGAACAAATAATCCTAATATTTATATAGAACTATAAAAGACCCAGAATTGCCAAAGGAATTCTAAGGAAAAAGAACAAAACTGGAGGAATAACCCTCCCAGACTTCAGATACTACTACAAAGCTACAGCAGTCAAAACAGCCTTGTATTGGCACAAAAATAGACATATGGATCAATGGCACACAATAGAGAACCCAAAAATAAACCCACACACCTAGAGTCAATTAATCTTTGACAAAGGAGGCAAGAATATACAGTGGAGAAATGACAGTTTATTCAGCAATAGTGTTGGAAAAGTTGGGTAACAGTAAATCAGTTAGAACATTCCCTCACACCATACACAAAAATAAACTCAAAATGGCTTAAAAATTTAAACATAAGAATGACACCATAAAATTCCAAGGGAAAACATAGGCAAAATATTCTCTGACATAAAACTGTAATAATGTTTTCTTAAGTCAGTTTCCCAAAGCAATAGAAATAAAAACAAAAATAAATGAATGGGACCTAAACAAATTTATTAGCTTTTGCAAAGGAAACTATAAATAAACAAAAAGACAAGTTACAGACTGGAAAAAAAATATTTGCAAATGATACAACTGATAAGGGGTTAATTTCCAAAATAGAAAAACAGCTCATACACACAAAGAACAAACAACCCAGGGAAAAAAAATGTGCAGAAGACCTAAATAGATATTTCTGCAAAGAATACATGCTGCTGCTGCTGCTGCTACTGCTAAGTCGCTTCAGTCGTGTCTGACTCTGTGCGACCCCATAGACGGCAGCCCACCAGGCTCCTCCGTCCCTGGGATTCTCCAGGCAAGAACACTGGAGTGGGCTGCCATTTCCTTCTCCAATGCATGAAAGTGTAAAGTGAAAGTGAAGTCGCTCAGTCATGTCCGACTCTTAGCGACCCCATGGACTGCAGCCTACCAGGCTCGGGGATTTTCCAGGCCAGAGTACTGGAGTGGGTTGCCATTGCCTTCTCCGCAAAGAATACATACAGATGGCCAAAAGAGGATTAGCAGATACAAACTATTATAAATGAAATAGGTAAACAACAAGGTCCTACCATATAGCACAAGAAGTATATATATAAATACAAAACAATCACTTTCCTTATACCAGAAATGAACACAACATTGTAAATCAACTACACTTCAATTAAAAAAAAAAAAGTCAATTTTTATGATACTTTTACTAGAATCCTCCTTTGTTTTTATGTTAGACTAGCCTGCAGCTCACATTTCAATTCTTCTTCTCCCAGAGGCATAGGTATGGTATTCATGTCCTATGAGTCCAATTTCAATTAATTTTACATCAGACCATTTCAAGGTAGAAATAATTGTCTATATTATCCTTGCTGTTCATTTTTCTATTAGTTACCTTTTTTTGGGGTCACATTCTTTGAGACTTATGGGATATTAGTTCCCCACCCAGGGCCTGAACCTGGGCCAGGACAGTAACAGCACCAAGTCCTAACCATTGGACATCTGGGGAATTTCTCTATTAGTTACTTCTTGTGTTTCACAGTTGTTGAGTGCATAAAATGACTGTGGGATGAATGGGCATGTGGGTGGTAATGGTCATGTAGATAACTTGCTAGTAGTAATCCCAAGTGACTCTTTAAGAAAGTGGTGGGTCATAGTCTTTCTTTGATCTCCTTTTTTGTAAAAATGTATTGTTTTTACACTATTACAGAACAAATATAACAGCAGTTTTATGCTTTGAAATTTATATCGCTAATTTCATGAACTTTTAGAAATTCTATAATATTTCTGACAGTTATGAATATTGTCTCCCTCTGTGACACTGTGTCAAAATACTATGACATTAGAGGGAGAGGAAGAGACTCATTTCCAGCTCAGCCCACCCCCCACTCACTTCCTCTCTTGCCACTGAAAGTCTGCCAACTGTCTTGTTCCCTTCTCCTGTTCCCATTTTCCCTTCCAACACCATCCAAAGATCCTGGTGCTACCTTCTGGAGACAGAGGGGTTTAAATTAAGTTTAACCTAAAAAAAAACCTTCATGTACATGAAATATATCTCCAATTCAAAACATACCCAAAATTCAATCACTTCTCTTTTCCTGCACTGCCACCACCCTGGTCCAAACAACATCACCTCTTGCCTGATTATTTCAATAACCTGTTTTGCCTCCATGCCTCCACCCTGGCCCCACCGGCAACAGCCTACTCACAGTAGAACTCCCACAAATATGCCTGAAAAACACATGAGATACAGTCACTCTTCTATCTAAGCTCAGTTCTCTGCTCTGTGATGACCTAGAGCAGCGGAATGGAAGGGTGGGAGGGAGGCTGAAGAGGAGGGGGATATATGTATGCATATAGCTGATTCGTGATGTTGTACAGCAGAAACTAACACAACACTGTAAAGCACTTACACTCCAATTTAAAAAAATCCTCCACATGGCTCCCCAACTCATGTAGAAACTGGCCAAAATCTTGAAGTCCTGGTGGCTCAGATGGTAGTGTGTGCCTACAATGCAGGAGACCTGGGTTCAATCCCTGGGTTGGGAAGATCTCCTGGGGAAGAAAATAGCAACCCACTCCAGTATTCTTGCCTGGAAAATCTCATGGACAGAGGATCCTGGCAGACTACAGTCCATGGGGTCAAAAGAGTTGGACACGACTGAGTGACTTCACTAAAAGGCCCTATCCTGACATACAGTAGGTAGTCAATAAGTTTTTGTTGAATGAATGAATAAATTTAAGGAACTCTTAATTCTTATTTTCAGATTAGTGCTCTAGTTCCTCAAAAGTTCCTCAATGGCTCAAATAGTTTCCAGACTTTCATTCTGGTCATCCTCTCACACAAATTTTAGGTGTTTAGTGTCCTTTCTAAAATCTGGCACCATGATTAATATGGTGATCCAGTTTTAGTATAACCCACACAGCTTACTCCATACATCCTTTTATCACTGTCATGTAGGATTACAATAGCTGTTTTGGAAGCCATGTCATAACACTGAGTTGCATTCTGTTTTTAATGAACAAAAATTCCCATTTTTGTTCACCCAGAAATTGAAGTTAATTCAAATCTACTCATCTTTGCCTCTGTGCAGTAGGTATTTTGAAACAATGTAAGGACTGATCAAAAATTACTTCTTTCACAGAATTTGATTCTTTTTGTTCAAAGACATTTGCATCAATGCTTCTAATTGCTCAGTTTTGCTACTATGGCAACACTGTTAGTTGTTACTATTTTTTCAGCCATTACATTTTCCATCATCACCCTGTCCCCTTGTCTTCCAACTGGTATGCAACACAAAGGGATTGTTTTTTCTTTTTTCTTTTTTGCTGAGATTATATTCTGAGATCTTTTAAACGATTCTTCTGATATGATTAATTATAGTATAGAAAGAAAAAGTAAATAAATTCAGAAGACCTAGGTACTAGCACATTTTCTAGCTTTGTGATCTTGGAGAAGTAAATGAAACTCTATGCCTCAATTTCATCACCTATATAAAATGAGAATGATAACTTGCTTTTGCTATTCAATACGGTTGTTCAGTGACAGCTTGGAAGTGCCAAAGCAGTACTGATGTAAAATAAGAAAAATGGCCAAAGATCCTTAACCAGGTACAATTAAATAAGCTTCTTCTCTTATCCTGTTATTTTTCCCCCCTTAAAATACAGCTATATAGTACTGAGAGCTGGTCTGATGTTAGGATGCCTGGGTTCTAACCTTCATTTTCTCACTAACTAGCTGAGGCACCTTGGACAAATAATATAACCTTCTAAGCTTTATTTTCTTAACTTAAAAACAATAGGATTTGCCTACATACTTTCTAAGATCCCTCTCAGCTTTTAAATTTTTGAAAATCTGTCATGCTGGCCCACATTCAAGAATAACACAAATCTTATTTGCACATTTGTCTTCATTAAGGTACATGTCTGGTGGCTTTTATGATTGAGATACTTTTGCTGCATTTCAAACAGGAGTAGAGGTGCAGTGCCTGTAAGAGCTAAAGGCTTTTTAAAAGAGTTCCAAAACACCAAACTGAAACCAAAAAGTTTAGGTAAGTAATTAAAGAACCACTTGAGCTAAACTAGAAAGAATTTTCCAGTTACTGAATGTGAGTTTTGTAGCTCAGACCCCACCCAAAACCCATGGGTACTACAGACTTTAATAACAATAATACATCTTATTTAAATAAAAACAGTTAACTTTTATATGAAGTTTAAATGTTTCAGACATTAGCCATCAATTACTTCTTTCCTTTAGAAAAAATGCACCACTTGGACTTTTACACAAGAAAGTCAAAATGCTAAGAAGGGAACGTTAATATGAACGAAGAAGAGAAAGATGACTTGGGACATTACCTCAGATTCTTTTATGAAGTTTATTTTTGTTAAATATGCAATTGAGCATTTAAAGTGAGTAAAGAAAAATTAATATTATATTATTCATAATCCCACTACTGTATGAAACTTTATAAACACTTATTAGTTTTTAATTTACAGGCATATATTGAGTTCCTTAACTTCTGGGGAATAATCAACTTTAGGCCTTCATTGGAAGAGCCTATTATCCACAGGGAGAGTAGATGAGGAGAATCTTCAGAAATGTGGCTTAGCACCTTCCCAGACATCACTTTCTTAAGTTTTTTTCTATCTCACATAACACGAGCCTCTTTCAGTCTCCTCTCTGTTGGTTTCATGTTATCTTCTCTTTCCCTAAATGTTGGAATACTTCAGGGCTCAGTTCTCTTATCTTCTCTTGTTTCTGTGTAGTTATTTTCCGTGGCTGTGAATTCCATCCATATGTTGCTGATACTTATATTTATAACTTTAGCCCAGACTCCTGTAATACATCTGCTTATTAGACTCTTCCATTTGGAAGTCCCAAACATAATATGTTACAGAGGTTCATAACATTCTACAGAAGGCAGTGATCAAAAACATCCCCAAGAAAAAGAAATGCAAAAAGGCAAAATGGTTGTCTGAGGAGGCCTTACAAACAGCTGAGAAAAGAAGAGAAGCTAAGGGCAAAAGGAAAAGGAAAGATATACCCATCTGAATGCAGAATTCCAAAGAATAGCAAGGAGAGATAAGAAAGCCTTCCTCAGTGATCAATGCAAACAAATAGAAGAAAATAATAAAATGGGAAAGATTAGAGATCTCTTCAAGAAAATTAGAGATACCAAGGGAACATTTCATGCAAAGATGGGCTTGAAAAAGGACAGAAATGGTATGGATTTAACAGAAGCAGATGATATTAAGAAGAAGTGGCAAGAATACACAGAACAACCATATAAAAAAGATCTAATGACCTGGATAATCATGATGGTGTGATCACTCACCTAGAGTCAGACACCCTGGAATGCAAAGTCAAGTGGGCCTTAGGAAGTATCACTATGAACAAAGCTAGTGGACGTGATGGAATTCTAGCTGAGCTATTTAAAATCCTAAAAGATGATGCTGTGGAAGTGCTGCACTCAATATGGCAGCAAATCTGGAAAACTCAGCAGAGACCACAGGACTGGAAAAGGTCAGTTTTCATTCCAATCCAAAGAAAGGCAATGCCAAAAAATGTTCAAACTACCACACAATTGCACTCATCTCACACACTAGCAAAGTAATACTCAAAATTCTCCAAGCTAGGCATCAACAGTACATGAACTGAGAACTTCCAGATGTTCAAGATGAATTTGGAAAAGGCCAAAGCCAAGGAACCAGGGATCAAATTGCCAACATCCACTGGATCATAGAAAAATCAGGGCAATTCCAGAAAAATATCTACTTCTGTTTCATTGACTATGCTAAAGCCTTTGACTGTGTTGATCACAACAAACTGTGGGAAATTTTCTTAAAGAGATGGGAATACCAGACCATGTTACTTGATTCCTGAGAAATCTGTATGCAGGTCAAGAAGCCATGGTTAGAACTGGATATGGAACAACAGACTGGTTCCAAATTGGGAAAGGAGTCCGTCAAGGCTGTATATTGCCACCATGCTTATTTAACTTCTATGTAGAGTACATCATGAGAAACGGCAGGCTAGATGAAGCATAAGCTGGAATCAAGATTGCCAGGAGAAATATCAATAACCTCAGATATGCACATGACACCACCCTCCTGGCAGAAAGCAAAGAGGAACTAAAGAGCCTCTTGATGAAAGTGAGAGGAAAGTGAAAAAGCTGGCTTAAAACTCAACATTCTGAAAACTAAGATCGTGGCATCTGTTCCCATCACTTCACAGGCAAACAGACAGGCAATGGAAATAATGGAAATAATGACAGACTTTATTTTCTTAGGCTCCAAAATCACTGCAGATGGTGACTGCAGCCATGAAATTAAAAGACACTTGCTCCTTGGAAGAAAAGCTATGACAAACCTAGACAGCATATTAAAAAGCAGAGACATTACTTTGCCAATAAAGGTCCATCTAGTCAAAGCTATGGTTTTCCAGTAGTAATGTATGGTTGTGAGAGTTAGACGATAAAGAAAGCTGAGCACTAAAGAATTGATGCTTTTGAACTGTGGTGTTAGAGAAGACTCTTGAGAGTCCCTTGAACTGCAAGGAGATCAAACCACTCAATCCTAAAGGAAATCAATCCTGAATATTCACTGGAAGGACTGATGCTGAAGCTGAAACTCCAATACTTTGGTCACCTGATGGTAAGAACTGACTTACCAGAAAAGACCCTGATTCTGGCAAAGATTGAAAGCAGGAGGAGAAGGGGATGATAGAGGATGAGATAGTTGGATGGCATCACTGACTCAATAGACATGAGTTTGAGCAAGCTCTGGGAGTTGGTGATGGACAGGGAATCCTGGTGTGTGGCAGTCCATGGGGTCAGAAAGAGACGAACATGACAGAGCTTCTGAACTGAACTGAAATATAACATATCCAAATGAATCTCTTGACTCTCCCCAAAACTTATTATATCTCCAGGTAGGTACATCTCAGTAAATAGCAACTCCTTTCTTCTGGATACTCCATCCCCAAAAGTTGGAGTCAGTCTTGATTCCTTTTTCTCAGATCCAACATCCAACTTGTAAGTAAATCCTGCTTAGCTCTACCCTTAAAATATGTTCAGAATCCAAATGCTTCTTACTTTCTCACACTACTGCTCTGTTCCAAACCATAACCTTTTTCACCTGAATTTTTGCTGTAGCCTCCTAACTTATCTCTTTTTCTTTCTCTTTCCCCTCCTAAAATCTATTCCAAACATAACAGGTCTTAAATGTAAATTAGATTATGTTGCTCCATTCCTCAAAACCTCCCGTCTGTTCATCAGCCTTTCTGTGAAAGCAGGATCCCGCCTTGCGTATTCCCACTCTGGTTTTTGCCCTTGCCATTCTCTTCAGATGCCTACACAAATGGCCCTTTATGGGAAAGGTCTTCCTAACCACCCACAGGAGATAGCGTCCCCCACCTATGACCTTTACTCCCCATCCCATTTACCTTGCTTTGTTTTTCTTCTTAGCACCGTTCATTAACTGACACATTACGTGTTATTTGTTAATGTCTATCTTCTTGAGCTAAAATGTAAGGTCCATGATATTATTTTGTTCATTGTAGTGTCTCCATCCCCTTGAACAATGTTTGGCCTACAATAAGAACTCAATAAATATTTGTTGAACAAGTCAATGAACAAATCCTGCAGTCTTAACTAGAGACGACAAAATATTTGCTTTTAGCACCTAAAAAGTAGGCATGCCATTCATTGAATTGATATAGTGAAAATGACTGAATTGGAGCTATATACATCTGAACTGCACAAATAAGGTATTGATCAAAAAAAATAAGTTGCAGAGAATATACAAGAGAAAAAAGACAGTCTCTTCAGCATGAAATGATGGGAAAGTTGCACAGCTACATGTAAATCAATGAACTTAGAACACATCCTCATACCATACACAAGTAAACTCAAAGTGGCTTAAAGACTTTATAAGATATGACACCATAAAACTCCTAGAAGAGAGCATAGGCAAAAATTCTCTGACATAAAGTGTAGCAGTATTTTCTTAGGTCAGTCTCCCAAGGCAATAGAAACAAAAGCAAAAATAAACAAATGTAACAAAACTTATAAGCTTTTATACAGCAAAGGAAACTGTAAACAAATGAAAAGATACCTATGGGTCTGGGAGAAATTATCTGCAAATGATGCAACCAAGGGTTTAATTTCCAAAAATATACAAATAGTTCATAAAACACAATAAAACCCCAATCAAAAAATGAGCAGAAGACCTAAACAGACATTTCTCCAAAGACGACACACATATGGCCAACAGACACATGAAAAGATACTTAACTTTGCTAATTATTAGAGAAGTAATTTGAGAAATAATAAATTTCTTATACTTATTAGAGAAATGCAAATTAAAACAGCAATGAGGTAACACCTCACACCATCTCAAATGGCCATCGTTAAAAAGTCTAGAAATAGCAAATGCTGGAGACAGTGTGGAGAAAAGGGAACCCTCGAACACTGCTGGTGGGAATATAAGTTGATGCAGCCACTATGGCAAACAGCATGGAGATTCCTCAAAAAACTGAAACTAGAGTTGACATATGATCCTGCAGTCTCACTCCTGGGCATGTATCCGGACAAAACTATAATTCAAAAAGATACATGCACCCCTATGTTCATAGCAGCATTATTGACAATAACTAAGACATGGAAGCAACCTAAATGTTCGTGGACAGATGAATAGACAGAGAAGCTGTGGTACATTTATGGAATGGAATACTACTTAGTCATAAAAAAGAATGAAATGCCATTTGCAGCTACCTAGATGGACTTGGAAATTATCATACTAAGTGAAGTAAGTCAGAAAGAGAAAGACCAGATGATATCTCTTATATGTGGAATTTAAAATATGACACAAACGAAACCATCTACGCAACGGAAACAGACTCACAGACATGGGGGACCGACTTGTGGTTGCCAGGGGGAAGGAGAGGCGGGAGAGGGACAGATGGGAATTTGGGGTTAGTAGATGCAACTTTTATATACAGAATGGATAAACAAGGTCTTACTGCATAGCACAGGGAACTATATTCAATACCCTGTGATAAATCATAATGAAAAACAATATATATATATATATGTATAACTGAATCATTTTTCTGAACAGCAGAAATTAACATAACATTGTAAATCAACTATACCTCAATAAAAATGTAGGTTCAGAAGAAAACATATTTTATACATATATAAAATTTTAAAATAGCTTAAACATACTTTATAGATATTATGATATATATATTGTATATATATTATATGTATATAGAGAAAGACAGAGACAGAGAAAAGAGCAAGAAGAAAGGGAAGATGCATGAGAATGCTAAATACCAAATTCAGACAGCAAAATGGGTATTTGAAGGAGGTAATATGGGCAGAGATGTTCACAATATAATTCTTTTTGTATATGAAAACAAAAAAATTAGTTATGTATACTTTAATGAAAAATTCTTGGGAGGCTAAAGGAGATAATCTTTCCATCTTTATGTATAATACAATTAAATAAAATTCCCATTATACAACACTGTTTTCCTTCAAAAACCTTCTTACTACCACGCATGAGGTCTTTACCTTTTTAAAATATTCTTTTTATTTTGGAGAATTTCAAACATGTAAGAAATATAGAGAGATTAGTATGTTAAACCCCATGTACGAGGAGTTCTCCTTCTCTTCAAAATGGAGTAACAAAGATTAGATTTATCCTCTGACCTGAAACAACTGAAAATAAACTGAAACAGTTTCAAGACATTGTATATCAGGCAATGAAGGACACTGGTCACTGAGAAAGGAGGGAAGAATGAAGTGAGCCTGATGCCCCAACTTTATCTGGACAGAAGTTTCAAGCCTGACAGCAGAGAGGGGAGCCCAGTGAACATCGCTGTGGACCTGTTCTTCAGGGGCCAAACGCACAATGAAAGAACACACACCATTCAGAAACATTCCTCTTGTTCGGGTGGGCAGAAATGTTCTTATTTAGAGGCAAGCAGAAGCCAGGAGCAAGTTTCTGTCATGAGTGATGGGAGACAAAGCTTTCCATCCCATTGACAGAAATCAAAAGTGGTCTTCTCCCTCTGCTACCCACTCTGTCCAGGCTTAAACTTCTGGAAAGAATGGATAAGAAATATCAAAGGATACATAACCAAAAGTTTGAAAGTATTATAAAATACAGACTTGATGATTTTCTGTGCCTGTCTCCAATCAAGTTCTTGTATCACAATCAATATAACACAAAGTAACGATTTAGTAGAAAAATTGGATAATCATAAACTGAGCTATTCAGATCTCTTTACACCATTGTTTATATGACATGAGGCAGAAAACCTTGGTGTTAAGATGCCTTTTGCTGCTTAAGGAAACCAAATCTCTAGAGTAGCCTGGGTCACGAGCCTCTTTGTAGGTGTATTTCTTAAACTTCATGCTGAATTTGTAGATTCACACTTCTCTCCTAGTTCTAGCTAATTCTATAGGAGTCTTATATCTAATGTATTTCTTCTTTGTGTGCCACCTCATAGTCTTTCTAATACTATTTTGTGACATGTGGTATCACTTAATAAGCCAGGCCCTTGGAAGGATGGAAATTTCATTCAGACACAGATCCTTATCTCAAAGAACACAGAGGGAGAAATAAACCAAGTATATGAATAAGTCTAACGTAAATGCACAAGAAGAAGTACTATATGAAAGTACTTTCAGAAAGTTTGGAACTTGTAAGAGATCTTAATGGTCAAGTATTCTTACTTCATTTTACAGATGAACAAACTAAATGAAAAACGGTTGAATGATTTCCTCTGTGAAGTACAATCTTCTCATGTGAGGCATTGTGGTGCACTGGAAAAAACAGTGAACTCAGGGTGAGACAATCTAGGAATGATTTTGGATATCAGCTAGTAAACTCTCATTAAGCACAAATTATCAAACTTTCTTGAGCCTTAGTTTTCGCATCCATAGAAACAGGATAATAATGCTTGCCTGTTAGTGTTGGCAAAAAGATCAAATGAGATCATGAAAAGGCTGTCTTGATTATGAGATAATATGAAAATATAGAATATTACTACAATTAATTAACTGCAGAACTGGAATAGACCTCAAATCTCCTCACGTTGAGACCTATGTCTATCGCATATTAATATGAAACACTCTCTATGACTCCTTGTACATGATTTAGCAATTCACCTTCTTGCACAGGGTAGATTATAATTATCAATCATATGTATGTTGTTTACTTGAGTTGTATGAGCATTCATCACCTGTTTGAGTTATATACAGCAAATTAAAACAGATGCTCTTTCTATGAAACTTTCTTGGCTAATTCTCACAATAACATAGGATAAGAATTTTATCTAACATTTCTCAATACCATGTTGTATTTTCAGCCGGTTTATTCTGGCTTCTTCCTTAGAAGCACTGTTAGAGTTGAATAAAATTGATCAATTAAAAAGAAAAACATTAGGAACTTTGTAAGTCAAAGACATCCTTGAGGCACTTTAAGAGAAGTTAAGTGATAACATCATTATAATATTGTGTTACTTCTTTGATCTGCTAAGAAGTTAAATGAAATAATAAGCTTTTTTTATTTCTGAGTTTTCTTTCCAATTGTTGCAGGTAGCAATTAAACTAAGGAATAGGTTAACTGTAAAAGCTTTTGTCCTCTTCCTCACCTCATTACATACTCCTTTCTCTTTAGGATGGGTGAGGAAAGTGGGAACTAAGTTTATTTCCACACATATTACTGTATGATTTAAGAAAAGTATTCAAGAGGTTGTGTGCTGTACTGGAAAGAACATGAAATTTGGATTCTGAGGCCATGGGTTTCAGTTCTCTGTCTGGCTCTTTAGACTTGAGTCAAGAAACTTTTCTAATGTCAGTTTTTTTATTCGTAAAAGATGAAAACTAATAGACTCTACCCTTTGGATTGTCCAAGGAATTGTATGATCAGATCAGATCAGATCAGATCAGTCGCTCAGTCGTGTCCAACTCTTTGTGACCCCATGAATCGCAGCACGCCAGGCCTCCCTGTCCATCACCAACTCCCGGAGTTCACTCAGACTCACGTCCATCGAGTCAGTGATGCCATCCAGCCATCTCATCCTCTGTCGTCCCCTTCTCCTCCTGCCCCCAATCCCTCCCAGCATCAGAGTCTTTTCCAATGAGTCAACTCTTTGCATGAGGTGGCCAAAGTACTGGAGTTTCAGCTTTAGCATCATTCCTTCCAAAGAAATCCCAGGACCAATCTCCTTCAGAATGGACTGGTTGGATCTCCTTGCAGTCCAAGGGACTCTCAAGAGTCTTCTCCAACACTACACTTCAAAAGCATCAATTCTTCGGCACTCAGCCTTCTTCACAGTCCAACTCTCACATCCATATATGACCACAGGAAAAACCATAGCCTTGACTAGACGAACCTTTGTTGGCAAAGTAATGTCTCTGCTTTTGAATATGCTATCTAGGTTGGTCATAACTTTCCTTCCAAGGAGTAAGCATCTTTTAATTTCATGGCTGTAGTCACCATCTGCAGTGATTTTGGAGCCCAGAAAAATAAAGTCTGACACTGTTTCCACTGTTTCCCCATCTATTTCCCATGAAGTAGTGGGAATGGATGCCATGATCTTTGTTTTCTGAATGCTGAGCTTTAAGCCAGCTTTTTCACTCTCCACTTTCACTTTCATCAAGAGGCTTTTGAGTTCCTCTTCACTTTCTGCCATAAGGGTGGTGTCATCTGCATATCTGAGGTTATTGATATTTCTCCCGGCAATCTTGATTCCAGCTTGTGTTTCTTCCAGTCCAGCATTTCTCATGATGTACTCTGCATATAAGTTAAATAAACAGGGTGACAATATACAGCCTTGACGAACTTCTTTTCCTATTTGGAACCAGTCTGTTGTTCCATGTCCAGTTTTAACTGTTGCTTCCTGACTTGCATTCAAATTTCTCAAGAGGCAGATCAGGTGGTCTGGTATTCCCATCTCTTGAAGAATTTTCCAAAGATATTATTGATAAATAACCTCAGATATGCAGATGACACGACACTTATGGCAGAAAGTGAAGAGGAACTAAAAAGCCTCTTGATGAAAGTGAAAGAGGAGAGTGAAAAAGTTGGCTTAAAGCTTAACATTCAGAAAACTAAGATCATGGCATCTGGTCCCATCACTTCATGGGAAATAGATGGGGAAACAGTGGAAACAGTGTCAAACACTTGCTATGGTTGGGACATAAATTTGAGTCTGAACTTCCTAGCTATCATATCAAAGAGGGAAACAATGGCAAGTCAGCAAACCAACAAACAGGCTTCCCTGCTGGCTCGGTGGTAAATAATCTGCCTGCCAATTGAGGAGAAGTGGGTTTGATCCCTGGGTCAGGAAGAGTCCCTGGAGAAGGAAATGGCAATCTAATCCAGTATTTTTGCCTGGGAAATCCAAGGGAGAGAGGAGCCTGGCAGGCTTCAGTCCACGGAGTTGCAAAAGAGTCAGACATGACTCTGACTAAACAACAGCAACAACAACAGCAGACAAACAGTGGCCATACACAAGGCGAAAAGCAAATTTGTAGTTTTCCAATTCCTCAAAAAGTGAAACACAGAATTACCATATGAAATGAAATTCTTAGGTACATACCCAAAATAACTGAAAGAGGTATTCAAGCAGATACTTAATATTGATGGCAGTAGTAGTCACAATAACCAACAAGTAGAGACAATCAAAATTTCTATCAGTGGATGACAGATAAACAAAATGTGGTATATCCATACTAGGAAATACTATTCAGCCATAAAAAGAAACAAAGTGTTGGATACATGTGACCTCTTGCTGAATCTCAAAATGCTAAATGAAAAGAGTCAGATGCAAAATGTCACATTATTGTATGAGTCCATTTATATGAAATATCCAGAGGAGTTAAATCCATAGAGTAAGGAAGAAGATTAGGTTGCCAGGGAGCTGAAGAGGGGAAGAAATAGAGAATGCCTCCATAATGGGTATGGGGTCTCCTTTGGGAGTGTTGAAAATTTTTTGGAACTAGGTAGAGGTGATGGCTGCACAACTTTGTAAATGTATGAAATGCAACCAATTGTATACTTTTACATGGTCAATTTTATGTTCCATGAATTTCATTTCAATAAAATAATAATAATAAATAAATAAAGCAAAATCCAAAACTGAAACAAATGAGTTGTCTGGAAAATTGCAACTGCTGATAATATTGAGGTCAGAAAGGACACTCTCTAAGGAAATAAACCCTAGCAATATCACTGAACATAATGTGTCATCATTCTTCAGAAGGTCCTTCAATATAGGCTAATGTCATGATTATTAAAAGAAATACGGCAAAACGTATGTTCCTGGGAACCAGGGGGAGTACGGTGTTAGTAATGTGGCTCAAGCTACACTGGTCTCTGACAAGCAGGCTTAAGGCATATTAAAACATATTAAACTACTAAAAATATATAGAGGAAGAGATAGATTATCAATTCTTCTGTAATACTTCATAAATTTTCCTTTAGTCAAAATTTTGGAAGCTGTAGAGCAGGAGTGAGTTTGAGACTGCACTCCCTGTAGAGTATGTGGGTGCAGTTTGCTAATTTAGAGCCTGTGCTAAGTTAGCCAATCTGGAAGCAAGAGTAAGAACCATTGGTAAATGAGGAGAATGTTGAAGTGAGTAGCGACAGTGCTGAGTCAGCGAAGGTTCTCCTGAGAAATTTTAGATCTGCTCAAACAAAGGGTAATTATAAACCCACAGTAGTTCCATGTAATAAATCATGCCCTCAGTATCGTGAAGGAGGAAAGGTTTCTAGTAGAGGCCATGGGACTATGTATATAAAAACTCTTTGTAAAGTATAAAGTTTATACCAATCATAGTTTTCATTCTTATGAATATCTGGGTATAATACCTAACAAACAAACAACATATTTGAATAGCATTTTCATATACAATATTCATTAATTATTCTTAACAAATACTTATCAAATATTATTTGTGTACCCAAGGATAGACTATATTATCAACATTTTAGAAAATAATTGAGGTTCTGAGAATCTGAGATTTCCTTATGTCACATAACTTGGAGACTCCAGACCTTTGGTTCCTAGATCATTCCAAACTTTATGCCCCAAGGGCTGAAATGACTAAGGACTATGGTTGCCAAATTCCTTCGTCTTCCTTAAGCACTAAATGTGATTATTTAACACCCTGGGCAAAGATTCATCATTTCTATTTCTGTCTGTGCAGTGTTTCAATTCAGTTCAGTTCAGTTGCTCAGTCCTGTCCGACTCTTTGCAACCCCATGGACTGAAGCATGCCAGGCCTACCTGTCCATCGCCAACTCCCGAAGTTCACTCAAACTCACATCCATTGAGTCAGTGATGCCATCCAACCATTTCATCCTCTGTCGTCCCCTTCTCCTTGTGCCTTCAATCTTTCCTAGAATCAGGGTCTTTTCAAATGAGTCCGTTCTTCACATCAGGTGGCCAAAGTATTCGGGTTTCAGCTTCAGCAGCAGTCCTTCCAATGAACATTCAGGACTGACCTCCTTGAGGATGGACTGATTGGATCTCGTTGCAGTCCAAGGACTCTCAACAGTCTTCTCCAACAGAACAGTTCAAAAACATCAGTTCTTCGGTGCTCAGCTTTCTTTACAGTCCAATTCTCACATCCATACACGACTACTGGAAAAACCATAGCTTTGACTAGACAGACCTCTGTTGGCAAGGTAATGTTTCTGCTATTTAATATGCTGTCTAGGTTGGTCATAACTTTTCTTCCAAGGAGCAAGCGTCTTTTAATTTCATAGCTGCAGTCACCACCTGCAGTGATTTTGGAGCCCCCCAAAATAAAGTCTGTCACTGTTTCCCCATCTATTTGCCATGAAGTGATGAGACCAGATGCCATGATCTTAGTTTTCAGAATGTTGAGTTTTAAGCCAGCTTTTTCACTCTTCTCTTTCACTTTCATCAAGAGGCTCTTTAGTTCTTCTTTGCTTTCTGTCATAAGTGTGGTGTCGTGTGCATATCTGAGGTTATTGATATTTCTCCCAACAATCCTGATTCCAGCTTGTGCTTCATCCACCCCAGTTTTTCTCATGATGTACTCTGCATGTAAGTTAAATAACAATACAGCCTTGATGTATACTTACCAATTTGGAACCAGTCTGTTGTTCCATGTCCAGTTCTAACTGTTGCTTCCTGACCTGCATACAGGTTTCTCAAGAGGCAGGTCAGGTGGTCTGGTATTCCCATATCTTTCAGAATTTTCCATAGTTTATTGTGATCCACACAGTGAAAGGCTTTGGCATAGTCAATAAAGCAGAAATAGACATTTTTCTGGAACTCTCTTGCTTTTTTGATGATCCAATGGATGCTGGCAATTCGACCTCTGGTTCCTCTGCCTTTTCTAAATCCAGCTTGAACATCTGGAAGTTCACGGTTCACGTACTCTTGAAGCCTGGCTTAGAGAATTTTAAGCATTACTTTACTAGTGTGTGAGATGAGTGCAATTGTGCGGTAGTTTGAGCATTCTTTGGCTCATTGCCTTTCTTTGGGATTGGAATGAACACTGATCTTTTCCAGTCCTGTGCCCACTGAGTTTTCCAAATATACTGGCATATTGAGTGCAACACTTTCACAGTATCATCTTTCAGGATTTGAAATAGCTCAACTGGGATTCCATCACCTGCACTAGCTTTGTTCATAGTGATGCTTCCTAAGGCCCACTTGACTTGGCATTCCAGGATGTCTGGCTCTGGGTTGGTGATCACATCATCATGATTATCTGGGTCATGAAGACCTTTTTTGATTAGTTTTTCTGTGTACGCTTGCCACCTCTTCTTAATATCTTCTGTTTCTATTAGGTCCATACCATTTCTGTCCTTTATTGTGCCTATCTTTGCTTGAAATTTTCCCTTGGTGTCTCTAATTTTCTTGAAGAGATCTCTAATCTTTCCCATTTTATTGTTTTCCTCTGTTTCTTTGCAATGATTGCTAAGGAAGGCTTTCTTATCTCTCCTTGCTATTCTTTGGAACTCTACATGCAGATGGGTATACCTTTCCTTTTCTCCTTTGCCTTTTGCTTCTCTTTATTTACAGCTATTTGTGAGGCCTCCTCAGACAAGCATTTTGCCTTCTGCCATTTCTTTTCCTTGGGGATGGTCTTGATCCCTGCCTCCTGTATAATGTCATGAACCTCCGTCCATAGTTCTTTAGGCACTCTGTCTATCAGATCTAATCCCTTGAAACTATGTGTCACTTCCACTGTATAATCATAATGGATTTGATTTAGGTCATACCTGAGTGGTCTAGTGGTTTTCCCTACTTTCTTCAGTTTAAGTCTTAATTTGGCAATAAGGAATTCATGATCTGAACTACAGTCAGCTCCTGGTCTTGTTTTGGCTGACTGTATAGAACTTCTCCATCTTTGGCTGCAAAGAATAAAATCAATTGGATTTTGATATTGACCATCTGGTGATGGTATTTTCTTTAATTGCTGTTACATGGAGTTCTGTCTCAGAATCCATGCTTACCAAATACACACACAATGCTTGGCTGTACATTATTGGCTAACATATGAGTGTACCTTGTGTTAGGTGTGGTGCTAAGAATTAAGCAGACATATTTTCATTTAATCCTAAAAATAGCTTTCTGAGGAAGGTTTATCATTTCTCTTTTGTTAATATAGAAATTACGACTCAGAAAGATTAAATAATTTGACCAAAGCCACAGGCAGAAATATATATATAGTCTGACAATCCTTATAGGAGAATATTTAAAGATTCCTGAAAATCCGAGGCTGACTTCTGTGATTCCTACCTGAAGAGCCAGTAGGGTGTGGAACAAATGTTGAAAGTTCGTGACAGGACTCGGTCTATATACAGTTTTGCTTAACTTCAGACTCACAGCTTAACCACTCTGCTATTGTGAGACATAGGTCTAGTATGTCTGTAATCATTTGATTCCCCACCCAGACAATTATGGTAATAAATTTTGGGTCATTATCATTATAAGTGGCTAAACTTTTCTATGTCAAACCCTCTTTAAAGTACTTAACAGTCATAGAATTCAGGAACATTTATGGATTTTAAAGTCCTCTAATGAATGACTAGGAAGTGCCTGTCCATGTGAGAGTATTTTTGAGGAGATGGCAAAAGTAAAAAATATAGATTACTGAGTATTATTCTGCTGTTGGATTCAGGATGTCAAAAACTAGTATGTATACTTTTGACGAATATTTTCCTGTTCAGATGTGTATAATGTAACAGGGCAAAATAATTCATTTGATGAAGATATCATGGTGTGTCAGATACTGTGGTAGATGCTGCCACATAGCTGCTCAGTTCAGTTCAGTTCAGTCTCTCAGCCGTGTCCAACTCTTTGCAACCCCATGAACCGCAGCATGCCAGGCCTCCCTGCCCATCACCAACTCCCGGAGTTCACTCAGACTCACGTCCATCAAGTCAGTGATGCCATCCAGCCATCTCATCCTCTGTCGTCCCCTTCTCCTCCTGCCCCCAAGCCCTCCCAGCATCAGAGTCTTTTCCAATGAGTCAACTCTTTGCATGAGATGGCCAAAGTACTGGAGTTTCAGCTTTAGCATCATTCCTTCCAAAGTACACCTAGGACTGATCTTTAGGATGGACTGGTTGGATCTCCTTGCAGTCCAAGGGACTCTCAAGAGTCTTCTCCAACACTACACTTCAAAAGCATCAATTCTTCGGCGCTCAGCCTTCTTCACAGTACCATTCTCACATCCATACATGACCACTGGAAAAACCATAGCCTGGACTAGATGGACCTTTGCTGGCAAAGTAATGTCTCTGCTTTTGAATATGCTATCTAGGTTGGTCATAACTTTCCTTCCAAGGAGTAAGCATCTTTTAATTTCATGGCTGCACTCACCATCTGCAGTGATTTTGGAGCCCAGAAAAATAAAGTCTGACACTGTTTCCACTGTTTCCCCATCTATTTCCCATGAAGTGATGGGACCGGATGCCATGATCTTCGTTTTCTGAATGTTGAGCTTTAAGCCAACTTTTTCACTCTCCTCTTTCACTTTCATCAAGAGGCTTTTGAGTTCCTCTTCACTTTCTGCCACAAGGGTGGTGTCATCTGCATATCTGAGGTTATTGATATTTCTCCCAGCAATCTTGATTCCAGCTTGTGCTTCTTCCAGCCCAGCGTTTCTCATGATGTACTCTGCATATAAGTTAAATAAGCAGGGTGAAAGTATACAGCCTTGACGTCCTCCTTTTCCTATTTGGAACCAGTTTGTTGTTCCATGTCCAGTTCTAACTGCTGCTTCCTGACCTGCATATAGGTTTCTCAAGAGGCAGGTCAGGTGCTAGGGTTTGAGTATTCAAGAAGTGTCAATCTGCCAGGGTTAGAGGAAAAGGGAAATGTTCTTTACCAAACAGGGCAAATCTCATCTCTCTGAGAATCATTTCCTATTCTGTAAATGAGAGGGTTGGATATCCAGGTCTTAAGTGATTCCGTTTTTTGACTGTGTATGGTTTCTTCTCTTCTGCCACTATGCTCATGTGAAAATATTCATCTCACACTGTCTTAGCTTTGCAATGCATTAAATTAGTTTGACAAGTATCTACTGAATTTCTACTCTCAGGCACTAATGGGGTGAATGAAGCAAGGTTCCTCTGTTCATAAAACCTACAGTTTAAAGGCACAAGACAATAAATAAATAGGAAGACAAATGCATAAAAATAATCACTAATAAACAAATAACTATAGGTTGGAAAGGTTCCAAGAAGAAAATAAGCAAGATGGAACATTTTTGTTTCTTCAGTCATATAATGTGATTGGCTCTTTCAATTCCCCAAATGACGACCTATATCAAGGTTATCAGATTTTAAAAGCGAAAAAATGATGATACCTTACAACTAACTCGGGAATCAATAAGCATTACTCTTGAAGAAAACTGTATTGGGGCTGGTTTACTCTGTATCTTTTCCTTGAAACATTAGAGGAGCTGCTTCTCAAAATGAGCCGCGAGAGAAACTTTTTTTTTTTTTGGTGAGTCAAGCGGAAAGACAAAGTGAAAAGAGCACCAGGGCTCAGGGAAATTTGCCAATCACCTTGCCATCAAGATTTCTTTAAGTCTCTAGGCTCCCCTTGGCAGCGGGAATCTGGATGAAAAGAAAATTAATGCCAAGAACTTCAAGGCAGATTTCCCTTCAATTATTACTGCCCGGTGGCAGGAACCTGGAAAGAAGAGGTCAAGGTGTGGCTTGGCAAGAGGCAACTCCCGGGAAAGGCGCTGAGAAGGGCAGGGCGGAGAACAGACGGAGAAGGAGACACCCCGAGATGCAAGCGCAGAAAAACTTTCGGCCGCTGAAGCCGCGCGCGGCTCAGGTGGCCCTTTCCCGCTCAGGTGAGCTCCTCCCGTGCCTCCCATTGGCCAAGGCGCCCGTGGCGCTGGGAGGGCGACGCAGCCCGGTCTAGTTCAGGGTCTAGGGCGGCGCGTCACTTCCGGTAGCGCGGAGCTTGTAAAACACCCTGGAGAGAAAATGGCGGCGGCAGCGGCTTCGGCGCCTCAGCAGCTCTCGGATGAGGAGCTTTTCTCTCAGCTCCGCCGTTACGGCCTATCTCCTGGCCCAGTGACGGAGAGCACCCGCCCGGTCTACCTCAAGAAGCTGAAGAAGCTTCGAGAGGAAGAGCAGCAGCAGCACCGGTCCGGGGGCCGCGGCACCAAGACGCGGAACAGTAATAACAATAACACGGCAGCCGCCACGGTCGCCGCCGCCGGACCAGCGGCGGCGGCCGTGGGGATGGGGGTCCGGCCGGTCTCCGGCGACCTCTCCTTCTTACGGACTCCTGGGGGCCTGGGCCGGGTTTCGGCTTCGGGTCCGGAGACCCCCTTGGGAGGGCCTGGGGGCGCCTCGGCCACCCTCACGGCTGGCAGCAAAGTACTGCTGGGCTTCAGCTCGGACGAGTCGGACGTGGAGGCCAGTCCCCGGGACCAGGCCGGCGGCGGCGGCGGGAGAAAAGACCGGGCTCCGCTCCAGTATCGCGGGCTCAAACCGCCGTCGGCGCCCCTGGCCGCCAGCGAGGTGACTAACAGCAACTCGGCCGAGCGGAGGAAGCCCCACTCGTGGTGGGGGGCCAGGAGGCCGGCGGCCCCCGAGCTGCAGAGCCCGTCGGGGAGAGATGGGGCGGCGGACGACGAGGAGCAGGAGGGGGAAGACGGCGAGGACAGGGACCCGGAGGCCGAGGAGCCGCTGTGGTCCGGCCGGACCGTGAATGGCAGCCGGCTTCTGCCCTACAGCTGCCGGGAAAACTATTCGGACTCGGAGGAAGAGGAGGACGACGACGTGGCCTCCAGCAGACAGGTATTGAAGGACGACACCCTTTCTCGGCATCGGCCCAGGCGGGGCCACAGTAAGCCTCTCTCGCCGCTGCCTGCGAAATCGGCCGGCGGCCGGCTGGAGACCTCAGTTCAGGGAGGGGGAGGAATCGCGATGAATGACAGGGCGGCGGCCGCCGGGAGTCTAGACAGAAGCCGAAACCTCGAGGAGTCGGCGGCGGCGGCGGCGGAGCAGGGAGGAGGGTGTGATCCGCTGGACTCCAGCCCCATTCCTAGATACCGCGTTAACGCTAAGAAACTAACCCCTCTCCTGCCGCCGCCACTCGCGGACATGGACTCAACCCTGGATTCGTCCACAGGCTCCCTTCTTAAAACCAATAATCATATCGGCGGCGGGGCCTTCGGCGTGGACTCCCCCAGGATTTTTCCCAACAGCCTCCCTCCCAGCGCGGCGGTGGCCGCCTCGAGTTCACTCAGGATCAATCACTCCAATCATACAGGCTCCAATCATACCTACCTGAAGAACACATACAACAAACCGAAGCTTTCCGAACCCGAGGAGGAACTTCTCCAACAATTTAAACGGGAGGAGGTGTCCCCAACGGGGGGTTTCAGTGCCCACTATTTGTCCATGTTTCTCTTAACTGCTGCGTGCCTATTTTTC
This sequence comes from Bos taurus, assembly GCF_002263795.3. Taxonomy (NCBI): domain Eukaryota; kingdom Metazoa; phylum Chordata; class Mammalia; order Artiodactyla; family Bovidae; genus Bos; species Bos taurus. The sequence goes on along the minus strand of NC_037332.1, from coordinate 48,612,928 downwards.
CTCATTTTGGGACTGACTTACCTAGGCATGAGAGGGACAGGAGTATCCGAGGATGGAGGACTTGGCAGTAAGTATTCAACCCCGTGGTGAAGGCAACAAAGGGAATGCTGTTAGTGGCCGGCTCTAGCCGCACTGGGCATTTTACCCGAGGTGACTTCAACCTGCAAGCACATGGTTTAATAGTGCAACACAACACATTGAGGGCATTCGTGTTATCTTTCTTTAAGAAAGAATATGGTTATCGTGATAAGAATGATAACCCTGTGGCTGGTTTTAAAATTTTTCTGTATGATGTATTGGGGAATTCAAAACATCTTCTAAAAGAACAAAATATTATAAGCAAGCCTGTTAGTAGAGAGCATTAAAAATGTGTGACTTAAATTTTCTTTGGGCTTTAAGTAGTAACCATATGTGGAGATACCAGTCCAGTTACTCAAAATTTGAAGTTATTTTGACTGTTCAGGAATCATAAAGGCAGTGGGTTTTTTTGTTTTTTTCAAATTGAGTTGTTCTGAAAGGCAGTGTAAGATCTCTTGAAACTGTAGTTAAATATTTTGTAATATTGCAGTGTTATATTTTGTAGGATTAAGTATATGTGTAGGTATCTCTAATTTCTTTAAAGTGAATGAATGCAGAAAGTCAGAAGGCATGCTTCTAAACTGATTGATTTCCCAGCCCAGAGCAGCTCCACTTCCACCAGTGGAAAAAAGTAGTGGAATGGCAGTGCAGGGGTTTGCAGTCACCTTAATTTGGATTGGTCTCCAGGCCCTGCCTTTTGCTTTGCTGAATGGCTGTGGGCAGTCACATTCACTCATTCATTAAGCCAGCATCATCTGTATTGAGCACTCAGGATACAGCAGTGGTTAAGTCAAGGTGTCCCTGCCCTTCAACACAGGAAGAAGATGAATACTGATCACTTTATGTTCTATGAAGGATGTAAGGATGGTGTAATTGGTGTACTGTACTATAGACAGGGCTCTACTATATAGGGCTTCCCTCATAGCTCAGTTGGTAAATAATCTGCCTGCAATGCAGGAGACATGGGTTCGATTCCTGGGTCAGGAAGGTCCCCTGGAGAAGGAAGTGGCAACCCACTCCAGTATTCTTGCCTGGAGAATCCCATGGGCAGAGGAGCCTGACAGGCTACAGTCTTCGGGATCGCAAGAGTCCGACACAGCTTAGCGACTACACCGCCACTCTAGACATGGTGATGGTGGGAACTTGGTGAAATGAGACCTGAAGCAGGATAAGACGACAGCCTTGTATTAGACAGGAGAGCATTCTGGGCAGAGGTTACAAGAGGAGGAGGAAAGGCCTTGATTTGAGCAAGGGGGAGTGAGCTAGAGTGTGAGCTTCCCTGACATAATCTGTAAAATGATGCTAATCTGGATAAGAATGATGCCTGGGAAGATTAAAAGAATGTAAATTTAGTAAGATGTACTTTAGATGTACTTTAAAGAAATTAGAGATATCTACGTGTATACTTCGGAGAAGGCAGTGGCAACCCACTCCAGTACTCTTGGCTGGAAAATCCCATAGACAGAGGAGCCTGGTGGACTGCAGTCCATGGGGGCGCTAAGAGTCGGACACAACTGAGTGACTTCAATTTCAGTTTTCACTTTCATGCATTGGAGAAGGAAATGGCAACCCACTCCAGTGTTCTTGCTTGGAGAATCCCAGGGACAGGGGAGCCTCGTGGGCTTCTGTCTATGGGGTCACACAGAGTTGGACACGACTGAAGCGACTTAGCAGCAGCAGCAGCAGCGTCACACATAATACTACAAAATGTAACATTTTGTTAGATTCAGCAGTACATTTAGAAAGATGTACTGCTGAATAGGTAAGTTCTCAATGTTAGGTCCTTCTCTCTTGTACCCCACTCCCTGAAACTTTCTACCCTTTTCACTCAACATGAATTCACTGTCATGGTTTGTATTTATAAAATTGACTTCCTAGTTCAAAATAATTAGTTTTATTTCAAAATAGTCAAAAGATGCAGTTAGCAGACTTAAAGAGTGTAGTGAAAATAGTGTAAGCCTCTGTTTGGATATAGTCAATTCTAAGATAGTCAAATAATAGATTATGACAGTCCTTAACTATAGAGGGATTAGAAGAGGACTGAAATCCAGCACTCACGTTAAGGTGCCCTGGAAGCAAGAGGGATATATATATAGAGTCCTACCCCAGATATTACAGAGATAGACAAGAAATAAAGTCTAGTATCTAGAAGTTACACTAGTGAAATTCACATAAATGACATTACCTATGAGCAGTACCTATCTGCATGCTTGTTTCTGCAATGGAACTGGTCTGGTCTGTGAACTGGCCCTTTTTTAAGAAATAAAGGGTTTGCAAGTATTATTGCTGAATCTGCCCAGCAAACACAGAGGCAGATGGTGTCATCCTCACTTTATAGGTGAGGACAGTGAGACTCAAAGAAGCTAAGAAATGTACCCACAGTTAAACAGCTAGTGAGTGACAGGACTAAGATTTGGTTTCAGATTTTTTTTCAACTATTATGCCCATCCTACTTTGGGTATTATTTATAGAAAGCTTTCTAAATTAGAGGATACTTTTATTAGAATTAAGAAAATAATTGAATACTTGGTAGGATTTCATACAGAATTTCTGTATGAAAGGTGCACAATTCTCAACTAAAGTGACTTACACATCTTTCTTGTCACTGTTAAGATGAATGACTAATATTTTCTTAGGCACGAAAATTTTAAATGGACTAGAAAGGGATAGGATTGCTAGGGCTTAGGTAACTGCCAGTCACTTTCACCTGTGTGGAAGGAAGGAAATTATAAAGTAGTTTGCACTTTAATAAGTGGTAAATGTAAGGTAGCCTGGGGGGTGGAAAGAACAGTAGCTAAGAGACAGAGAATCCAGGTCTTAGGACTTGTCAGAATGACCTTAATCAAGTTAACCCTGAGCCTTGTTTTCTTACATATTAAATGGGAAAAACAGTTTATGCTGTATGTCACAGTTGTGAGGATCAAATGACACAGTTTGTAAACAAATGTAAAGTGATATTCAAAAGTTTGGACAGCAGTTGTATTCCTGGTAAACTACAGTATATATGTGAAGAGAAATGGTTGTCATTTTTTTTATATTTACTAGAGTATTTCTTGCCTATTCAACATTTAATTTTTATTGAATTCTGTGAAATACATATTATAGATATTGATATAGAAATTTGAGTCAAAATGTGATGAATCCTTAAATGTATTATATACTTGACCTACTGTATATACTGGTAGAAAGAAGGTGCCTGTTAGTTCAGTTAGTGTGCACACCTAACGGTGAGTAACTTCACTCCCTATATTTATGTATTCTGAATCCTTTGTCACAGTATAATGGTTAGTCAGTGCTTAACTGTAGGTTTCGTTGATCAACCTGTGTGCTTATGGAAATAGTTTACTTTGAGTAATAATTTTACCAGAAGATTGTACGTTAAATGTGAGAGGAAGCTTTAGCGAGCTTTTATTACTTATCTTTTAAATTATGTATAACATATAGTAGATTAGCCCTTTTCTTTAAAAACTTATCAGTACCCTAGATTTAGTAATTAAGTTACTCTGAGTCTCTGCTTTCTCATATGTAAAATTCGGGGGTTGCCTTAGATAATGTCTATGTTCTTTCTAGCTCTAAGTTTTAAGATTCTGATTTTGAACTGCCTTACCAAAACAACTCAAGGATCAGCTTGAAGTCACATTAGATCATGACAACCCACCAAAAGAAAATAGAAAGGCAGAATAGATTAACTTTCTTAGGCTCATACGATCATTATTTAAAAGTTGTTTTTCAGTTACAAGAGACATGATTTTCGTAGAAAATTTGAACTGAGATCTATGAAGCAAAAAATGAATCAGTATTGTATGCCTCACCCCCTAGTCTCACACTCAACCCTGGCATAAATTCAAATAATAAATTAGAACTTTCTTAATGCTTTGCATGTAAATATCAATATATGCATACATATGTACATGAGTGTGTGCACACAGACATTTTCATTGAACAGTAGAGTGCCTGTTATGTGCCAAACAATATTTGAAGCTGCAGGGATATGTGGAGAACAAGGCAGATGAAATCTCTCCTCTCATAGAGTTTACATTCTAGTGGGGTTGGGGAGATGGAGACGTGAACAAATGATAATTTCAGTTAGTGATAGTTGCTAACGTGAGAGTAATGATACTAACTTGAAGGCATAGAAGTGACATCATACTGTACATATTCTTCAGCTTATTTTTTCACTTAATATTGTATCATGGTTAACTTTCCTTATAGTAAGCTTAAGTACAAAGCCATAATTTAAAAATCTCACACTTCACTTGTCCCTTTCTAACCCTTTGCTGCTGCTTAGTCACCATATTGTGTCCATCTCTTTTTCGACCCCATGAACTGTAGCCCGCTAGGCTTTTCTGTCCTTGGGATTTCTCAGGCAAGAAGACTGAGTGGGTTGCCGTTTCCTTTTCCATCTAATTCTATAAAAATGCTAAAATCTCTGCCATCCTGAAAATGCTATTTAACCCTGTTCTCTAGCTCTTACTCCTTCTCAGCCAAGATTAATGTCTCTTTCCTCCCCTACCATTCACTCAGCCTCCATCTAGTTTTTTTTTTTGCTTCACACCCTCTTCAGCATTTATTATTTGTAAACTTTAAAAAAAAATTATTTATGTATTTTTGACCATGCTAGGTCTTTGCTGCTATGGCATCTTCTTCGAGTTGCAGCGATCAGGGTTGCTCATTGCAGTGGCTTCTCTTGTGGAGCACTGTTCCTAGGGCGTATGGGCTTCAGTGGTTGCAGCGCACAGGCTCAGTAATTACATCTCGTGGGCTTAATTGCTCTGTGTTTGTGGAATCCTCCCAGACCAGAGATCGAACCTGTGTCCCCTGCGTCCGCAGACTGATTCTCATTCTCTGTGCCACAAAGAAGTCCTAGTTTAGCTTTCTTTACCCTCCATTCCCTCTGTAACCTCACTGTTTGCCTCAGTTACTCAGTTGTCAAATCCAAAAGGTTTAAAGTTCACCTCTTTGATACATTCAATACATCGACAATTCACTTTTCATGAAACTGTCTCCTTCCCAAACTTCTGTAACACCACTCTTTCCTACTTTTCATTTATTTGTCTGCCTATATTTTAAATATTGGTGGTCTTATTCTTTTGCAGTTTGCCTAGTTTCTCCTGGCTAATACCTCCCAATTTTATATTTTTTGCCTTAGATTTCTCTCTTCTGGGTTCTTGACTTAATCATTTATTAGAGAGTTTTTTCTGGATGTACCAGAAATAACAACAGCATCTGTCCTTGTCAGCTTTCATTCTTTTACTTTGTTTCTCCTGCTTTGTTCCCTGTTTTAGTTAACATTTGTATTTAATAACATGGTGCATTTCCATCCACCCAGAACTTAAAGCTAAAAATCTTAAATTTGCCTCCATTCCTTCCTTTCCTCCATCTCGCTTCCAAACTCAAATCACCGTCTAACTTGTTACCAAATCCTGAAGTTCTACCTCCTACCTGTGTTTTGAATCAGTCTCTTTCTCCTCATTCCCCACTGTCTTGCCTGAACTGTTCTAGCAGTTTCCTAATAGTTGTCTATGCTTCTGGACTGTAGCTTTTCCAGTCAACTTTTCAGTGCCAGAGGATTATTTCTAAAAAAAAATGTAATATTTCATTCATGCTTAAAATTACTCAGTGGCTTTCCCTTACTCATTAGATGAAATCTAAACTCCTTGGCTAAACTGTTCATGATCTAAGTATTCCTGCTTTTTCTTACTTCATTTCCTAATAGTCCCTCTTACCACACTTTACTTTCTGGAAAACTGGAACTTTCTAATTTCTCACCTCTGTCTACTCTTGACTCCTTATCCTCCTTATCCTGGAGTTTGGCTCATCATTTGCTGCTCAAATAAGATCTTTCCCATTCTTCATATCATTTATTTCAGCGTTTATAATTGTGTATGCCCACTGTGCCACATAGATTACAGCTCCTTGAGATAATGTTTCTACAGGAGGAATTGAGTACACTGGTACAGGCTTTTCACTCAGTTCTGTGTTTGAATTCCTCCTCTCTCGCTTGACCACAGGGTCATGAGCCTGGATGACTGAAAGAACAGTAATACCATTGACGGGGATTTAGTTCAGTTCAGTTGCTCAGTCGCGTCCGACTTTGCAACCCCATGAATTGCAGCACGCCAGGCCTCCCTGTCTATCACCAACTCCCGGAGTTCACTCAAACTCATGTGCATCGAGTTGCTGATGCCATCCAGCCATCTCATCCTCTGTCATCCCCTTCTCCTCCTGCCCCCAATCCCTCCTGGCATCAGGGTCTTTTCCAATGAGTCAACTCTTCACACGAGGTGGCCAAGGTATTGGAGTTTCAGCTTTAGCATGAGTCCTTCCAAAGATCACCCAGGACTGATCTCCTTTAGAATGGACTGGTTGGATCTCCTTGCAGTCCAAGGAACTCTCAAGAGTCTTCTCCAACACCACAGTTCAAAAGCATCAATTCTTCGGCACTCATCTTCCGTCACAGTCCAACTCTCACATCCATACATGACCACTGGAAAAACCATAGCCTTGACTAGACAGACCTTTGTTAGCAAAGTAATGTCTCTGCTTTTGAATATGCTGTCTAGGTTGGTCATAACTTTCCTTCCAAGGAGTAAGTGTCTTAATTTCATGGCTGCACTCACCATCTGCAGTGATTTTGGAGCCCCCCAAAATAAAGTTAGCCACTGTTTCCCCATCTATTTGCCATGAAGTGATAGGACCAGATGCCATGATCTTCGTTTTCTGAATGTTGAGCTTTAAGCCAACTTTTTCACTCTCCACTTTCACTTTCATTAAGAGACTTTTGAGTTCCTCTTCACTTTCTACCATAAGGGTGATGTCATCTGCATATCTGAGGTTATTGGTATTTCTCCCAGCAATCTTGATTCCAGCTTGTGCTTCTTCCAGCCCAGCGTTTCTCATGATGTACTCTGCATATAAGTTAAATAAGCAGGGTGACAATATACAGTCTTGATGGGGATTAGAGATGCTGAAAAGGGATTTTGGGGGGGAAAGGTGGCATAGAGAAAATTAGTTTATTTGAAGCTTATTTTTTGAGTTATTCAAGTGGAAATAACCAGTAGGCTATTGTAGTTACACAATTGGAATAAAGATGAGAGAGTGGTACATAATGTGAAAGTAAAGTGCTGTTTATTAAAGGAATAGATAACTTTTTAATATTTGTTTCTTTTTTTTTAATATGGGTTTTTCTTTTTCAAGACAAAATCAAGTGCTACAAAGGGTACCGTAGTTTTTTTAAATTATATTTTTACTTTTTCGAGCAGTTTGACTAGCCAAAATATCTAAAACTTTGTATCTGTAATAAAATAGGTATAAAGAATTTTGAAAATTATTTGTTGCTCTCAGTCTTGAAGAATGAAAGCTGAGTGAGCTTGAAGTTTTTAAAAGTTGACCACTTTGTAAGAAAAAAATTCTTAAACTTCCAAGAACATTCATGGGAAAACCAGCGGTTTGTATACCTCAGTTTGATGATTTGAGAAATTAAAATCTACTGTATAAAATGTCTTTTATCTGAAAATTATCTCTAGCATAATTTAAAATACAAATCATCAGAAAACTTGTAAATTCCCTATGAATATATTCATGGAGTCTAGTTTGAAACACTGGCATAAATATCAGGGCTTGGATCATTAAGAAAGAAACCTGGGTTTGAATTTGGGCCTTTCCTCTTGGTAGCTTTTTTATTGAAAGCAAGTTGCTGAACCACTTTAAACCTCAATTTTCTCACCTGTAAAATAGAGTTGTGAGAATTAAATGAAATAATGCCTGTAAAGTACTTGGCTCAGTACATGACACATAGTAATAATAATAGCTAATCCTTAATGTAGCACTTTGTGCCAGGCACTGAACCTAAACAATTATAATTGTTATGTAATCTTCATGATGCAGGTATTTATCTGATTTTGTCGATAGGGAAACTGAGACACAGAAGTTACGTAATTTGCCTGGCGTCATGAGTGCAGAGGCAGTGTTTAGATCCAGATAGTGGCCCTTAACCACTCTGCTAGATTGCCTTTTAATGTGTGTAAGTACATAAAGGCTCTGTATATGTCCTCTACTATTGTTTTTATCTAGACAATTATCAAAGATGTGGATAGGTGAAGCAGCTTAATACATGAAATCCTAGAGTGCCAAGGGTAATCTGTGAAACTTCATTAGGACAAGAAATTACAAATTTTTACTCACTTGACATTTAGGAATGGTGTGGAACCATTTATCCTTCCTTAGATTTTAGATTAATCAATTCACTGATGTATAAGGAGGGCAGTCTGCTGCAATATAATACAAGTTACATAATATATAAAACCATAAGTATATGATACTATTTCTAATTCTTGAAAGATTGACCTAGTTTCAAAAGTGGTGGGGAAAGTGGTCCTCTGATTTGTATTACCACTTTAAAACTTAAGTTTTCCATTGTTCATTTTCAAGATGTAAAAATCTTTTAAGTATAATACATTTGTTCTCTCATTTGCACCTTTTAAAAGAGCTTTGTATGTATTTTCCTATGCTTATAATTTATTTCAGTGAGAATGAAGCATTCTAGAATTTCCGGGATTTTTAAAAAATTAGATATTTTCATTATTTCTCAGTAGAGTTATGAAGTCTTAAAATAACTTCTTGCTGAGAAGTGTTTTATTTAAGTGAAAGGAACCTTTGACCAAAGAGGTTATAACATCAGTGCAAAGAGATATTTATCTAGTTTATAAGAGTTTAAAACTGAAGTAATCTTTAAAATATTTGGTAGGCAAGTAATAGTAGCTTCTTTATGAAAACTATATTACTAATCGTGTATCTTTATTCTTATCCTGTATTAAGTATACATGCAGAATTGCAACTATTTAATTTGGGAACCAAGCCCATACTAATTGTATAAATTATTAAAACAGTTATTGTCTCATAGCTTTAGACTTTGACTTTCATACTCAGAATTTATTTTTAACAGATTTTAAAGTGAACTGGTAGCAGTGTATTTGGATTTTGCTGTTTTAAGAATGTATGTTTTAACCTGAATCTCACAAGTGGTAGTTTAAAAAACAAAACAAAACTTGATCTAGTTAATATTCTTCATTAACGTCACTCTGAAAAGTAGTTTTTAAGGGGGAAGTGTTTAGGTTTTAGTTTTTATCGAACATTTTTATGGTTAGGTTTTACATGTTTTATCTTATTCTTTTGAAAATACATTTCTAAGGAATTACCTTTTTAAAAGGATTATAAAAATTTATACCAACAGGTAGAAATATCTGAAAATAAAGTAACAAGTCTATCTTATAGAAACCATCATTATTACTTTTACAAGGTCTTAATTGTTTTTCTTTATTCTAGAGGTATAGATTTTTTTTTTTTTTTTTTTTTTAGAGGTATAGATTTTAAGGAGGCTTCCCAGGTGGCTCAGTGGTAAAGAACCACCCTGCCAATACAGGAGATGCAGCAGAGCAAGTTCCATCTCTGGGTTCAGATAGAGGAAATGGCAACCCACTCCAGTATTCTTGCCTGGAAAATCCCATGGACAGAGGAGCCTGGTGGGCCACAATCCATGGGGTCTCAAGGACTTGGACATGACTGAGTGACTGAGCACACACATAGAGTTCAAAGTTACGCCAATTGTTTTGTCTTGATAGCAGAGTTACTGCTCTGTGTCCATAGTTTTTTGCTTAGAATGTTTTTGCACAGTGACTTATGCATTCATTTTTATAGCTGTATTGATATCAAATGGCAAGTTAATATTTAGAAATAAGGCTTGGGTGTAAAACTTTGCAAGTTAGTGACAAGTGATGAAGAATGTACCAACAAAATTGCTTCCCTGTCTTGAATATACATGAATGGGGAAAAAATCCTTTAGGGGCAATGCGCATTTTAACACATGGAACATCAATTTTATTTTGCAGTTTGAGACCTCTTTTACATGTATATATGTACAAAAGGAATTTGCTAATTGTGGCTATTCCAAAAAGCACTTTGTACTTACAAAGGAAACTTTTGCTCTGTAGGAATTCACCTAGGTATAATTTTTAAAATTTACATATAAAGAAAGTAATTGAAATTAATTGGCAGAGGGAAATTTATAGGCTATCTGTTTCTTCTAGTACCTGGGGTGTGGCTTAGAACCTTGCTCAGCCTTAGTAATGACTTCCTAGATTAAGGATACCTATTAAAGTGGAAGTGGAGTCGCTCAGTCGTGTCCGACTCTTTGCGACCCCATGGACTGTAGCCTACCAGGCTCATCTGTCCATGGGGTTTTCCAGGCAATAGTACTGGAGTGGGCTGCCATTTCCTTCTCCCGGGGATCTTCCCGACCCCGGGACCAAACCCAGGTCTCCCACATGGTAGACAGACGCTTTACATTATGAGCCATACCTATTAAGGTATCACAAATGCTTGCTTTCTTGAATTAGTTCACTTGAAGAAACATTGTTTCTCCTAGTCAATCATCCATTTACTCACTCATAAATTATTTATTGGGCACCTCCAACCAGTCCATTCTAAAGGAGATCAGTCCTGGGTGTTCTTTGGAAGGAATGATGCTAAAGCTGAAACTCCAGTACTTTGGCCACCTCATGCGAAGAGTTGACCCATTGGAAAAGACTCTGATACTGGGAGGGATTGGGGGCAGGAGGAGAAGGGGACGACAGAGGATGAGATGGCTGGATGGCATCACTGACTCGATGGATGTGAGTCTGAGTGAACTCGGGAGTTGGTGATGGACAGGGAGGCCTGGTGTGCTGCAGTTCATGGGGTCGCAAAGAGTCGGACACGACTGAGTGACTGAACTGAACTGAACTGAACAGATGTGATTCTAGAGGATGAGTATATGTTTTGTAGAACTGTAGGAGTGATCCATTTTCCCAACACACCACCTTCCTCCTCTCCCCTTGCAGTATCTTCTCCTAAATTTATGTACTACCTAGTGCATCATTGTTTCAGATTTGTATATTGTAACTTGGAAAAGATGACTTTAAAACTTATTTTCTGCAAATTTGAATACTCCCTGTGATAAAGTTTACCACAAAAGAAATAGTTTCATTTCTTACAGGACTTTAGAAGTAATAAAGTGTATAGCTTGTAAGAAGTTGCTGAATAGCACAGGGAGCTAGGCCTGGTACTCTGATGACCTGGAGGGGTGGGATTGGGGGAGTGGAAGGGAGGATCAAGGAGGGGATATGTGTATAGTTAGGGCTGGTTCACGTTTTATTATGCGGTGGAAACAATGTCGTAAAGTGATTATCTTCCAATTAAAAATAAAAAAATGTTAAAAGTAAAAAAGAGATAAGAAGAATGAATTTATCCAAAATGAAAATGTTACCAACTTGAAGCGTTTACGACTGTGGTTCAAGATGTTCTAGAAGTATTCTTACAACAAAAGTTTTGTTTTTTTTAAATGTCATCTTTAAATCTCCCTTCATTTGGATTGTAAAGCCTTACATGATAAAAGTGTTTACTAAGAACTTTCTGTATTCAAGCAGTTTATCTTAATTTACATGAAGGGAGCTATTAATATTTATCTCCATGGGGAAATTGAAATACAGAGGGAAAATGGTTAGATTTGCCTTGTGTTAAGATCCCACCACCAACTAAGTTTTCAAGCCAGCATTTGAACCCATGATCTGACTTAAGAGTCCACAATCTTAGCCACTGGGAAGCAGTAGATTTTCTTAATGTATCTTTTCTCACGTAATAACTTTATTGGGGCAGGTAAGTCACTCGTAACCTCTGGGCGTTGATTTTTGCATCTGTCAAATGAGGGGATAGTAAAATCAACTTTACTTACAGCCATGACTTTTGTAGGGCACCGATGTGATGTTTGTGGAAATGCTTTCTAGAAATTAGAAGTGATGTATAACTATGTTACCTTTTATTTTTTTAATTGGAGGATAATTGCTTTACAGTGTTGTATTGGTTTCCTCCATATAACAACGCGAATCAGTCATAACTCTGTGCGTGTATGTCTGTATCTCAAGAAAGATTTTGAGCCCTCATCCCACCCCTTGAGATCGTCACAGAGTGCCAGGCTGGGCTTCCTGTGTTATATAGCAGCTTCCTGCTAGCCATCGATTTTACACATGGCAGTCTGTATATGTCCACACTACTTTCTTAATCTGTCCCACCCTCTCCTGCTATTTTTCATGTCATAAGTTAGAATTTCCCAACAATAGTAGTTTAAGCAGCTTGTGTTCAGCACTATGACATGTCCTGCTACTGCTAAGTTGCTTCAGTCGTTTCCGACTCTGTGTGACCCCATAGACGGCAGCTGACCAGGCTCTGCCATCCCTGGGATTCTCCAGGCAAGAACGCTGGAGGGGGTTGCCATTTCCTTCTCCAATGCGTGAAAGTGAAGTCCAACTCTTAGCGACCCCATGGACTGAAACCCACCAGGCTCCTCCATCCATGGGATTTTCCAGGCAAGAGTACTGGAGTGGGGTGCCATTGCCTTCTCCCATTATGATGTTAATAAGTAATAGAAGAGTTGGTTAAATTTATAGCACCTATCAGAATTTTTTAAGCTGTCTCTCAAACTGTCCGAGTAGATAAAAGGAGTCATCTTTTTCTATTACCTAATTAGTGCCTTATTTCTAGGTGCTGAAAAAGAATTTTCTTAACTTTGTTGTTCCGTCGCCAAGTCACATGGGACTCTTTTCGACTCCATGAACTGCAGCACGCCAGGCTTCCCTGTCCTTCACTATCTCCCAAAGTTTGCTCAGACTTATGTCCATTGAGTCATTGATGCCATCCAACCATCTCATTCTGTCGCCCTCTTCTCCTTTTGCCTTCAGTCTTTCCAAACATCAGGGTCTTTTCCAATGAGTCGGCTCTTTACATCAAGTAACTGAAGTATTGGAGCTTTAGCATCAGTCCTTCCAGTGAATATTCGGGGTTGATTTCCTTTAGGATTGACTGATTTGATCTCCCTGCTGTACAAAGGACTCTCATGAGCCTTCTCCAACACCACAGTTTGAAAGCATCAACTCTCAAATCCATAAATGGCTACTGGAAAAACCATAGCTTTGAATATACATACCTTTTTCAGCAAAGTGATGTCTTTGCTTTTTAATATGCTGTCTAGATTGGTCATAGATTTTCTTCCAAGGAACAAGCGTCTTTTGTGGCCTCAGTCAACTGTCCGCAGTGATTTTGGAGCCCAAGAAAATAAAATCGGTCACTGTTTACACTTTTTCCCCATCTATTTGCCATGAAGTGATTGGACTGGATGGCATGATCTTTTTTTTTGAATGTTGAGTTTTAAGCCAGCTTTTTCACTCTCCTCTTTCATCCTCTTCAAGAGGCTCTTTAGTTCCTCTTTGCTTTCTGCCACCATCAGGGAAGCCCCTTATCTTTACAGTTATATTAATTTAATAGGTTATGAAACAGTTTGAAATTAGATTTTAGCCTCCTTGACCGTTAGATTTGCTGATAGGAAAGATGGGGTGCTTTAATCCAAAATATAGTAGTGAATTTGAAACAGAAAAACGTCTCTTAGAAGTATAGATGGGTCTTAGAGTAAGCTTCGGAGAAGGCAATGTCACTCCACTCCAGTGCTCTTGCCTGGAAAATCCCATGGACGGAGGAGCCTGGAAGGCTGCAGTCCATGGGGTCGCTAAGAGTCGGACACAACTGAGCGACTTCACTTTCAGTTTTCACTTTCATGCATTGGAGAAGGAAATGGCAACTCACTCCAGTGTTCTTGCCTGGAGCATCCCAGGGACGGGGGAGCCTGATGGGATGCCGTCTATGGGGTCGCACAGAGTTGGACACGACTGAAGCGACTTAGCAGCAAAGTAAGCTTCTGTTAACATTATCTGAAGAACAGACAGTACTTGGAGCTGGTAGGGAAGAATGGCCTGTCACATGCTGTTCTTCAGCTAGTTTGTAAGATAGGATACTGTGAGTACTGTTACTACTAAAGTGGAAAGATGAGGTGTGCCCCTATGAATAGGCAGTAGATTGAACAGGGAGTAATGAAGAGATTGGGGGGTATAAAATAATAAAATGAATTTGATAAACAACATCATGCTGATTTAATAAGGAATTTAAAGTGCATTAGGATCTTTGGTCTCCTAGTTAGTTCATATGTAGAACATAATGAAATTTTCATCCCATTTTGCATTTGAAATTGTATCAGAGATATGGTTTTAGACCAGAACTGTCTCAGAAACGTAGTATAAGCCATTATGTAATTTTAAGCCATATGTAATTTTAGTTTTTCTAGTAGCAACATTAAGATGTAAGACAGGTTTACTTAATCTGGTAATCTAGAATATTATCATTTCAATGTAGTCAGTTTAAAAATTAGATATTTTGCATTCTTTCTATATAAGAATGTATGGCACTAATAGCTGATTTTATACTCACACTGTCTCAGTTCAGACTAGCTAAATTTCAAGTGGTCAGTCGCACAGGTGGCAAGTGGCTACTATGTAGAATAGCACAGGTCTAGACTGCCCTGAGTTACGGAGTTATGTTGGTATAATAAGATCTAACAACTGCTAATTTTTGAATCTTAATAATGTGCCTTGCATTGTCTTGTCTATAATATTTTCACTTAATCTTTATAATAACTTCATGATGTAGCTTTGCTGTCTCATTTTGTAGATACAATGAGGTATAAGAGATATTAATTTAAAGTCTAGGGTCAAACATGTAGGACAGCAGGGATTTAAAACCAAGTCTGACCCTAAAATCCTCGTCCTTTTCACTGTATTGCACTGTTGTAAAGCATAGTCACTTGCCTAAGGCAGGTTGGTGAGTGAGATTCACTTCTTCCACTGCTCAGTCATTTTTGATTCACTGCAGTGACTTGATTTAATTAATCCTTATTTTAAAGTATAAATACAGATCATTTTAGTTTAACCTAAAATGGAATCGGTATCCCCTAAATTCTTCCTTATATTTCTTTTGGGGAATATTCTTTATATTCTTTTCACCATTTCCTGTTGTAAACTGCTTTGTATAGCTCTTCAAACTAGACATGTAGGAGGAAAAAAATGACATTTTGATTCTGGCACATGACTGTTTTGGGAGATAAGGAAAAAGTCAGCTACTGTTGAGAAAAATGAAAATAGAAATAATTAATAAAACTTTTGTTGTGGTAAAAAAAAATTTATAGGTTTTAGTACTTTAGTTTGAGAAAGATTTCAGTCAGTCAGTTCAGTCATTCAGTTGTGTCCAACTCTTTGTGACCCCATGGACTGCAGCACGCCAGGCTTTCCTGTCCATCAACAACTCCCTAAGCTTGCTCTAACTCATGTCCATCAAGTCAGTGATGCCATCCAGCCATCTCATCCTGTTTTGTCCCTTCTCCTACCACCTTTCCCAGCATCAGGGTCTTTTCCAATGAGTCAGTTCTTCACATCAGATGGCCAAAGTATTGGAGTTTCAGTGTCACCATCAGTCCTTCCAATGAATATTCAGAACTGATTTCTTTTTGGATGGACTGGTTAGATCTCCTTGCAGTCCAAGGGACTCTCAAGAGTCTTCTCTAACATCACAGTTCAAAGCACCAATTCTTCGGCACTCAGCTTTCTTTATGGTCCAACTCTCACACCCGTACATAACTACTGGAAAAACCGTAGCTTTGACTAGATGGACCTTTATTGGCAAAATAATGTCTCTGCTTTTTAATATGCTGTCTAGGTTTTTCATAACTTTTCTTCCAGGGAGCACGCATCTTTTAATTTCATGGCTGCAGTCACCATCTGCAGTGACTTTGGAGCCCAAGAAAATAAAGTTTGTCACTGTTTCCGTTGTTTTCCCACCTACTTGCCATGAAGTGATGGGACCAGATGCCATGATCTTAGTTTTCTGAATGTTGAGTTTTAAGCCAGCTTTTTTCCACACTCCTCTTTCATTTTCATCAAGAGCCTCTTTAGTTCTTTGCTTTCTGCCATAGGGTGGTGTCATCTGCATATCCGAGGTTATTGATATTTCTCCTGGTAATATTGATTCCAGCTTGTGCTTCATCCAGCCTGGCATTTCGCATGATGCACTCTGCATATAAGTTAAATAAGCAGGGTGACAGAATACAACCTTGATGTACTCCTTTCCCGGTTTGGAACCAGTCTGTCGTTCCATATCTGTTCTAACTGTTGCTTCTTGACCTTAAACTAAACTGAATTTGACCTTAAACTGAGAAAGATTAGGGGTGGTCTTATTCATCACGCTCTTTGGTTTATAAAACATCTCAGTTCTTTTGCATGGTGTTATTTTATGGTGAATTTACACTTAACATTTAATGAATTTGAATACCTAATGTTTGCTCATAAAGGCAAGTTGTTTGCTTCTAGAAGGAAAAATGAACAGTCTATGATTTTTGAATGGTTGTCTTCGAAATCATGTGTAAAATAGTTGTTTAAACTTGAAAGATGTCTAACTGCACTGTTTTAAGTTTCCAGGCTAGCCCATAGAAAGTTATTTAAAACCATGTCATTTTACAAAAGATACATGCACTCCAGGGTTCATAGCAGCTTTATTTATAGTTGCCAAGATAAGCAGCCTAAGTGTCCATGACAGATGAGTGGATAAAGATGTGTATATACACAGATGTGCACACACACACAATGGAATAGTACTCAGGCATAAAAAAGCAACAAAGTTTTGCCTTTTGCAACAACATGAATGGATTGTAGGGTATTATGCTAAGTGAAATAAGTCAGACAAAGGCAATTCTATGATATCATTTGTATGTGGAATGTAAAAAAAACAACAACAAACTAGTGAATGTAAGAAAAAAGAAACAGTCTAACAAATACAGTGAGCAAACTAATGGTTACCTTGGGGGAGGTAGAGACAGGAAAGGGGAGAGGAGCAACAAAGAGGTAAGGGATTAAGAGGTACAAACTGTTACGTATAAAATAAGCTACAAGGATATATTGTACAACACAGGGAATATAGCCAGTGTTTTATAATAACTATACATGGAGTATAACCTTTAAAAATTGTGGATTACTATATTGTATACCTGTAACTTATATAATATTTTACATCAACTATATAATATTGTACATCAGATCAGATCAGATCAGTCGCTCAGTCGTGTCCGACTCTTTGCGACCCCATGAATCGCAGCACACCAGGCCTCCCTGTCCATCACCAACTCCCGGAGTTCACTCAGACTCACATCCATCGAGTCGGTGATGCCATCCAGCCATCTCATCCTCTGTCATCCCCTTCTCCTCCTGCCCCCAATCCCTCCTAGCATCAGAGTCTTTTCCAATGGATCAACTCTTTGCATGAGGTGGCCAAAGTACTGGAATTTCAGCTTTAGCATCATTCCTTCCAAAGAAATCCCAGGGCTGATCTCCTTCAGAATGGACTGGTTGGATCTCCTTGCAGTCCAAGGGACTCTCAAGAGTCTTCTCCAACACCACAGTTCAAAAGCATCAATTCTTCGGCACTCAGCCTTCTCCACAGTCCAACTCTCACATCCATACATGACCACAGGAAAAACCATAGCCTTGACTAGACGAACCTTTGTTGGCAAAGTAATGTCTCTGCTTTTCAATATGCTATCTAGGTTGGTCATAACTTTCCTTCCAAGGAGTAAGCGTCTTTTAATTTCATGGCTGTAGTCACCATCTGCAGTGATTTTGGAGCCCAGAAAAATAAAGTCTGACCCTGTTTCCCCATCTGTTTCCCATGAAGTGGTGGAACTGGATGCCATGATCTTCGTTTTCTGAATGTTGAGCTTTAAGCCAAGTTTCTCACTCTCCACTTTCACTTTCATCAAGAGGCTTTTTAGTTCTTCACTTTCTGCCATAAGGGTGGTGTCATCTGCATATCTGAGGTTATCGATATTTCTCCTGGCAATCTTGATTCCAGTTTGTGTTTCTTCCAGTCCAGCGTTTCTCATGATGTACTCTGCATATAAGTTAAATAAACAGGGTGACAATATACAGCCTTGACGAACTTCTTTTCCTATTTGGAACCAGTCTGTTGTTCCATGTCCAGTTCTAACTGTTGCTTCCTGCATACAAATTTCTCAAGAGGCAGATCAGGTGGTCTGGTATTCCCATCTCTTGAAGAATTTTCCACAGTTTATTGTGATCCACACAGTCAAAGGCTTTGGCATAGTCAATAAAGCAGAAATAGATGTTTTTCTGGAACTCTCCTGCTTTTTCTGTGATCCAGCAGATGTTGACAATTTGGTCTCTGGTTCCTCTGCCTTTTCTAAAACCAGCTTGAACATTAGGAAGTTCACGTTCACATATTGCTGAAGCCTAGCTTGGAGAATTTTGAGCATTACTTTACTAGCGTGTGAGATGAGTGCAATTGTGCGGTAGTTTGAGCACTCTTTGGCATTGCCTTTCTTTGGGATTGGAATGAAAACGGACCTTTTCCAGTCCTGTGGCCACTGCTGAGTTTTCCAAATTTGCTGGCATATTGAATGCAGCACTTTAACAGCATCATCTTCAGGATTTGGAATAGCTCAACTGGAATTCCATCACCTCCACTAGCTTTGTTCATAGTGATGCTTTCTAAGGCCTACTTGACTTCACATTTCAGGATGTCTGGCTCTAGGTCAGTGATCACACCATCGTGATTATCTGGGTCATGCAGATCTTTTTTTTTTACAGTTATTCTGTGTATTCTTGCCATCTCTTCTTAATATCTTCTGCTTCTGTTAGGTCCATACCATTTCTGTCCTTTATCGAGCTCATCTTTGCATGAAATGTTCCTTTGGTATTTCTGATTTTCTTGAAGAGATCCCTAGTCTTTCCCATTCTGTTGTTTTCCTCTATTTCCTTGCATTTATCGCTGAAGAAGGCTTTCTTATCTCTTCTTGCTATTCTTTGGAACTCTGCATTCAGATGTTTATATCTTTCCTTTTCTCCTTTGCTTTTTGCTTCTCTTCTTTTCACAGCTATTTGTAAGGCCTCCCCAGACAGCCATTTTGCTTTTTTGCATTTCTTTTCTATGGGAATGGTCTTGATCCCTGTCTCCTGTACAATGTCACGAACCTCAGTCCATAGTTCATCAGGCACTCTATCTATCAGATCTAGGCCCTTAAATCTATTTCTCACTTCCACTGTATAATCATAAGGGATTTGATTTAGGTCATACCTGAATGGTCTAGTGGTTTTCCCTACTTTCTTCAATTTAAGTCTGAATTTGGCAAAGTATATATCCTGTTTTAGCACGTGTATCAGTTCAGTTCAGTCGCTCAGTCATGTCTCACTCTTTGCTACCCCATGAACTGCAGCACGCCAGGCGTGCCTGTCCATGACCAACTGCTGGAATCTACCCAAACCCATGTCCATTGAGTTGGTGATGCCATCCAGCTATCTCATCCTCTGTCGTCCCCTTCTCCTCCTGCCTTCAGTCTTTACCAGCATCAGGGGAATGAGTTAGCTCTTCGCATCAGGTGGCCAAAGTATTGGAGCTTAAGCTTCAACGTCAGGTCTTCCAATGAACACCCAGGACTGATCTCCTTTAGAATGTACTGGTTGAATCTCCTTGCAATCCAAGGCACTCTCAAGAGTCTTCTCCAACACCACAGTTCAAAAGCATCAATTCTTTGATGCTCAGCTTTCTTTATAGTCCAACTCTCAGATTCATACATGACTACTGGAAAAACTGCCTTGACTAGACAGACCTTTGTTGGCAAAGTAGTGTCTCTCCTTTTTAATATGTTGTCTAGGTTGGTCATAACTTACCTTCAGTATTGGTATAAGTTTTAGGTCCTTAGAATATGGGCATGTTCTGTGGGAGTTGCATTAGGAGACAGCAAGTTTATTTTTGGCTTTTTGTATTTTCTTTTCGTTCTCTTAATTCCTGTTCTAATGCTGGCCTAAGCTTCTTGCTATTCTGCTATAATCTTGGTTAAACATCTAAGTGCTCAGTACTTCAGATTTTTTCTTTCTTTTTTTAAATTGAGGTATAATTGACTTAGTGTATTAGTTTAAGGTATGCTATTAATACATAATGATTTGATATATGTATGTTTTGTGAAGTGATAATCACTAAGTTTAGTTAACATCCATCACCATATATAGTTACAGTTTTTTCCTTGTGGTGAGAACTTTTAGGAGTTACTATCTTAGCAGCTTTAAGTATACAGTGCAGTATTATTAACTATAGTCACCACACTGTCGATGACACCCCCAGGACTTATAACTGGAAATTTGTACCTTCTGACCACCTTCACCCATTTCCCCCACTGCCCTACCCCCTGCCTCTGGCTGCCACCAGTCTGTTCGGTGTCTATACGTTTTGTTTGTTTGTTTATTTAGATTCCACATACAAGTGAGATCATACAGAATTTGTCTTTGATTGATTTCATGTAGCATAATGCCCTGTAATAAATAGTAGGTCCAGTTATTGGGTGTTTGGCAACTATAAACATAAATGTTTACACTTAAGCATTTAAATCTTAAGCAGTTTACATATTTTGACAAATGAAGAATTTGTAATGGAGGACTAGGCTAATCACTTAGTCCAAGATTGCAGGTCAGAGAGAGGAGTTAGAGAGTTAGGTTGTTGGTTGAACTGTGGAAGTATGAATTGAAAGCTCACCCCCTAACTATTTTACTGTATTGCATTTCTCTCCCATTCCCTCTTTCCTTTTTAAGAAATTGCAACTCTGATTTTCTGAGTTCAGATTTTCAGCTAAATGATAAGAGAAATTCATTTGATTGAATTAATTCACAATATTATAGAATTCTGATAATAAAAATATGATTTTGATAAAACTTGATAATGTGATGATCTTTAGTGAGAATTGAGCCAGTATGGAATCAGAACTTAATCCTGTTTCTCTAAATCATCCTTCATTCTTATATGTGTTGTAGTTGGGTTGCCTCCATTTTTCAGTCAGAATTTAGCTCAGTAGTTCTCAACTTAATGGGCCGAGAACATTTGGGAACACCACCCATTACAAGGTATTGTCTGATGACCTAACAGATGATTTGCCCTTCTCATATTGTGCTGTTATTTTTAACTGTGTATCAATACTACCATGATTAGAATATAAAAAATTACATATTCATGATAGAATTTTGTCATATTTTCTTAGTGTGTAAATACTAAAAATACTACCTTGGGGATCTGAATATCTTGATGTAAATGAAATCCTTTTACTTGTAAAGAAACATTGCTTAAAACATGGTATAAGGAAATTATATACACTGGTTATATTTTAGAATTTGTTTTCAAGGCAACCATAGTGAATAATGGGAAATCAGCTGTAATATTTGAATGAATGACTAGCTTGCCAACCTTCAACTGGTAAAATCCCTTTAATCTTCTCAGAGGTGATTCTGCTTTAAATACAAGATCTTTATTAACCCAGATTTTCTCTCTGATTAGCGAAATTTTTGGCATTTAGTATAAAATTCAGGTAAGGGGGTTTTGGGCAGAAAGCCTTAACTTGGGGGTCTTCTATTTTGTCTCTTTCTAATTTAAGAGTTTCTGAGGACCGTCATTTCTTCCCAGTAGCTCCAGGGCATAGACAAGTGAGGAATGGAGTAGTGGCGTATTGTGTTATTTTGTAAACTGAGTGCCGTCTATTTTTTTTTATTTCATACTAGGATTGGGAAAAAAATGAAAAAGCTAAGATTTATTAATCTCTTTTCTCCCCACATTGCTAAGCATAATCAGAAACCATCCCATTTTATGTTAGTTTGCTAGATAGAGTCTCAAAGAGGGTGACCTGCCGAAGGTCCCAAGTCATAAATTTTGGAGCGAGTATTCCTTGCTCCAGAGATTTTTCTTTTTCATTTTACCTCACTGCCTTTCAGTGTGAAGAGTTATTTTTCATTCATCTAAATGACATGATTTCAGAAGTAAGCATTACTTGAGGAAGTTTTTATTTAAATTATAAAAATTTAATTTGTAATTTTAGATTAAAAAATTATTTTTGGCTGCACTGGATTGCTTTGTGTGGGTTTTCTCTAGTTGCAACAGGTGGGGATTGGTCTTAATTGCGGCTCATGGGCTTCTCACTGCAGTGCCTTCTCATTGCAGAGCACTGGCTCTAGAGCATGCAGGCTCCAGTAGTTGCGGCACACAGGCCCAGTAGTTGGCACCTCCCAGGCTCTAGAGCACAGGCTCAGTAGTTGTGGTGCATGGGCTTAGTTGCTCCTTGGCATGTGGAATCCTCCCAGAGCACGGATCAAACACCCCTGTGTCCCCCTGCACTGGTAGGTGGACTCTCATCGTCTGCCACCAAAGAAGTCCTGTAATTTGAATTTAAAAATGTTAGTAGGTTGAAATTAATATATTAAAGTTATAAATTATATTAATATTGTGTCACCCAAGAAGGAAAAAGAATAAAGATACCACCCAATTACTTTGAAAATATTTAGTGCCTTTATAAGAAAATTCTGTAGTATTTGAGCTAGAAAATGAGAGAAATAGAATGATTTAGGGTCATTGCCTAAATTTTATTGTAGGCAGAATATCAGTCCACATACATTTAAAGAAATAGTGGTACAGCATTCTGTTGGGTTTGTTTCAATCAGTTCAGTCACTCAGTCATGTCTGACTCATTGCGACCCCATGGACTGCAGCACACCAGGCTTCTCTGTCCATCAGTAACTCCCGGAGCTTGCTCAAACTCATGTCCATCGAGTTGGTGATGGTATCCAACCATCTTATCCTCTATTGTCCCCTTCTCCTCCTGCCTTCAGTCTTTCCCAGCAGTAGGGTCTTTTCCAATGGGTCATTTCTTCACTTCAGGTGGCCAAAGTATTGGAACTTCAGCTTCAGCATCAGTCCTTCCAATGAATATTCAGTCAGGATTGATTTCCTTTAGGATTGACTAGTTTAATCCCCTTGCAGTCTTCTCCAACACCGCAGTCCAAAAGCATCAGTTCTTCAGCGCTCAGCTTTCTTTATGGTTCAGCTCTCACATCATTCATGACTACTGGAAAAACCATAGTTTTGACTAGATGGACCTTTGTTGGCAAAGTAATGTCTCTCTTTTTTTGTGGGGAGGGGGTTAGTTTAGATTGCTTATTTAATTTTATTTATTTTAAGGAAATACCTCCTTTCTTTAAAATTCTTTTTTGATAATTTTGTAATGGATTTTGTAAATACATGGTGATATGGATTTTGATGTTTTAAAGCAAGATTAAAGCTTGTAGAGTATACATTTGCAGGGGTTGAGAAACAACTTAAAATAGTAAATCAAATTTCTGGCAAGTCAGTTTGCTAACTAGAACAGACATAACATGAATGTAAATATATGTGTAATCTTGTGCTTTAATTTATAAGACTTTTTTCCTACCAGTTTATTACAGATTTGTTGCCATACTTTTTTGGGGAGGGGGCCTATTTTTGTTAATAAATTTTGATTCTAAGGGAAGGAATTTTCCACTGAATGAATAAAAGTAGATGAAAAAAGTCAACATTTTTGTCTTATACAATCACCTTAGAGTTTAAAGGACTTAGAAGTCACTGGCTGCTTTGGACAGTGGGATTTGGGAGAAGATGTTTTAGTTCATCTCTCAAGAGTCTTAAACTGGAGGTTTACTCAGGGTGTCTGTGGACTTGGACTGTAAAGACTTTGGAATTTAATTCAGGTCAAGGTACTCTGGGTCTGTACTGCATGCAGTTATTTCACTTACTTCTTAAAACAATCCTGAGAGCCAGGTGGTGGCTTTAATCATTTAATCATTCCCATTAGATTAAAAAACTGAGGCTTAGGGAGGTTATGAAACTTGTCTAAAGTTAGTAAGTAGTAGAACCAAGATTTCAGTACAGAGAATCTGACTTCTGGCATGGGATCTTTGTCCTTGTACAGTACTGTCTACCTGGATTTCATTTGAAACTGTCTTCACCAGCTCCCCCTCCCCCAAAAGTTTTATATTCTACTAGACCAGGAGTTCTTAACCCCCTCTGGTCTCTGAACCTTAAAGAAGCCATAAGTGGATTCCAGGTAAACTTGAAATTAGATGCAAATTTTGAATGTGTATTCATTTTTCTCGGAATAGGGTCCATAGATTTTGGCAATTTCTCAAGGGTCTCTGACCCTCCAAAGTAGTGAGAATCACTGCACTGTAAGCTGCTCTGAGGAAGGTACTATGAGTTTTCATCTTTGTATTCCTTAGCATCTGGTTTTTTGATTGCTCAAAAATATTCATTGAAGAGAATTTAACAAATAAGAGATAGTATGTGGGGAAGTAAGCTTAGAATTGGTCATAATTTGGGAATTTTAAGATACCTTGAAATGTTTACTAAATGAGTATGAGAGCATTAGTTTTATTTTCTTGGTTCAGAAAATTGTTTTGTTACTGACAAGTTTGAATTTTCAGCTGTAGTATATAGTAGCCCTATGAAGTTAGGTTTTTTGAAGTCAGAGCTTAAATTAGCAAAATTTAAGTGTGTTCAGAAATGCCATTGAAAAGTCCTCTAGATCTAGAGGCTGCTATGTGGTTTCTCTAAAAGGCCAGTTTTGTGTTTTTTGTTTTTTTTCATCCAGTGTAGGAATGAACTGTTTTAGTACATGGTGGAGCTCTAAGGTCCATGATGCTGCTAAGTCACTTCAGTCATGTCTGACTCTGTGCGACCCCATAGATGGCAGCCCACCAGGCTTCCCCGTCCCTGGGATTCTCCAGGCAAGAACACTGGAGTGGGTTGCCATTTCCTTCTCTAAGGCATGAAAGTGAAAAGTGAAAGTGAAGTCGCTTAGTTGTGTCCGACCCTCAGGGACCCCATGGACTGCAGCCTTCCAGGCTCCTCCGTCCGTGGGATTTTCCAGGCCATAGTACATCTTTAAACATTAAAATCATACTCCGTGCTTAAAGTATTCCTAATTATGAGAGCCACGTGGAAACTGAGAGCAGCTGAGGGAGTGGCAGTGTCGTATCTCCCATCTTAGGCTTTGTCTAGAGCACATGTGTTTTGACTGTATCAGGGTAGATTGGTTGTTGGGAATTGCATGCTTTATTTTTTTTCTAAGTGATTGTTCATGTTCACACATTTATTTGTATTCTCTCTCTACTACAAGTAGGAGTTAAAAGTAAACATTAGGTGAAAATCTGATGATTCCAGCAAATGTTGTACTTCTGTTCATTGTGTTCAAGCATGAGTTTTACTCTCAAGGTTTCATATATTTTTACCAACAAAAAAGTTTTTACCACGTCAGAACTGCTTACATTTTGTTTTATTGAATGTTTTTCTTTTTTTTTTGATCTAATGATGACATACTTAAATTCCATATTTAAATTCCTCTGTTTGCCAAATGACTTCAATTTCATCTGCTTTCTTCCAGAGCTAAAAGGCAAGATGTAACGTTTGAGCACATTGCTCATAAAGTCGGTGTTGAGGGGTTTTTGTTTTTTTCCTGTTAGTTCCAAATTCAGTTTATATGTTAGTTTTGGTCATGCTTTAATCGCTGTGCTTTGTCTTTGCATATAATGCCCCTTTCCGTTGTCTCTGTTTAATGCATGGAATAATAACTATTTTGGGGTTTTTTTTTTTTTTCAGTTTTATTCACTTTCTCATTGTACTGCAGCTTTTCTCTCTCCAGCTTTCTTATTTGAATAATGTCTCCTTGCTGCTCAAAACTAACCATGCATTGTGACTGAGAATGTTACTAAGTAGAAGGAAAGTGTTAGTCACTCAGTGTCCAACTCTGCAACACCATGGACTGTAGACCAGCAGGCTCCTCTGTCCATGGGATTCTCCAGGCAGGAATACTGGCATGGGTTGCCATTTCCTTCTCCACGGGATCTTCCCAACCCAGGGATCAAACTTGGGTCTCCCGCATTACAGGCAGATTTCTGTATGGAGTCACAAGGGAAACCCTAAGTAGAAGGAAAACCTCATGAATTTAGTTGTATGGCAAATGCATGTTGTTTTATTGCATTGTGCTGGAGATGGGTTGTACAGTGTATCACAGATTCCTTTTGGATTTCTAAATTCTCTTTTAGCAATATTCTTTTAGAACAGCCTCTTTATAATACAGTTTTTATTCTTGGCAACGTAAACCTTGAGGAAGTGTTATAGCCAGTCTCTAGTGTATAACAGTTAATGTTTAAAATCTCTTAATACAGTGAGCTGTCACCATGTTTAATAAATTACAGTATTGTATTAACATAAATTCCTTTGGGTGCCAAGATATCTGTTGCACAGATGCTTGTTATTATTTATAGGTTTGTTTCTAACCTTTGTAGGTTGACTTTTATTTTTCTGTTCATTTGTCACCATGCAGTAGCATAATTCTTTAACTGGCATATATGCAAAATAGTTTTCAGGAAAAGACTTTGAAAGTACTGAAAAAGCAGATCACTCAAAATTTTTGGACCTTAAGCAGTATAGTAAGATAAAGTCCCATAATTTAAATAGATATATTGTCTTTATTTGAATGTGTTCTTATATGGCCTTTCTTCCCAACATTGGGTAAACTACAGAAGTGTCTTTATCTGACAGAACTAGATGGTGGCAGTAGCCTGATCGGTCTCTTTGGTTTTGAACCTCTAAGACCCGGTGTTGGGGTGGGGAAAAATTCATTTGTTTGTATTTTATTTTAGAGTAAGCTGTTGGTATTTTCTGTAAGTCTGAGTCTTCTTTTATATTAAACATTTTTTGAGTGGGAACTTCAATTTTATTTGCTAGTCAGATTCAGTCATCAGTAACTCAGATATTCTTCTTTAAGATATGGATACTCTATTAAGATATCAGAATTAATTTTTAGAAGGAATGTGTAATGTTTTGATGTGCTAGTGATCTAATTTTCTAATTTGTCATTATTTTAGATACATGAAGCCAGTTTTGTAAAATCATTGGTAGATGAACTACCTCCAGCTCAGGAGGTTAAATGTATTAGAAAATAGTTTTGAATATTTGTAAACATTTACTTTTTAAAAGTTACTAGATAAAAACGCCTACATTTTGCTACTTCCTTATATGCCAAGTTTCTCACACTATTTTAGTAAAATAGGATAAAATCTTATCTGTAAATATAAATTATATGAATTTTTAAAAATAAGACTATAGTAGCCAGGTCTTTCTAAAACAAAACAAAAAAACTCTTAGATTCCAGTAACTCTTCTAGCTTTTTGCATAAGAGGAACTTTTCAGTTTTCAATTTGTTAAGAATTTAGACTAACTTGGAAGAAGGAAAAAAAATTTTTTTGTACAATGAGCTGCAACTATTACAATTGGGGTTTTAACCTAATGTATCTAGGAATTGAAGTGGTCTTTTACCAGTTTTCTGGTAGGATTTTAGCAACATTAATGAATGGGGCTTCCCTGGTGGCTCAGTGGTAAAGAATCTGCCTGCCAGTACAGAAGATGGGAGTTCCATCTTTGGGTAGGGAAGATGTCCTGGAGAAGGAAATGCCTGCCCACTCCAGTATTCTTGCCTGGAGAATCCCATGGACAGAGGATCCTGGTGGGCCACAGTCCACAGGGTTTTGAAAGAGCTGGACATGACTTAGCGACTAAACAACAACCACCATTAACAAATACTTATTGTTTTGTTTTTTATACTTTTTCTCCTCTAGTATTTTTTTATGAAACATTTCAAACAGGAGATTGAAAGATTGTGCTGTGAGCACTGTAGATTCTACAGTTTACATTTTCTGTATTTGCTTTACTATGTATCTTATTCATCATTCACCGTTCTTTTTAAAAAATATTTCTAAGTAAATTGAAGATATTAGAATATTCCACCCTTACATACTTCATGAATGTTAGTAATTAAGAGTGAGGTTCTTTTTCTTTTTAGGTAAAATTTGCATGTAGTCAAATGCACAAATCTTTAAGGTACCATCAGATGAGTTTCAAGGAACACATGTAGTCATGTAACATAAACCCCTGAGATATAGAACATTACCTTCACCTCTTCTTCCTCCTGCCCAGTCAGTACACTGTCACTGTTCTGTTGTTTTCACCATAGATTTATTTTGCTTATTCTAAAACTTCATATAAGTGGATTCATAGAATACTCTTTTGTGAGGCTTTTTCACTCAGCATGATCTTTTTGAGGTACATTAATGTTGCATTTTCTAGTAGTTCATTCCATTTTATTACTTTTGGTTTATTTTGAAACCTCGGGTGTACTTTACACAGAAATTATTTGTCCCTTCCTGAATTCTTAAAGCACTCTATACTAAATTCTAAGGTATTTGTTATATCATAGATACTCATTTATCTTCACTACTACGTAAGCAACATGTTTTCATAGCATGGTGTGTAAAATATGCCCCACTAATACTTGTTGAATGGTCTATAGTTAAAAGTCTTTCTTACAGCTTTTGTTACAGAGATCCTAAACTTGAGTTACAATTATAATGTAAAATCAGTGCTTAGATGACTGGAGAAGGAAAAGGCCACCCACTCCAGTCTTCTTGTCTGGAGAATCGCATGGACAGAGGAGCCTGGTAGGCTCCAGTCCATGGGGTCCCAAAGAGTCAAGAGACGACTGCAGGACTAACCCTAGTGCTTGGATGAAGATTAAATAAAATTTTAATAAAAATTTTAATTATAGTCTGTTGTCAATTTTTTCCAAGGGAGTCTTCATTTTTATGGTGAGCAAATGTGAGACTTTCAAATGACCATAAGTTTGAAAGAGATCATAATGGTTCTTAGCATATAAGGGTGAAGAGTGGGAATCAATCAAATAATAAGACTATTGCCAATTTAATTTTGACTTTGACCTTTTATTTCTCTGAATACATTGTTTCAGTTTTCATTATATTCTTGGTACTTTGATAATCACATTTAAAGCCTTTTTTATTTTATAGAGTCACCGTGTACATTTCTTATTCTTTAAGAAAACTTATTTGGAAGTAGCACAGGATCGTTGGCCTCTCAGAACAGGGCAATTGAAAAGCTGGGAGTCTTATATAAGATATGAAAAGTGGAGAAGCATCTGTGTTTTTGCCGTTCTCGTTTCTTTCACTGATTATCCCAATCTAGGTCTGTACCTCTGTAAATCCAGATAGATAGGTAGGCTTAATATGGAAAGGTTATTTATGAGTAGAACATGGTGATACAAGAGTTTGTCTTAGGCAAATTTTAGAGTAGACAGTTCTCGTCCATAAAATTCTGCCTATTGTGATTGCAGATTGAATCTCAATATTCACAGTAATTTACTAAGTACATTTGAAGTGAGCTGTTCCTGAGCTTTAAAATGTCCGTATATTTAATGGAGCCATGGAACAATAGGTGAGCTCTCAGAGAACAAATGGGCAGCAGTGCCGTGTTGGGAAAGAATGCACTGCCTTGTTCACCATGTCCATTTTTAGATCAGTCTGGTGGCAGTGAAATGCAGAAGTGCTTGCCACACAGGTGCCGTGTTCTGCAGCTGTTGGAAACATTTGCCCTCCCACCCACCCACCACTCCCCCACTCCCCCACTTCTTCACATTTAATTATGCTCTGTTTAAATGTTAATACTAGAAGATGGGATTTGAGAGTTTGAATGTCTGTTTATAACTAGGTACAGCTCAGAGAGATAATTGGTCATTTAAGCAGCTGAATTTAATTGTCTAGATACTTGAAGTTTCCAAAAACTAAAAACCTAGCCTTAAGGTCAGAGTTTTAGAATTACAAGAGACTGCCTTTACCTTTGAAAGAGCATGTCTGCAGAGTTACTGACCTCCAGACTGAACTTCTTGAAGACAGAGCTTATATATATATTTTCATTTTTTAATCTGTTGCAACACGCATAATGCCTGGCACCTAGTAAGCACTTAATATATGCTTGTGAGAGTCTTAGATAGCAGATGAAGCCAAAATATTATTTAGATGTGGTATGGTTCTAAATCAGAAAATTATGATTTTTTTTTTTAAGCAGATGCCTCATGGTAAGCTTTATAGCAGCCTTGAGAACAAAGTGCTGCGACAGCAGAGAGAAGGGGAATGGTCAGTGCTGCCCATGGTGGTTGTCGAATACTTTATGTTTTGATATATCATGGGAAATCTTTTCCTAGACTACAGTTTAGAGAACTTGGTTTTGAAGTTTTTATCATCTTAAGAGACATCAGTGTATTTTCCCTAAAGCAGTGTCTTTTCCTCTCTATCCCCATTTTAGGCAATTTTCATGCATTACGTAAGGAGATTAAAGTTTAATGATTCCAAATCTGAAAGTTCTAGAGAAGAATGTTTTCCGTAAACTGACTAGAACAAATATTTTCTTTTCTGTAGTTGCCTTTTCTTTTCTGAAAAGAAAGTAGGCTTTGAAGTCAGACTTAGGTTTGAATCCTACCTCTTTAAACAGCATTTACCTGAAGGAAGCAATTTAACCTAATCATGCATCAGTTTCTCTGTCCATAAAATAGGGGTAATACCTGCTGTAAAATAGTGATATAAGGAGAAATAAGCTACTTCCTAAAAGCGTGGCATCAGTATTCCTGGAACATATCAAGAATTTAAGAAATATTCAGTTCAGTTCAGTTACTCAGTCGTGTCCGACTCTTTGCGACCCCATGAATCACAGCACGCCAGGCCTCCCTGTCCACTTCCTTTTTATTCGAAGGAGAATCTTGAGGAGTGAGCAGGATTGTAGTACTTCTTTAGCTTTAGGGAAGCTGTTGTAGGAGGCTGCACTATGCCTTCAGGCTTCTGTTCTTTCGGCATATATTAGTACACAATATCTGCAAGGCAGGTAGAGATTTTGCAGTCTTGGTGGAGGAAACAAAAACTGATAGTTAAGTTATAATATAAGATAGTAGGGATACTGAGAGTAAATACGTAGAGGTTCTGAGAAGAGGAAGGTCCTGATAAACTGCAGTGTTAGGCATCCTTCATGACTGTAGGAGAGCTGCAAACGACCTTAAAGACAGAATGAAGGAGCAGGAAAAACATTGAGAGGATCAGAAAGATAAAAAGTACAGAGCCTTTCTGGCAGAAATTTTTTTCCACCTTTACTCAGATATAATTGACATACAACATTGTATAAGTTTAAGGTGTGCAAGTATGTCAATTTGGTAAATTTATATATTGCAAAATTATTACCACCTTAGCATTAGCCACCACTTCCAGCCTGTCACAGAATTGTATCATTTCTTTTTTGTGGTGAGAATATTTAATATCTATTGCTCTTAGCAGCCTGCAAGTTTTTAACAGTATTGTTAGCTATAATCACTGTGCTGAACATTAAACTCCCAGAATTTGCCAATCTTGCAACTAGAAGTTTACCCTTTGATCCGTATTTCTCCCATTACCCCCACTGCCCATCCCCTGGTAACCACCACTCTACTCTCTGGTTCTCTGAGTTTGGCTTTTTTAGATTCCACAGATAAGTTATATCATATTGTATTTGTCTTTCTCTGTCTGAATTATTTCACTTAGCACAATGCCCTTAAGGTCCATCTATGTTATTGCAAATGGCAAGATTTCCTTCTTTCTCATGACTGAATAATACTCCATTTGTACATACGTACTGCATCATCTTCATCCATTCACCCAATGACAGGTTGTTCCCATATCTTGGCTATTACAAATAATGCTGTGATGAATATAAGGGTGCAGATCTCTCTTTGAGATCATGTTTTCATTTCTTTTGGATGTATACCTCATAGATTTGCTGGATCATATGGTAGCTCTGTTTTTAATTTTTTGAGGAACTTCTATACTGTTTTCCACAGTGACTGTACCAATTTACATTCCTACCAACAGTGTATAAAGCTTCCCTTTTCTCCCCATTCTCACCAAATTTACCTCATCTTTTTAAGGATAGCCATTTTAACAGGTGTGAGGTGATATCTCACTGTGGTTTTGATTTCCAATTCCCTAATAGTTAGTGATGTCGAACACCTTTTCATATACCTCTTGGCCATTTGTATGTCGTCTTTAGAAAAATGTCTGTTCAGTTCTTCCTGGCAGAATATTTTTATATGGCTTGTAATAGTAGTTTCAACTATTTAGAACAGAAAAATGTTGGGGCTGAATGAAACTGTCTGTGCTGATGTAGAGGAAGCAGGAGGAAAGTACCCTGAATGTATTATTTCGAGAGAGTGACCTGTCACTTACTACATGTGTCTTTCTTTTAAAGTGTAAGCCAGGTAGCATGCTTCCTATTCTCAGAGATTTCTTGCTCAGATTAATAGATAAAAAATCTTCAAAATCCTATATTATCTTATCTATTAATTCCCTTAAATAATCTTTGACTTCATTTCTTGCTATTTGCTCTCTCATCCACACAGCTCTATTTCCAGGAGTAATATGACTGACATGCTACCACTTCACAGCCTGCGGACTTCTTTCTGTCTGTAAACCTCTTCCTTCAGGTATCCATGTGGCTTGTTCCCTCAGCTCTCTCGGGTTTCTACTCCAGTGCAATCTGAGGAAAGAGGAGAAAAGGGAACTCTTGTACCCTGTTGGTGGGAATGTAAAAATTGGTGCAGGCATTAGGGAAAACAGTATAGAAGTTCCCTCACATGGCAAGTGCCATTCCTACTGTTTTATTTCCAAAGCACTTAGAATCGTTTGACATGTAAAAAGTGCATTTGCTCATTGTCTCTTCTAATCCTTATAAAATATAGACTCCTTGAGGGCAGATATATTTTTTTTTATTCACTACCACACTACCAGTGCCTAGTGCAAACTAGACAGGAAATACTTATTAAATGAATAAACTTTTTCTTTCTTTCTGAGTTGTAAAAGAACTTTGGTCACTGTAGACTTTTCTTTCCTTTAGTGCCATTGAATGACCAAAACAGGGCCTTCCTGAGGAAAGCATCAGTTCATTTGGTTAACATTAAACATGTACTTTGCAAATATAGACATGCCTCAGAGATACTGTGGGTTTGGTTCCAGACTTACTGTAATAAAGTGAATATTACAATAAGGGGAGTCACAGGAAATTTTTGTTTCCCAGTGCCTATAAGAGTTACACTTACACTATACTGTCTAAAAAATGTGTAATAGCATTATGTCTAAAAAAAACCTACATTTGTAATATACTTCATTTTTCCCCTTTTTTATCTGAGAATTCATAATGATTGACAAATTTGATCTCACCCTAAGAGAATGGAAAAGGTTTACACTTGTTTAGAAAGGGTCAGTAAAACTAGTAACATTTTTGAAATTTATGTGAGAGAAAGATGTTTAAAGAAGGGGAGTCAACAGTATGTCTTGTAAGTAGGAAAATATCACAAGATTTGAATTAGTTCCTTGTGAATCTAATCAATCATTTCCCATCACAGCAAATTTCCCATCACATTCAAATGATTGAATCTAATCAGTCATTTCCCATCACAGCAAAATGTGATGGGAAATGATTGAATGATTTTGAAGAGTCTTTAGTATAATTAAAGACATATTTTTAAGACTGATTTTTGGTAGGACAGTCAGAAGAAGAGAAGTCAAAATTTTAAGGACATTTATAAAGAAAAATTTGATGTATTTGAGGTTTGAAATAATCTGAACAAGAAAAATGAAGGAAAAATGGCCACAACAGGAGAATTTGAGAAAAAGCAGAAATGAGACGCTGTTTGGGATGTATGGGATATAGGAGGACAGTGTTTGAAATACCAACTTGTTATTGTCATTGCTTTAGGATAAGTGATGAGGGCTTCCCTAGTGGCTGAGTGGTAAAGAATCCACT
The DNA here is from genome assembly GCF_002263795.3 of Bos taurus. Taxonomy (NCBI): domain Eukaryota; kingdom Metazoa; phylum Chordata; class Mammalia; order Artiodactyla; family Bovidae; genus Bos; species Bos taurus. The sequence goes on along the minus strand of NC_037332.1, from coordinate 48,579,361 downwards.
TGACAATGCAGGTGATGCAGGTTCGATCCCTGGATCAGGAAGATCCCCTAGAGAAGGAAATAGCAACTCTCTCCAGTATTCTTGCTTGGAAAATCCCATGGACAGAGGAGCCTGGAGGGCTTACAGTCCATAGAGTCGTAAAGAGTCGGACATGACTAAGTGAGTAAACAACACCAACAAAGCAATAACTATAATTTACTCTCAGTTTCCATCCTTAGAAAAGAGGCTAGAAAATGAGGTGACAGTTTTTTGTTTTCCTGTGAATTGCTTTTGGAATATGGTTTCTTCTCTACAATGGCCTAATTAGCAGGGGAGGGAGGAATGTTTTCACTAGGGATAACAGGATGTTTTTTATCCTTCTATGGTCATAGGTAATGTGGGTGAGAGAAAAAGTACTGATGTAGTTTCAGAAATACTGAAATGATTTGGGGGGATAAAACTTAGATGCATAGAAATGCTTTTGCTTTGTTAAAACTGCTGTTTTTAAATGGAGTTTCCTTTCGAATCTTAACCTCAAGACTGTGTTTACTTTTGTTTGTTAATTTAGTAGGTCTGTCTGTTGACTTAGTATGTGACAGTTTTCACGGAAGTCAGGGAACATTTTGCTTTAATTTTTAGCAGTAGGTGTGTATATTGTTGGCCTTTTAAATATGGCATACTCTCAGCTAGCCAAGTGTGCTAGATAAGAGGCCGAAACCTAGAAAGAAACAACTGGCAGAGCAGTGTTTTTCAACAGAATTATTGTTCTGCTCTTTGGCTTTCTTATTGTCATTCTATACATCTCCCTTCCCAGTTGCTCAGACGTACCCTTTTCCAGCTTCCTACAAAATTTAACGCTTCTGCTTCTATGTTAACACACAGCATTGAATAAAGAAGGGCAGATTTAGCCTAGACAGCTCAAACAGCACTTTTCAAGCACTAACTGTTTGCTCAATACTATGCTTGACTCTGAGCATACAAACCTGAATATACATGATCCCTTGTGAGAAAATCACAGCAGAGCAATCTAGTGGGAGAACATCCATAATCTACAGTAATATTTGCATAGAGATACTTGAAGAGCTAGTTTCCATTTAGTAATCTTGACAGAAACAAATGCATAAACAGTCAGAAAGTGGTCCTCTCATGGCTTTTCTTCATAAATATTAAAATCTATATTTTAGAATTGCATGTTTTAATGTTTTTTAGAATTTCTTTTCAGTTCAGTTCAGTCGCTCAGTTGTGTCTGATTCTTTGCGACCCCATATAGACAGCAAAGAAACTATTTGTTTTTTTAGAATCATTTGACCAATTTAAGTAGATTGACAGAGCATTTTTGGTAGTATATTGAACTAAATATGGCTTTATTTTAAATTATTTAAATTTTACATTAATAAAAATTAGTGTATTAAAAAGGATCTTTTCAGTCCAAGCATGTTCTGATTCTTAACATTTTATTTAATCGTTAAGTTGTATTATCCTTCCTATTTTCCTATTGAGTACTTTTGATTTTTTGTTTTTAAAAAATTTTTCTTGGCATGAAAACCTTATTGCTTTATAGAAAAATGCTGTCTGAAAATTCATTATCAAATCCTTTTAAGATGATAGCAGAATATGTTTCTCCCCCTTTTTAAATTGTATTTTTTTATTTAAACTGGTCTCACACATGAACTTTCTTAGAATCAAGTAGTTCCTGGTTCCTATGGGACTTCCTGTTTTCTCAAATAAAAATAGAAAAGCACCTCAGAAAGGAAACCTGGTCAGTGTGAACAGCTTTGTAGGCTCAGATAGTCTTAGTTGTGTCCTGACTTACAGAGATCCAGGTATCTGAAAGCTTTGAATATTTTTGCATATAATTTTAAAGTAGAGGGTAAGGAGGAGATTCTAAATAATAACTAGAAAAGTGCTATATAATATTCAGCCATAAACTTGTTTGAATCTTTTGGGGAAGGATGGATATAGGGAGGTTGAATGGAAAATGGTAAATCCTTTATTTATAATATATATTAGAAAAAAGTTGTTTAGTATTGACACCTAATTCTTAGCTATTTTGATGTGTGTGTATGTTTCTTGACACTTTTCCAGATGTTAGCAAGGACTAGGCAGGTTTGTCTTTTAATCATTGGAAGTAAGAATTCTAAATGAATTACTCAGTTTTAAAGCATCTTGCATATTTCCTCTAGTAGTAACTGACTTTTATATTTTGAAGAGAAACCAAGTTAAGGAGCCAAAATAAAGTCACTAATAGTAATGATCATAGGTAACATGTATTAAGTGTTTGACACTGTATCAAGCATTTTATATGATTTATCTCATTTAATCCTAACAACTGTATAAAGTAGGTGTCATTACATCCTTCCCTTATAGAAGAGGAAACTACAGCTTAAAGTGCCTAAGTAGATAGTAGTTCAAGGTCACGTTGCTAGCAAGCAATGGAGCTAGGGCTGGAACCAAGTCTGAGACCAGAGCACCTACTCTTAATTATTATAGAGCAAACTACAAAATCATAGTGAGAATGGTAAATATAGTAAGTCTGAAAAAGTAGTTCTCTAACCTTTGTTATCATCAATTTGTTTATATTTTGTTTGCATGTTTACATTCAGTTTTAGCAGAGTACATTTTAGCATTTCTCAGGGCTTGGTTAGGGGGATTGTTATTCTTAAATGATACTAACAGTTCTCTTTTTTTCTTTCCTTGATAGTAAAAAACCCCTTTGATGAAACATTTGGAGACATGCAAGTAAGTAAATCTTAATACTGATACTTTATGTCATGTTTTTTATGATAAAAGTATTAGGATGAATATCAACTGACAATAGGAATTTTAAACGTTCTTTTATGCTGAGGCAATAAATTCTCTTATTTTTGAGTATTCCTTTTCTATAATATAATTAAATCTGACACAGATTTTCTCCAAAGAGCAGAACTGTTTATCATTTAAAGATAAAAGCCAATCGCAAGGTAAAATGGCACTGGCATGTCACCTGGGGATCTGGTCTTAGCCTTCAAAGTGTGTGTGTGTTTTCTTAGTTGTTGGATACTCTCGCAGATTTTGCTCTTCTTTTGTTCTCTTTGGATTTTTTGCTCATTGGCAGGCCTTTTCAACTGTCAGGAAGCAAAGGATTTAGAGTCTTATGCAACCTGTTTACGATTCTTTTTCTTTTTAAAGGATTTATAATATTAATTTTAACCTAAGTGTTACATGGAAATATTTTTCACTTGCCCCTCATCATTATAGGCAATACAAAGGTTGTGATATTTAAGTTTATATTATAATACACAATTAGTTGTGGTTTTTTTTGTTTTATTATTATAGGAACTGAGAGTAATATAGATAGACCTGTATGGAAAACATTGTTGTGCTAAAGGATATGTGATAATGTGAAGTCAGATCCATAGATTGTTACTTTAGATTGTTAGTATTGATTATTTTCAGTAGTATTTTATTGTGACGATACTTTTTTTTTTTTTTTAAGTTGACTTGATCGGTTATGATATTATCATTGCTATGGCATCGTAGTTTAAATTTGCAGTGTATACTCACTGAATGTTGAAAATGCAAGACTTTATTTTCTTCTGTATAATTTTCCACTTGGAGGAACCTGAAGTTCCTAACCTCTGAATAATAGTAATAATTATAATGAAGATAATGGCTAGTCACTTGAGTGTTCATTCTGTGCGAGGCACTGTGCTAAGTAATTAAAATCCATTATTATCATTTAATTAAGGACTTGATACAAATACAGAAAATATCCTTGAGACAGTTGGCTGAAATAGAGATGGGAATATTTAAAGGTGACACTATATGAGAAAATTTGGTGGCGTCACCCTATAGTTTGACTTTTCCTCCTATGAATCAGAATGATTCAGAGAATGAGATTTGCTTCAGAGAATGATTTATATGACTAAAAAAAAATCTGGAGCTTACCAAAATACACAATTAGAAGGTAGCTATTAGTATTTCAAATTAAAAATTATTTTTGCTAATGAAAGGTTACTTTTGAAAGCTTACTTTAAATATGGATTTATTTGTAGATCTTTAATTTGTTTTCAGGGTGATCAGTAGACACATTTCAAGCCAAGAATTAGAAGAGAGTTTGAAAAGCAGAATGGAGGAAGTTAATAATGAAACTATAAGCCAATATAAGTTTCTCTAAGAAAGTAACTTTGGAATTTAATATACAGACCTTTCAGGTTTACCTATAGTTTAGCATAATGGTGCTAAAGATTATTGAACCAAAGCCTTTCTGCTCTTCAAAGTTAATTTGTTTCCATTAATAAAATATTCCATAAAAACTATTTAGATCATAATTTAGTTGATCATTTGGATGGCACTTGACACCCTTGTAGTAATATAGATGGTCATTTTGAATGAGTTGCCACTGGAAAAATAATTCTTGAAAAAATTATAGTTGAGATTTTGGGGTGTTTAAATTCTTTGTAAGAGACTGTAATAGCATATATATTATCCAGTATGAGATCCAGTTACGTATGATTAAGTTTTGTTATTTTTTCTACTTGTCTAGTCCAGCGTTAACAGATCTGAATGAAAAGATGATGTTTATTCCCAGGCCTCTGATGTTCATTAAAGATATAATCACAGAGGACGGTGTCAAATATTTGGCTTTAGTTTTGATTTTGAAAGGGGTGTGGAGAGGGGCATGATCAAGACATGTAAAACAAAAAGGAAATCACTCTCTTTTCCAGATAAGAGAGGAAAGAGACTGAAAATGCTCAGCTCCAAAGCTTAGTCAGATTTACCTTGGTTTTATATATCAAGTCTGTAATCTACGCAATCAGTGGGAAACCTCATCTTATTATATTGAACATATTTATTAAAAGTGATTTTGTGGTTTAATCTATCACAGATGCGTAGCTTTCAGAATCCTGTATTTCAGTCCCTGCAGTTACTTTTTGATGTCTGATTTTTACAGTTTGGATTTCTAATCTTATTTCATAAGGACTGACTTGATTCAGAATCTGATTGAGATAGAGTTGAGGGAGTGAAAAAGCAAACGGGAAAAGTGAGTAGTTTGCTACTTGCTACTTGGAAAGCAAGTAATGCTGAAGGATTGTCACCTATCTTTGTCTCTATGAACCATCTCACATAAAACCTGGGACTCTGCTAGTAGGATTGCGGCACCTCTGATGAATTTTCTTCTTCCTCCTGTCACTCATTAAAGCTTCATTGACAAAAGTATGCCATGTATAGTGTGCAAACTTGTCTCTTCTGTCCTTGAACATACAGCGTGAAAATAAATGGATGTGATTACATGTCATTGGGCATATGAACTTTACTTTCCTAGCTTTTTATATCCTGTATGAATTTGTTCCTGGTCACATTTATCCAATAATCCTATTTCGTCAGAAACTTCGGGAGAAAGGAAATCATAAAGACATAACCTCTCATGAATCATGCATTTATTTCAAATAGTTTGATAAGCTATTCTTATCCCCTCTTCTAACTCACCCTGCTCCATTGTTTATGTCCATCTCTGTTAATTGTGATTACTCTTAAATTGAGGTCTCAGTGCTTTAGCCTTCTTGAGAGGGTGCTTAGGTGTTGCAGAAGTCTCCACTCTGGTTTCCTTTCATATGGTCAGAATAATATTCCTGACACATATTTCTGTTTAACTTTTCTTCTCCTAAATGTTCAGGATGAAGTCAAACTCTTTTTCTTGGTATCTAGGGTTCTCTAGCTATTGATTCCAAACTACTTTTCCAGGAGTTTGCTGAGTCAAAGTTGGCTACTGGTTATGTAAGAAATATAACCAAAGCATTTACGCTTTCAGGCCTATGCTGTGCCTTCTGCTTGGAATGCTGGTCAATTCTATTCTTTCTGTGAAGCTCAGTTCAGATATTCCCTCTTCCATAAATGGATCTTTCCACCCCTCTGTCTTCTGTATTTACATTGTACTTTGTTTGCAACTATAACATTTAGTATGTTTTCTGCCCTTAAGAACAGGAATCATCTTGTTGGTGTGGATTTCTCGCTTTTCTGAGAACAGTTCTTAACTCCCAGTTGTTGTTCAGTCACTCAGTTGTGTCCAACTCTTTGCTACCCTATAGACTGCAGCATGCCAGGCTTCCCTGTCCTTCACCATCTCCTGGAGCTTGCTGAAACTCACATCCATTGAGTTGGTGATCCATCCAACCATCTTGTCCTCTGTCCCCCTCTATTCCTGCCTCCAGTCTTTCCCAGCATCAGGGTCTTTTTCAGTGAGTTGGCTCTTCATGTTAGGTGGCCAAAGTGTTGGAGATTCAGCTTCAGCATCGGTCCTTCCCGTGAATATTCAGGGTTGTAGATGCTTATTAAATGTTTCTTTCACTTTAATGGTTCATAAACGTATGCATGACCACTTTGGGAGCCTCGGAGTGGTTTGAGGGTTAATCAAAAATGTCAGGTTGGTTGACATTATGTGGTTGTCAGGTTAAAACAAAACATGAAGAAAACAGTCAATATGCATAAGTATGCATTGTATAGAGGGGAATTGGGAGCATTGCTTTGATTGGGGGGGGGTTGTTATGTAGGAGAACTTTTCTGGCACTAAGGTTAGTACAATATCCCAATCATCCTCAAGAAAGTAGAATATTTAGATAGTTTAGATTCTTAGGTTAAGGTTTCTTTAAAATATGGTAGCCATTGGTTAAATATGAATTTGTCTTTTATATTATGTAGCTTCTGTGATTTTTAAATTTACTTAATGTTTTTCTTTTCAAACAAAGATTATTATTTGGTGCATATTCCCTTAGGATCAGGTATTTTATAATGTTTTTCTTTTAAATTTAGGAAAGTAAGAAAAATCTTATGATGAACACTTTATACAAGCTTCATGATCGATTGGCACAGCTTGCAGGTAATTGTCTCAACATTCATAGTATGTAAAAATGTTTTGAAGATTAATTTGTATATGTAGCATGTGATATCAATAGAAATGGTTTTTCCTAAGTTCAGTGTTGTTATATTACATACATGTGGATATTTTCTCTTTATAAGTTTTTACTCCCTGTAGGGAATGGGTTTTTATTTGTATAGATATGTTTAATCAAGGCCTTTATCCTGCCTGACATATGTATACAATGAAATATAGATATATACTATATTATATAAGTTAACACTTTTTTACTGCACTGATAGTAACAGAATTCTGAAAGCTTGTATATCAATTGAATTGAGTAAACAACAAATTAACTAAAATCATAGATCTAATATAAAAGTACAGATTTTCTTTTGGTGAAGGTATAGGTGTCATTTCTTTGGATAAGGTAAATAGATTACAGAATTTCTTTCTCCTGACACGTTGCATTTTCCTCATATTCTTCTCTAAGTAAATCTGAAAATTCTTAGGTATGCAGCATATCTGCAATTAGAACAAGAGAAGTGAATTGGCATCAAGTTTAGCATCGGTAAGCTATAGTAGCCACCTTGTCATTTATTATCTTTTAAGTTGTTTCACTTATTTTACATATAATCTGAAAGAAGTGACTTTGGATTCTCTTACTATAAACAGTTACAAGGAAAGCAAAATGTAATTTTACAAACTTTTGTATGTAGTGAGTCCTTTTGTAGAAACCAGATCATTTGTAGAAGGCCAGTAGGTAAATGTGGAACTTCTCTGGTCCAGTAGAGGCATTTAGAATCCGGATAGTTCCCCATCCTCTCACCAAGGTTTTTTTTTGGGAGGAGGAAGTTAGTTCTTTAATTCTGGTCAGTGTTTTTGGCTAATAATTCTGTATATATCATTAAAAGCATTTTTTGCATTGACTGATGGACTGTTAACATACATATGCTGCAAACTAATGACATTAATTTGGTAGCTGTAGCACCCAGAAATAGAGTATTTAATCTACATGGAATTCCTGATATTGCTCCTATAATACAAGCTTCTACAGTTGTCTCTATAGCAGTTTTTTATGAAGTGTATTAGATCAACATAATCTGGAGTGCTTTTAAAGATACAGATTCCTTCCTGTAGAGCAGGGGTCTGCAAACTTTTTATCTGTGAAGGGGCCAGATAGTAAATTTTTAGGCTTTGTGGGCTAGACTGTCTCTGTCACAGCTACTCAGTTCTGCTGTTAGAGCATGAAAGCAGCCATAGATAATACATAAGTGAATGAATGTGGCTGTGTTCCAATAAAACTTCATTTATTAAAAACTGGTGGTAGGGCACAGTTGGTCTTTGGGTTTGCCAGCCCCTACTATAGATCTGTAGAATTGGATCTCTGAGGATAGATTATAAAGTTTGAAGACTTTTTTTGGTTCATCTAATAGGTATTCTCGTTTTACAACTATGACCATTAAAATCTGGAACAAAATTTATAAAGTTGGAATATGGTTGCTTTTATGATAAAAAAATTTGCCAAAATTTCTACTTTAACTATTATACTTTTATGTTAAAAAAGTTTTTTTTTAAGTACTTTAAAGAAATAGTAGGAGAAACAAAATTGAAGTTCACTGTAAGGATAATTGATATCTCATAACCATAGAGTGCCTGGTGGGGTGAATAAAGCTTTGGATTCTCTTATAAATAGGTATGAGAAAAGGAAAATGTAGTTTTCCAAACTTTTGTATGTAGTACACCTGATTATAGCTAGAAGCTTCTATCTAATTTCCCTGTTGATCTGTGTTATAATGTTTTTTTAAGTTTTGCACACGCCTTGCTAAAAGTAGGCTTAGTAATACTCCAAAATGGACATTTTAATTCAGATTACTTGAGTCTTGAATTATTAGCTTTAGTAATAGATGTACAAGTTAGCACAATGAATTTTCCCCATTGAAAAATATATCCATAGAGGGCTTTCTTTGCACCAATACCTATGAATAGGCATCAGTGAGCACTACTTGGTTCTTACCCCTGGCTAACAATTTCATTAGGAATATAAAAGGAAGGTACATTTCTATGTAGATTGAAATGCATATAAAGGTTGTGGTTTATGTAAAAATACTTGTTTACATTGCCTATTGTAAGTTTTTTCTAGACAAGAGTGTTTGCCTTCTTTCTTTACCGATGATAATAATACAGTCTATAATTGTGTATTTTATAAAACTGTTTTGATTAATTATATTTGTTTTCTTTTGTTTAACATAGTACTGATTCAAAATTAATATGCTAATCTTTTCAGGAGATCATGAATGTGGCAGTTCTAGTCAGAGAACACTTTCTGTCCAAGAGGCAGCTGCATATTTGAAAGTAAGCAGTGAATTAGAATTTTAACAGCTCTATTCCTAAAGTTAATATAAATTATTACAATTTATATTTACCATCTGATGCATTTGATTACTTTTACTGTTAAAAGTTTGGGCCTGCTGTTCGGTGTAATGTGACCAGATAGAGAAAGCAGAATTACTCAGCTGTTTTAAAGTACTCTATTATGAGAGAATGCACAGTAGTTTGGAAAGGGTGCAAACACCATTGATGAGAAAGAAATTGAGATAGGTAAGTAGTACATAAGAAAGCAAGTAAACATCTAACCATTGTCATTTATTTCAGTCCTTCTGCCCTGCGATAATTTCATTTCATGGTTCTAAGAGAACTTGCAGATACATTTTTCTATACGACTGTGAATAATGTTTAGGAAATCTTAAAGGAAAAGTACTAGAAGGTTAAAATGGAGACGTGTCACTCTGATTGCTAAAGAGGGGAGAGTGGATATTGAAAATCATACTAGGGAGCTTGATGTTAGTCCAGTTCCGTAAAGATGTGAGTACTTGCATATGGAAATACTAATCCCTAAAACTTGGCATCCATTCATTGAGAACAGGTCATGTCATACAAACTTCATTGTAATTGTGGTAAAAAACACATAATATGAAATCTACCATAAAGTGCACGGTATTGTTGACTATGTATATGTCATTGTGCAGCAGATCTCTCAGGCTTTTTCATCTTGCATTACTGAATCTGTGTACCCGTTGCACAGCAACTCCCCTTTTCCTTCTCCTAGTCCCTAGCCACCACCATACCACTTTCTGCTTCTATGAGCTTGACTATGGTAGATACCTCATATAAATGGAATCATGCAGTATTTGTCTTTCTGTAACTGGCTAATGTCATTTAACACAATGCTCTCAAGGTTCATTCACGTTGTAATAGATGGCAGAATTTCCTTTTTTTTTAAAAGTTGAATAATATTCTACTGTATATACCTCACATTTTCTGTATCCATTGATATGTTGGTAGGCATTTAGCTGTTTCCACTTCTTGACTATTGTGAATAATACTGCAGTGAACATAGGAGTGCAAATTATCTCTTAGATCGTGTTTTCAATTCTTCTGATAAATACCCAAAAGTGAGATTGCTGGAACATGTAATAGTTCTATTTTTAATTTTTTTATTAACTTCCATACTGATTTTCTTAGTGGCTGCACCATTTTACATTCCCACCAACTGTTTACAATGTGCGTGTGTGCTCAGACACTCTGTCGTGTCGGACTCTTTACAACCCCATGGACTGTAGCCTGCCAGGCTCCTCTGTCCATGGGATTCTCTCGGCAAGAATACTGGAGTGGGGTGCCATGTCCTCCTCCAGGGGATCTTCCCAACCCAGGGATTGAACCTGCATCTCTTACATCTTCTGCATTGACAGGTGGATTCTTTGCCACTAGCGCCACCTTGGAAGCCCATAGGTTACAAGGATTCCCTTTTCTCCATATCCTTGAATACTTCTGTTTTCTTTTGGTTTTGGTTGGTTTTTTTAATAACGGCCATCCTAACAGGTGTAAAGTGATATCTCATAGTGGTTTTGATTTGCATTTCCCTGGTTAGTGATGTCAAGCATCTTTTCATATACCTGTTGAAGTTCCTTATTTATTTTTGGTTATTAACCCTTATCAGATGGTTTGTAAATGTTTTCTCCCATTCCACAAATTGTGTTTATACCCTGTTGATTGTTTCCTTTGCTGTGTGGAAGCATTTTAGTTTGATGATGTCCCACTTGTCTCTTTTTGCTTTGGTTACCTGTGCTTTTGGTGTTATATCCAGAAAATCGTTGTCAAATCATAATTTAAAAATCATTACTAAGACCAATATCATGAAGTATTTCCCTAAATTTTCTTCTAAAAGTTTTATAGTTTCATGTCTTATGTTTAAGTCTTCACTCCATTTTGAGTTGATTTTCGTGTAGTGTATGATAAGGTTTCAGTTTCATTCATTTACATGTGGAAATCCAGTTTTATCAGTACTGTTTTTTGAAGAAACTATCCTTTTCCTATTGTGTGTTCTTAGCACACTTGTTGAAATCAGTTGACCATCAATCTGAGTGTGTCTCCATTTTATTCCATTGGTCTATATGTCTGTCTTGATGCCAGCACCATACTGTTTGATTACTGTAACTTTATGATATGCTTTGAAATCAGAAATATGGGGCCTCTACTTTTGTTCTTCTTGCTTAATATTATTTTGGCTATTTGGGATTCTTTGTAGGTCCATATGAATTATAGTATTGATCTTTCTATTTCTGGGGGGAAAAAAAAAAAACTGCTACTGAAATTTTGATGGGAATTGCATTGAATCTGTAGATTGCTTTGGGTAGTATGGACATTTTAATTAAGTCTTCCAGTTCACGAACCCAGGATGCCTTTTCATTTATTTGTGTCTTGAAATTTCTTTTAGCAGTGCTTTGTAGTTTTTAGTGTGTAAGTCTGTTACCTTCTAGATAATGTTTATTCCTAAGTATTTTATTCTTTTTGATGCTTTTTGTAGATGAAATTTTAAAATTTTCTGGTTGTTCATTTTTATGTGTAGAAATGCAACTTCTTTTTGTATTTTTTTTTTTTTTCCTTTGGTCCCACACCTTTGCTGAATATATTTAAGTTCTAACATTTTGGGGTTTTTTTTTTTGGTGGAGTCTGTAGGGCCTTCTATGTACACAATCATGTTATCTGCAAACAGATAGAATTTTACTTCTTCACTTCAAATTTGTATGCCATTTATTTTCTTTTCTCACCTAACTGCTCTACTGTATTGAATAGAAATGACAACAGTGGACATCTTTGCCTTATTCTTGGTCTCCAAGGAAAAACCTCAGTTTTTCATGATTAAAAATATATTAGTCATCAGCTTTTCATATATGGCCTTTATTGTTTTGAGGTAATTTGCTTCTCTTCCTAGTCTATCATGTGTTTTTAATCACTTAAGGTATTGAATTTTGTCAAATGCTCTTCCTGTATTGAAATTATCATATGATTTTTCCTTCTGTTAATGTGATGTATTACATTGATTGGCTTTTGTGTGTTTGTCCTTTCATTCTTGGAATAAACCCCACTTTTGATCCTTATAATATGCTATTTAATTCACTTTGCTAATAGTTTGTTGAGGATTTGTGTCTATATTCATCAGGGATATTGATCTGTATTTCCGTTCTTGAAGCATTTTTGATGTCAGAGTAATGGTGGCCTCATAAAATGAGTGTGAAAGTGTTCCTTCCTTGTTAAGTTTTTGGAGGACTTTGAGAAGGCTAAATGTTAATTTTTAAAAAAATATTTGGCAGAATTCTCCAGAGAAGCCATTGAATCCCAAACTTTTCTTTGTTGGGAGGCTTTTACTGATTCAGTTACTGATTCAGTTTCTGTACTAGTTATAGATCCGTTCAGACCTTTTCTTCGTTATTTAGTCTTGATAGGTTATATGTTTCTAGGAATTTATCCATTTTTTTCTGTTATCTAGTTTGTTGACAAATAATTGTGCATAGTAGACTCTTAAAATCCTTTGTATTTCTCTGACATCAATCTTAAACATCTCTTTCATTTCTCTTAAAAAAAAATTATTATTATTTTTTTTGGCTTTGCTGGGTCTTCGTTGCTCGGCGCGCTTTTCTCTAGTTGCAGCGAGCAGGGTCTGCTCTCTAGTTTTGGTGTACACGGGCTTCTCATCGCAGAGGCTTCTCATTGCAGAGTGGGCTTCGGTAGTGGCAGCACAAGGGCGCAGTAGTTGTGGTGCACTGCTTAGTTGCTCTGCAGATGCGGGATCTTCCTGGTTCAGAGATTGAACCAGTGCATGTCTCCTGCATTGGCAGATGAATTCTTTACTACTGAGCCAGCAGTAAGGCCCCTTCTTCTTTCATTTCTGATTTTGTTTGAGTCTCTTTCTCTTTTTATTAACTAAGGGTTTGTCAATTTCGCTTATCTTTTAAAAAACCACATCTTTGTTTTGTTGTTTTTTTGTCCTATTTTCTATTTTGTTTCTGCTCTAATTCCTATTGTTTCCTTCTGCTAACTTTGGGCTTAATTTATTCTTTTTCTAGTTCTCTGAGGTGTAGAGATGGGTTATTTGAGATCTTTCTTTTTTAATGTAGGCATTTACCGTAGTGAAATTCTCTGTTAGAACTGCTTTTGCTGTATCCCATAAGAAGCTGTTGGGTTTCTTACATCTGAATGTCCATTTCTTTCCCCAAATTGTAAAGTTTTGGTTATTATTTCTTGAAATAAGCTTTCTGCTCCTTTCACTCCTCTCCTTCTGGGACTTCATAATGTGTGTATTGGTCCAATTGATGATGTTCCGTAAGTCCCTTAAGCTTTCTTCACTCTTCTTCATTCTTTTTTCTTCCTCCAACTGGGTAATTCTAAATGACTTATCTTTTAGTTCCTCGATTCTTTGTTCTGATGGATTTAAGACTGCTGTTGAACACATGCTGTGAATTTTTCAATTCAGTTGTATTCTTCAGCTCCAGAGTTCCTGTTGGTTCTTTTTAGTATTTTCTCTCTCTTGATATTCTCATCTTACTTATATGTTGTTTTCTGAGCTCAGTGAGCATCTTTATGCCAGTTTACTATGAAATTTTTATTGGATAATTCATATACCTCAGTTTCTTTAGGGTCAGTCTCTGGAGATTTATTTTGTTGTTTTAGTTGGGCCCTGTTTCCTTGTTTCTTTTTGTGTGTCTTGCTACTTTGTTTTGGGATATTCCATTTGAAAACACAGCCACATCTCCCAGTCTTTAAGAACTGCCTTCATGCAGGGGAAGACCTTTACCGGTGATCTCAGATACGCTAGGGTCTCCTCAAATCTTTATTGTGGACTTGTGGGTATATATTCCCAACTAGAGAGGTTTTACAGGTTTCTTTTTTTTTTTTTTTTAATAGTTTCACTATATATTGCAATTATTTTTTAAGTACATAAATTTTTAGTTGGAGTTTCAGTATCAGACTCTCAAAAGTTAATAATAGAATGAGTAGACAGAAAAGTAGAAGGGTATAGTAGATCTGGAAAGCACTGTGAACCAATTCAACATAATTAAGATTTATATAATTTTCACACAGAAGTGGGATACAAATTCTATTCAGGTTCCCATTGATTATAAATCAGGAGACACTGGAACATATCCAGGAACGTAAAACGAAGTATAAAAATTTCATGGTCTGAAGGTATTGAAATACAGAGTCTGTTCTCTTATCACCATGGAATTATGTTAGAAATCTGTCAAAAGATATTTAAAAATAACCCACGTAGCAGCAGCAGCAGCACGTATTTTCAAGTGCAATGTGACATATACCAAGAGAAATCTTTGACTTAGCCATTGAAAGTCTCGATAAAGTTAGAAGACTGAAAAAGTGCAGAGGGCGATTGCAGAGAAGAGAGCATTTAAATGAGAAGTTAATATCAGAATAAGAATTTAATACCAAAGATACTTTAAAAATCCCATGTATTTGGTAATGTCCACTTTTAAATGATGGATGTGTCATTTAAAAGAGTATCATTTAAAAGCCATAACAAGAAAAGAGTTGTGTCCGACTCTTTGCAACCCCCATGGACTATAGCCCGCCAGGCTTCTCTGTCCATGGGATTCTCCAGTCAAGAATACTAGAGTGGGTAGCCATTTCCTTCTCCAGGGAATCCTCCCGACCCAGGGATCAAGCACAGGTCTCCTGCCTTGCAGACGGATTCTTTACCATCTGAGCCACCGGGAAGCCCCACATCAAGGAAAATTAGAAAACATGCATGACAGAATAAAAGTGAAAAGAGAATTATCAAAATTTGTTGCATGCAGCTAAAGCCGCTCAGTGCAGCTAATGCAGTGTGGGATCTTGAATGAAGTATGAAAACAAATAATGGGCACTAATATAAAATTCTGTGAAATTTGAACAAAATCTTTTTATAGGAGCTTATAGTCTCTTGCTCCCTCCAGTGCCTGTCTGCTGTACTGCGGGTCCTCTAGAGCAACAGCAAGCTGTCCCGCTCCTTTTTATTTCAGGCATCTAGCCCATGTCAGGTCTCGGTATTTTGAAACAGGTAATACAGAAACCAGTCCTTTGGGTAGCTCCTTGAAAAACTGAAACATTGGACACACGTTCCAGCTCTTTCCCTCCTCAGGGAGCAATGAGGAGTTGGGGGTTTTCTAACACTTACTTTGCACTGAGCTGCAGGCAGGGTCAGTGGCAAGTGAGTGTGTGCTAATTCATGGCCTTTGTTCTTGGTGGTCCCCAGCCTGGTGCCCTTTGACCTATTAGTGCTTAGATTCAAGCACGACAGAACCCCATCCGTCTGCTACTGCTAAGTCGCTTCAGTCGTGTCTGACTCTGTGCAACCCCATAGGCGGCAGCCCACCAGGCTCCCCCATCCCTGGCATTCTCCAGGCAAGAACACTGGAGTGGGTTGCCATTTCCTTCTCCAGTGCATGAAAGTGAAAAGTGAAAGTGAAGTCGCTCAGTGACCCTCAGCGACCCCATGGACTGCAGCCTTCCAGGCTCATGGAAAATCTGTCCATGGGATTTTCCAGGCAAGAGTACCAGAGTGGGGTGCCATTGCCTTCTCCGCCCATCCCTCTGGTGGCCCCCCAAAAATCTGAACATTTAGATAAATACTCCAGTCTTCTCTTTCCCTGCTCAAGGAGAAGCCAGGAATTGGGAATTTTCTCCCCATCACATTATGCTGTGCCAGAGGCAGGGGCTCCAGTATGTGAGTGTTACAAATTTTCCTACTTTCATGCAGCTGGTTTTGTACTTGTTTGGGATGCAAGAACCTCTTAACTGGTTTCTGGGTTTCTTATCATACAAAGGGAATTAACCTGTGTATTGTTGAATTTGTGTCTCTAGCAGGGAAGGAGGATCAGGGCCTTCCTATTCAGCTGTTTTGCTGACGTCACCCCCTCTTTTTTGTTTTTAAATTTAGAATATTGTATTGTTCTAAAGCTTTCAGCAAGGTTTTGGTGGCAATCTCCCATGATATGTTTGTCAAAAAAGAGAAATATGGACTCAGTTTTTAACTTAATTCATAACTTACATGTAGATAACACAGAAGATGTGAAGGCAGTATAGTACGATGAGGAGTAGATGTTGATTCAAATTGTAGCACTGGCGTGTAGAAGCTTTGTGTCCTGGTAAAGTCCCTGTACTTCTCTGTACCTGTGTCTCAGTGTGAAAATGGGACCGTTGTTATTAATGACTGTCAGAGTTGTTGGGAGAATGTAAGTGAAAGTAGAAAGTACCTAGTTCAGTTCCTGATGGTTATACTAACTTCCATTAAAATTTATTTCTTTTTTTGTGTGTTTCCTAACTAAACCAGTGTCATTCTGGAGAGAGTTTTCTTTAACATGCTGCAGATTTTGTCTGTCAACCTCATTCTCTCCTTCGTTTTCAGTTGTGGCCTAGATGACAACATTAATGACAGGTGAACCTGTGGAGAGTGTAGTAGCTAATAGTTTGGATAGCTGGAGGATCAGGATCCAAAAAGGTCTAAATAAGGAGAACTTATAATTACAAGGCTGTGTCTTAAAGAGTAGAAGAATTGCTAGATGAATTATTCAGGTAAAGGCAAAGATAGGATTGGATTGAGTAGGCTAAAGGGAACATAGAGTCAAATAGTCCAGGAAAAGGGCAGAACATATGGGGATCCAAAGCAAGTGAAAGTTTTTACTTTTAGCAGTAGGAAAAACTGATCCCAACCAATGAGTCCCTCTTGGTTTCCCCTTTTTTTCCCCCCAGTTGACTCTCTCTTGGCTTGCCTTGTGGCTTGGGCTTCCCTTGTCGCTCCGCTGGTAAAGAATCTTCCTGCAGTGCGGGAGACCTGGGTTCAGTCCCTGGGTTGGGAAGATCCCCGGGAGAAGGGAAAGGCTACCCACTCCAGTATTCTGGCCTGGAGAATTCCATGGACTGTATAGTCCATGGGGTTGCAAAGAGTCAGACATGGCTGAGCAACTTTCACTTCACTTGACTCTCTCAGAGTGGTAATGGCACAGATATCAGACATGTGCTATTGTCGGTCATAAATTCCTGGGATAGGATTAAGTTACTTTTCACAAGAACCCTGAGATTCTTTAACTCTACTGAATTGTGTTCGAAGGAAGGACTAAATGGATGGGATAGGGCTTGGGGACAGGATAAGGCTTCATCTTTTTCTTATCCAGCCATTTGACTGGATAAGGTGAAAAAGAAGGGACATAGAACCAGAGTTGGGACAATTGAAATCTAAGCCAAGCAGCAGTGGGTACAAAAGAATTACTTCTATTAAAATCTGGCAGCAAAGAAGTTACTAGAAGCACTCCTTCATGAGTTGAGTAGAGAACTGTCTGTATTGAGGTTTTTTTTAAAAAATGATGATAGTGAATTCCAGTCTTAAAAGATCTTCATATCTTTTCTCTGGAACTGTTTTTTGTTTCAGATTAGGTTTTGCCTTTTTAAAGAAGAAATTTAGTAGAACATATAATGTGTCTTTTTACAAAAGATTTTGGATTAATTTCTTAATTCGTTAAATGAAGTTACTTTCTGGAGATAATATCCTTTTTGTTATACATTTAGGGGTGTGTGTGTGTGTATTCTTTTTGGAGTTTTCATTTTCAGATTTTCAGTTGCTGTGAAATCTGATACGACTTGTACCAAAGATGCAGTTTGGACTGCTACTAAAACAAAAACCTTAAACAGGAATTTTTCAAAAAAAATAAAGTTTTATGGTCTAGATAAAGGTGTAGGTGCTGTTTTTAATAGGCTTCTTCTTCTTTTTTTTTTTTCTTTTCAATATAACATTACCCCATGCTTATGATTTAACTCATATAGAAAATAAAAGGAAAACTGCATTTCAGATTCACCACCTAAAGTTAGCCACTCATTTTGGTCCATGTTTCTCTAGTCTTACATTTCCCCCCTGAAATTAGTATCAGTATAAATGTTATAAATACTGATATTTTTTCCTTAAAGTTGTTAGCATTTTCCCATGTCATTGTTCAGGCTTTTAAAAACTGTTCCTCTTTATTACTGAATAATATTTCTTTACATGTTTTTATTCTCCTGGGTTATGGGATTTCAGTATTATGAAAGCATGCTAATTTTGCATTATAGTATTTGATTTTGTGATTATTTCCTTGTTTCCTTAGTCCTAGAAAGGAAATCACTTATTCAAAGAACTTTTGTTAATACTTTTGAAATATGTTGCCAAATTACTTTCTAATTTGTTATGATAATTTTAGCACAACCTATTTTATTTTACCCAAGTTCTAACATAAATATGGAAGAATCCCACTACAATTCTGATATCAAACAGAGACAACCATATGTATATCGTAGGCTTTCTGCTTCTGGAGAGAGACCTATTGTACCTTTTATGTGCTTGTACCATGGTTTCACCTGCAACACAATTAAGTTTTTGCATTCAGGAATAAATGAGCTAGAGAATATGTAGAACTCCTATGCTGTAAGCTAATTTTCCCCCAGCGTCTGGTGCATTTTAAGTAAATGTTTGATTGAATAAAAGGAATGAATGGTTTAGTTCCTAAGTCACCTCCAACTCTTTTGTGACCCCATGGACTGTAGCCCACCAGGGTTCTCTGTCCATGGGATTTCCCAGTCAAGAATGCTGGAGTGGGTTGTCATTTCCTTCTCCAGGGGATCTTTCCGACCCAGGGATTGAACCTAGGTCTCCTGCACTGGCAGGTAGATTCTTTACCATCGAGCCACCAGGGAAGCCCAAAATGAGTGAATAAGCCTCAGTAAAAACTTTTTTCACTTTGAGTCTTTATATTCCATTTTTTTTATTTCTCACACTTTCTTCTTCAAAGAAAATTTAAATAAATGTGACAATTAATTTAAATAAATGTAACATTTTTTCTTACTCCTAGTGTTTTTCTTGGGCTTTTTATTCCTCATTTTTGAGGTTGAAATCTAGTTTTGATTTGTGAAAAGTTAAGAGGTCCCTCTGGTGGAACATTCAGGAAATACGTGGCACTATTATTTTCATGAAAAGACAGATGCAAAGTTAAATGATAGGAGCTTTGTATGTTAGCATAGCAATAGAATGATGAAATGAATGGTGGTTCATTTCCTAGGTCACTTTTAAGACCTGTTTAATTTTAAACACAATATGTTTTAAGATTTGTGAAGAATATAATAGGAAAGAAGATTGCAAATATGCCAAATTATGGGCTGAATAAATTTTTATGGACTAACTTGGAATGTTAATCACTTAATAAGATTGTGTCTTTGTGGAAAAATAAATATCCTAAAAAATAGAATGAATTAATACCTTTCATAATGGTTATAGTATTTCAAGTATAATTTGTCTTGGTACTTTCTGTATGTTACCTTTGATTTCACAGTGATGCAACAAGGTAGGTGGTTTCAGACTCACCTTTATAAAGAAAATAAAGCTTAGTTCAGTTCAGTTCAGTTCAGTCGCTCAGTCATGTCTGACTCTTTGCGATCCCATGAATTGCAGCACGCCAGACCTCCCTGTCCATCACCAACTCCCAGAGTTCACTCAGACTCACGTCCATCGAGTCGGTGATGCCATCCAGCCATCTCATCCTCTGTCATCCCCTTCTCCTCCTGCCCCCAATCCCTCCCAGCATCAGAGTCTTTTCCAATGAGTCAACTCTTCGCATGAGGTGGCCAAAGTACTGGAGTTTCAGCTTCAGCATCATTCCTTCCAAAGAAATCCCAGGGCTGATCTCCTTCAGAATGGACTGGTTGGATCTCCTTGCAGTCCAAGGGACTCTCAAGAGTCTTCTCCAACACCACAATTCAAAAGCATCAATTCTTTGGTGCTCAGAGGGGTTTAATAAGTAGGTCATCCAGCTAGTAAGTGATGGAACTGTGAATAGAATCAAAATATCTGCTCTTTTCACTATACTATTCTGCCTCTTAGATGGAAGAGCTGGGTTTATAACCCATACCTCATACTGAGTGGTCAAGAGACTGACACTGAATAGGGTTCAGAATCTGAAGATGTGAACAAAGTATATGCATCTGCCTACATGACTTATTTTCTCTTAATGTCCTCTTATGGTTATACATACAGCAATTCAGTAGTGGAGTCATGATCTGATTCCAGGCCTCTTGGATTCTAAAGACCATATTCTTTCCATTATTCCTGGAAGTAAAAGATCAACTTTCCACTGAAACATTAAGAACTAAATCATACTCACTGTTGATTTCTGTGTGTCATATTTTACGTAATTTAAAGGTAGCATCTAGTGTGTATTGTTTAGCCCCTAAATCATGTCTGACTCTTTTGAGACTCCATGAACTATAGCCCAGTAGGCTCCTCTGTCCATGGGATTTTCCAGGCAAGAATATTGGAGTGGGGTGCCATTTCCTTCTCCAGGCTATCTTTCCGATGCAGAGTGTCTCCTTCGTTGCAGGTAGATTCTTTACCACTGAGCCACCAGAATATTCACTAAAGCCACATAGCTATTAGTGTCATGCAAATTATCCATTTGTGAACTTTATCTGGTAGATTATTAATGTTGGCTTAACTTTTCCCTGTACCACTATCTTTTCCCCTCCATGTGTTTTGTTGCTTTCTTTAATGAACTGAATCTTTTCCATGAAGCAGTATTATTTTTGTGCTTTGAAACTGTAATCCAAGTTCAAAGCATCTGATATGGGTTTTTAAATTACACATTTCGGCTAGTTATTTTGAAAATAAGGTAAATTTGTAATTGGGGATCAATTACAGTGTATTAAAATAGTTTTAATTTGTTAAAGATTTGGGAAAACTTCCTTTCAATTTAGAAAGATTTCTGTGATGCTGTCAGCAGTGTGTTAGCTGAGCTGTTGCTTATAAATAAATAGTAACAAGTAATTATGTTAATAATAGACCTACTTTAAAAATTAAAAACTTTGTTTCCTCTTGAGTTTTATCATCAGTTATTTGAAAATGGGTGTTTTATGATACAGGAATGCCTTACCTCGAGGATTGGCAAACTGCAGCTCATGAGCCTGGTTTTGTATGGCCTGCTGAGGTTTTACAACATTTTTAAAGGTTGCATTAAAAATATGTAAGTGACAGAGACAAGAAGTGTATATGTTGCAAAGCTGAAAATATTTACTGTCTGCCCTTTGCTAAAAAATTGGCATACCCCTTGCATTACAGTTTTCCAGGTGGCTCCAACAAGTGAATAAAGCACTTCAGACTTAAAATCAGGTAGATGCTGTGTGCTGCAGCGTTAGCATGAACTGTTTAATTCGCATATGCCAGAAAAAAAATTCAACTTTTACTTCTACAAAAATTCCATTTTATGATACTGCTGCTGCTGCTACTGCTAAGTCGCTTCAGTCGTGTCCGACTCTGTGCGACCCCATAGATGGCAGCCCACCAGGCTCCCCTGTCCCTGGGATTCTCCAGGCAAGAACACTGGAGTGGGTTGCCATTTCCTTCTCCAATGCATGAAAGTGAAAACTGAAAGTGAAGTTGCTCAGTGTGTCTGACTCTTAGTGACCCCATGGACTGCAGCCTACCAGGCTCCTCCATCCATGGGATTTTCCAGGCAAGAGTACTGGAGTGGGGTGCCATTGCCTTCTCCGTTATGATACTATAGAACTCCATGTACTATGTCAAATATTTGTGGAAGTAATGGTTTATTTAAGAACTCAAACTCTGTTAAATCTTTAATGGGAATTTTAAATAAATTATCATTTGTTTTTTAAAATGTTTATTCATAAAGGAACATTCCATGGTTCTGTTGTGTTGCAAGTAGTGGTTGGATATCGAAGGGTATTTACATAGGAAAGGAGAACAGAAAATGGAAAAATAACAACAGATACCTTTTTCTATGCTTCTGCTGTTTTATAACTAGAAGTGTTAAGTTCTTTGTTCTTCCACATATTTAACTTATTAGAGTAGCTGTCCTTGTTAATTTGAACCATTATGTTTATTTTTAATGATAATTAATAAGAGCAGTCATGCTATTTATAATCTTTAGCCTCCATTTTTATATTTAAATTACACAGCAAGTAAACTTGGAAATTCATTTAATTTTGCATTACTTGAAATATGTTTAGTCTAATTTTTCACGTTCTGTATAGTAATGAAAAAATGTCATAAAATACTGCATATTGCATTGAATAGAAACTGAAAAATGTGTATGTAAATACAAGTTAAATACAATGTATGTACTTCATTGATTTTTAAAATATCCACATCTTTCAAGGGTGGAATCTTGTTTGTGTCTTTGAAGGATACAGTCTTTGAAAAGAACTAAATGAGTACAAAATCCTTTTCAAAAACCAATATATTGCAAACAGGAATTAACACAGGTCTTCAGCTCTGTGTCAGTTCAGTTCAGTCACTCAGTCGTGTCCGACTCTTTGTTACCCCATGGACTGCAGCACACCAGGCCTCCCTATCCCATCACCAACTCCCGGAGTTTACTTAAACTCATGTCCATTGAGTCAGTGATGCCATCCAACCATCTCATCCTCTGTCGTCCCTTGCTCCTCCTGCTTTCAATCTTTCCCAGCATCAGAATCTTTTCAAATGAGTCAGTTTTTTGCATCATGTGGCCAAAGTATTGGAGTTTCAGCATCATTCCTTCCAATGAATATTCAGGACTGATCCTTTAGGATGGACTGCTTGGATCTCCTTGCAGTCCAAGAGACTCTAAAGAGTCTTTTCCAACACTACAGTTCAAAAGCATCAATTCTTCTCACCTTTCTTTATAGTCCAACTCTCACATCCGTACATAACTACTGGAAAAACAATAACCTTGACTAGAATGGCTTTTTTTGGCAAAGTAATATCTCTGCTTTTTAATATGCTGTCTAGGTTGGTCATAACTTTTCTTCCAGGGAGCAAGCATCTTTTAATTTCATGGCTGTAGTCACCATCTTCAAAGATTTTGGATCCCCAAAAACAAATTCTGGCATTGTTTCCATTGTTTCCCCATCTATTTACCATGAAGTGATGGGACCAGATGCCGTGATCTAGTTTTCTGAATGTTAAGTTTTATGCCAACTTTTTCACTCTTCTCTTTCACTTTCGTCAAGAGGCTCTTTAGTTCTTCTTCACTTTTTGCCATAAGGGTGGTGTCATTTGCATATCTGAGGTTATTGATATTTCTCCTGGCAATCTTGATTCCAGCTTGTTCTTCATCCAGTCCAATGTTTCTCATGATGTACTCTGCATATAAGTGTAGTAATCAGGGTGACAATATACAGCCTTAACATACTCCTTTCCCGATTTGGAACTGGTTAGTTGTTCCATGTCCAGTTCTAACTGTTGCTTCTTGACCTGCATAC
Organism: Bos taurus; assembly: GCF_002263795.3. Taxonomy (NCBI): domain Eukaryota; kingdom Metazoa; phylum Chordata; class Mammalia; order Artiodactyla; family Bovidae; genus Bos; species Bos taurus. The sequence goes on along the minus strand of NC_037332.1, from coordinate 48,555,939 downwards.
AGATTTCTCAGGAGGCAGACAGGTCAGGTGGTCTGGTATTCCCATCTCTTTAAGAATTTTCCACAGTTTGTTGTGAACCACACAGTCAAAGGCTTTGGCATAGTCAATAAAGCAGTAGATATTTTTCTGGAACTCTCTTGCTTTTTCAATGATCCAGTGGATGTTGGCAATTTGATCTCTGGTTCCTCTGCCTTTTCTAAATATGGCTTGAAGATCTGGAAATTCACAGTTCACATGCTATTGAAGCCTGGCTTGAAGATTTTTGAGCATTACTTTGCTAGAGTGTGAGATGAGTGCAGTTGTGTGGTAGTTTGAGCATTCTTTGGCATTGCCTTTCTTTGGGATTGGGATGAAAACTGACCTTTTCCAGTCCTGTGGCCACTGCTGAGTTTTCCAAATTTGCTGGCATATTGAGTGAAGCACTTTTACAGCATCATCTTTTAGGATTTGAAGTTGCTCAAGTGGAATTCCATCACCTCCACTAGCTTTGTTTGTAGGGATGCTTCCTAAAGCCCACTTGACTTTGCATTCCAGGATGTCTGGCTGTAGGTGAGTGATCACACCATCATGATTATCTGGGTCGTGAAGATCTTTTTTGTATAGTTCTTCTGTGTATTGTTGCCACCTCTTCTTAATATCTTCTGCTTCTGTTAGTTTCATACCATTTTTGTCCTTTATTGTGCCCATCTTTGCATGAAATGTTCCCTTGGTATCTCTAATTTTCTTGACGAGATCTCTAGTCTTTCCCATGTTAATATTGTTGTATGGAGTTTTCAAAATCTTGTATTGCTTGTGCTCATCCATGCAATATAACCAGAAATACGTTCTCTTGATGTTTCTTCATCAAAGCTTTAATCTTCTCTAATTTAGAGTAAGTGAATATGAGTTCTGTTTGATTTTTTAGTTATATGCAAGGTGATTTCTGCTGTCTACTTACAAAAATTAAAACAGTAATTATTGGGAGGGAGGTTCAAAAGGGAGGGATATGTATACCTGTGGCTGATTCATATCGAGGTTGACAGAAAACAACAAAATTCTGTAAAGCAATTATCCTTCAATAAAAAAATTTTTAAAAAAGGCAGAAATTGCCTGAACTTATCTTTTATAATTGCATAACTTTTTGAAGCAATACTAAACAAAATTTACTTTTTCTTATTTTCTAGTTCTTATTCACATGATTGTATATCTTTCATAGTAATAGTTGAATGCTGTATTTTACTTTTTAAAGTATATAGCTATTTAGCTCTTGTCATGATTATTTCTAATTTAATAATATCCAACAGAAGTGATCTCATATATAAGTCATCTTTTAATCATTAAATGCTAACATTGACTACAAATTTTTTGGTATTTATAAATAATGCTGAAATTATCACACTTAAAAAAAAATAGCCTATAGGTTATCGTTAGCATCTGAAAACCCTGGCAGTAGTTACACATAAGTAATGATGCCTAGCAAGATTAGTTTTGCTTCATAAAATTCTTTATTATACTTTCAAATTTGATATATTAAAATAACATTAGAAAGTAAACTGATCAAATGAGAACATTGTAATTTCCAATGCTGTTGAAGAATCTGTTGTTAAAATGCAGTAGCTATTACATATAAATATTTTTAAAGAATTTTATAAAGTGACTTCTTGTGTCTATTTCTACTTTTAGAAATTCATTTTTTTGCACTTCCAAAAGTATATAAAGACATACTTTTGAATAGAATACAAGTTCCCATGAGCATGGAGAATTTTGGCTTTTTGCTTAGTGCTACATTTCTAGGTCCTAGAACAGTACCTGGCACGTAGTGGGCCCTCAATAAATATTTTGAATGAAAGAATTTTTAAGGATGTTTATTACAGTATTATTTGTTATACTCAAATAATTGAAACCATTTCATGTTCATTAGTGAGAGGATGATGGTGTAAAATAACCACACAATAGAATACTGTTGTACTGGAAAAAATTGGAGTTGTCTCATGAATATTTATACTGATATACATTGACAACACCAGTTCATTCTGTGAAAAAAGCAAGTAGAAAAACAGTTTGTATAATACAACACCACTTTCGTTTTTAATATTTTGATTTAAAAAATACATAATCCACTTATGCATAGCACTTCTTAAACTTTCAGGTTTCAGGATCCTTTTGTAATCCTAAAATTACCGATGATCCTAAATGGCATTTGTTTGTAGAATATATATGTATGTATTTATTTATTTAGATATGTATTTGCCATATTAGAAATTAAAGCAACATTTTAAAGTTTACTTATTCATTTAAAATAAGAATAATGACTTTATTACATGTTAGCATAAATAGTGTGTTTTATGAAAAATACTAGTTTCCAAAGTAAAAACATTTAGTGAGAAGTGGCATCGGTTTACATTTTTGCAACTCTCTTAAATGTCCAGGTTAATAAAAGACAACTGAATTCTCATATCTGCTTCAGTGTTCAATCCATTGTGATGGTGTTTTGGTTGAAGTACATCACAAAAATCTAGCCTCACACAGATAGGTAGTCAAAAAAACAGGGGAAAGTATTTTAATTCTCAAGTCAGATAGATAACTCTTCTTTGATATAGCATCAAAACTCTACAAGTAATAGTTTCTTAAAGATTAGTGTAGTATAGAATTTAAAGCCATGACAGTGAACTTTTCATACTAAGGCCTTTTCGTCTGTTTTACAGTTAGAATGGATCTTTTACCTACACAATATTTTATAGCTTGTGATTGGTCATTTGGAAAATATTGGGTCACTAGTTATTCGAATCTTCATAATGTTGACACATTTTAATATGCTGTACTCTAAAGTCACATTTGTAAATATCACAGCACAGTCTCATTTCAAAAGTTTTTTAAGCACTGAAATTGTTAAGCTCATAATAATGGATGTAAGTTTTAAAAATTCTGCTTTTCACTTCATTTGAAAGCTTTAATTTTATTGTGAATAACACAATCAGTTGTTTCTCTGAAACTGATGGGCATATTCATTCACTTGTTGAGAAAATGGCTGTGAAACCCGAGTCTAAGTAATTTGCCATTTTGTTCATCTACAAATAGCATTCCATTAAAAAGAAAAAGTGACTAATTCACTCTTATCATGATGATACTTGAAAAGCAAATTTTAAAAACAATCTAGATTTATTTTTTAAATAAAAAATGAAAAAGCATAGCAAAATGTTAACAGTGGTTATCTTAGGGTGGTGGGGAAATGGTGACTTTTTTCTTTTATTTCTTTTCATTTTTCTGTATTGAATAATACATTTTTATTATATAGTTTAAAGTGTTATATAAGGTATGTTATTTATAGGACAGCTTACACATAAAATCAAGTGAATGTGAATTATTAAGGTTATTTTCTTTATTTTTCTTATTAGGATTTAGGTCCTGAATATGAAGATACATTTAACATCTCATTAAAGTGGATTTTTGAAAATGGAAAAGATGTTGGGATAAGGTAAAGGATTTGGTTTCTACTTTGTTTATTTTGTAGTCTAAGCAGTGATTTTAACTAAATTCTCCCTTGATTATTTTTGCATAGGTGTGTTGGTTATGGCCCTGAGGAAGAATTGACAGATATAGTTGATGTTCAGTTTTTACAATCCACAAGACCACAGATGTCCTTCTGGTGTCGTTTTCGACGTGCTTTTGTTACTGTCACCCACAGGTTATTGTTGTTATGCTTAGGTAAGTTGTGAGAATGAGAAAGATACATTGTAGTCTAGATTTTTGCATGTGTATTTCATCAAATGCCAGGGTTGAGAATATACTTCTGTAATAGTTGTCATTATAAAGCGCATCCAGAAGTCTTCACTAAGATATAGTAATATTGAGGGTTTTTATAATGTCGGTTGGCTTTCCCGGTGGCTCTGATGGTAAAGAATCTGCTTGTAGTGCAGGAGACCCAGGTTTGATCCCTGGGTGAAAAAATCCCCTGGAAAAGGGGATGGCAACCCACTGCAGTATTCTTGTCTGGGAAATCCCATGGACAGAGGAGCCTGGTGGCTATAATCCATTGGGTTGCAAGAAGTTGTACACAACTGAAGGGACTAACACATACACAATGTCAGTATCAATCTAAGGGCTTAGGAAACAGTGCTATGAGAAGTAGGAATCAGACTTTGTCATATGAATGTTACAGAAAAAGCAAATACAGTGCATAGATAGAAATCCACTTTAGGAAACAGAGCAGGAAGATACAAAAATTAGCTTGTTTTTTAAATACTGAGTTAGAAATTAACTTTTTAAAAATTATTTTTAATTTTAAAAATATTATTTATCCAAATTAAAATTTTCATTCAGGCCTCTTAATTTTATGTGACTACTAGAAATTTCTTCTCTTTTCTACCCAAGTCCTTTAAAAATAATTTAGTTTGCTTAAAATTAAATGTTTACAGTCTCATAAGACTCACTTTTCTAGTAGCTTAATGCTGCAAAGAAAAAGGTTTGTGAAGCATGTTACTTTGTATTCAGAAAAAAAAAATGGAATTTAAATGTTCAGTTGTCAACCTAAGGAAGAAATTTTTTTCTGGAAAGATTAAGTGACACACTGGGAAATGTTTAATATTAAATTTTTATATTTAATTTTATTATATAGCTAAATCAAACCACTGTCTTGAAGACTTATTCCACTATCCCATTATGGCAGTTAAAATAATCACCTATAGAAACTGTCAAAATGGCTTTTTTTCCTTCCACTTTGTTACACCAGATTTAACAACTGACGGTTGTTTCAGGTTGCAACAAATATTACTGAATGCCACTGACCACAATTTTAAAACACAATATATGTAAATATTACAGGTGTAGTGATGGTTTGTGTCGTTCTGCGTTACATGAAATATCGCTGGACAAAAGAAGAAGAGGAAACAAGGCAGATGTATGATATGGTGGTAAAGATTATAGGTACAGTATTTGTAAAAATCTGAACTATTTTAGAATACTCATCATGTGATAAATTACTGGTGTCCAATAGTTGTTTTCTTTATAAATTTTTTTGATTTACTTTCAGATGTTTTACGAAGTCATAATGAAGCTTGCCAGGAAAATAAAGATTTACAGCCTTACATGCCTATTCCCCATGTGCGAGATTCTTTAATACAGCCTCATGACAGGTGTGTTCAAAGCATTATGAGTTGAAGTAAATCAGAATGTTACCTTCTGCGGTCATGAAAATTGCATTGAGAGTTATGACCCTTCTCAACAATAGCTGTTTTTACTATACAGGTGTCTTTTTGTACTTTAAACTCTTTTCTAAGCTTTCATCTATTATCGGCCTGATTTTAAGTGGCATAATAGACAACTGGATTTCTAAGCATACTTTTCTTACTTTTTAAAAGTCTCTACTTTATTTCCTTCAATTATATCCTGATAAATAAACAGAGACAGACAGTAGCCAGTGATGTTTTACTAATGTTTTAAAATACTTTATTTTGTTGTTAATGAAGCTTTTTAAATAAAAGAATTCAACAACAACTTCTTGAAAGTAAAAGATGATGTCACATCCTAAAGCAGTGTTCTTACCCTGTGTAAGATGTGTAGCAGCATATCAGAATCATCAGTAGAGCTTTTGAGAGGGGAAAATACCAATGCATTGTTCCACCTCTGGACATCCAAATATGATAAATTTGATGGGAATTTCAGGCACCTTAATCTTTTTGGGAAAAACTGCATAAGCATTGATAAGAACAGCCCTAATTAAGAATAACAACTACTACCTTCAGTTACTAATATTTGAAAAAGATGACAAACAAAGATGATAGTAAATTTGTCATTTTCCTTCAAATGATAGGAAGAAAATGAAGAAAGTCTGGGATAGAGCTGTTGACTTCCTTGCTGCTAATGAGTCTAGAGTTCGCACAGAAACACGAAGAATAGGTGGTGCAGACTTTCTAGTTTGGCGGTGGATCCAGCCTTCTGCCTCCTGTGACAAAATATTAGTAATACCTTCTAAAGTGTGGCAAGGTCAAGGTATGTATGCTTAAACAACAAAAAAATATAGATAGTTTTTTCAAATATAAAATTCTTATGTGTTTAAAATAGTACAACTGAAAGATATATGATGGCAAAGCTCCCTTCCAGCTCCATCCCATAGAAGGAGTCAGTGTTAGCTTCTTACTGTCCTCCCACTTTTCTGTGTGCTAATACAAATAACGTGGTTTGTCTTCACAGTGATATAGTACTAGATACATTACTTTGATTTTTTTCTCTTTCACTTACTAAAAGCAACCTAGTAGTAAAGATCTAACTGCATTCTTTTCCCCTGATATTTTTTGTGCAGATAATTTGTAATATATAATTTATATATTTCTTATTTATATATACATGTTTATATATGCACAAGTATATATTTATTTTATATTTAAAACATATGTAAGTGAAATCATAACTTTTTAACTTCTCTTTTTTTCTATTTTTGCTTGCCTTTTTCATTAAGAGTCTTTCACCAATGCGATACTTGCATATCTCATGCCAAGTCACTTTTGTGGGTGTCTTTCCATATTTTTCTTAATGTTTGTATAGTTGCAAAAACAGATACAAGTTTATAGGAGGATTTGGTGTTTGGTTGCCTTATGTACCTAAACCTCTACAAGTAATAACTGTTAGCACATTTGAATTTTTTGTGTATTAATGGTTAATTGCAAAAAGAAATCTCATGGCTAGTTTAATTTGTATTTCAGAACTAGTAGTGAGTTGAGTTTCTTTTAATCTTGTTGGATAGAAAGCATATTTATCAATGCTTGCTATACTTAGACTATATGGGAAAGGTAAGTTAATTGTTTTGAAATTGAAATAAAATGCAATCTCTCCCTTTTTTCTCTAATTGAGTTTCACTTTCAAAGACCTTGAATAATAGGTTCCGTAATCGTGGCATAAAAATGAAGCTTTGTTGCCAAGATGACACTAAACCATTAACTATTTGTTTTAAAGGGTGCATGCTGGGGAGTTCCCTGGTTAGCATTTCAGGCTTTCACTGCCGTGGTCCAGGATCAATCCCTGGTCAGTGAAGTGAGATATCCCAAAACCGAGTGTTGTGGCTAAATAACAAAATGGTGCGTGTCTGAAGAGTTGGTATAATAGTTACAGTAGTCTTTTGAGTTCACTACCACTGCAGGCTATTGTCATTTAATGGTACTTTCCCCAAGTAACTGTTAAATAGTCAACCTTACTGAATTTTTAGTTCAGTTTCTAAATAGTACTTAAATAAGAAATTGATGATAATATTAGTATGTCGAAAGGTATTTTAAAGCACCAGTTAAAAATTAAACACTATCTGCTGGGAAGCACAAGAATTCTCTATGCTTCTGACAAATGTCATGTTTGGAATAAACAGCATTCATTTAAAGGACCCAAAGGTAGCTCCTGAGGTATTTAAAATGTATCATTCAGTAGCTACTGTATCTTTACATAGCCATGGGAATTAGAGTTTAGTTAGATCAATCAGTTTGATCTTTTGAACTACTTTCTGACTAGAATTGGCCAGGGATAGTTTCTTCCAGGTCTTTTATTTTCTGGAGTCTTGGGTGTAGGCTAAAATAAGGTGATATGAATGTTTCTGTTTTTTCTGGTTGAACCCCTGCTAACCTAGGTCATTATTAGAATTTCAAGGAAGTCAGACTGTCTGCAGCTAAAAGGTCATCTAAGAACAGAATCTATATACTGCTAGAGAAGTTCGGAAGGTACTAGAGGTTCATAAACCTTCTTGATGTGAGATTTGGCAAAGATTTTCATATCTAGTGACTATACCTCCATCCCATGTCAAACACTGGTCGAATATTCATACTCCAGATGTTTCTTATTACTGACACTTCTGAAAACTTTAATTGATACACTCTGGTTTTTGTCTTGAACTCATCCTTTCAGCCTTCCTGCTTCATGTATTTGGGAACTCCAGAATCTCTGATTCTTCAGTGCACATTCTTTCTCCAGTTCCTTTAGCCTTTCTCCTATCTTTACTTCTTTTCCTGTCCATCTTAGTTTCCTTGGTCCATCTTTTCAGTCACTCTCTTGCTAGTACCCTTATGTCATCACCTGTCCTTAATCTTACCCTGGTAAATTCCAACCAAGGATGGAACTGTTTATCTCTGCTTGTCTGTATGCTAATGACTGAGCAGAGCAAGGAAAGTCATAACCACTTGGCAGACTGGCACCTTTATAAATAATTAACTGCAAGTAGGTTGTTAGTACTACTTGCCTTTCTTGTTCTTACCATTTTTTGCTAGTCACTTCAGTTTCCTATTCTACTCAATAGCAGTTTTAGATCTCATCCCCTCTTTTCAAACCTTTGCTGTTCTCTGTCTTCTGATTCTCAGTTGATGATTCAAATAGAAGCAATTGGATTGTACCTGCCTCAAATTTCCACCACCAAATCCATAGAATTACCAGAATCTGTCCTATCCTGGTAGCTCAGATGGTAAAGAATCTGTGTACTGTGGGAGACCTGGGTTTGATCCTTGGGTTGGGAAGATTGCCTGGAGAAGGAACTGGCAGCCCACTCCAGTATTCTTTCCTGGAGAATTCCACGGACAAAGGATCCTGGCAGGCTGTAGAGTCCATGGTGTTGCAAAGAGTCAGACATGACTGAGCAACTAACATACAGACATGCTCATCCTCACCTCCTGTTGCAATCAAGGAGCTTTCTCACTTAACAGGGACCCAGCCCTTCTTTTTAGAGGATCCCTCTGGATCTCATTCCCTCTAGTCTTCTCCCATATCTTCCCTTACTGTGTTTTAAATTCCTGCCTCTCCTGGATCTTTTCATTAGCACTGAAACATACTGTAGTCTCATCTTTAAAACACATTGTTGCACTATACATTGTCCTGTAGCTGTCACCCTGTGTCTCTACCTGCATATAGCCAAACAGCATTAAACAGTTTACTCACTGTCTTTACTTTTTCACCTCCCATTTATTCTTTGCTGCTAAGTTGCTTCAGTCGTGTCCAACTCTGTGCTACCCTGTAGACGGCAGCCCACCAGGCTCCCCCATCCCTGGGATTTTCCAGGCAAGAGTACTGGAGTGGGGTGCCATTGCCTTCTCCCCATTTATTCTTTAGCTGACTTCAGTCTGTTACCCATCCCCATCATTTCAAGGAAATAGCTCTCAGACTTTGATGTTGCTAATTTCAATGGACATTTTTCTTTCTTGTCCTTATTTTACTTAGCAGTATTCACAATTGAACCTGCCTTGGTACTTTCTTGTTTTGTGGTTGCCACTTGCTTCTGGTTTTCATCCTACTTCTTAGCATTTCTTAATTCTTTTTTTCCAAATTTTCCTGGACCTCTAAGTATTTAAGTCTTTCCAGGCCATCTTTTATCTTCTCCTGGTCTCAAATGATCCTATGCTGCAACTTCATTTGCTATATATATGTTGATAACTTTCAATTTTATATCATGCACTAAGTCTTCTGTTTTGACTTTCAGATTTTTATACACAGCTGTGTACTTGTCTTCTGTACTACTAAGAAGCGCCAGACTTTCAATACATGCGCGCACATAATGTCATCTCTCTCCAAACTGACCTCTCCTCCAGTGTCCTGTTTAATTAATGATACCGTCCCCTCTTCAGTCGGTTCTGTCAAAAACCTGGGAGTCATCCTTAATCTCTCCCTGAGTCCCTACATGTGCGGTCATTAAACAAGTCATGTCAAATCTGTTCCATAATAGATTTGACTGATTCTGTCCACTTATTTCCATCTTCATCATTGACCTGTCTTATCCACATTGCCATCATCTCCTCTTGGACAACGTAATAACCTCTAACTGGTCTCCTTGCATTCATTTTTTACCTCCATCTATTTTCCACATAACAGTCTATTTAAAAATTTTAAGAGATCCCGTCTTACTATTCCTGTCCTTAAAACATTTGAGTGGATTCCCATTGCTCTTATGGTAATGTCCAAGGACTTTAATGTGGCTTACATAGTCCTCCGTAATCCAGCATCTTCCTCAGGTTTATCTTTCTGTTGTTCCATCTCTAGTCACAGTGACTGTCTTTTAGTTATTTGAATATATCAAGTTCCTTCTTGCCTTGGGCTTTGTATAAGCTGTCACCTTTGCTTTAGATGTCCTTTACACCTCTCTTTATTCTGTCTCTGTTTATTCTTTAGGTTTCAGCATAAATTTTTTCTTTTTTAATTGAAAGATAATTGCTTTATAGAGTTTTGTGGTTTTCTGTCATACATCAACAAGTATCAATCATAGGTACACCCTCCTCAGTGTTATCTGATATTCACAGATGGGCTTAAGTACATTGACAGCTTTCTATACCCTTCTTTCTTAGAATTTGCCACAGTTATAATTTCTTTGTTGATACTGTTTTTCATCTGTCTCCCCCACTGTAAAGTGTGAGATCAGTGACTCTGTGTCTGTCTTGTGACTGTGTGTGTCTTATTCACCTTGATCCAGGGATCTAGCTCATAGTAAAAGCATGCAATGAATATTTTTTGAATGAACTCAGTGACTGAATACCTTTCAATAAAATGGAACACTGGAAAATAGTAAAACTAATTTGTTTTTTTATAGCATTTCATTTAGATAGAAGAAATTCACCACCAAATAGTTTGACACCATGTCTGAAGATTCGAAATATGTTTGATCCAGTTATGTAAGTATTATGACAAAAGGTACATGCAATTTTTTAATATTTGGATGAAAAATACATGATAGTCTTATAATGCTGTGTCTATAATTGAAAAATCTCCTTTACTTCTAAATATTAACTACCAAAATGTTATGGTTTTCCCAATTCTTCTTTTTAAATTTGAAACAAAGTTTTCCCAAAAGACACAGGTGTATAATGACTTGAAAAACTGTTTAAAATCTTTGTATTTACTGTGAATCCCTTATAGAAGACAGATGCTTGAATCAGATTAATGACAGATACGATGATAATCAACAGTATCCTTTATTAAATGTATGTCATGTTTGCCACCACTCTTTGCCTCTGTAGGCAATATAAATAAACATATCTGCTGTCTTAAAATTTCCAAACCCTTATAAAAAGTTTTCTACGAAAGGTACATACCCTCCTTTCTATAAGATTTGTCTACCTGTCATTGCAATATTTGAGGAACTTTTATGTCCAGTTACCATTTGAGAAACTTTTCTATATAATTACAGTGACACGTGCATTCCAGAATATAGTATAGTTAAAAGTTACTTCTTTAAAATCCATAATATTTTACATATAAGCTGTAATAATCTTTAGAATTTGCTTCCTAGAGGTGACTGCTTATCTGTCCAATAATAGGACAAATCAAATTCTGGGTTTTTTTTTAAAAGCTGATAGTGGAAATTGTAATATATATAAAATATGCATAATTCCCATCTGATAACTCATTTATTTCAAGAAATAGTTGATATGGTAGATTAAGTAATGGTGAAATTGTTAATGTGAAAAGCACTGTCAGCATACACACACACAACACACACCCCCTTCATTTTGCAGAGGTAGAAACAACAGTGTGGTGATCCCTCTACTGGGAGTCTCACCCTATACCTTAGAGATTAGGAAGTCTATGCCAGCCCAGTATTTTATTACCTGAGATGAAGATTTATGATTTGAAGTGGAATGGCCTTTTCCTCTGCCCCACCGTCTGTATCTCACAAGAAAGACAAATGTGTGTTACTATAACAGAACCTCTTTCATAATAGTAAAGTGACTTATTTTTGCAAAATGTTTGTCCTGTATAAAGTTTCTAATATTTTGGGGAAAAAAGCTCAGAATATAATATTTACTAAGAATTTTCCTTAAGTTAGGAATTTGAAAATGTCATTAAAAAATAATACTTTTATAAGTTTATCACAACTCATTGAAGTGTTTGTTAACACTTGTTTAGATAGAAAAGAGAAATGACTGTAAGTGCAAAGGATTTTAAACATAAAATTGAAAACATATTTATCTTGCTATGGTAGGCTGATCCTTCTTCCTGTGGTAGGCTGATCCTTCTTGCTATGGTAGGCTGATCCTTCAGTGCCTCAGCTTGTACAATCTTACACTGGAAAGTGAGAACATAGCTGGGACTTCTGAATGCCAACATTTTTAAATCTACCTACTGCTAGTAACAAGCATTTATATACTATTAGTTTTTTACAATATATGGTTTTTAAGCTGTCCTGATTCTAGTTAGGTATGTGGTGATGCTAGTGGTAAAGAACCCACCTGCCAATGCAGGAGACATAAGAGACGCAGGTTCAATCCCTGGGTCAGAAGGATCCCTTGGAGGAGGGCATGGCAACCCACTCCAGTATTCTTGCCTGGAGAATCCCATGGACAGAGGAGCCCGCCAGGCTACGGTCCATGGGGTTGCAGAGTCAGACACAACTGAAGCAACTTAGCATGCACTCGTTGAAGAGACAGAAAACTTCTTTCTAAGTAAGAATATGGCTGTTGATTTTTGTTTTCATTAATTTTTTAGGGAAATAGGGGATCAGTGGCATTTGGCAATTCAAGAAGCAATTTTAGAAAAATGCAGTGATAATGATGGCATTGTTCACATTGCAGTAGACAAGAACTCTCGTGAGGTAAAGTAACTTTCACCATTGAATTCTACATTTTGAATTGTTGCTATTAAACTAAGACTATTTCTTTCTTCCTTTTTGTTTTCTTTTTAAAATATTACAGGGTTGTGTATATGTTAAATGTCTGTCTCCAGAATATGCTGGGAAAGCTTTTAAGGCATTGCATGGCTCTTGGTTTGATGGTAAGAAATTCGAATACTACAAACATTTTGAAAAGATAAATTATGGCTTACTGTTAAATTCCACCAGATTTTAAATTAAAGAATCTTAGGTTATCATTTGTAGAGTAATAATTTTAATTATTTTATTTGTGTTCATTTATCTTTTACCACGGTTTGTTTTCTATTAATATTAAGCACATTCATACAGATCTAAAATATTATTTTTATCTTACAACAGGGAAATTGGTTACAGTAAAATATTTACGACTAGATAGATATCACCATCGCTTTCCCCAGGCTCTTACTTGCAACACTCCCTTGAAGCCATCAAATAAACATATGAACTCTATGTCTCATCTTCGTCTTCGGACTGGCCTAGCCAATTCTCAAGGAGGTTCCTGAAAAGACTTCTTCCACTCCTAAGACTGTTCTTTACAGTAGGAAAATTCCTGTTTGGCTTCCTGTCTCCCTTTTTAAATGCTTTTTGTATGTAATATTTTTATTGAATACAGCTCTATTTGAACGTTCCAGAAATCTTAAGGTTCCAAAGGGACTTAGCAGTGAGGCAGCAATGCTGAGTAGATAGAGTAATTGTTTTGTTCAGTTTTTGGAGTTCAGTTAAGCCAATGCACTTAAAAGTTTTGCATGAGGAACATTGACCTTATTAAGCATTTTCAAATGTGATGGTTGTATTTTTGCACCAAGAAGTGTTTGAATAACCACACAAAAGCATGGGGAAAAGGCTTCTTGTTTTTCCATAATTTCCTGTAAACTGATATTGTGAATTTTTGTATTCAGTCACCTAAATAGTTCCTTACAGGCTAATGTGGTAAAACTGTTAATTTCCCAATTTAACCTTAGGTTTCTATTGCTTGTAAGAGATTCATTTGCTACAGCTGGAATATGGGAAAATCAGTTCGGGTTTAGTGGTTACATAAAAGTGTAAGTGGATGTTCATGTACTTAAACTGGCTTTTGTATATATGTATAAATGCTGGTGACGGCCAAAGTAGTCTGTTTTGTGAGGATGTCTGCATTAAAGCAGTAAAATAAGCTTCCTATTTTATTCATAATCTAATGTGTGTATATATATGTATGTGTATATATGTGTGTATGTATATATATATGTGTGTATGTGTATATGTGTATATATACACACACATATATACATATGGCTATACTATCATACAGATCAAACAGCCGAACACCTGGAAGTATTAGATACAAGTTTAAAATAACTTTTATAGGTTTTATATAAAAATGTCTGAGTATGATTTTGTGTGAAAGTTCCAATATCAGTTGTAATAGATTCAAATTTATGTGAGCAATAAAAAAGCAATTGGCAGATATTGGGAAACTATTTTGTGAAAAGCTGTATTTATTATAAATACTAGGGCTATGACATAGTACCGCTGGGATTAAGTCATTTTCCCAATCTATTTATAATTTAATGAAATGTTAGCTTCCCTGTTGTATGTCAAGTTTAAAACAGGGCACATTGTCGCAGCAAAATGTGTATTTGAAAAATTCCGTTTGCAATTTTGGGTTATGAAAGGTCGCAGTATATTAAATGCACGAGTGATGGTCACTTTGTGCCTGGGTATTTACTTTGTTTCAGTAAAGTTACTTTATTATGGTTTATGATTTCAGATTAAAATAGTTATGGAGCAAAGTTTACTTGTAGCAATTGGCTTTTTAAAAATAACCTGTTGATATATCATTGTCAGTCCAAATGAATATGTGAAAAAGCTGAAATTGTACCAATCTTGATTTTGTTTAAAGCTCAGTTTCCTTTTATTTAAAATTGTATATGTGTTAGGTTTGCAGCATGAACTTGCACAGTTAATGCACGTTTCCTGGTTAAGTAAACATGATGCACACTGTTCTGTAACAGAAAACCTTATTGTGCCTTACCTTTGTGCTTTTGTGGGCACCATGTTTATGAAGAATAAAAAATGATTTGTTACCTGAAGAGAATAAATTTTAAATTCTCAGTGTATGTCTCAGATGCTAACGTGTGAAAATATAAATATATATATAATATATATAATAACCAATCTTTCTGTATTTTATGTGCATCACAGTGATTTATCTGAGCTTAGTGACCCCATCTTGTGACCTGTTACAAGAGTGAATGTAAAAAAATAGTTGTGGCATTTTAAGAGGTCGCCTTTCAATGCATATGCATCTTTTTCTTGCTTCTAAAACATATTCCATGTAAGCATTGTACACTTATTATTGTAATATATACTATTATGCAGCTTATTTTACCTGAAACTGTTAAGCCGACCAAGATCCCTCCCTGCAAGACAGATGGGAATGTGTATAATAACTAGATATTTGAAAAGTTCTGAAGTTTGATGTAATCTGTTACTTGTCCTGTTTAAAAAAAGGAAAAAAATTCTAATTAAAAATTTATTAGGTTTTTTTTTAATGTGTCTTGGCTTTTAAAAAAATTTTTTTAAGTGCTCTGTGTGTTTATTATATTATTTTTAACCAGTGAAAGTAGATCCCTTTATTTTTAATCTTTTTGGGTATTTGTAAATATACATATGCTATAAAAGTGGATGAAAGTTAATTTTAACTTTCATCCATAAAGTTAATTTTCTTTATGAAAATATCTTTGTCTAACTTTCAAGTGTTTGGCTCAAAGTGGGGCAAGAATATAGATCAGATAGCACTGCTTGGTTTAGCTAAACATTTTTTCATAGCAAGACTTGCTCAAAAAAGGAAGCCATTCTTTCATACATTCTGGCTCAAACACTTTATCATAAATAGTCTGTGGTCTTGCTACTTTGAGTAGCGTTCCTTTAGATTTTTAGATGGTTTAATCAAGTAAAAAGAAGATTTAGTTGGTAGAATTTTATTGATTGCTAACAAATGTCAGGCACTGTTATTTGTTAGGAGTACAAAGATGAAAAAGACATGACACAATCTTCAAGATGGTCATAATCTAGAGGAAGAACATAGACAGCTTACTTAAAAGGTACTGTTGAAAATACAGTGAGTGAAGAAAGCAGAATAAATTCTGGGAGTATAGAGAGGTACCTTATGTATCTTAATAGTTGGAAAAGATACCAGGACAGATCAAGTATTAATAACATTAGACACTTTTGAATTAGTATAGATACAGTGATACGTCTCTTTTCACCTGAGCTCTCAGGGAAGCTTCTATTCTTGTGATGAGCTCATAAAAATTAATGTGTGGAACCTGAGTTACTACAAAATCCATTTTCATGCTCACTGGTGTGCAGATTCTTGAATATCCTTGTGAATATTGAAGCCTCTTATTGAACTTTGTTATATTTTGTGTGCTATTCACTATTTGGATGACAAGTTGTAATTTCCAAGTGAACAATGTCTTGAAGTATCATATGCCCAGAACATTTCCTTTAATCATATTGACCTTACAATTTTCATTCCTTGCTCCTGGTGACATTACATTACTATAGGTCACCTACATGGCGGCTTCACCCTTTTTCCCTAGACTTATCTCATCAAGTCACTTCTTCAGATGACTCAACAAAGAATGTAAATCAAGCAGAGTTTTGGCAGCCACTCTTGAAAAGGGTGTTCAAGAACAGGTATTTAATTGAAAATTAGAAACCATTAGATGTGGTCTAAAGAAACTGTCCATAACGCTCATTCTACTGGCCTAGTGAGCATGACTAGCTACTCCCTTTAAGTCTCACTGGAGAAACTTTATGACTAGAAATACATCCTGATGGTAGATTTCTATACCTAAGAATCTCTGCTTAGGGCAGCAGGAGAGACTCATTTTGTTGATTCTTAGACTTTAAAACCAGTAGAACCTGAGTACTTTAGATTTACTGTTTCTTGCATAGGTGGACATTGGAGACCTGCACATGCTCCTTAAAGTTGGAAAGAAGGCCATCTAGGTATAGAAAGATCCATATAGTGAAAGCTATGGTTTTTCCAGTAGTCATGTATTGATGTGAGAGTTGGACCATAAAGAAGGCTGAGCACAGAAGAATTGATGCTTTTGAACTGTGGTGTTGGAGAAGACTCTTAAGAGCCCCTTGGACTGCAAGAAGATCAAACCAGTCAATCCTAAAGGAAGTTAGCCCTGAATATTCAATAACAATGCAGCAGCTTTATTATACATCATTATACAACAGACAAATTCAAAATCTATTTGGCTTAGGAATTTTACTAAAAAGATAGCTAGCCCAGAGATAAGAAAACAGCAACTGAAAAAGGCAAAAATTGTTCATTTTTAAAATTATAGTTGATTTACGTCATTGTGTTTCAGGTGTACAGCAAAATGATTCAGTTATACAAACCAGTCAATCCTAAAGGAAATAATTCCTGAATATTCATTGGAAGGACTGATGCTGAAGCTGAAGCTCCAATACTTTGGCCACCTGATGCAAAGAGTCAACTCATTGGAAAAGACCCTTATGCTGGGAAAGATCGAAGGCAGGAGGAGAATGGGGCGACAGAGGATAAAATGGTTGGATGGCAACACTGACTCAATGGACATGAATTTGAGCAAACTCTGGGAGGTGGTGAAGGACAGGGAAGCCTGGCGTGCTGCATTCCATGGGCTCGCAGAGTCGGACACAACTGAGCGACTGAACAAGGCAAGAGAACACATGAAAAAGACAGATTGAAGAGAAACAACCTAGTGCGTGTATAAACCTCACACAGTTTCTCATGGTGGAATTACTGAGTACAAGACTATATAGAGACATGAAAGGTAGGTGATGGTCAGTTCATGGAACACGCAGGTTATATTATGAATTTGGATGAAGGTCGTTAAAGGGAGATCGGCTGAGGATTTGTTGGGCTGAAAAATGGAGAAAGGATTTGAAAAATATCCAAGAGATAAAATGGGAAGGACTTAATTGGATATTGAGAGAGAAATTGGTGTCCAGTTTTCTAATATAGGAATTCTAATCCAATATTTGGAGAATAGGTGATAAGTGAGAAATTGGATGGGAAAGATGATTAATTGAATTTTTTGATATGTTGAGATTGGGATGGCTATGGAATATCCAGGTGGACATCCCTAGTAGGTGATTAGATTTTCAATTCTGAGGTATTCTGAGAAAAATCTGAGCTGGAGATAGATACAATTTGCAAGTTAAAACCACAGAGGTGAATTAGATGACCGAGAGAGAGAGGGAGTCCATATAGAGACAGAACTTTCGTTTAATCCCAATTCTGCCATATATAGCTATTTGACCCTTCTGTGGCAGTTTGGGTTGGGGTGAGATATTAAAATTCTGAAACAAATTAAGAGGGTAGAATTTGAAAAGGTCTTTGAATGGAGTGATGTTGAAAGAGAAATTTGGTATAACACATTTCTAGCTTGGGCAACCGGTTAGATGGTGTTGACATTCCCTAATTATGGATGGGGATGCGGGGAGGGGAGCCAGATGCTAGTCAGGATACTAGATAAGACTTTCCAGAATTGTAAGAGTTAGGCTAAATAGTCCTTCTGACTTTTCTTTTTCTAGTGTAGGACGCTGTTGGAGGAAAGGTGACAGGGACAATCTATCACCCTTGAGACTCTCTCCAAAAAACAGAATTGTTAACTTCCACAAGGTTCTAGCATTGTCTATGATTGTCTAAGAGTGATTGAACATTTTCCTGATTGTAGAAAATGAGATGTTGAGTATATCTGTAAACCTATGACTATTGAAAGAAGGAATAAATACAAAAGTTGGTTTTTAAATAGGATTGTTTGTAAATAGTTTGCCACGCACTCATGACCAAGAACTCGTTTGTTGCTGTATATTATACCCTTATAAAGCCTTTGTAAGCTAGTCAGGTTTTATAGACCTGAAAACCATTTTTTTTCCCTTGGTGACTTCATTTCTCCTTTGATTTATTGAGCTAATTAAAAAACATAACTTTAAAGGGCAGTTTTAGTTTAATAGTTCCAAGTGCTACAATACTTCCTTTTACTTAAAAAAAAATTAATGTGGATATTTTGAGATTTCATTGACTTTATTTACTACTGAGTAATAGCTAAAGCTCAAGTTGGCCTGTCTTTCTCTAGACCAGTGCTGTATGATACTTAATATAATGTCAACCATGTATAATTTTAAAATTTCTGATGGCCACATTGTAGAAAGTAAAAAAACAGGTGAGATTAATCTTAATACATTTTATTTAACCTTATATATCCAGGATATTATGATCTCAATATGTAATAAAAGTTTTTATTAATTATTTTTTACGTGCTTTGACATCTAGAATATAGATTATGTCTACAGCTAGGGTGACCCTGTGTTGTATAACTTACAGTACTAAAACTTGTACAGATGGTCACCTTATTTATAGCCCATCTTTCAGATGCTACATTTTCACTGAAAACGTTTGATCTATATTTAGGTTTCATAAAATCTGCAGTTTGAAAAGTTTATTCATATACCCAGTTTCTTCCAAAGAGACTTAAAAATGTTCCTATAACTAAATCAGGTATCAGTTGTTAAATTTACATTAATTCAAATTAAAAACTTCAGTTCTTCAGTTGTCCCAGCCACATCCTAAGTGCTCAGTAGCTACATGTAGCCAGTGATTACCATGTAGACAGTGCCAGTTTAGACAACCTGTACGTTCCTAGCTAAATCCTAGTACTCAGCCAGCCACTGTGCTACAGCTAAACTGCACTGCTTGCCCTTCCCCTTCGTACTTAACTTTTGCTTGATGCTGACTTTACTGGCATTGGTGCTATTCTTTTTGCCTGAAACATGCTTCATTTCCTTCTATATACTCAAATGTTGCTCCTCTTCCAGGAAGTGTTATTTTTTGCCCTTGGGTTGGAACTAATTTCTATCCTTTGCATTCCTGAAGTATTTGATTTCACTTGTCTTGTGGTTTTGGCAGTTTCTGTCTTGTGTTCTAATATTCATTAATCTGTTGTAGTTTGGATTCTGTCCTTATTACCCCTCTGAAATCACTCTTTAGGGATCACCACAAACTTCCTTTTACCAAATTCTAGAGTCATTTCTATGTCCTCACCTTTCTTGAACTCAGCACTAACTAATACAGCTGATCATTACCTCTGATTTTACTTAAAAATTTTTATTACGAAGCAATTCACACACACTAGAATATATATGAAGGCTTCCCTGGTGGCTCTGCAATGCAGGAGATGTGGATTCGATCCCTGGGTTGGGAAGGTCCCCTGGAGAAGGAAATAGCTACCCACTCTTGTATTCTTGCCTGGAGAATCCTCATGGACAGCTGGCAAGCTACAGTCCATGGGGTCACAAAGAGACATGACCAAGCGACTTAACACTTTGACTTTCACTTAGGAAGTGTATATTTTACTTACATTTTGAAGTACAACATCATTTAAAAAGTAGAACATTAACTTTGAAGTGCCTCAGTGTCTAGGAGAAGGCAATGGCAACCCACTCCAGTACTCTTGCCTGGAAAATCCCATAGATGGAGGAGCCTGGTAGGCTGCAGTCCATGGGGTCGTGAAGAGCTGGACACGACTGAGCGACTTAGCAGCAGCAGGAGCAGCAGCAGTGTCTTTAATACTTCTCTATCTTTCCTAACTTCCGGATGACAACTGTCTGAATTTTGTATCAATAAATCTTTTATTTTTCATTATAAGTTTACCACATGTTTATGTGTCTCTATAAGTACAGTATTTCCTGCTTTTGGCTTTTCTGTGAATAGAATCAAATTATATGTATACTTTAGTGACTGTTTTTGCTCAACTTCGTTTTTGAGATTCATCTGTATAGATGCATGTAGCTATCACTCATCGTCATGGCTATATAGCATTCTATTACAAAATGCATACCATGATTTATCCATTCAACTATGGACATTTAGATTATTTTTAGTTTTTTTATTATTATAATCAAGGTAGTTATGAACATTTCTTCTTGGACATGTTTCCAGCTGCATGCATTCAAGTCTTCTAGGTCATTGAGACTCAAGAAATATGATTCTTCAATTAGCAGTATAAACATTACTTGTGTTAGTCCAAGCAGATTTGGGGCCCCACTCTAGACACTGAATCAGAAATTTTGAGTTGGGGCCTGGTACTCTGTTTTAAGGGCTTCCCTTGTGGCTCAGGTGTTAAAGAATCTGCCTGCAATGAGGGAGACCTGGGTTTGATCCCTGGTTTAAGAATATCCCCTGGAGAAGGGAAAGGCTACCCACTTCAGTATTCTGGCCTGGAGAATTTGGGTCACAAAGAGTTGAACACGACTGAGTGACTTTTACTCACTCTGTTTTAATAAATCCTCCAGATGATGCTGGTGGCATACCGAAGTTTGAGAACCATTGATCTAAAGGTACCCTTTGTGAGATTAATTTGTACCTTCTGATTATGATTTTTGGCTTCCATATTCTTTTTGAAATACTTTTTAATATTTTTTTCCCATGACACTTGAGTACTCCTGATGAGGAAATGATTTACAACTGATGAGGAAATGATTTACAACTAAGGGACTAGACTGAAAAATCACAAAGCCCATCAGTGTGTTCTACAGTGACGCTCTCAAGGCTCTGGCAAAGCCATAAACTGAAACAGTTTTCTTTTATGATAAAGTCAGCCTGCTCAAAGACAGTCTAGCTGCCAATTAATCAGTTTATTAAAAAACTGTATAAACAAGACTTAACTGTTTCTAAACTGTCTGCAATTTGTTCCCTCCCTTTCCCCACATTTTGCACATTTTTTTGTCTTTTTTTATGCTTTGATAAGTTTTTGATTACCTCATGTGACTAAATCTGCATATAAGTAACTAATTAAATATTTCTGAGTATCCTTTCACACACCACAATTCTGTTACTGTTTTTTTTCTCCTACTTAACTGGTTACTCTTTTTCAGTCTCCTCTGCCAGCTCCATCCCCTTTACTCAGTCTTTTAATATTACAGTGCCCTGGGCCATAGTGTAAGCTCCTCTGCTATTCTCTATCTAGATACTTGCTCTAAATAGTCCTGTTTTATGGTTTAGTTACTAATACGTGTCCGACTCTTACAACCCCATGGACTGTAGCCTACCAGGCTCCTCTGTCCATGGGATTCTCCTGGCAAGAATATTGGAGTGGGTTGCCATTTCCTTCTCCAAGATAGTCCTACATGGGCCTAATAAATGACACAAATTTTTATCTGCAGCCTTGACTCCTCCCCTAGGTCTAGACTTGTTTTTTCAGCTCAGTACTTGATATCTCCATTTGGATGACTAAAGGTTTTTCACCTTTTACATACCAAAACAAAACACTGATTTCCATGCCTAACTGCCTCCAAACTTATTATTCTAGTCTTTCCTTTCTCCATAAATTACATACATCTTAAACTGAAAACCTAAGAGTTATCCTTTATTTCCTCTTTTCTTCCTCAATTACCACATTCAGTTAGTCTTTTCAGCTCTTCCATATCTATCTAATCTCCTGTCTATCCATTCTCTTGATGCCATCATTTATGTCTTGCCTGGATGGCTATAAAAGCTTCCTAAGCTGGTTTCCTTGTTCCCTGCCCAGCAACAGTTAATGTGACATGCAGGAATCAAAGTTGTCTTCAGAAACATGTATCAGAACATGACATTCCCTAAAACAAAATCTTGCAATGATTCCCACTGCATTTCAAATAAAATCCATTTATTTTATCATGGCCTTCAAGGCCCTCTATATACTGGACTATGCCCATCTTTTCAACTATTTCTCCTATCATGCCTCAGCTTTCTCCACTCATTCTGGTTTACTTTCTCCCCCTCTGATACACAGCTTACCTTCGGGCCTTCATACTTGTTTTGTCTGGAATTCTGTTCCCGGGCCTAGATCTTTACGTTTGATGAAGTCCAATTTACTATTTTGTCATTGTTGTTGCTTGTGTTTTGTTGCCTAAGCCTTTGTATAATCCTAGATCATGATAATTTGTTTTCTTCTAAGAGTTTTTTTATTTTTCCTGTCATGTTTAGGTCACTGATCCATTTTGAGCTACGTTTTACATACAATGAGAGGGTAGGGGTCCAGCTTCATTGTTATATATGTGAATATCTGTTTTGGATGTCCTGGCAACATTTGTTGAAAAGACTGTTCTTTGCTCCTCTTGAATTATCTTGTCACTCGTGCTGAAAATTAGTTGACAGTAAAAGTGAGTGTTTAGACCCCCATAGAGCCAGGGAGGCACCAGCTGCCCCACGGGGCGGAGGCCGAGTCCACAGTGTGAGGGAGTCCCCGGCCCCTCTGCGCCTATGTCTGGCAGAGCCGGTGTGAGATGAAGAGACAATCCTTCCCAGCCACTGGGATCATCAAGAGTTTTGGCCGGACCTTCAAGCACACACCGAGATAGGAGCCAGACAAAAAGCACAGACTATGGTGCTGAAACAGATTAATAAGAAACTTAGTAATTTGGCCCGTGACCCTCCAGCACAATGTTCTGCAGGTCCAGTTGGGGATGGTATGTTCATAGGCAAGCCATAATTATGGGACCTAATGACAGCCCATGTCAAGGTGGTGTATTCATTTTCCTTCAGACTACCCCTTCAAACCACCTAAGGTTGCATTTACAATAAGAATTTATCATCCAAATATTAATAGTAATGACAGCATTTGTCTTGATATTCTAAGATCACAGTGGTCTCCTGCTTTAACTATTTCTAAAGTTCTTTTATCCATTTGTTCACTGCTATGGGATCCAAACCCATATGACTCCCTAGTGCCAGAGATTGCCCGGATCTATAAAACAGACGGAGATAAGTACAACAGAATATCTCAGGAATGGACTCAGAAGTATGCTGTGTGATGCTACCTTAAAGTCAGAATAACCTGCATTATAACTGGAGTAAACTTTAAATTACTATTCCTTTTTTGATTTTCTTATCTGGCTGCTCCCCTATCAGACCTCATCTTTTTTAATTTTATTTTTTATTTACCTCCCTTCATTCATTCACATGGTCATCTGAGAAGACTTAAGTTCTTCCAGCTTTGAACAATAACTGCTTTTAGAAACTGTAAAGTAGTTATAAGAAAACAGTTGCCCAAGATTCAGAATTTTTTAAAAAATGGAGCATGTGTATTATGTGGCCAATGTCTTCACTCTAACTTGGTTATGAGACTAAAACCATTCCTCACTGCTCTTACATGCTGAAGAATCATCTAAGAGGGAGGAAGATGGATGCTGAGTTGTCACATCAAAGGAAGCAGCATTATTTAGCAGCATCCATTCTTGTTTAAGCCTTCCACTGTTAGAGATTTGAGGTTACATGGTATACTTTATGCTCATAACTGATGTGGCTACAGAATTGGTATTGAATTTATAGTATCAGCAGAACAGAAAATGTGATGTATTTTATGTATGTCAATAAAGGAATGACCAGTTCTGGTTCTACAGAGAATGGAAATTAGAAGTCAAACACCCTTTGTATTCCAAAATAAGGTCTCAGAACATTTTGTTATTTTCATTTAAATTGTTAGGAGGCTTGGAGTTACTAGTTAATCTATCTTCCAGTATACTGTTTAATATAGCAGAGAATAAATGATGCAAGTTGTCAATGGAGGAGTGACCAGCTATTAGCTCTGCTAGAAACTGATTTATTTTTCTTCAATAAAATTACGTAAACAAATGAGTTAGCTGCCTGGATTAATCAGTATGGGAAACAATCTTTTGTAAGTACAAGGCTGTTTTTTGTATGTACTTTTGGGATTTGCCTCGTTGTTTGACATCAAATGATGTAAAGTTCAAGACAGTAAATATTTTGCCATGTTCAGTTAAAAGTATGCAGTCTGTTACAAGTTGACATATTGATTGCTGGATCTATACAGAATCAATAAGCTATTGAGATAGTGTAGCTTTAGTATGCTGCACATGATACTGGTAGCCAGGGAGTTCATAGATGGGCTTGGAACCCAGCAGTTTTACAAAGTACATATGGAGTTTAAGAAATTTATTTTCCAGGTGCAATCCCTGTATAATTAAATTTTTTCTTCACCTTGCACACTTGACAGCTGAAAAGACCATAACATGGAAGTGACAATGGGTCAAAATTTACAAAATAAAGTACTCTTTTGGTGTGGGAGTTGACATGAGGCTATGTTGAAGTGACTACCTATGTGGGATATGAGTTTTTTTAGTGGATTGAATATCCATTAAAATGAATTTGTTCAGCCATTTATGTTAATGAGTATGTAAGTGCAACAGATACCACTTCAGGTGACTTAGTTCAGTTCAGTCTCTCAGTAATATCCAACTCTTTCAACCCCGTGGACTGCAGCACGCCAGGCCTCCCTGTCCATCACCAACTCCTGGAGTTTACTCAAACTCATGTCCATTGAGTCGGTGATGCCATCCAACCATCTCATCCTCTTTCATCCTCTTCTGCCTTCAGTATTCCCCAGTATCAGGGTCTTTTCCAATGAGTCAGTTCTTTGCATCAGGTGTCAAAGTATTAGAGTTTCAGCTTCAGCATCAGTCCTTCCAATGAATATTCAGGACTGATTTCCTTTACGATGGACTGGTTGGATCTCCTTGCTGTCGAAGGGAATTTCAGGAGTCTTCAACATCACAGTTCAGAAGCATTAATTCTTTGGCACTCAGCTTTCTTTATAGTCCAACTCTCACATCAGTACATGACTACTGGGAAAACCATAGCTTTGACTAGACAGACCTTTGTTCTCAAAGTAATGTCTACTTTTTAATATGCTGTCTAGGTTTATCATAACTTTTCTTTCAAGGAGCAAGTGTCTTTTAATTTCATGGCTGTGGTCACCATCTGCGGTGATTTTGGAGCCCAAAGAAGTAAAGTCTGTCACTGTTTGCATTGTTTCCCCATCTATTTACCATGAAGTGATGGGACCAATGCCGTGATCTTAGTTTTCTGAATGTGGAGTTTTAAGCCAACTTTTTCACTCTCCTCTTTCACTTTCCTCAAGAGGCTGTTTAGTTCTTCTTCACTTTCTGGTATAAGTGTGGTGTCATCTGCATATCTGAGGTTATTGTTATTTCTACTGGCAATCTTGATTCCAGTTTGTGCTTCATCCAGTTCAGCATTTCTCATGATGTACTCTGCATATAAGTTAAATAATCAGGGTGACAATATACAGCCTTGACATACTTGGAACCATTCTGTTGTTCCATGTCCAGTTCTAACTGTTGCTTCTTGACCTGCATACAGATTTCTCAGGAGGCAGGTCAGGTGGTCTGGTATTCCCATCTCTAAGACTTTTCCACAGTTTAATTCAACAAATAATGTATGAGACATGTGAGGAAAACTTTTCTAAAACAGATCAAAGAAAATAAATGGAGATAATCATCTTTCCTTGATAGAAAGACTGAATATAGCAAATAGGCTCCCTAATTCTTCCTAAAGTAGTGAAAAAGTTTAATGCAATTCCAGTAAAGGTTTCCATAGATTTATTGGGTTGGTGCAAAAGTAATTGTGGTTTTGCATTGTTGAACTTTGCTGTTCAACAGTGCCATTTAAGAATGTATTCGGATACATTCTTAAATGTGGTTATTTTATACATCATTTTATTGAACATTTCTTGCTTCATGTTTTTTTGCTAATGACTTATTGCTGTTTATTTTATATTTGTTTTAGACTAGGGAAATGATGTCTAAAAGCAAAAGACAAAAAGCGAATTTGAGCGATTTTCTTATTTGAGTTCAAAATGTGTCATAAAGCACCGGAGATAACTCACAACATAAACAATACATTTGGCCCAGGAACTGCTAACGAACATACAATGCAGTGTGGTTCAAGTTTAGCAAAGGAGACAAGAGCCTTGAAGACAAGGAGTACAGTGGCTGTCCATTGGAAGTTGACAATGACCAATTGAGAGAGAGAAGTTAACAAAGAACTCAACATCGAGTATTCTACAGTCATTCAGCATTTGATGCAAATTGGAAAGTTGAAAAAGCTCAGTAAGTGGGTCCTGTGTGAGCTGACCAAAAATTAAAAAAATTGTTGTTTTGAAGTGTTATCTACTCTTACTCTGTGCAACAGCAATGAACCATTTCTTGATCTGATTGTGACATGGGACAGAAAGTGGATTTTATACAACAACCAATGCCAAACCACTCAGTGATTGGACCAAGAAGAAGCTCCAAAGCACTTCCCAAAGCCAAACTTGCACCATAAAAAGGTTATGGTCACTGGTGGTCTGCAGACTGTCTGATCCACTACAGCTTTCTGAATCCTGGCGAAACCATTACCTCTGAGAAGTATGCTCAGCAAATCAGTGAGATACACCAAAACTGCAACACTTGCAGCCAGCATTGGTCAACAAAAAGGACCCAATTCTTCTCCACAACAGCAACAGCACCCTACCACACATCATACAACCAGTGCTTCAAAAGTTGAACTAATTGGGCTACAAAGTTCTGCCTCATTCACCGTAGACCTGACCTCTCACCAACTGACTACCACTTCTTCAAGCATCTCAACAACTTTTTGGAGGGAAAATGCTTCCACAACCAGCTGCTGCTGCTGCTGTTGCTAAGTTGCTTCAGTCGTGTCTGACTCTGTGCGACCCCATAGACGGCAGCCCACCAGGCTTCCCCGTCCCTGGGATTCTCCAGGCAAGAACACTGGAGTGGGTTGCCATTTCCTTCTCCAATGCATGAAAGTGAAAAGTGAAAGTGAAGTCACTCAGTCGTGTCCAACCCTTAGCGACCCCATGGACTGCAGCCTACCAGGCTCCTCTGTCCATGGGATTTTCCAGGCAAGAGTACTGGAGTGGGGTGCCATTGCCTTCTCCATCCACAACCAGCAGGAGGCAGAAAATGCTTTCCAAGGGTTCGTTGAATCCCGAAGCACAGATTTTTATGCACAGAAATAAACTTATTTCTCATTAGCAAAAATGTGTTGATTGTAATGCTTCCCATTTTGATTAATAAAGATGTGTTTGAGCCTAGTTATAATGATTTAAAATTCATGGTCCAAAACCACAATTACTTTACTAGTAAATTAATGTCTTGGGATTGTAAATGAATTTATAGAAAATCAGCTGGAAGGAATAACAAAGATATTAAATTATTGAATTAAAATATGATTAATAAGGAGAGATTGGCATCAGATGTTAAAATTAAATCTGTGTTAACATTGTTACACAGTTATATAGTCAGACAACTAATGCTTTGAAACAGGTACTTATCAGTGCATAACTGATACTAGAATGTCACTTAAATCTATTTGATGCTGCTGCTGCTGCTGCTAAGTCACTTCAGTCGTGTCCGACTCTGTGTGACCCCATAGATGTCAGCCCACCAGGCTCTCCCACCCCTGGGATTCTCCAGGCAAGAACACTGGAGTAGGTTGCCATTTCCTTCTCCAATGCATGAAAGTGAAAAGTGAAAGTGAAGTTGCTCAGTCGTATCTGACTCTTAGGGACCCCATGGACTACAGCCTACCAGGCTCCTTCATCCATGGAATTTTCCAGGCAAGAGTACTTGAGTGGGGTGCCATTGCCTTCTCCGTAAATGTATTTAAGGGGGACCAAATTTTCATAAGTAGTTTCACTAGAACTTTTAACTTGAAATTTTTTGCTAAGACTACAAAAAAACCTTACTTTCTTATAGTTAACTTATATTTTAACTCTTAGAAATGTTTTTTGACAAAACCATTAGAAACATGGAATGATAATCTTCACTTCATGTTGGCTGTTCCATAATTGAATCATTTTACAAAACATCCCAGATTTCATCCATTTTTGTAAGAGTATCTTCTAGTCAAATCTTGTATCTTTGACCTTTTGTTCTTGTCAACTTTAATAGCTAGTTGGACTGATTGACACAGTCTATGGCTCTGCTCATGGCTTGAACAGTTTCCCATCATCTATATCAATTTCATGAAATGCTACATATTTTGTGAGACTTGCAAGTTCTCTTCATAGTCAATTTTCATTGCACTTGCATTGTATTTTTGAATGACAATCTGTAAGACAGTGGCAAACACAGACATTAACACAGGAGGTACTATGAAGCAGGAAAGAATGTTTGAGAAAGGGTTGTTTTCTCTTTTTTTTTTTTGGCTACACTGTCCAGCTTGTGGGACCTCATTTCCTCAACCAGGGATTGAACCTGTGCCCTTCAGCAGTGTATACATGGAGTTCTAACCACTGGTTGTTGTTTAGTTGCTAAGTCATGTCTGACTCTTGTGACCCCATGGACTGTAGCCTGCCAGGTTCCTCTGTCCATTGGATTCTCCAAGCAAGAATACAGGAGTGGATTACCATTTCCCCCTTCAAGGGATCTTCCTGACCCAGGGATCGAACCTGTGTCTCCTGCATTGGCAGGCAAATTCTTCACCACTGAGCCACCTGGGAAGCCTCCCACCATGCTTTAATAACATGGAAAAATCAAAATCACTTTCCTTGGTTTTCCCCAAAGGCAGCTGAATATACTTAAAACACTATTTAGGGACTTCCCTGGTGGCCCAGTGGATAGGAATCTACCTGCCAATGCAGGGATCACAGGTTTTATCCCTGGTCCAGGGGAACTCCACATGCTCTGGAGCAACTAAGTCTGGGCCACAACTGAGACCACGTGCTGCAATTACTGAAGTTCGTGCCCCCAGTGCCTGTGCCCTGATCCAAGAAAAGCCACCACAGTGAGGAGCCTGTGCACTGCAACTAGAGAAGTTCTGTGAGCAGTAACGAAGACCCGGCACACCCAGAAATAAATAAATAAATAAATATATTACTGGGTTATAAAACAGAACCTTATATATGAAGATAAGTGGAATAAATATTACCCTATGAAATTTACATGTTTGTAGAAGTATGCTATTTTCATTGTATGTAGAAAAAAATAAAGTTCAGTTGAACTTTCATATGGATTTGAACTGCATGGGTCCACTTATGCTCAGATTTTTTTCAATAGTAAGAACTACAGTACTACCTGATTCATGACAGGTTAAATTGGCCAATGCAAAACCACAGATACTGAGGAATCAAATATAGGTAGGGTTGATTATAAGTTATACTTGTATTTTTGACTGCACAGAGGATCACCACCCAAAACCTGTGTGATTCACGGGTGAACTGTACATCATAAAGTATATCATATTCTAATATTCGAGAAATTGGTAAGAAAATTACTATTTACCTGGAGTAATTTTTAAAGATATGCCTTGAAAATTTTAATATTCCACTCACCTAGGAGCTAGAACCTGATTCAAAAATAACCAGTTTTCAAAAAAAAAAATTCACAGGGTTAAAACTATGGAAAGATTAATCACTGATGACTCATGAAGCAACTCAGAATCTTGAAGTGCCTCATTTCAAAACTTATTGTAAATCAAAAATTACAGTTATTTGAGTTCCCTGTAAAGGTCATGAAAGATGTGTTATTTATACTCATGTATTTTCCTGTAATCTTTCCACCTCTTATGGGCATATAGAAAATAAGAGTTTAAAACTTATCCTCTGCAGTTGGAAAGTAGACACGAAAATTACTCTGGTTGCTTAAATCAGGGCAAGATCTATGGAAGACCTGTCTTAGAATCATTTGGGATGCTTGTTAGAAATGCAGATTTCTGAATCCCTCACCAGACCTGAATCACTGTATGTAGGAGAGCTCTCAGGATAGTAACAAGTTCTCCAGGTATTCTCATATTTAAGTTTGAGATCCATTGCCACATGACTTCTGGATCTGAGATATCAACCTTGAGAGCACAAAAATAATTCCTCCCATAAATGTTGATACAGGGGAAAAGTGACATTAAAATGGGTGTGCTACTTCCCACAGAGTATAATAAGAACAGGAAATAATATGTTCTGCCATCAGATGAAAGGAATTTTAGAGGCAAAGTTGAAAATAGTTAAGAGCTATTTCATTCTTTGTTATACTAATAAGATCATTGCTTACATAATGTATAGATTTTTCAATGTATTTTTCCTTATTGATGTTAAGTGACATGAAATTAGCTGAGCCTCATTTGATTCCTTTGGAAAATGTTTTTGTTCATGTTTTGCTTTTACTTTAAACACTCAGATGTATCTTTAGGAGTTCTTTCCACTAAATATCTTGAGTTTTCAGAGCTACGGTTGTGATACATGTTTTCATTAATGCTAGCCATTTTTACTTGTAATCCCAGTTGTAATTGTTACCAGTGGGAACTGAATAAAATGGTTTTTATGGGACTTCCCTGGTGATCCAGTGGTTAAGTATCTGCCTTGCAATGCAGGGAACATAGGTGCAGTCTCTGGGGAACTAAGACCCCACATGCTACAAAGCAACTAAGCCCACACACTGCAACTCCTGAGCCTGGCTCCAGAGCTTCAAGGCCCAACTAGATAGTCCCTGTGCCCACTGCAGTGAAGGACACTGCAAACGCAACCAAGATGAGGCAGCAATATATCCATACACACACACACACACACATACGTATAATGGTTTTTGCTACTGCTAAGTCACTTCAGTCGTGTCCAACTCTGTGCGACCCCATAGACGGCAGTCCACCAGGCTCCTCTGTCCCTGGGATTCTCCGGGCAAGAATACTGGAGTGTGTTGCCATTTCCTTCTCCAGTGCATGCATGCATGCATGCTAAGTTGCTTCAGTCATGTCCAACTCTGTGCGACCCCATAGATGGCAGCCCACCAGGCTCTCCTGTCCCTGGGATTCTCCAGACAAGAACACTGGAGTGGGTTGCCATTTCCTTCTCCAATGCATGAAAGTGAAAAGGGAAAGTGAAGTCACTCAGTCGTGTCCGACTCCTAGTGACCCCACAGACTGCAGCCCACCAGGCTCCTCCGTCCATGGGATTTTCCAGGCAAGAGTACTGGAGTGGGTTGCCATTGCCTTAGAAGGAACTAAATTTTTTTCTTTTTCTTTTTACACAACTGTGTAAAGTTAAGTGGCTAATAGTTTTCATTTGGTCAATTTGTTTTCTTTGTGAGAGTTGAACACACTTAATTCTTCCTTAATCATCCCCCAACTTCCCCTTCTAAACCTTGCGTTTGCTCCCCCAGCCCCCCACCCCCCACTGCTGCTGTGCTGTGTTCAGTTGTGTCCCACTCTTTGCAACCCTATGGACCCACCAGGCTCCTCTGTCCATGGGATATCCAGGCAAGAATACTGGATTGGGTTGCCATTTCCTACTCCAGGGGATTGTCCCGACCCAGGGATTGAACCCACGTCTCCTGCATTGGCAGGCAGATTCTTTTACCACTGAGCAACCTGGAAAGGCTGCTTTTTGTTTTTTCTATAGGAGTTGAATGTACATGAATTCTTCCTTAACTGTCTCCAATCTTCCCCTTCAAACCTCAAACTCCTCCTCCCAGGCCCAGTTTAAAAAGAATCAGTCAACAACATTTACTGAGCATTCATCACACCATGGGGGATCACAAAAGAAGAATCTAGGCTCCTTTTCTAAGTTCTCTATCACTGATAAGAGTTCAGTCGATATCCAAATCCTGCCTCTATTACTCCCAAATTTGCAAGACTCACTTTTGCTCAGGGGCAGTCATGGACCAGTCATGAGGTTTGGCCTTATTTGCCTCCACCTGTCTTCTCCAAAACGCTCTCCAGAGGTATGGGCTGTGGGCTTTTTGTGGTCTCCAGTTTCACGGGGGGCCGTTCTTGGGTACTGTTGATCATCAGTTGTGAATCCTAGTCTGCCCCATATCTGCAAAAGTGGATTGAAACCAGACCTCTTTCTCCTTGCTATCATGACTTTTCAGCCTCCACAGAGTGAGACACTAGGACCTAGTAAAGATAATTTCAGGACAAAATTACAAAGTAGGAGAGAGAAGGGTTAAACTTCGGCAGCTCTGTTTTGGATTTTCACCTGCATTACCCAGGAGAGAAAACCTTAGAGGTCTTAAGCTTTTAGATGGAGAAAGTCACCTTGAATGCTCCTGGCTTTGGGTTTGTAACACCACTTCAAATAGATTTCCTGCTTTGAATCTTTCAACTGTTCCTACTTTTACTTGAAAGGGACCTTGTTGTCTAAACTTCTTCCTTCCCACTCATACCACACACTGTCCAGTCAAGACAGACCAGGGGTTTGGGCTGCATAGGGAAAAACTCCCTGGCCCAGTCTCACGTGCACATGGTTGTGTGTGTGTGTGTGTGTGTAGGAGATGATGGATGGACTGTGGGTTCAGGAAATGATGGATGGACTGTCGGTTCTCCAATTCACGTTTCTTATTCAATGTTCTCTCCAGGGCAACTGTAAGCCTGTGGCTGTTTCGCTGATTAGCCCGTACCTTAAACACACACACATGTGCGTACACATTCACATAGATTGTACTGCATAGTACAAAACTCATATATTGAGAATAGAGTATAGCCACAATATTAGTAACTTTCCTGTCTGGAAAACAAATAGGTCTGTAACGAACCGTTTCATATATTTATTGATCTCTTTAGGATCTGTAGAGCAGCTGGAACTAGCTCTATATGACTCTCTTCATTTCATAGTGGTCACGCTGCCCAAGTTTTTGTTGTTGTTTCAGAATATGCCTCAGAAACATGGGGATTAGGGTAGCAATAAGTTCACCAGTTTCTCTCTAAGATTGCCAGACATAGCAAATAAAAATAAAGGATGCATAGTTAAAATGGAATTTCAGATAAACCATGAATAATGTTTTAGTGTAAGTATGTGCCATGGAATATTTAGGATATACTAAACAATTATTTGGTGTTTATCTAGAATTCAAAAATCTGGGCATCCTGTGTTTTTTTATCTGGCACTTCTTTTCTTATCATATCTCCTTGTTCATCTCTCGTCTCACAGCTACCGTCTTAGACTAGGGGCTCTCATTACCTCAAGCTTGGGTTTCTGCATCTGCCTGGGTTGCCTTCCCAACACTGCTCTCCTCTACTGATCTATCCCATAGCCTGCTACACACTAAAAGTTTTTTAGATGCTACTTTCATTAGGTTTCTCTTCCACATAAGAAATCACAATGACTCCTGTTTCTTTCCAAAGTGATTTTCTAAAAGAAATGATAATAAAAAGAAATAGACTCACAGAGAATGAACTTATGTTTGCCAGGGAGAAGGATGAGGAGAAGGGATAGTTAGGGAGTTTTGGATGGACTTGTATCCACTGCTATATTT
Source organism: Bos taurus (assembly GCF_002263795.3). Lineage (NCBI taxonomy): Eukaryota > Metazoa > Chordata > Mammalia > Artiodactyla > Bovidae > Bos > Bos taurus. The sequence goes on along the minus strand of NC_037332.1, from coordinate 48,522,260 downwards.
AAAATGGATAACCAACAAGGACCTACTGTAGAGCACATGGAGCTCTGCCCAGTGGTATGTGGCAGCCTGGATGAAGGGGAGTTGGGGTTGGGGGAGAATGGAAACATGTATATGTATGGCTGAATCCCTTTGCTGTTCACCTGAAAGTATCACAACAATTGTTAATTGGCTAAACTCCAATAAAAAGTAAAAAGATTTTTTAAAAAACCCTGATTTTCAGTCAGTGTACAATTAATCGCATACCAAACTATGTGGGTTTGTGGGTATATGCATTTTCCTTAGAGGATCTTTTATTTTTTCAATTGGGATCTGAATGTGGTATATTCAGGCTAGGTAGAGAACTGTGGCTTATACAAAGAAGCAAAAGTGGATAAATTTAGAAAAATGCACCTTGCCTCAGTCATGACTTTTGCTTTAGACATCAGCGTGTTAAAATCTCCCTTGTTAAATCATTCGACTTCCACCAGCATTTTGCAGAATAGGCAGAGCAGGGATTACTTCATTTTAAAGATAAAGTAACCAAATCCCAGAGATGTGAACTGTTAAGTCCTGCACAACTGTCATGTGGCACAGCCAGGGTTTGAGGAGAAATCTGCCAACTGCAAGTTTGTTTCTCTTTCCACTTTTAGATCACCAGCTTTAAAAATGGCTTCCCGGATGGTTCAATGGGTAAAGAATCCACCTGCAATGCAGGAGGCACAGGGTTCGAAGCCCTGGGACAGGAAGATCCCCTGGAGGAGGAAAATGGCAACCCACTCCAGCATTCTTGGCTGGAAAAGCCCATGGACAGCGGACTCTGATGGGCTACAGTCCGAAGGGTCGCAGAATCGTACATGACTGAGTGACTAAGTAGAGCAGTACAGCTTTAAAAACTTTGTACAATATTTTAAACAACAGTTTTAAAGCCACTTTGTATATTGTTGAGCCTCACAAAACTTCCTCTCCGTCTCTAAAGAGATGTCGTTATTCCCCGAGCTGTGTGGTAGGCTTATCATTTAGCTGTCCTTCACACGTCACAAAGATGGGGGGTTTGACCATTTGGCCTATAGCACTAACTTTACAGTGTGGTCACAGCAGTACTTGTATTCCAGAGCTGCGATTCCTCAGAAATCTAGAGACTATTTTTCAGGGTAGGTTTCAGAGTCGATTTATAAGTCACAAAATAAAATCATCTTTAAGATTTTATGTTTGCTGCTGCTGCTGCTGCTAAGTCGCTTCAGTTTACTCAAGCATAAAAAGGATATAACTTTATATGGTGATTCATCTATTTTGGTTCTAAATTTTTGTCCTTTTCCACAAATAATATATTCTAAGCATATAAATTGAAGAAAGAGAAAAAAAAAAGAAAAGCTTCTGTTGCCTCCTAGGTCTCTTTATGGTATTTATTTTTCTGCTACCTCTTTAACAGCCTCACTTACTTTTTTCTTTTCTCTCTTTTGGCCAGGAGTGCAGCTTGTGGGATCATAGTTCCCTGACCAGGAATCGAACCCATGCCCCGCTAAATAGGGAGGTTGGAGTCTTAACCACTGGACCTCCAGGGATGTCCCAAGCCTCACCTTCTTAGTGGTTCTGCTGGCTTAAAAAAAAAATCAGTCTGGGGACTTCTCATGATCTCTCATAGTTGTTCTCTATGCTACCTGCAGCCCAGACATTCTCCTATAAATGCAATTTTCATATTTACTGCTCTAGATGAACATAGTCTTCTGTGTCTAACAGGCATTTCCAACTTAACATGCCCAAAACCGAGCATTTAATATACCACCCCACCACCTCCTTCTAGGTCATCCATAGTTTAGGAAATGGTAATTCCACAACGCTCAGCCAAAAAAGGAAAAAAGTATAGAGGCATTCTCAACTGCTCTTTCTTTCACAATCTACACTCGGTCTGTCAGCAAATCTTGTGGCCTCCTCTATCCAGATTTCTCTGAGACCAGATCACTCTTCACCACTTTCACTGCTTCCTCCCTACTCCCAAATCACCATCACCTCTTGCCTGGATTATTATCAGGACCCTCCTAACTGCTCCCCTTTCTGTCTCTGCACTCCTTAACAGGACAGCCAAAGGACGTCAGATCATTTCAAAACTCAAAACCCTACAGTAGCTTCCCTTCTCACTCACAATAAAAGCCAAAGTCCTTGCAAGGACTCAAAAGATCCTACATAGTTCCCTCTCAGGCCACGTTTTCTAACTTTCCCCCTACACTCCTTGGCAGCCTTTTCTCCTGGATGGTCCTCCTATGAGGCAGGCCTGACTCTGCTGTGGACATGGCCTTCTCACATGCCATTTCCCCTCTCCCAGACACCACACACACGGCTTCCTTTTTCTTCCATGTCTTTAATGTTACAATGCCAACACTTTCAGCAACCTTTCCTGCCTTATTTCTCTTATTGGCAGTTTATCACTAGCATACTAAATATTTTACTGGTTTATCTTGTTTATTGTCTATCCAGCATATAAAAAGCATTCAATAAACGTTTGTTGAATGAATGAATGAATGCAAAGATGATTTTCCTGTGTTGAAGCTATTTTTAAAAATGTATTATATTTTTTGATGGCAATTCTAAAACTGGTTTTCACAAAACAGTTTGAGGAATCCTGTGTAGCCTTCTAATCTTATTGAGAAAGTTAAAAATATATTTGAAAACATAGTTATTATTAGTAACCTTGGGTATGAATATAAAATGTAAATTTGAAGAAAATATGTGTTGACAGGATTACTAAATCTGAACAGACTTCCTTAAGAGGTGATTATGGATACAAATGTAGGACTCTCAGCTGGGAAGAGAAACTATGAGTCATTTCAGAGGAAATCATATTAGATAAGGCTTAAAGGCAGAGTGGCTTTGTGGTAACTGAAGGTTAGTGAGCAACTACAGAAGTTAATAACATTAGTACTACATTGATATTTATTAAGGGTTTACCATTTGCTAGCATGAGGCTAAGGGCTAAACATCATGTGGTAGGTATCTTTATTTTTCCATTACACAGAGAAAAAAGAATATCAAGGCTTAGAGTAATTAAGTAACTTACCCACTGTCCCAGAAGCTTTAATGGCAAAGGTAAAACTACTGCAGAAAACCCTGGAATGTAGCACCGTTTTGGAGGGCAAAATACCATTTCCCAGGAAGCCCAACATAGCCAGGGTTTCCTCTACCTTCTGTTGGAGCCACTTTGGATGAACAACACATCAAAGTGCTGGTTAGGGGTAAGTTGTGTGGAAAACACCACACCTTTGAACACTGGACACACACCCATGGGGTGAGGTGCCTTGGATATCAGAAGCACTCAGGAACAGGCTGAGTGAAAAAGCAGGAGCAAGTCTCCTGTCAGAATCTTCCTGTACCAACTAAAAAGTTTGTCCCTCTCTTCCGGCCTCCTTATTCTGTGTGTGTAGTTGACTTTGCATATGCTGCTTTATGTGATACAATCTTGCCAAAAGCCAAGACGCTTTGCTCGTCTAGAGAGGATTGCTTAATTCTCTACAATATTGAAAGTCTTGTTGTTAAATATTTATTACTTGTTGTAGCGTATCCACAGCCAAAGCTGATAGATTCGGGCAGCACATTAATCATGGGAATGCATTCTTCAGATCTCTTCAGAATTAATCAGAGAAAGGGATGGCCTCAATGGGAACAATTTACAAATACCGTTTCAGATGCAGGCAAACCATTTTACCAAGAGAAGAAGGAAAATACCCACTTTAACTCAGTCTTCTGTCTAAGAGTTCTTGTCGTTTTAGTGCCTTTGATGACTGGGGGCTGGGAGGGTGTCGTGGAAGTGGGAATCCTTCCTCAGAATCTAAGAAAATGTTTGGTGTCTCCCTTAGCCAGTCAGCATTGAGTCTGTGTCCTTCACATTGCTGAGAAGAGTTCTCAACTCTTTTCCCACTGCAACATCTTGAGGCATGGGGGCATACTTCCATGTAAAACTTCTCATCAGGGCTAAGAGTGTAAAACTTCTCAGCAAGGCTGAGAGTGACAGCATTCTACTTTGCAAGATAAGAAAGCAGAATATTGCGAGTTTAGATTGAGTGAAGTTTCTTCTGGGGAGTCTGTTACACCCTCCTATGAAGTAATTTCCTTACTTTCCAATTGATCGTTAGTGGTTTAGAACAACTGTTGCTGTTCAGTCTAAGTTGTATCCAACTCTGCGACCCCATGGACTGCAGTAGGCCATGCTTCCCTGTCCATCACTATCTTCCGGAGTTTGCTCAAATTCATGTCCATTGAGTCAGTGATGTCATCCAACCATCTCATCCTCTGTCAGCCCCTTCTCCTCCTGCCCTCAATTTTTCCCAGCATCAAGGTCTTTTCTAATGAGTCAGTTCTTCCCATCAGGTGGCCAAAGTGCTGGAGCTTCAGCTTCAGCATCAGTCCTTTCAATAAATATTCAGGGTTGATTTCCTTTAGGATGGGCTGGTTTCCTCTCCTCGGTGTCCAAGGGACTCTCAAGAGTCTTCTCCAGCACCACAGTTTGAAAGCTTCAATTCTTCAGCATTCAGCCTTTCTTTATGGTCCAACTCTCACATCTGTACGTGACTACTGGAAAAACCATAACTTTGACTATATGGATAATATAGTTGATAAATAATATATTTGATAAATGCTCATTGAATTGAGCTAACTAGGTTTCTCACCCTGCCTGGGACTTTTGAATAATATTAGGTTGAATGTGTCCATTTTCTGTTTGCGTCTACCCAAGATGTTCTTTTGGGTATATGATGTGGGGGCTGTCTCAAAGCTTTGCAGAATGGCTGAGGGCATTTCATTAAAGAGGTGAGAACAGTACGTCAGAGAGATTGTAGCTTGAATGCCTGCCGTGCTTACAGACTCCTTTTCAAGAGGCTGCCCCAGATTCAACCCCCTAAAAAGGCAGCAACACAGTCTGCTTCCTTCTTCCTTTTGGCCATGTTGGGTCTCAGCTGTGGTGCTTGGGCTTTTCTCTAGTTATGTCATGTGGGCTCAAGAGCCCACAGGCTTAGTTGCCCCTCAGCATGTGGGATCTTAGTTCCCTGACCGAGGACTAAACCTGCACTCCCTGTATTGGAAGGTGGATTCTTAACCATGGATCACCAGGGAAGTCGCCAGTCTGTTTCTTCAGAACAGGTGACCATGCCATGTCCCCTCTGAGCCTTCCATCTTAGCGACAGCTGAAGAAGTAGGAGGGGCACCTGGCTCAGTGGCTTATGAGATAACCTCATACAAGAGCTTTCCCCAAGAGAGACAGTAGTGATAGAATCAAACTCTCCCCTCCAGGGCATTTGATTATGAGCTCTAGAGAACTGGCAGCTGGTAGTGGGCTTCCCTGGTGACTCAGATGGTAAAGAATCTGCCGGCAATGTGGGAAACCTGGGTTCAGTCGCTGGGTTGGGAAGATCCCCTGGAGAAGGGAATGGCAACCCACTCCAATATTCTTGCCTGGAGAATGCCATGGACAGAGGAGCCTGGCCAGCTACAATCCATGGGGTGGCAGAGAGTTGGACACGACTGAGCGACTAACAGTGGGAGCAGGAGCAGAAGGATCTGTGATTGTATAACTTGAATTTTGCTGTGTTTGGAAGACATTAACAAGGAGTTGGGGAGTGGCGAGATGGGCTGGCTCATGCGGGCGAAGAGCTGGTTGAGCACATCTCTTCTCAGCTTTGACTCCAGAGACTCAGATTGCTGGGAGTATTGACATCCACATAAATTGGCTTTTGCACAATTCAGGCTTCCTTCCTCCAGATCTGGTTGTTAAATATTTACTAGCACACCACTGGGGTGCGTGAGGCACCCCTGTAATATATACATAATAAATAGAGGAAGCAGTTACCTCCTCTGAGAGTTTTGTCTTAAAAGTGATGCCGAAAGCTCAGCTTCTCTGTACATAGTGTGGAATCAAATCTCGAAAACAGAGTTTGGGGAGAGGGTTACAAAGAGTATCTAGAGTGCACAGTGGTAAAGAATCTGCCTGCGGTGTAGGAGACACATGCAGGAGATGCACGTTTGAGCCCTGGGTCGGGAAAATCTGGAGAAGGAAAGGGCAACCCACCCCAGTACTCTTGTCTGGAAAATCCAACGGACAGAGGAGCCTGGTGGGCTACGGTCCATGGGCTCACAAAAGAGTCGGACACAACTGAGTGACTAAGCAGATTTCTTTGCCAGGTGAAGGGGGACACAGCAGGCCTATGCCCTCAAACCAAGTGTCCCAATTTGAGGAAGACTGTGGTAAGTTTTTATAGTAATTGTGCAAAGAGGGTGTGATCAGCTCGTAGACCTTCTTCTGATGGGTTGGTGGTGAGTTAAGTAGAGTCCACATTGTCAACCTTCAGGTCCAACTGGTCTGGGGTCTACATGCTTGTGGGCAATATACCATTGTTAATCCTCAACTTTTCCCACCTGGAGGGGGTTTCCGTATCTGCAAAACAGCTCAGAGATATTGTTGTGTGTATTGATGGGGACCCAGGACCTTGCTCCAAGGCTGCTCTTGACAGTTTGTTTCTCCTTGGTCAACTATCCTCTCCCTTCCCTAGTTAAAAACTGCTTGGGTATGCCCATTGGAACTCAGGGAAGGTCACAGAGGGTGAATGAAGGCTGTTTCCTATAATCAAAGAAACACTGGACACAAAGGCCTGTGCCCAGGAGCCCCCACAGGGCCCTGCACATATCAAAAGCAAACATAGTTTAAAGTCATATATTAACATGATCGTCATTAAGATTATAGTAACAGAGAAACTGTTGGGAAATAGATGATTTAAACTACAAAACTCATAGGAGTGTGGCCAGAGGGCGGTAAGTTTCCTGTTTCTGGTACCCATCAAAGGCACAGGCCCCCACCCCAGGCTCACAAAGGATGACCTGACAAGCCGGTTAAGTCTCTGGCCTTATTTCCACATGTTTTCTTTACCCTTGTTACTTGAGGTAACCTGAGTGCACACTAGTTACTTAAAACCACAAGAACTCAATGAATACAGTTTTTGAAAACCTCATTTTTTTTTCCCCCCTAATGTAGAGAAAATGGGGCAGATTAGAAGAGTAGAAAGAGTATATGCAGCCTTTGGAATGAGATTTGAATTCCAATACTACTTTATCCCTTCCTGATAGCATAATTTACTTATCTATGCCTCTTCTTATCTGTAAAATAGGGACAAAAAATAAAAAGCTCAAAGATATTTGGAAGATTTAAATAAAATGCCGTGTGTAAAACAACTAGCACAGTGACAGGCACTTACTATGTACTCAGGAACTTCTGTTCTTTCCTTTCCTCTTTAATGTATTTATTCAAGCTTTTAGAACAGCTGCTAATATCTCTGTCAAGTCAGCAGTTGACAGAATTAATCAACCCTCCACTTATAGTAACAGGCAGTGTTATACTGCATTCTTTGTAATTTTATGTAATTTTGTGCTTAAGGTCAACTAAAATATTTTAAATATAGACAAAATTATTACAATCCCTTGAAACAAGCTTTTCTCTACACTTAGGGAGCTCCTGTACATCAGTCTACAAAATGTGCTCATTTTACTTTTGTTTTTAAACAAACATTTAAACTATGGGCAAAGAATTATACTACATGTTGTGGGGGGTGTGTGCTAAGTCACTTCAGTTGTATCTGACTTTGTGACCCTATGGATTGTAGCTGCCAGGCTCATCTGCCCATGGGATTTTCTCGGTAAGAATACTGGAGAGGGTTGCTATTCCCTTCTCCAGGCGATATTCCCAATCCAGGGATCAAACCCATGTCTCTTGTATCTCCTGCACTAACAGGCTGTGGGGGAAATAAAAAGTGAATATGAAACGAGAAGTGCTTATATAATACAAAATATATAAAAAAGAGGAAAGGGAGGGAAACTTAAAGAGTTTCCTGAATATTCCCCTTCGGATACCCCACTTCTAGATACTTAAATTGAATAATACCATGTGTCCTTTAAATCCCTAATATACTGTTTTACAGTTTATTTACTGTTAGTTTACTTAGGTTATCTGACCTTCATCTCATTATCACTGCTAGTACATTAAGGATGAAATCTGCCCATTTTCCAGGAATAACTCATGGGATGTGGTGTTTCTCAGTACCAGATGATTTAAGGGGAACCACTTGCCAGTGGATTGGTTTTTGGCATACAGGGCCTTAATACTATGCCAGAACTGAATTTGTTTTGAAATAAAGTTTCTAATTTTCAAATATAGCATTTTCAAACAAATAGTGTGATGTACAAATTACTGTACTTTAGGTCATGTTAGAGTAATCCACCCTCTAAATCTGTTTGACTTTTACCCCTTAAGTATTTTCCATCAGTTAATCATTTCTGTAGCATATCACAATGGTTATAAATAATTACATAATCCTACATCTTCAGGGCCTGTCCCATTAGTGCCAGTGTAAAAAAAAAAAAAAAAGAAGTAATTAGACATCATTATGTCCTCTTGTAAAGCTAAGGTCATTTGGCCTTGATTGCTGGCAGTAATCAGTGCCAAAGAAAAGTCAAGCCACTATTGGCTTAGGCCTATTATTAAACACTGGGCTTGACACTTTTGAATAAAGGTAGTACCTTTTGAATAAATTTCAACACTACCCTTCAGATAAGTTGAAAGAAATACAAAACTAGTGTAAAGAGGTTGAAGACCATATATGGTATTCAAATACAAGTTTGGGAAGAGCCCGTTTTTAACTCTCGCTAAGACTCTTGAGAGTCCCTTGGACTGCAAGGAGATCCAACCAGTCCATTCTGAAGAAGATCAGCCCTGGGATTTCTTTGGAAGGAATGATGCTAAAGCTGAGACTCCAGTACTTTGGCCACCTCATGCGAAGAGTTGACTCATTAGAAAAGACTCTGATGCTGGGAGGGACTGGGGGCAAGAGAAGGGGACGACAGAGGATGAGATGGCTGGACGGCATCACTGACTCGATGGACGTGAGTCTGAGTGAATTCCGGGAGTTGGTGATGGACAGGGAGGCCTGGCGTGCTGCGATTCATGGGGTCGCAGAGTCTGACACGACTGAGCGACTGAACTGAACTGAACTGAAGCGCGAGGCACACACACACCCATACACACACCCTGGTGTAAAGGTCCCACTCAGCTGGGATGCAGAGGGCTGGTTTTGTGTGTTAGATCAATAATGCTTGTTCGTTCTGTGTAGGATGGCGCGCCTGAGTGTGTGCATAACTGACAGCTATGCTCTAGCCTCCCCCCACACTCAAGAGAAGCACTTGCCAAATATTTTTATCCCTTTACTCCCAGAGCTCGCAATTGATTGGGGCGCATCGCAGGAGTCTCCTTAAACTCCTTAGACACCTTCCCGCGGGTCCCTGGCTAGCTGTCGGGTCTCCTCGTGATGGTTCTTCTCTCTTTTAATTCAGGGGTCTTAGGCGGGACCCGTGCTCCGCTCTGCTCTTGGGCCCCAACACTGGAAAGGGATGACTTCTGGCAGAGGGCACCTCCGGTCGCGCTCCGCGGCCGGCGGCCGGCGGCCTTGGGGCGGCAGCCGTGGAGGAGGAGGATTCAGAGAAGGGAGGGAGCTGGCCGCTGCCGAGGCCCGGGCAGCGGGCACCGTCCGCGGCGGGCGAGCTCCGCGGTCCTCCCTCGCTCGTCTCCTTTGCTCATATTTGGACTCGGCTGCCCGTGCCCAGGAATTTCCCGTCATGCCTCCCGCCGCCCCGTCCGTCGCCCGGAGCCGGGGAGGAAGGGAGGGAGGCTCGGACAGCGGCGCCGGCGGCGGCGGCGGCGGCGGCTCCCTGGCACTTCCATGAGCCCGCGGCGGACCCTCCCGCGCCCCTTTTTGCTCTGCCTCTGCCTCAGCCTCTGCCTGGCCGCGGCTGCGGCCCGGGGAGCAGTGCAGTCCGGTGAGTTGGGGCTCGCTCCCCCACCCCTTGTCTGCCCTCACGCCCGGACCCTGCCGAGTTCAGATGTGACCCCGACCTCCGCTCCCCTGCGAGCGCCGGCAGCGCCCCCTTCAGCCTCCTGCCGGGAGCCCCCCTCTCCTGAGCCCAAGAGGGGCGCGGGTGGTGCGAGGCGGATAGAAGGAGGTCAGGGCTGGCTTCGCCCCCGCCGACGGGAGGCGTCTGGCAGCGTCGCTGACACCTTATCCCGTCCCGGGAGCGAACCTGAGCCGGAGGGAGGCTCTGGACCGACGTGGGCCCCCGAGGGAGGGGCTTGGCAGGGCGGCTGGGGAAGGGACGCCGCCTCAGGCTCCGGAGGGCGCGGGTCCGCGGCGGGGACCACCTCGGAGTCCCCTGCCCCGCGCAGAGGTGTGTGTGTGTCGGGGGCCGGGGGGTACTCCTGCGCAGCAGCCGCTGAGATAACGGGCCCGGGCGCGTGGGAACGGCCATCCAGGCCCGTGCCTCCCGCCGCGCGTCCGGGAGGGGCGCCGGGGAGCCTGGCGAGTAGGGGGACAGCGCCAGGAGCGGCGGGCGCGTGGCGACAAGCGGCGCACCCAGAAGCGCACCGCCGCCCTCGCCGCGGGGTCAGGCTCCCGCGGGCCCGGCTGGTGTCTAATAGGCCAAAACTGAACAAAATCCCGAGTTTTCCAGGTACCAGTTTTGTTTTGTTTTGTTTTTGAGCGGAAAAAAAGGGCATCGGAGTCTGGTTTGTAAGTTTCACCCTGGGCTGTTTACAGCTATAAAAGATCGAAAGGTGCCATTCCTGCCTTACTTGGTTTAGGACTACAAGCTATCAAGCGAGGTAATTTTGCAGTCTTAACAGGACGATTTTTAAAGATAGTTTTCTCTAAATAATGTGGAATAAGATTATTATAAAAAGTAATTATTTGAAAGTACAAATGTAGAGTTTAAGGTAAATGTCAAGTTGCAGGAACCTTTATATTTGTGATGAGTATATAGTCATCAAAACTTCTCGATGCCTAATGTTATCTGGAATGGAAGAACAGAAAATATAACTTCTCAGAGTTGAGATTTCTTCGGAAATTTTAGTTTGCTCTTGTTTTTGCCACCAATAATCTAAACTGTCAAAATAAGATATGGCTAACACCTAAGACTTATAAATTAGTTGAAAACTGACTCTACTAAGTATAGATTATATTCAACACCCTCTGGTCTTTTGCTTCCTATTTCCATTTGCAGTGGTGGTGGCAAAGTAGATTTTTAAGTTACTTTTGTCTATAAAATAATCTTTAGGATTCATGTAATTTATAAAATGGATAGGCGATTTAAAAAATATTTAGTGTGTGCAGATTATTGGTGTTAATTTAAATAATATCAATTTCATGTTTGCTTCTGATTAATATTGTTTTTTTAAAAAAGACCTATTTTTAACAAATTTACACTTTAAAAGTAACTTTACTAGCACTTCTTGGGGGACACAACAGGTTCTATCTTCACATTTTATCGGCGGTCTTCTAAAATATACTGTGCTGCAGATAAAGGGTAGATTGTACTTCCAGACAGTATATGTTGTTTTTTTTCCCCTCAGTTATGTGTTGACTTAATACTTGTGGTCAAGCAGCCCTTGAAGACTGAAACCCAGAGTACTATGGCCCCTTGCCAGTAATTTTGAAAACCAAGTTTATATTTGGACCATTTAAACATTTATTCTTTTAATTTTGGTCCCAGCTGACATATAAGTCTAATTTCTGGTGACTTTTATTAGGGCCCTACGTGAATGTCTGGATTTTTTTTTTTAATATGTATTAAAATAAGCAACTCTCTGCCATTTAGAGTTTTGTCACAGTGCCTAAACTGCCTATCTGCCAAGGCTGCAAATATACAACATCAGATAGGTTTTTGAATCAACACACAGTTTTTTGACTTTTAAAGGTGCTTGGTCTAATACCTTAACTGAAATGTTAACCCATTTGGTCAGAAACCGTTTTGCTAAACTTAAGTAATAAGAATATCCAAAAAAATATCCCAACAGTAGTTTTCATAGATTTTTCTAATACAGTATTTCTTTTATAATTAAAAATAAATTTTCAACCATTAGAGAAACTTTAGGAAATAATCTTTTTTGGTTCTGTCACAATCTGGTCACAGTCCCTTGGATTTTCATCTCACCTGTATTACTGTATTTAGGGATTTGTTTGATGAATTTGGTTTCAATGTTTAGCTTCCTTCTCTGTAAAATGATGAATTTGTGCATAAGTCTCTATGTCCCTTCCAACTCCAGGATCCTCCAGGATTGTTTTTGTTTATATAAACCTGCAGAGCCACCCACTAGATTGGTCCAGGCTTCTGATTGTCAACTCTGACTTGCTCTACATGTTTAACTGGTCTCCTTGTAGTCAAATCTGTTGGGTGTGGATCCAGCTTTGGGGAGACGGGATCTGTCTCAGGAAAATCTTGATACTTGCCCCATCACATAGACGTATACACCTGAAAAGAGTGCCATGTTATTAACCTTCTGTTACTTTCTTCCCCTTATCTAATAGTAGAAAGTGCTGGTTATGTCATAGGGTCAGTAGTTAAAGCAGGCCCTAAGATGTTTTGGTACTCAGTGTTGAAATTTGGTCTGGGTCAGGGATATCACTGGAGAGCACCCAGACCTCTTTGCATGGTTGGGAGAACTGTGGCTAGTCACTCGGGGCATTCCAGATGAAATGCCCTGTGCTCAGTTATGACCTTTTTCTCATGCCTCAGAGGAGACTGAATGGGATCTACTCATCTGGTTTATTCAGAATTATATTGGCTTTGGGTAGGAGAGTAATCAGATAATTCTTTACATTATCAGTTGTTACTCACAGATTTAGAGAACGAACTTATGGTTGCCGGGGGAAAGATTGAGGGAAGGGACTAGTTAGGGAGTTCGGGATGGACATGTACACACTGCTATATTTTAAATTGATAATCAACAAGGACCTACTGTGTAGCACAGGGAACTCTGCTCAGTGTTATGTGGTAGCTTGGATGAGAGGGGAGTTTGGGGGAGAATGGATACATGTATATGTATGACTGAATCCCTTCACTGTTCAACTGAAATGATCACATTGTTAACGGGCTATACCCCAATACAAGATAAAAAGTTTTAAAAAAATTTACCAGTTGTTAGCATCCCTGATTGCTATGCAGATACCTCAAGGCTTTACCTTGAAGACTCCTACATTTTCTCCTTCCTGGAGATGATGGATTTTCTTTTTAAAAATACTTAACACAGTCCTGGATCCCTGTTCACATATTTGTCTCTATAATATACCAAAGTCGTAGTTATGGCTTTTAAAGGAAATACAAATGAGAAGAAAGTATAGAAAAGGTAGCTCAGTAATAAATCAGCCAATTGACCTTATGAAGGATTTTGGTTATTGCCTCATTTAAGCTTCTGTTCCAAGTAACAGTGGTGAACTTGAACTAGTTTTAGGAACAAGAAAGATTGGAATGTGATGGAAGTCAAATGCACACAGACCTTATTAGGGACTAGGAATGGAAAACCTGAAACTTCCTCTGTCTCTAGTCTTTGCCTTTCTTAGCTTCATTGATCTCTCTGTGCGAGATCTTTCCCCGGCTGTGTTCACAGTCATATGTGGGTGCTCAGTGGTTTCTGGATATGTAGGTGTCCCTCAGTGCCAAGCACAGGGAGACACTGAATCAATGAGCCCTGATTCCAAATTCCTGGAATAGCTATATAGACGTAGTTTGGGTCACATGGTTAATCTAGATTTTCTCTACAGTCTCTTCTAATTGTAGACTTCTTTGTACTATGCAAGCATTTACATGGTTTGACTTTGCATTTTTAAACTTTATATTACAAGGTTACTAGTCCTTAAAATGTATGTATAATTTTTCCTTGATTGCAATGTGTGTGTAGAAGCGTGTCACCTTCAATGGGATTCCAAGATGTTCGAGCTTTTCATTCATACTACTGCAGGAATGCCGAAGAGCCAGCCTCTGGGAGTAAACTGAGTGCAACACCACACTCAGGGATTATGACGCAGTTTAGGATCCAACAGAGCTGTGAAAATCCTGTTTAATAACGACTAATCCATCTTGCAGATAATCATCTGCCTGTTTTCAGGAATTCATTGAAGTAAAACCCTGAGCTCAAATAGCTCATACACTCCTAATTCATTAAAACTGTGTAAGTGGTCATTAGAGACATTCAAAATAGTAATAGTTTAGGGGCCCAGGGTTCATCAGTTGGTTTCCTATTTCTCACACTTGTAGCATTTTCCACCTCTACCTTTCCTTTAGACCATTTCTGCTGCCTGGAATACCTTTTTCTCAAGATTTGTTGAAGTCCTTACAGCCTCTGTTGCGTGGTATTTTATGAAGCTTTCTTAATCTCTTAGAATTTCTCCTTTTTTTAAATGCTTCTAAGACATTTTGTACCTTGGCTGGAGCAAGATTTTACTACCTGGCATTATGAAGTCCACATGTATGAATCTTCTTCGGGGGATTATAAGTTCTATGAGACCAATGAATCATCTTGAAGGACTCTGGTAGACTGTTAGCATCCATTGTCCCACATGTAATGCTTCTAACTTTTCAAATGTTCTGAAACTTCTATGGCATCCTGCTTGTCACTACCTTTTTCTTTTGACATTGCAGCTCAGTCATACTGCTTGTCTTTGGCAAGGTTCCTGTCTGTTTTCTAGGTTTTACAGGATTTTCCATGAATATGTTAATTTTCTGTGTGAGAATCAATTATTCAGAATGATGGAATGTTTTCCTATAAATTGAGATGGCATGGGGAAGGAGACTTTTATGGAAGGAAATCAGCTTTTGTTGAGTACCCAATATTTCCCAGGTCAGATTGACCAGGAGTAGGACACAACTGGAGCATATATGAGGGGGCATAGAGAGAAAATAAAGCACAAAGATGGAAAATTAGGTTTGGCCTAGAACACGGAAGGCTTTAATGCTAGTCTAGGAAATTTGAACTTAGTTAGTAGGCTATGAGGTTTAAGTTATTTTTGGTCCTGGAAATGTCGTAATCAGAGTTGAATTATAGGATATATTATCATCTAATTATCCAGAGGATGAATTGAATTGGGAAGGAAACCACTGGACTAATAAGGGAAGGTTACAAGAGTTTTTGTTAGAGAATGAAGACATAAGCCAGGAGTGCCAATAGGATTGGAGAAGCGTGGCTGAAGTGAATTAGACAGAAAGAAACAATTAGTTGGATGTGGGAATAAACAGAGGGGAAAAGAGAGGGATGAATAAAAGACGATGGTAAAATGTGAAGCCTGGGCGATTAGGAGGAGTGAACTTGGGGCAGGTTGGTAGGTGGGGGTAAAAAAATAAGTTGTGTTTTAGATCTATTGTATTTGAGGCACTGGTGGACTATTCATGTGGAAGTGTGTGGTAGAATTAGAAATGTGAGACTGAAGCTTGAAGAGACCAGAACTGTAGATAAAACATGTGTGAGTAAGGAAGGTTAAAAATAAAGGGGAGAAGAAACGTTTGTTGACTGGAGCAAGAACAAAGGCACAGGAAAAGCGCTGTAAAGAAGATACAGTTTGATCCGACTGAAAATGCCTCATCAGCATATGGCATCCTGTTTATGAGCATTCCTTGTTTAGGGTACGTGACATCTTCTCCCTCCACAAACAGTGCCTGGGAAACATTGAGGAAAGGATACCGCAGCTAGGATGACCTTCCTAAACTGCAAAATTGTTGCTGCTACATCTTTGCTTAATTTCCTTCAGTGGCTTCTTATCTTTTTTTAAGCTAGGGAACTAACTCCTTAAAAGTCTTCATCATCACCAAGCCTTGTTCCTCTGGACTTTGAGCTTCTTCCAAGTTGTTCAGTTGGCCTTGAACACAGGTTCTGCTAAGTCTCCTCCCAGTTCCTCCCTTCACCTTCCCCAAGAATATGAAGCAGATGTGATTCCCACCAGATGGAGGACTCTTGGTTTGTTGTTGTTCTTTATGGGCAATTAAAAAATGATTTTTCCTGTTTGTTTATGGCTGTGCTGGGTCCTCGTTGCTGTGCACGAGCTTTCCCTAGTTGCAGAGAGTGGGGGCTAGTCTTCATTGCAGTTGCAGGCTTCTCACTGCGATGGCTTTTCTTACTGTGGAGCATGGGCTCTAGGGTGTGTGGGCTTCAATAATTGCTTCATTAGTTGTGGTACATGGACTTAGTTGCCCAGCAGCATATGGGGTCTTCCCAGACCATGGATCAAACCACTGTCCCTTGCATTGGCAAGGTGGTTTCTTAACCACTGGACCACCAGGTAAGTCTCTTTATGGGCATTTTTTATTGCCATGCTTAGATTTTTATTTATACAATAATTACTGACAATTTCCTTGTTGTTGTTCAGTCGCTAAATGGTGTCCGACTCTTTGCCGCACCATGAACTGCAGCACGACAGGCTTCCCTGTCCTCACTGTCTCCCTGAGATTGCTCAAAGTCTTGTCCATTCAGTGTATGATGCCATCCAACCATCTCATCCTCTGTTACTCCCTTCTCCTCTTGCCCTCTATCATTCCCACCACCAGGGTCTTTTCCAGTGAATCTGCGCTTCTCATCAGGTGGCCCAAGTGTTGCAGCTTCAGCATCAGTCCTTCCAATGAATATTCAGGATTGATTTCCTTTAGGATTGACTAATTGGAGCTCCTTGTTGTCCAAGGGACTCTCAAGAGTCTTCTCCAGCACCACAATTCAAAAGCATCAGTTCTTCAGTGCTCAGCCTTCTTTATGGTCCAACTCTCACATCCGTACGTGACTACTGGAGAAACCATAGCTTTGACTATATGGACCTTTGTCAGCAAAGTGATATCTCTGCTTTTTAATACACTGTTTAGGTTTGCCATAGCTTTTCTTTCAAGGAACAAGCATCTTTTAATTTTGTGGCTGCAGTCACCATCCACAGTGATTTTGGAGCCCAAGAAAATGAAATCTGACACTGTTTCCACTTTTTCCCCATCTATTTGCCATGTAGTGATGTGACCAGATGCCATCACTTTTGTTTTTTGAATGTTGAATTTTAAGCCAGCTTTTTCACTCTCCTCTTTCACTTTCATCAAGAGGCTCTTTAGTTCCTCTTCACTATCTGCCATTAAAGTGGTATCATCTGCATATCTGAAGTTGTTGATATTTCTGCTGGCAGTCTTGATTCTAGCTTGTGAGTCATCCAGCCCAGCATTTCGAATGATGTACTCTACATATATGTTACATAAGCAGGGTGACAATATACAGCTTTGATGTACTCTTTTCCCAATCTCTAGGAAAATAATTTATAATAAATCACATCCCTCCTGCTTTCTTACAGAATACTTTGCTTCTCTTTTCAAGTGTCACCTACAAGGTTCTTGAACACTTGAGTTGACTTCCCTGGCCACTATACCCTGACTCTGATGCTTGGCTGGGGGAGCCTGGAGCAGAGGTGTGACCTGGCATTTGTGTACTCAGATTGCCCAGATGTGTGCTGGTTTGTAAACTGTGAGACAGTTTCTTGATACTCGACTTCTTTAAGGAAAGTGGAGGGAATTTACTTCATTGAGAAGACTTATGTGCACTGACTGTAGGTAGAGAGGTTTGTAGAGTATGGAGATGACTGCAGGGGAAGTAGAGAAACAGTGCTGGTTCAGGAAGTGTGTTCTCAAGGCCTAGTTCCTGACCAACTGTCTGTCCTGGTTCTGTTTCTAAAAATAGTACATTGCTCATAATGCTTGTCTAAAGTGACATGTTTATGTCCAAGTACTAAGAGTAATTTCTAACTCATTTCAGAAATGCTAGCAGTGTAGTTTTAGTAGTATTGACTGAGAAAATATATACTAACAAACAGCCACTGTAAAATTTTGAATATTTTAAAATATAGATGCAGTATCATATGTTTGGAAAGTACACATATGTGGAAATTATGACTCACAAGTCTATAGACAACACTATTTCCTGCTTTATGGATACTCTCAAGGAGGCTCTGGTCTCAACTTTCAGCAACTCATTGTCGTCTCACTTCAGAATGTGGGGGAGACTTCTGCTTGAAAATGTGAGCCATAGCCAAACTTTTCAATGAAAGGAAAACTCCTTCTCAACATCTTCTTTCAACTGTAGTTGCCTGCTTTATGCTAGGCAATGTACCTTATGCTAAAGCCGGGCTATTAAATAGTCTCAGGGATTAGTACATGAACACTTTTTTAAAAATTAAATTTTCCGGTATATGAGCATCATTTTTAGGGCTATGATCTGTTACTATAGAGATAAAAATTAGTATATGATTTGTATGAAGTACTTTTCTGCAGTCTGTCATGGCCATGGCATGACTGTCTTCTATTACTATAAATTACACTGTGAAATTTTATAGTTTATTGGGTTAGTTATTTTATTTAAAGCAAAAATGAAAATCCAAACAAAACAAAATCAATCCTTCAGTACATATGTTAAGGCAACATTGAAAATAAACCCATGCTACATGTTAGAGCCCTTAACAAATATCAGGACAGCCCTTATATAAATCCAAGAACCCTGAATTTACCATTATTATTTCGTTTCTTTTGCTTCCCTTGTGTTTGGTTCACAGAGCATCCAAGCTTGCTTGGGGTTGGGAGAGATCCCTAGTGACTATTGTAGGTAGGTGTTTCTTTTGTCTTAGATTAGTGGAGTGAAATAAGGGAAGGTGCACAGTCCAAAAGAACTGATGTGGGTAAGGGACCACAAGGAAGGTTCTGGGGCTCTGGGCTCACAGGACTGAGCGTGAAGGAGTTCACGCACTGTCGGCCCTGTTCCTGGTTTCTTGGTGTGTGAACATGCCTTCTAGTCAGAAGGGCCGGAAAGATGGGTTGAAGGCAGAGGGTGTTGACCTTTGTGCAGGATCAGTTGAAACATTGCAGACTCATTGACATATCTGCATTCTTGTGTGTATGCTCATGTCCCGAGGGAGTCAGCATAGTCACTGGATAGCAACTAGAAAGGCTGGGTTTCCTGGTCCTGTTCTTATCTAAGGCATTTTAGCTTCCTATGCCTCAGTTTTCATACCTGTAAAATGAACAAATTTTGGATGGATAATACCTGATATTGCTTTTGCATTAAGATTCTGTAATCTATGGCTTGTCTAAAAGTCTTCAAGTAGCTTTCATACTTTTTAACAGAAGTGACATGATTAATAAATTACACAAAATTATGTATTGTCTTGTTATACTTGGTTCAAGCTATTTTGTGGAACTAAATATAAAGGTTATTCTGAGACTAAGATCCTATTTGAACCTTGTAAACTACTGTGCCCAGTGATTTGATCCATAGCAAAATTACATAACCTTTTTAAAGATTTAGTATTTATTTAGAGGATAGGTTGCAATGTATTAGAAACATCATATTATTAATAACTGTCCCATCTAAAGTAATGGCATTAAACATGAGAAATTACATTGGTTTTTCTAAATGTACAGCTAAGAATTGTTTATTTAGGCTTGGAGATGTATCTCAGTTAGGAAGAGTCCTCTTTTGTCAGGGTACACTGCTGGTGGAATTTACCTTTGACCATCCTAGAAATATATTTAACTGTTTAATTTAGTTAGTTTGATCTTATCATTAAAGAAGAAAATCTCTTCCATTGAGCTTTTTAAAGAAAAAGAAACAACTAATTTGAGAGGTTAAAAAAAAGTATCTTCTCCTGCGTTTAAAATGTGTTACTAAATGTTTGCTCTTTTTATTGTAAAATATTTCACACACACACAAATAACATCTATACAAGACATAAAGAATAATTTTTAAAAGTTTGGGTACCCTACTCAGCTTCAGGAATGGAGTGTTGAAGTTGCCTGTGTGACCTTCACCAGGCCCATCTTCCCTTAGCCTAGAATTGCTCACAGTCATGTATTTTGTGGTTATCACTTAACACAAATAACTAATAAACTCTTGATCTCTTTATAGCTTTACTGTGGATATTTCCCTACATATTTTATTGTTCAGTTTTGCACATATTGGAACCCTACATCAATGGTATTGTGACATTATATTTGTGTTATCCATATTGGTGTATATAACTCATTTTTAGAGATTACCTTTTCTTTCATTATCTATATGTTTTTCTTTGTTTCATTTATTTCCACTCCTTGAACTTTTATCCATTAGGGCTCTTGTGTTTTCCTGTGAATCAAATCTTTGTATTTTGTCCCATTGCTTTTATATTTCATCCTCCATATATTAAATAATAGTAACGATAATAATAATAGCAAATACATACAAATGTTACTGTGTGCCAGGCACTAGTTTCACTATGTGCTATTTACATATATTAACTCATTTAATGCTCATGGTAACTTTATCAAGGAGATAAAATATTACGATAGTTCATATGTTAAGATTAGGGTCTGAAGCACAGAGACATTAAATCCTTTGAATTCAGGCAGTCTGGCTCCAGAGTCCATCCTCTTCATTGTATACTGTTCTGACTCACTCCTCCTGTAGGCTTTTCCTTTACTTACATTTTTTCTCATTTAACTTTTTAGGGTATTACAGCATTTCTGTGACATTCAGAAAAGAATCGCCATAGTGAGACGTCAGATTGGTTCTCCTGTACAGTCCAGTTGCTTAAAGTCATGCCAATTTAATCTGCTTCATGGTTAGACCGTGACTTGTATTTATTTATTTGGCTGCGCCGTGTCTTAGCTGCGGCGTGTGGAACTGAGCTCAGGCCCCCTGCATTCAGGGAGTGCAGAGTCTTAGCCACTGGACCACCAGGGAAGTCCCTATACTGTGACTTTGTTACACAGGTGTGCTTTTTTCCCTCCAATTTCCTGGGATTTATTATTGCTCTTTTTTTCTAACTAGAAGGAAAAAACTATGCCTTCTTCATATTCTTCAAAAATCTTTCAGTTCTGCACTTTCTGTATGTGGTTTGGAATTGATACCATTGATTCCCTGTGCTAATTTGGGCCAGTTTCTTCATATTAAGACAATGGCATCTGCTTTTAAAAAATATGAGTGACCTTATATGAATCACTCAAATTTCCTGAGCTTTCGATTTCCCAACTAAGCTGTTATGTTAAGTATGATTATTTTAGTAATCAGACATATATAATTGCTAATCAGAACTTCCTGTGTCTGTGGTATAACCAAGTGTGAAATAACCAAGAGGGATCATGAGGGAAAATAATTGAAGGGAAGTTCTAGATAGTGATTGGAAATTGCTGATTGTTCCCAACCCCTTAAATTATAGACCAAAAAACTTTGGCATAGAGAGATAAAATCCCTTTGAATGATTACTTTTTAGGTATAGTTGTAATTTTTTCCTAAATTAATTAATTTTCTCTTATATTCTGTGATTTTATGCCTCCTTTGGATGGTGTGCTTACTCAGTTGTGTCCCATTCTTTGCAACCCCATGGACTGTAGTGCTGCCAGTTCCTCTGTCCATGGAATTTTCCAGGTAATAATACTGGAGTGAGTTGCCATTTCGTCCTCCAGGAGATCTTCCCCACCCAGGTGTTGAACCCACATCTCTTCCATCTCCTGCATTGTAGGCAGATTGTTTACCCCTCGCACCACCTGGAAGCTCTTGGATAATCTAATATCTCTTATTTGTGTGTGTGCTAAGTCGCTTCAGTTGTGTCTGACTCTATGTGACCCTATGGACTGTAGCCTGCAAGGGTCTTCTGTCCATGGGATTGTCCAGGCAAGAATACTGGAGTGGGTTGCTGTGCCCGCCTCTAGAGGATCTTCCTAACCCAGGGATCGAACTGCATCTCTCACATGCTCAAATTTCTCTCATCTTAAAAAAAAAAAAAAAAAAGCGTACTCAACTTGTCATCCTCTGAGACCAAGTAGTTTTACAAGGTATTTATATGCTTGCTGTCACTATTTCTCTGCCATCTATCCAAAAATATGACTGAACACATGTTACACGTCAGGCACTAACTAACCTAGTATCTGAGGATGTAGGATGAACCAGAGAGACTAGGGACTTTCATTTTTAGTTTGGAACCAGGATGGCCTGTAACAGAAAGAAGACCATCTTATGGTAGATGCAAGAGGGAGAATGGTTAGAGTTACAGGCAAAGTTCAGTTCGGTTCAATCACTCAGTCGAATCCGACTCTTTGCAACCCCATGGACTGCAGCACACCAGGCCTCCCTGTCCATCACCAACTCCTGGAGTTTACTAAAACTCATCTCCAATGAGCTGGTATGCCATCTAACCATCTCATCCTCTGTTGTCCCCTTTTACCGCCTTCAATCTTTCCCAGCATCAGGGTCTTTTCAAATGAGTCAGTTCTTTGCATCAGGTGGCCAAAGTATTGGAGTTTCAGCTTCAGCATCAGTCCTTCCAATGAATATTCAGGACTGATTCCTTTAGGATGGACTGGTTGGATCTCCTTGCAGTCCAAGGAACTCTCAAGAGTCTTCTCCAACACCATAGTACAAAAGCATCAATTCTTCGGCGCTCAGCTTTCTTTATAGTCCAATTCTCATATCCACATGTGACTACTGGAAAAACCAAAGCTTTGACTAGACAGACCTTTGTTGGCAATGTAATGTCTCTGCTTTTTAATATGATGACTAGGTTGGTCATAACTTTTCTTCCAAGAAGCAAGTGTCTTTTAATTTCATGGCTGCAGTCACCATCTGCTGTGATTTTGGAGCCCCCAAAATAAAGTCTGTCACTGTTTCCACTGTTTCCCCATCTATTTGCCATGAAGTGATGGGACCAGATGCCATGACTTAGTTTTCTGAATGTGGAGTTTTAAGCCAACTTTTCCACTCTCCTCTTTCACTTTCATCAAGAGGCTCTTTAGTTCTTCTTTGCTTTCTACCATAAGTGTGGTGTCATGGGCGTATCTGAGGTTATTGATATTCCTCCTGGCAATCTTTATTCCAGCTTGTGCTTCATCCAGTCCAGCGTTTCTCATGATGTACTCTGCGTATCAGTTAAATAAGCAGGGTGACAATATACAGCCTTGACATACTCCTTTCCCGATTTGGAACCAGTCTGTTGTCCAGTTCTAACTGTTGCTTCTTGACCTGCATACAAATTTCTCAGAAGGCAGGTCATGTGATCTGACATTCCCATCTCTTAAAGAATTTTCCACAGTTTGTTGTGATCCACACAGTCAAAGGCTGTGGCATAGTCAATAAAGCAGAAATAGATGTTTTTCTGGAACTCTCTTGTTTTTTCGATGATCCAACAGATGTTGGCAATTTGATCTCTGGTTCCTCTGCCTTTTCTAAATCCAGCTTGAACATCTGGCAGTTCTTGGTCCACGTACTTTTGAAGCCTGGCTTGGAGATTTTTGAGCATTACTTTACTAGCGTGTGAGATGAGTGCAATTGTGCGGTAGTTTGAGCATTCTTTGGCATTGCCTTTCTTTGGGATTGAAATGAAAACGGACCTTTTCCAGTCCTGTGGCCACTGCTGAGTTTTCCAAATTTGCTGGCATATTGAGCACAGCACTTGCACAGCATCATCTTTTAGGATTTGAAATAGCTCAACTGGAATTCCATCACCTTCACTAGCTTTGTTTGTAGTGATGCTTCCTAAGGCCCACTTGACTTCACATACTAGGATGTCTGGCTCTAGGTGAGTGATCACACCATCGTGATTATCTGGGTCATGAAGATCTTTTTTGTACAGTGCTTCTGTGTATTCTTGCCACCTCTTCTTAATATCTTCTGCTTCTGTTAGGCCCATACCATTTCTGTCCTTTTTCAAGCCCATCTTTGCATGAAATGTTCCCTTGGTATCTCTCATTTTCTTGAAGAGATCTCTGGTCTGTCCCATTCTTTTGTTTTCCTCTGTTTCTTTGCATTGATCACTGAGGAAGGCTTTCTTATCTCTCATTGCTATTCTTTGAAACTCTGCATTCAAATGGGTATATCTTTCCTTTTCTCCTTTGCCTTTTGCTTTTCTTCTTTTCACAGCTATTTGTAAGGCCTCCTCAGACAACCATTTTGCGTTTTTGCCATTTCTTTTTCTTGGGGATGGTCTTGATCACTGTCTCCTGTACAATGCCATGAACCTCCAACAATAGTTCTTCAGGCACTCTGTCAATCAGATCTAATTCCTTGAATTTATTTCTCACTTCTACTTTATAATCATAAGGGATTTGATTTAGGTCATATCTGAATGGTCTAGAGGCTTTCCCTACTTTCTTCAATTTAAGTCTGAATTTGACAATAAGGAGTTCATGATCTGAGCCACAGTCAGCTCCCAGTCGTGTTTTTGCTGACTGTATAGAGTTTCTCCATCTTTGGCTGCAAAGAATATAATCAGTCTGATTTTGGTATTGACCATCTGGTGATATCCATGTGTAGAGTCTTCTCTTGTGTTGTTGGAAGAGGGTGTTTGCTATGACCAGTGTATTCTCTTGGGAAAACTCTATTATCCTTCGCCCTGCTTCATTCTGTACTCCAAGGCCAAATTTGCCTGTTACTTCATGTATTTCTTGACTTCCTACTTTTGCATTCCAGTCCCCTGTAATGAAAAGGACATCTTTTTTTTTAAGGGCAAAGGGGGAGGGCCAGATCACATGGGGCTTTTACACCATTGTGAGGAGTTGAGACACTGTTCTTTGTGATTGAAGCCATTAAGGGCTTTTGGGCAGGCAGTGACCATATCTAATATGTACTTTAAAGTAGTCATTCTGGCTGCTATGTGGAGAATGATTTGCAGGGACCAAGTGTGGAAGCAGGTCAACCATTAGGGCTAGTTCAGTGGTTCAGAGAGGAGTTGATAACGGTTTGGACCAGGGTGCTGGTGGTGGAAGTGATAGGTTGCTGATGGATTGGCTACAGAGTCTAAGAAAATGAAGAAACATCCAAGCTATTCCATTGAAACTGCTTTGATTGAAGCCACTAATGGTGTCCATACCACTAAATCCAGTGGTCTCCCTATCTTCCTTCAGTGAATTTGGTATACTGACCACTCATTCCTAGAAACGCTATGACAAACCTAGATAGCATATGAAAAAGCAGAGACATTACTTTGCCAACAAAGGTCCGTCTAGTCAAAGCTTTGGTTTTTCTAGTAGTCACATATGGATGTGAGAGTTGGACTATAAAGAAAGCTGAGTGCCGAAGAATTGATGCTTTTGAACTGTGGTGTTGGAGAAGACTCTTGAGAGTTCCTTGGACTGCAAGGAGGTCAAACTAGTTCATCCTAAAGGAAATCAGTCCTGAATATTCATTGGAAGGACTAATGCTAAAGTGGAAGCTCCAATACTGTGGCCATCTGATGGGAAGAGCTGACTCATTGGAAAAGACCTTGATGCTGGGAAAGACTGAAGGTAGGAGGATAAGGGAACAAAAGAGGAAGAGATGGTTGTAAGGTATCACTGACTCAATGGACGAGTTTGAGCAAGCTCTGGGAGATGGTGAAGGACAGGGAGGCCTGGTGTGCTGCAGTCCATGGGGTTGCAAAGAGTCAGACAGAACTGAGCGACTGCACAACAACACTCCTAGAAATAGTCTTTTCTCTTAGCTTCTAACACTGTTATTGTTAGATGTATGATTTGAAAAAAAAGAGAGTGTTAGATGCTTAGTTGTATTTGACTCTTTGCGACCCCATTGACAGTAGCTCACCAAGCTCCTCTGTCCATGGAATTCTCTAGGCAAGAATACTGGTGTGGGTAGCCATTCCCTTCTCCAGGGGATCTTCCTGACCTAGGAATTGAACCCAGGCCTCCTGCATTGCAGGCAGATTCTTTACTGTCTGAGCGACCAAGGAAGCCCATATGATCTTAGGCAAATTAATTAAATGATCTGTGCCTCAGTTTCTTCTCTTGTAGATTGAGGATAGAAGTATTCCTACCACATGGACTATTGAAATTATTAGATGAGATAGCATATATGAGTTACTTAGTGCAGAGTCTTCCACAGACTTAGTTCACAGTAAATGTTAGCTAGCAACCTCATCACCATCCTAATCTCATCATCACCGCTGTCGTTCTGGAACAATACTCTCCTTGACCTCTGCCTTCTTTGGCCACTGCTCTTTCTTGGTCTTCTTTGCTAGTTCTTTCTCTTCCAGCTCACCTCTGGATGTTGAAGTTCCTCAGGGCTCTGATATTTTGTTTTCTCATTTTACACATTTTCTTAGGCAATCTTATTTACTCCATGGCTTCAGTTCCATCTGATGAGTCAGTTCCCCCTAAGTTTACCAACAACCTAGCTCTGCATCTATGCTGCTGCTGCTAAGTCGCTTCAGTCGTGTCCGACTCTGTGCGACCCCATAGACAGCAGCCCACCAGGCTCCCCCGTCCCTGGGATTCTCCAGGCAAGAACACTGGAGTGGGTTGCCATTTCCTTCTCCAATGCATGAAAGTGAAAAGTGGAAGTGAAGTCGCTCAGTCGTGTCCGACTCTTAGCGACCCCATGGACTGCAGCCCACCAGGCTCCCCCGTCCCTGGGATTTTCCAGGCAAGAGTACTGGAGTGGGGTGCCATTGCCTTCTCCGCTGCATCTAAGCTACAGTCCTGTATATCCGCTTGTTTCTATCTCATCTCCTTTTGGTTGGTTGTGTGTACCTTTAATAGGTTAAACATTTATTATTACAGGTACGTCTCCCAAGGTTACATCTCCCACCTTGTCCCTTACCTTAGTAGATGGTATTACCATGTGCGCAGTTGCTTAAGCCAGAACTGGAGTCTTATTAAATTTATTTCTTGTCTCATACCCTGTCAATGGTTTGTGTGGATTTTTCTGCAATAGCTTCGCAATTAGGCTCACTACCTCTGTTCTGATGCCACTCCCATCCATTTCCCGCCTTTTAGCCATGGCATTCTTTTAAATTTGAAGATCTGATCATGTTACTCTCCTTCAGTTACTTCTTTTTCTTTTTAGGATAAAGTTCCAAATTGTTATAATAGCTTCAGGATTTCTTCTGCTTACCTCATCAGCCTCATCATCTCATCCATCTGTTCCTCACTTACACCTTCTAGCCACACTGCTTTTCTTTCATAACCTTCAGTGGGCTACACTCACTTTAACCTCAGGGTTCCTGCTCATCTTTTTCTTTGTCTGGTACACTTCTTTCCTCATTCTTAATTTGGGCAACCCAGCCTTATCCTTTATTCTTAGTTTAAATATCACTACCTGCAGGTTGGCTTTCTTATGCCTCTCAAACTAGACTTCTTCCTTCTGTTATATAGGATCTTTATTCCCCTTTTGCCTCTCCATGATCTTTATTGCACTTGCTAATAGTATCTTTCTCACAAATATGTAAGCTTCTTGGTGGCAGAGACCATGGTCTCTCATTCCTCACTTTGTTCCCAGCATCTGTTTGTTAAATAGAGTAACATGAATACGGTGTGGGCTTGCTAGTGAGTGAGAGAGGCTTCTGTCCGAGTTTGGTGTGTTTTTCTTAAATCTTTCAAGGTGATAAAAGGGAAGAAGACAAAAGTTTAGTGTACAGCAGTTTAACTTTCAGACTCCAGGGATGTCAGCTAGCGAGTAAGGAAGCAGCATCAGAACCGGAGGTGGCCGTAGCGAGAAGTGTTGCCTTAGGGTTAGTTTCTTTTCTAGGATTAAAGTGACATCAGAATTTTCAGGCAGTGTTCTGAATATTTCTCAGGCTTCACTGTCTCTTTCAAAAGTCAGCCTTGACAGTGCTTCCCAAATCCTTGGAATGCTAGACTTGAGCATCGCCACAGAGCCCCTGTGAGTGTGGCTTTCAGTGTCAAAAGTGCTTGCCGAGGTGACCTGTTGGGTCTGGGCAGACCCTGTGCC
Organism: Bos taurus; assembly: GCF_002263795.3. NCBI lineage: Eukaryota > Metazoa > Chordata > Mammalia > Artiodactyla > Bovidae > Bos > Bos taurus. Next base: position 48,494,731 of record NC_037332.1, on the reverse strand, counting down.
CAATATCAAGCTCTCATTGCCTCCCACCTACCTGTTCTCTGGCCTTGGCTCCTCCTTCTTAGACTCCTGGATTCTCCTTCACTAACTTGCAGGAACAATGTTTGCACATAGATGAGTTAGGAGTTGGCCTTTTTTTAAAAAACATCCTCTGTACTTTATCTTATACAAATTTATCGTATTTTAGTTTCCAGGGCTGGTATAGATTTTGCTCTATTTTTGTATTCTGCTTACCATTTCAGTGGGAAGTGGTTGGAATCTGATTGAGGAAGAAGATGAGTGAGTTCTTTTTTGAAAGATATTTTTTATGTCGCCACCTTTGCCTTTGTGTACATGTGGACTCACTTTTGCACATGTATGTGTGCATGTGTGCAATCTCTCTTTTTTCTCTCTGCTTCTTTTCTTTTTTGTTTGCATTATATTGTTTCTTTGCTTTGTAACTCTACCTGAGAGTCACTTTTTAGCAGGTGCATTTAAATCATTTATATTTTGTTATCGTGGATGTATCTGATGACATTCCTTGTCTTACTGTTTTATACCTTTTTTATGAACTTTTCCCCTTGATTTTCAGTCTTTGGCATATGGTTTCTGTGTTTTATTTGCTTTTATCTTTCATAGGGATTTGAAAGAGTGACATCATATTTTAGGTTCCACAACCTTGAACAAGTGTTTAAAAACATTATTGAACCTGAACTAATCTAATCATTAAATTAAAAAAAGTAAGATTCGGTAACATTTGGCTCTTTTATACAGGAAGAATTTTGGAATCTTTTATTTTTTTCCTTCTCTGCTTTTGTTAACTAAAGTGGTACCTATAGATCTACACGATTGTTGCTATTATTTTTATATTACATGATCTCTTAAGGATTTTTATTTTAATCTTTTTCATTTAATTATATAATAACATCTACTGCCTTCAGTGATTATGGCATTTATCCCTTAACTCGTCATTCTTAAGGATATTTTGATTCATGTGCCATTTGGCTAGAGTCTATCCATGAGTTGATGTCTTTTTTTTTTCTTTTTTCGGTAGGGAAAAATATATGCATGCATGTTTCCTGAGCTCTCTTATTACCTGAGAGAAATACAGACTGTTGTATATAATGTGTTAACCTTCCCTTGCAAAACAGCATTTAATTGAAACCAAAAAAAGCATAATTAGAAGGCTGGAAGTTGCTCATAGAATAATCTGAATGCAATTAGTACTGCAATTATGGAACATAAAATACTGCTAGCATTCCCTATGGAAGAAAAACCTGGGAACAATGGAATTTATTGGCATTCAGGTAACAAGTCAAAGGCTTTGGTGCTTCAGTGGTAGAATTCTCACCTCCCAGATGACAAACCAATATCAGTCACAAGATTACTACTGGGAATTCAATACCTCTGATGTTGTAGATACTTTTCAGGGTCATGATGCAAAATTAGTTATAAGTCCTAGAATAGTTTTATCTCTGAGTAAGAATGGCAGTTTTAATTGAATTCCAGCAATATTTTATAACTGCTATGTTCAAATTAGAGTTGACCAAAGCCTGGCGTGCTGCAGTCCATGGGGTCACAAAGAGTCAGACACAATTGAGCGACTGAACAATAATAAAGTTTACTTTGTCAAATTCCTGTTTTATTATTACATTTGCCTCATGCATGGATAAAGTTATATCACTCTATGTAATCGACTGAAACAGTTGATTGCAAAACGAGGTTTTTCCTTTTGGTCAGAAATAATGATTTTTTGACAATCATTAAACTATAATTACTGAAGTAGAAAAATTAATCTTAAATTAATCTTATCTAAGTTGTATATTAAACAATCACCTTACTCTTCCCCTGTCCAAAATTGAACTAATTAAACCCTCCAACACAGACACACAGACGCAGGCATACACATGAACACAGTCATACTCATTCACACATGCACTCTCTCTCATTCTGTGTCTCTACATGGTATCTTAGACTTCTTCTTGCTTTTCCTTCTCAGTAAGGGAAGTAAAATTCACTGAGCAGTCTTCTAGTTATTTTCAAAAATATTATCTCACTTAATCCTTCTGAAATTTAGTGAAATAAGTGATATGATCTATGTTACACAGGTTAGGAATCAGAGACAGGTAACTAATTTGCTCAAGATTTATCAGCTGGTTAAGAGAGAGAGTCAGAAGTTAACTCCAGTTCTGACCCTTTCCTGTATACTGCACTGCCTGGGTATAGTATAGGACTCTATCCTGGAGGAATTGGGACATTCCCTATTAGGGAATGGGTTAGGGTTAGAGTTAGGGTTATGAACAGAGATGGGGGGAAACAGAGGAAGTGATATTTGAGTTCAGTTCTGTGAAAATGTTTATTGAGTCTTTATTTTACAGACGTGAATCCTGCTGACTACTCTCAAGGAATTTTTAAGTGGAGTGTGTACATGTCTAAAATTCTAACTTGCAATAATAGAGGTACTGAGGTAGGAAGTATTAGAAGCAGAATTGATTCACTTTCTAATGGCATGGTTGGGGAGAAAGGTGAGAGGAATAGCTGTGAAAAAATGTTTCCTAGGGCAGATGATATCTAAACTGGTCTTGAAGGTTAAAAAAGAAAAGTTCATTCTTTATATGGTATGGAAAATATAAGTGGTATAGTGAGGATGGAAGAGTTTGTAGGAAACAATAAATGGCTGACTATTATCAAAAGAGAATCTATTCATTCATTCACTCAACAAATGCTTTTTGAGTGCTTATTAAAGGTTAGACACTGGTGAGGACTAGAGATAAAGTAAGGGATAAAAGAGTTAATGGATTGTATAATGTCCAGTGAGTGTTGGGGTCTGAAGTTAAGATAGGAAGAGAAATGAATCTGATAGGTCTTGAATGCCAGAATAGGTTGGTTGTGTTTTCCTCATGGTTGTTGATAACTGTGGAAGCACAATAAGCGGAGTTCTGACGTGGTCAGAGTGAGTTTACATTATGCCTGCAGCAGAATGGAGGATGGATGTGACCAGGAGTCAGGGTAGAGGCAGGAAGACCATATTCTAGATGAAAGATGGAAAGAATATATTTGAGCAATATCTTGGAAATAAAGTTGGTGGTACTTGGTGTTGATTAAGTATAAAAAAATTAAAGTAGAAAATGACTGAGGATGACTCTCAAATTTGGGGTTTAGTGGTTGTATGGAATGGGAGTACTTTTTAACAGAATCAGGAATACAGAAAAAATAATAAATTGGTGAAGAAGGAAACAAATTGAGTTTTGGAGATGATAAATAGTTTAAGGTGCACATGAAATACCATCTAAAATTAATGAAGAAAAACCATTGAGGACAAAGTAGAAACAACATAATGCAAAATATTTAATATCTTTCACTTTATGGTCTCATTTAGGGCTTCACCTTTCTCCCAAGTTCAGCATAGTGTTAAAAGATAGTTGATGAAGGCATTAAGATTTATCTTTCAGTGGAATAGGACTACATTTTCATAAAACTTGTCCTTTATCTGCTTTATCAGATACAAGGCACAAGGCATACTATCATGAGCAAATTCTTACTTTCTGCAACAGAAAGTAAACTTAGAGGGGAGGGATGCTAAAATTCTGATACAAGAGCAAACATTGGCAGTTTCCAGTGCTAAAACTTTCTATTCCAGGAATGGTGGCAAAGTTCTAATTTAAATATTTGAAGCATGATTTACATATTTTTAGGACTTATATTAAACTCATTAAAAACAGTCTTTTAGTGATAGATACAGATAACTGTATAGTCAAAGCTATAGTTTTTCAAGTAGTCATGTGAGAGTTGGACCATAAAGAAGGCTGATTGCTGAAGAATTGATGCTCTTGAACTGTGGTGTTGGAGAAGACTCTTGCGAGTCCTTTAGACTGCAAGGAGAGCAAACCAGTCAATCCTAAAGGAAACCAACCCTGAATATTCCTTGGAAGGACCGATGGTGAAGCTGAACCTCCAATACTCTGGCAGCTTGATGTAAAGAGTTGAGTCATTGGAAAAGACACTGATGCTGGGAAAGATTGAAGGCAAAGGAGAAAGGGGCAGCAGAGGATGAATTGGTTGGATAGCATCACCAACTCAATGGACATGAAACTGAGCAAACTTCAGGGGATAGTGGAGCACAGAGGAGCCTGGTGTGCGGCAGTCCATGACATCACAGAGTCGGACATGACAGCAATAGATAATAACTGTAGTTTGGAGTCACAAGGGTAGGGCAGGATTTGGTCAGCCTGTAATAGCAAGTTTTTCTTTAGATGAAATGGTCCACTGAGGCACTGCATCTTTTTTACATGCCTAAGTTTGTTTTATTTTTGTCTTTGCACATGGTTCTTGATGAGAGGGAACTTCAGGTGAAAAGCAACAGCCTCCAATTCTCTCTCTTCTCATCTTTGCTTCACTCTTTTGAAGCAATGTTCTAAAATCATTCTTCTGTCAATCTCCTAGTTTTGGTCAGTAAAGTTAGAGCACTATTTCTGATTCATCAATTTCAGATAATATACAGTTATAAAAAACAAGTATTTATATGCTCTTTCTTCTCCCTTATGTCTACCATTGTTTATTGTTTTGTTGATTTTTAAAATTCCCTTATTGTTCATTTGGTGGTGGTGGTGGTTTAGTCGCTAAGTCATGTCTGACTCTTACGATCCCATGAACTATAGCCCGCCAGGCTCCTCTGTCCATGGAATTCTCCAGGCAAGAATACTGGAGTGGGTTGCCATTTCCTTCTCCAGGGGAACTTCCCGACCCAGAAATCAAACCCAGGTCTCCTGCATTGCAGGCAAATTCTTTACCAACTGAGCCACAAGGGAACCACTATTGTTCACTTTTGTAACATTAAATAATATGTTTGCTCATCAACTTTTGATGTAGCCACATGACAAGCTGTTGTGACAAAGCGATTCCAGGCAGAGTGACAGACATAAGTAGAAGTTTCTCTTTCTCCCCAATGATAGCCTAAGGTAGCTAGTAGCCCAAGGCTGAGTTGGTGAGTAGGTAGCTTTGCTTCATGGCCTGTTAAGTCTGCCTTTCTCATTAAGTAGCTTCCATCCCAGGGTTCAAGTGTGCTGCCGCAGTTTTTGCCTTTTCCCAGGGGAGGAAGAAGTCCATGGGGTCCAAAAGAGTCGGGCACAACGTAACGACTGAACAACAACAAGAGGAAGAAGAAGTCTAAAGCAAGTGACTTTGTCTTTAAAGGAGGTGACTTGAAAGATCACACATAATTGCATTGGCTAGAGCTTAGTATCATATTCACAATTAGCTACAGAGGAGGCAGAGAAATATAAAATTTCAGAAGTTTTTGTTACTCATGGGAAGAAGGGAGGATGGATTCTAAGGGACCAGTTAGTATTTTGCAGTCTAGTTAGTATCTCTGAATTTTCTGCTTCATAAGATGAGAGTCCTAGTTCAGTTGAGTTCAGTTCAGTCGCTCAGTCGTGTCCGACTCTTTGCGACCCCATGAATCGCAGCACGCCAGGCCTCCCTGTCCAACACCAGCTCCTGGAGTTCACTCAAACTCACGTCCATCGAGTCAGTGATGCCATCCAGCCATCTCATCCTCTGTCATCCCCTTCTCCTCCTGCCCCCAATCCCTCCCAGCATCAGAGTCTTTTCCAATGAGTCAACTCTTCGCATGAGGTGGCCAAAGTACTGGAGTTTCAGCTTTAGCATCATTCCTTCCAAAGAAGTCCCAGGGCTGATCTCCTTCAGAATGGACTGGTTGGATCTCCTTGCAGTCCAAGGGACTCTTAAGAGTCTTCTCCAACACCACAGTTCAAAAGCATCAATTCTTCGGTGCTCAGCCTTCTTCACAGTCCAACTCTCACATCCATAGATGACCATTGGAAAAACCATAGCCTTGACTACACGGACCTTTGGTGGCAAAGTAATATCTCTGCTTTTTAATATTCTATCTAGGTTGGTCATAACTTTCCTTTCAAGGAGTAAGCGTCTTTTAATTTCATGGCTGCAGTCACCATCTGCTGTGATTTTGGAGCCCCCAAAAATAAAGTTTGACACTGTTTCCCCATCTATTTCCCATGAAGTGATGGGACCAGATGCCATGATCTTCGTTTTCTGAATGTTGAGCTTTAAGCCAACTTTTTGACTTTCCACTTTCATCAAGAGGCTTTTTAGTTCCTCTTCACTTTCTGCCAAAAGGGTGGTGTCATCTGCATATCTGAGGTTATTGATATTTCTCCCGGCAATCTTGATTCCAGCTTGTGCTTCTTCCAGCCCAGCGTTTCTCATGATGTACTCTGCATATAAGTTAAATAAACAGGGTGACAATATACAGCCTTGACATACTCCTTTCCTGATTTGGAACCAGTCTGTTGTTCCATGTCCAGTTCTAACTGTTGCTTCCTGACCTGCATACAGATTTCTCAGGAGGCAGGTCAAATGGTCTGGTATTTCCATCTCTTTCAGAATTTTCCACAGTTTATTGTGATCCACACAGTCAAAGGCTGTGGCATAGTCAATAAAGCAGAAGTAGATGTTTTTCTGGAACTCTCTTGCTTTTTTGATGATCCAGCAGATGTTGGCAATTTGATCTCTGGTTCCTCTGCCTTTTCTAAATCCAGCTTGAACATCTGGAAGTTCACCATTCACGTATTGCTGAAGCCTGGCTTGGGGAATTTTTTAGCATTACTTTACTGGCGTGTGAGATGAGTGCAATTGTGCGGTAGTTTGAACATTCTTTGGAATTGCCTTTCTTTGGGATTGGAATGAAAATGGACCTTTTCCAGTCCTGTGGCCACTGCTGAGTTTTCCAAATTTGCTGGCATATTGAGTGCAGCATTTTCACAGCATCATCTTTCAGGATTTGAAATAGCTCAACTGGAATTCCATCACCTCCACTAGCTTTGTTCGTAGTGATGCTTTCTAAGGCGCACTTCACCTTCCAGGATGTCTAGCTCTAGGTGAGTGATCACACCATTGTGATTATCTGGGTCGTGAAGATTTTTTTGTACAGTTCTTCTGTGTAATCTTGCCACCTCTTCTTAATATCTTCTGCTTCTGTTAGGTCCATACCTTTTCTGTCCTTTTTCAAGCCCATCTTTGCATGAAATGTTCCCTTGGTATCTCTCATTTTCTCGAAGAGATCTCTAGTTGTTTTCCTCTATTTCTTTGCATTGATCACTGAGGAAGGCTTTCTTATTTCTCCTTGCTATTCTTTGGAACTCTGCATTCAAATGGAAATATCTTTCCTTTTCTCCTTTGCTTTCGCTTCTCTTCTTTTCACAGCTATTTGTAAGGGCTCCTCAGACAACCATTTTGCTTTTTTGCATTTCTTTTCCATGGGGATGGTCTTGATCCCTGTCTCCTGTACAATGTCACAAACCTCTGTCCATAGTTCATCAGGCACTCTGTCTGTCAGATGTATTCCCTTAAATCTATTTCTCACTTCCACTGTATAATTGTAAGGGATTTGATTTAGATCATACCTAAATGGTCTAGTGGTTTTCCCTACTTTCTTCAATTTAAGTCTGAATTTGGCATAAGGAGTTCATGATCTGAGCCACAGTCAGCTCCTGGTCTTGTTTTTGCTGACTGTATAGAGCTTCTTCATCTTTGGCTGCAAAGAATATAATCAGTCTGATTTCAGTGTTGACCATCTGGTGATGTCCATGTGTAGAGTCTTCTCTTGTGATCAGGACACTATATTTCTAAGGTCTGTGTCTGGGCACTGACTTGTTAAATGAGTAAGAAGCTTCAGCAGACCTGGTTAGTGGCCAGGGAGCTTTCAGTCACTCCAGAAAATAAAATCTTCATAAGCAGTCATTTTGCTGTGATCAGGAGCTACTCAGTCAGTTTACACATGAGTGAAATTTTTAATTCTTTTTTTCCAATAGCAGTATATTTATTTTAATAGATATTAGTTAAAATACAGCTTACACATCAGACTTGGGATTCCACATATATTACCACATAGGAAAAAGCTAAACTCAACTTACATAAAATATTAAGTAAAATAATAAGGCAGAGGGGTTATGAGGATATGGCAAAAATTGTGAGGAAAACCTCTAGTTCTTGAAGGGTTGGGACTTATTTGTTAGCTCCAGAAGATCCAAAGTGAAGTAGCTTTCTCCTATTCTTTATGTCTGAATATGAGAAGAGAGCCATATCTTCTGACTCTCTTTGGGGTATCTAGAAATAGAAGGGGTGACTGATGAGAGGAAGACCTTGGTCTTTTCAGAGTGGTCTCATTGTCTTTGGCATTGGACTTCCCAGCCTTCAGACCCTGTTGTTTTTCTAAACAAGGACAGCTATCTGGGAAATAAGAGTCCCTGCCCTTGAGGAATGTTTAATGTACTACGAAAGATTAAAATAGACTTCAGCTCAAATTCTGTCTTCAGTACTGACCATATGACCTCAAGCAGGTTATTTTCTGAACCTTAGTTTCTGCTGGAACACATAATCCCCAGATCCCAGTGGCTTCAGCCACTGAAATTTTATTTCTTGCTTGTATTGCCTGTTCATTGTCTGTCAGATGGGAACTCTGCTCCACGTCTCCTACTCCAGGATTGTGGTTAATGGAGCAGCCATCATCTAATTATAGAACATTGCTGATCACTGTTGGAGAGAAAGAGAGTTCTGGAGAGCTTCACGCCAGCAATTAAGTGATCTGTCTTAGAAGTGGCACATGGTATCATTTCTGTTCACAACTTCCTCCCCAGGACTAGTGACACAATCTCATGCAACCACAGGGGCCTAGAAGGTACCTGGAAAATGGAGATTCAGAGTGTTGTGGAAATATCACTAATGACTACCACATATAGGAATGCCTACCTCAGGGTTGATGTGAAGATTAAATGATATTAGATACAGACATGGACATGAACTTGTGTGTGCCAGGCGCTTCTCTAGTAGCAGTTTTGTGAGGAAACTATTATAAATTCCAGACTTACAAATGAGACTTTCATAGCTCAGAGTAAACCTTGTCAAATGAAACCTAGCTAGTTGGTGAGAAGGTTTAAATTTGAACTCAAGTACTAGAAAAGCAAAACTATTACATAAACACAACAAAATGAAACAGTCAAAAAGACTGAAAAATTCTGAAGGTATTTTTTAACAGTAATCAAAAGTGATTTGTTTATGTGGGTTTTGCTTTTCTGTTGGCACTTTTTAAATATGAAGAAAAGCTTTTTAGGTGAAACACATGTAATGTAGATGCTGTGGACTGTGAAATCAATGTATAATTTAGAAGAAAAAGGTATTGGTGATAGAAGTTTTAAAAGATTAATGTGAGGGACTTCCCTGATGACCCAGTGGTTAAGAATCTGCCTTGCAATGCAGGGGACCTGAGTTTGATCCCTGGTTGGGGAACTAAGACCCCACATGCAGCAGGGCAACTAAGTCTGCATGATGCAACTGAGCCTCTGTGGTGCAACGACTGATCCGTGTGCCTCAACTAGAGAATTGGTGCGCCACAGCGAAAGATCCCACGTGATGCAACGAAGGTCCCTAGTGCAGCCAAATTAAATAAATATTAAGAATAGATTAATGTGAGAATGAATGAACACCTGCATTTGACTAGATGACTACAAAACAGGAATCCTGGGAAAAAAGATAGCATTTAGTAGAGTTAAAAGTAACATCAGAAGATGGACTTATATCTGGGCTTCCCTGGTAGCTCATCTGGTAAAGAATTCACGTGCGATGCAGGAGACCCTGGTTCAATTCCTGGGTTGGGAAGATCCACTGAAGAAGGGATAGGTTACCCACTCCAGTATTCTTGGGCTTCGCTGGTGGCTCAGACGGTAAAGAATCTGCCTGCAGTGCAGGAGATCTGGGTTCGATCACGGGGTTGGAAAGATCCCCTGGAGGAGAATACGGCAACCCACTCCAGTATTCTGCCCTGGAGAATTCCATGGACTACAAAACAGGAATCCTTGTAAAAAGATAGCATTTAGTAGACTTAAAAGTAACATCAGAAGATGGACTTATATCTGGGCTTCCCTGGTAGCTCATCTGGTAAAGAATTCACGTGCGATGCAGGAGACCCTGGTTCAATTCCTGGGTTGGGAAGATCCACTGAAGAAGGGATAGGTTACCCACTCCAGTATTCTTGGGCTTCGCTGGTGGCTCAGACGGTAAAGAATCTGCCTGCAGTGCAGGAGATCTGGGTTCGATCACGGGGTTGGAAAGATCCCCTGGAGGAGAATACGGCAACCCACTCCAGTATTCTGCCCTGGAGAATTCCATGGACTACAAAACAGGAATCCTTGTAAAAAGATAGCATTTAGTAGAGTTAAAAGTAACATCAGAAGATGGACTTATATACATAATTCTATTTTAATTATACCATTGGTATACCTTCTTAATGGACACAGAGTAACCCTTGTGTTGTCAGTATTAGGTACAATTCTTTATGTCCTTTTCTTACTTTTTGTGTGAACTGATTAAAAAGGAAACTGTAGATGTCACAACGTGTGCATAAAAGGAGTTTTAGCTTAATGTTTTCCCAAATGACTTTCTGACCTGTGCTAGGTCTGTTTATCTCTGTTTTGCTGTTGACAAAATAAGAGCTTTGGATCAACTCATTGTTTTTCCCACTTTTCTTCCACTGAGATCCCCATGATGGATGATATTTCATGAGCAACATCCTCATGTAGTCATATACAGATGATACTTATGGACTGAGGAGCAGATGGTCCAAGCTGCACATTCCTGGTGCTAGTTCTAGTTTCTGAAGAAAACACTTCAGAAAACAAGTGAAGGAAAGTGACATTATTAAAGAGATAACTCTAAATATATCCTAGTTGTTTTCTTAAAAACCTTATCCTTAAAACAACAACATCAACACAACAAAAAACCCTTATCCTCACACTTCAGCATCTAAAGACAATTTTAAACAAATTTGTTGTGATACGCCTTTCAACTAATTATTTTACCTGTGTTGAGTGGTAATTTCATGTTCAAAAATCTCTGCATTAGGTGTTCATCAAGAATTTTTCTAGTTCTAAACTTACTTAATGATAACAATTCTGTTATTCTCAAGTATTTCTGAAAGTTCTAATTCCTTGATTATTCTACTAGCAGTACATGAATTAATAGTGCCATGTACATGATACGGGTTCAATAAATACTGTTGCTGTTGCTCAGTTGCTCAGTCATGTCCGGCTCTTTGGGACCCCATGGACTGCACCACGCCAGCCTTCCCTGTCCTTGACTATCTCCTGGAGTCTGCTCAAACTCATGTCCATTGAGTCAGTGATGCCATCCAACCATCTCATCTTCTGTTGCCTCCTTCTTCTCCTGCCTTCAGTCTTTCCCAGCATCAGGGTCTTTTCCAATGAGTTGGCTCTTCGTATCAGGTGGCTAAAGTATTGACTGGAGCTTATCAACAAATTAATTTTCCTTTTTCTGGACATAGCAGTAATTCACAGTTTGTTTTCTTATCCCTTAGCAGGACGTATACTTTTATATTGCAAGGAGTGGTGCTGAGGAAATTGGGCTGTAGTGTTCTGATTGTTACTTTCAGAAATCTGTCATAACTGTCCTCCTCAATTTGATAAAATAACTCAAAATTTTATATTTGCATTTTGTCCATAGACTAGATGAAGTGGGAAATGAACTAATTACCTTAGAAGTAGCAAGAGGTCTAAATACTACTGGCATTATTTTCTAACCACTTGTTTTTTCTAAACAACATGGGTTACATTATAAATGTAGTTCTCTGTTCCCTGTTCACTTATTCAGCAAGTGCTTATGGGGACGTCCCTAGTGATCCAGTGGCTAAGACTCTATGCTCCCAGTGCAGGGGACCTGGGTTCAATCCCTGATCAGGGAACTAGATCCCACATGCTGCAACTAAGGCCCACCACAGCCAAATAAATAATAAAAATAAAACATAAAATAACCCAAACGCTCATGAAACATTTTCTGGGCTTTCTATGTGTCAACCAGAGGGTTAGACCAGCACCTCTCAAGGTGTGGACTAAGGATCCCTGGAATCTGAGAGCCTTTCAAAGGATTCATGAAGTCAAAACTATTTTCATACTAATGCTGACGTTATTTTCTTTTTTCACTGTGTTGACATTTGGGTTGATGTTGCAAGAGCAGTAGAAACTGCTGGTGTTTTAGCATAAAGTGAGGCAGTGGAAACAAATATTATTAGTAGTCATTCCATTCTTCACTAACATGCACATAGGAGAAAAGGCCATTTTCACTTAAGAATGTTTTTGATGAACTAGTAAAATTTATATAACTTTTATTAAATCTAGATCTTGAGTGCATATCTTTTTAATATTTTGTGTGAAAAAACAAAAAATACATTTTTATAAAGTGCTTCCACAATGCAAAGTTGTCTCCAGGAAGAGTACTGGGGTGTGATTGTTTGAAACACCATTTCACTTGACAGAATGACCAAAAGATGAATTGTGTGTGTGAGTTAGTTGCTCAGTCATGTCCAATTCTGCAACCCCATGGACTGTAGCCCGCCAGGCTCCTCTGTCCATAGGATACTCTAGGCAATAATACTGGAGTGGGTTGCTATTCCTTTCTCCAGGGGATCTTCCCGACTCAGGGATCAAACCTGCGTTTCTTATGTCTCCTGCATTGGCAGGTGGATTCTTGACCCTCTGAACTACTGAAGCCTATGGTTATTTAAAGTTGGATATTTGGGGATTTCCCTGGTGGTCCAGTGACTAATTCTCTGTGCTCCCAATGTAGGGGACCTGGTTTCCATGGTCGGGGAACTAGATCCCCTGTGCCAGAACTAAGAGTTCTCATGTCACAGCTAAAGATTCTGCCTGCCTCAACTAAGACTCAGTGCAGCCAAATAAATTAAAAAAAAAACTAGATAAATTGGATATTTGGCAGATATTTTCTCAAAAATGAACAAAGTGATTCTGTCACTTTAAGGAAAACAACTAACTGTATTTGTTGGCAATGATAAAAGCTGAGCTTTCAAGTTAAAAAATAGAATTCTGGAAAACATGTATCTGCCACTGTGAGCTTGACAGCTTCTCAACATTTAAAGATGTACCTGACAAAATCAGTGGTGACTATTAACGATTATGATTTTTGATACTAAAAGCAAAATGTGTCAACATGTGAAAGATATGCATAACCCAAATGAACCATTGTTTTCTAAATTAACAGTGTGCGATGTTACAAAATCATACACAGTTAAAAGATCCAGTCAAAATGCAAAATAGACCAATGAATTTTAATGTAATAGTATGAAAAGTTCACTGATAATACGTAGTTTCAGACTGTCATTGTTGAATTTTGGTGTTAATACCAAAGAAGCATATCTGTAGTTATCTGAAATATTCCTCTGTTTTCCAACTGCTTATCTGAGTGAGGTGAGATTTTATTCACACATATACTTCAACCTTGTAGCTCAGTCAGTAAAGAATCTGCCTGCAGTGCAGGAAACCTGCGTTCGATCCCTGGGTTGGGAAAATCCCCTGGAGAAGGAAATGGCAACCCACTCCAGAATCCTTTCCTGGAAAAGAGGAGCCTGGTGGGTTGCAATCAATGGGGTCCCAAAGAGTCGGGCATGACTAACGCTTACTTATACTTCAACCAAAACAACATATCACAATAGATTAAATGCAGAAGCAGAGATGAGAATCCAGCTATTTTCTGTTAAGCCAGACATTAGACAGATTGACTTGAGAAAAATGTAAAGCTTTTCCCTTTAAATATTTATTTGTTTGTTTTGGCTAATCTAGTTATTTTTCACTGAAAATGTCAGTTGGTAATGTGTAGTGTTGTTATTTTTATTTTTGTTATTCTAAATGGAATAAACAAATACTTTTAAGTGGCTGTTTTAATTCTAATGTAGTAAATATTGATGGGTGTAACTACAGAAACAAAAGGCATTTGCGGTCCTTTTTACATAGGAGTGTAAAGGGACGCTAAGATCAAAAAATTAAAAAATGGCTAATCCTGGAGATATTAAATAAAATATTCTTCTTTATGTAACTTTTCTTTGGTTCCCAACCCCTCATAACCCTGCCACTCCCTCCCCCTAAAGTGAAAGTAAAAGTGAAGTCGCTCAGTCATGTCTGACTCTTTACAACCGCATGGACTGTAGCCTACCAGGCTTCTCCGTCTGTGGGATTTTCCAGGCAAGAGTACTAGGGTGGGTTGCTGTTTCCTTCTCCAGGGATCTTTCCAATTCAGGGATTGAACCCGGGTCTCCCGCATTTCAGGCAGATACTTTACCCTCTGATCCACCAGGGTAAGCCCCCTAAGCTGGAAGAAATTGTCCTTCCTCTGAAACTCCATGTACTTTATTTCTGCCTCAGTAAAGGCATTGAGTACATATCTTTTGGTTCCATCTAGGCTAATATGTTTTTTGACAGCATATATCTTTGTGTATTCATCAACTGTTAATACATTGTTTTCCATGTGGTAGGAATTTATACAGGTGAGCTGACTAAGACTTGGTATCTTAAAAGTGTTATCTCTAAATGGTTTGGAAGGTTGAAGATTCTGATAGCTGGGCTTCTATTGTTTCTTATAACAAATACAAAAAGATCTCTGCTTAACAAAAGAAATGCCTGATTCTAGATTCTAGCTAATTAGGCATGTTACTTTTGAGAAGTAAACGATGGGTTGATCAATTCATTCAGCAAATACTCAGTTCAGTTCAGTCGCTCAGTCGTGTCCAACTCTTTGCAGCCCCATGAACAGGCAGCACGCCAGGCCTCCCTGTCTATCACCAACACCCGGAGTCCATCCAAACCATGTCCATTGAGTGGGTGATGCCATGGTGCCAAGTATAGAACTTTATTGTAGACATTTAGATTAGTGGTTTCCACATGCTGGCCCATGATGAAGTTTCTTCTTTTCCTAAGAAATGAGAATAATAGCAACAATGAAATGTTTTTCCTCAAAACTTAACTGTATTATTCAAAAGAACATTCTTTATCTTGAGGTTGCTTTCTGAGTTCTTGGTGTCCATATAATCTTTCTTTTCTGAAATTATGGTGAGATTAGAGTTTGGGGCTTTTTGTTCTTTCTTGACAAAATTAAAATTTGTCAACTTTCTGTTGGCTCTTGAAGTTTTGGGGGGAACATTTTACTAACTCATGGAAAACCACTGCTGTAGACATTCTTTTGGCATTTATTGGAAGAGATTTGACCTTTAGGTTTGACTTTTTAAATCCACTAGCACAATCAGCTCATTTATTTTGGAGTTAATTATTAACTGTGTGAGTTCCCTGCTTTCCCGTTTATATCATCTCTCTTTGGCAGATGATTGTTCAATTGCAAGAAAAAAAGTAAAAGGAAATAAAAATAAACCCAAACCAAAAAACTAACAAACTAATGTTTGTCAAATTTTTGGATGTTGGAGTTCTAGGGATAATAAAAGATGGAGAAGTAAACATTTTTGACCAAAATAGGGCATTTGAATTATCTTCAGATCTCAAGTCAGATGGCACTTTCAACTTTCTACCTCTTCACAGATACTTCTAATTGCCATGGAGGAATCAACTGATCTTAGTTCAGATTCTTACCTTTAAGCACCATTAAACAGTTGAGATGGCAGAGATAGCAGGGTGGGAAGTGATGATCCTGAACAACCATTTCCATAGTCAGTTATTTATATAATCATTCTTCCACTCAACACATGAATGGCTGTTAGGTGCCAGGTACTAGGGATACAAAGATGAAAAAGAAACTGTCTCTACGCTTAAGAGGTTTATAATCTAGAAGAGCGGGGTGTGAGCAAATCAGTGCCCTAAAAATTGTTAGTAAGGGATGTGACAGAATGCTTAGTGCTTCGCTGGGGACTCAAACAGGAGAAGTTAGAAGGGGTGGGAGTTGAGAGTGGGGAAAGGAGAGAAGAATATGGAATGAAGAAAGATTTGGAAGTGGAAGTAGGAAAGAGCAAACCTGTTTGCGGAAAGTTATTGTTGGCCACCTGATGCAAAGAGCTGACTCATTGGAAAAGACCCTGATGCTGGAAAAGAATGAAGGCAAAAGGAGGAGAGGGCGGCAGAGGATGTGCTGGTAAGATAGCATCACCGACTCAATAGACATGAGTTTGAGCAAAGTCCAGGAGATAGTGGACAACAGGGAAGCCTGGCGTGCTGCAGTCCGTGGGGTTGCAAAGAGTCGAAAACAATTTAGCGACTGAACAACAAATGAGTATATTGGTATGGCAGGAACGTGGGGTGGGGTGGGATGTGGAGTATGGCAAGAGAAAAGGCTGAAGGTTAGGCAGCAGCTAGATGTAGAACTTTGGATGCTTTGTTCAGTAATTTGGACATGATCCAAAGGATTTACCAGAATGTGTTCTGTGGGCTGGTGATAGGAAAGAAAGGGGTTTTGTAAGGTCAAAACCATTTGAAAGGCATCAGCTGAGACAGGTGTATTTATTGTGAAACCTCTCAGGCCCTTCCTATTAGGTAGCATTTCCACTACTAATTTTGTCTGAAGGGGTAACGCTTGTTCTCAGAACAGGGTTTGGGAAACCCTGCAACATGCAGAAAGGAATCATTAAAAAGTTTCAAGCAGAAAATTACAGACAATTGTGCAATCTAATTCTGTTCTCAACACACAGGGTCACACTACTCATTAGGTATCGTTCAACCCCTATTTTTACACACTAAATAACTCCAAAGTGATGTACTAGATATTATGAGAGATTAGAAAGATGTGTACATTGTGTCTAGCATTTAAAAAGAACATGTTGGTTATCTATAAATGTTATTCACCTGTGAAATTATTTGAGACAAAAACAGTACAATATGGCTGATTCACATGGCTGTACTGCAGAAACCAATAAGACATTGTGAAGCAATTATCCTCCAATTCAAAATACGTAAAAGACAAACAAAAAGCAATATAAAAGTGAGGAAGTTGAGGATAAACTTGAGGAGCTGTAGATTTTCTGGGTGGTCTTGAGGCAGGAGATAGATGCCACTGCTGCCCCGCCCACGGTACCACCCCCCAGAGTAAAGCGATTGGAGATTCATTCCCTATGGACTGAAACTCCAAGATGAGAATAGGAGGATAATTAAGGGAGGAGCCTGGGCCCTGTGCAGACCACATGTTTCTCATTCTTGAAATCAGGAGACCTCCCTGACTACACATGCACAGAAAATGTCCTTGGAGGTCAAAGGGGAATGATGCTAACTAATGCCAGGCTACCCACAGGCCTCTTTGGTAGAATCCGTCTTGGTTAGGAGTACACGTGTGAGGATCCTGAGATATACCAGGTATTGACTGTGACCCAGGCACATCAACATGATTGGTCAAAAGAGACACAGACATGCCCCATAAAAGTAATTCAAACTGCCTCAAGGGGGCAACTCAGCGGCTCTCTCTCTCTCTCAGTCCGCCCCTGTGTCTATCCACATGTACCATATTCTTTTTTTTTTTTTTTACCTCTTAATAAATAATTTACTTGCTTCACTACTTTCTATCTTTGTGGAAATTCTTTTCTGCAAAGCCAAAGGCCAGGGCCCTTGTCATTGACCACTGGCCTAGTGGCTAGGATCTGGTGCTTTCACCACTGTGACCCAGACCCTCTGGCTGGGAACACTCTTTTGATATACCTTTAGGATATATAGCGTAGAGAAGCTCAGGATTGAGTCCACTTGCATCTACTAAACCTTGCCCTGCTCCAAGCTACTGTAGGCCAAGGCCAGTTGAGATCAGTCTTTGCTCAGTATTGATTTCCAGGGAATGTTATTTATTTATTTAGCTGTGCTGAGTCTTAGTTGCAGCATGAGGAATCTTTTTAGGTGCAGCACACAAACTCTTAGTTGCAGCATGTGGGACCTAGTTCTCCAGTCAGGGATCTAACCTGGGCCCCTCATATTGGGAGCATGGAATTGTACCCACTGGACCACCGGGCAGTGTAAGGGGTGTTTAATGCTAATTCTTTTCCCAAATATTGTCATCACTCAAAGAATGTGTTTCTTTTGCCTCTTTTTGGACTAGGATTGTTTCTGGCTAGGGTCTTCGTCCAGGCAGCTTAAGGGGCACAATGGGAAAAGGCAGGCTGATTGAAACGTGAATATTTGGGAGGGAGATAGTGTGGAGAGTGGAGAAGGCAGTGGCACCCCACTCCAGTACTCTTGCCTAGAAAAATCCCACGGATGGAAGAGCCTGGAAGGCTGCAGTCCATGGGGTCGCTGAGGGTTGGATACGACTGAGGGACTTCACTTTCACTTTTCACTTTCACGCATTGGAGAAGGAGATGGCAACCCACTCCAGTGTTCTTGCCTGGAGAATCCCAGGGACGCGGGAGCCTGGTGGGCTGCCGTCTATGGGGTCGCACAGAGTCAGACACGACTGAAGCGACTTAGCAGCAGCAGCAGCAGTGTGGAGAGTAAGTGTTGGTTTGTCAGAAGTACCGTATCATCAACATATTGAAGGTTTAGTAGATGCAAGTGGACTCAATCCTGAGCTTCTCTATGCTATATATCCTAAAGGTATATCAAAAGAGTGTAGAGAAAAAATTTGAAGATGAAGGGGAAAGAGAAGTTACATGTGGTGGGACAGAAAAATTAAATCTAGATGTCTGAGTATGTCTCAGGCTTTTTACTTCCTTAACTCTGTACTTTTTTCACTCAAAGTCAATAGAGTCTTCAAATAATCTTCTTGAATTCAGTTCAGTTGCTAAGACAGGGAAGCCTATCTATCACCAACTCCTGGAGCTTGCTCAAACTCACGTCCATCAAGTCGGTGATACCATCAAACCATATTATCCTCTGTTGTCCCCTTCTCCTTTTGCCTTCAATCTTTCCCAGCATCAGGGTCTTTTCAAATCAGTCAGCTCTTCACATCTGGTGGCCAAAGTATTGGAGTTTCAGCTTCAACATCAGTCCTTCCAACGAATACCCAGGATTGGTCTCCCTTAGGATGGACGGGTTGGATCTCCTTGAAATCCAAGGGACTCTCAAGAGTCTTCTCCAACACCACAGTTCAAAAGCATCAATTCTTTCAAGATCAGCTTTCTTTATGGTCCAACTCTCACATCCATACATGACTACTTGGAAAACCATAGCTTTGACTAGACGGGCCTTTGTTGGCAAAGTAATGTCTCTGCTTTTAATATGCTGTCTAGGTTTGTCATAGCTTTTCTTCCAAGGAGCAAGTGTCTTTTAATATCATGGCTGCAGTCACCATCTGCAGTGATTTTGGAGCCCAAGAAAATAAAGTCTGTCACTGTTTCCTCTGTTTCCCCATCTATTTGCCGTGAAGTGATAGGACTGGATGCTGTGATCTTACTTTTTTGAATGTTGAGTTTTAAGCCAGCTTTTTCTCTCTCTTTTACTTTCATCAAGAGGCTCTTTAGTTCCTCTTCGCTGGAACTAAATCATTTAGTTCCTCTTTTTGAATTAAATGAATCTTTATTAAGTATTTATTATTAGCCACATTGTCTATTAGGAGAACATAGAGTCAGAGTATGTAGAGTGAATTGGTAACAACCTTAAACTTTCCATTGCCAATTATAGTGGTCAAGAGCACTGGCTTTGAACTAGATGGCTTGGATTCAAATCTGTTAAATCATTCAGTCCAGTGACTTAAGGGCTCTGCTTCTTACCAGCCAGGAGATCTTAGGTAAATTCCTTAACCTCCTTATGCCTCAATCTCTATATCTAAAAGTGGGAAAATGATAATATGTACCTTTTAATGTCCTGAGGATTAAAGAGCTAATAAATGCGAAGTGCTTAGAATACTGCCTGTCATATGGCAAGGGTTTCCTCAGCTGCCAAGCTTAGAATATCTTTATCCTACCATGGAAATCAATCCAAGAGTAGTAAGTTTTCTGGCCTAAATCAGAATCAATGTTTGGAGAATGGCCTACTAAGGCTCAATAGGATTGGATATAAATGGACTGTTAGAAATTTCTAATTCATATAATTTTAAAATAAAAACAAATATTTGTACATTTAAATGCTAGTAGTAAGATGGGACTTCCCTGTGGTCCAGTGGCTAACACTTTGAGCTCCCAATGCAGGGGGCCTGGGGTTCGATTCCTGGTCAGGGAACTAGATCCCACATGCTGCAACTAAAAAGGTCTCACATGCTGCTGTGAAGACTGAAGATCCTGTGTGCTACAACTAAGACCCAATGCAGCCAAATAAATAAATATTAAAAAATAAATAAATAGATAAACACTAGTAAGAGCTAATGTTTGTGAGCATAAACTATGTGCCAGGAGTTGTTCCAAGTGGTTCTAACCAATTAACTGATTTAATTGTTATTTTAGAGTTGAGGAAACGGAGGCATTGAGAGGGTAAGCCACTTTGCCAAGGTGACACCACTCCTTAGGGGCAGGACCAGGCTTCAAACCCAGGCAGTCTGATCTCATAGATCCTACCCATCCATTATGATATCACGTCTTTCATTCAGTGTATTCTGCAGTTTAGACTGGTTTGTCAACGTATTTTACTTCATGTATTGCAAGCATAAACTAAGAGAAACTAAGTGGAAAACATTAGTTTAAACTAAATTTGTTACATTGTTTCACCATAAAAATATTCCATTTTCTGTTCTATAGATGAGTTGCTCCTGGTGTCACATTTAGAGCCATATTAACTAGGATACTTTTGTTTCCTGGAGTACAACATTATGAGTTTGATTTCACCAAGGCATCCAGAGGCATGTATCCGTTCTCTAGAAGCGTTTCTCACTTTCCATCTCAGCTACATTTTTTTCAGGGTAGACTGTAGTACATGGTGCATTTTTGCAAAATTAGCTGCTTTGGCTGTTATCCTCACAATCCTAAGCTGTGAAAGGGCATGCTTTGTAGGACTTGAGGACAGAGGGCACTGTGACAAACTGTACTTTTTGTTAAAAAGGCTAGATTGCTCGGAAAGTAGTCACTTTGTTGCTCTGTTTTGTTGGATGCTAACTCAGATGGGTTCCCTTTTAAAGAAAACTGGGCAAAACTAATTTGCCACTAGATGGAGCCCTGGCTTTTTGGGTAGAAATAAAGGCAAGCGTCAGAACATTAAATCACGCCGTCATATCATGCTGAAGGGCCCCCGGTATTTGAGGCCCTCAGCTTTTAATTATAGAATGCATCTTTGTTCTTTGCCTGACCTGCAGAGTGACATCACTCCCTTTCTTCCTGTGCGCTGGCTTTGACACAAGCCAGATGGCTGTGGCCATCGGTAGGCGCGCAGGCCGCCTGGTACAGCAGTTGATGAAACAGAATAGGAAGACGTTTTATGGTCAACTGCAGGAGCACAATGAGGCTGCAGCTTTGCTAAGTAATTACATTCACCGTGCACACTTTACTCCTCACAGCGAAGGTCACAGGGAAAAAATACATTTTTATTTATAGTGTTGTGAGGTATAGACCTTTGATCTTTTATTAGTCAGTAGTCTGCTCCAAAGGAATGCTCTCTTTCCCCTGCTCTGCAGTCACTCGTGCAAATGACATGTTTATTTATGTTTAATGGTTCTTTCAGGCTGTGCATTGTGATACTTACCTTCCCTCTTCCTCCTTTTTGTCTCCAGTTAGTAACACAAAAATGTTTTGGTTTTGTAGTGAGTTTAGTTTGGAGAAGTCAGAGTTCAGGCATGTTAATACAAGCAGATTTCTGTCAGATATACTCCAGAGTGATTTGGTCAAATATATTACTGTTTATTATGTGTTTGTTCTTTGAGGAGGTCAGGAGAGACCAGGAACAGACTTTTATTTGGGGGGAGAAGAAGTGGGGGGTGAGAGGGTCAGGAAATGAACGAGACATTAATTTTATATCCATTTTTGGACATTTAGTGGTTAAGGGCACTTGTAATGTTAATTTTAAATAAAATATGGGAAGTTTCTATTCATCCAGTATTTCCACCTTCATTTGAAGTTAATCTTTACCAACTGAAAGATTGTCTAAAACTTTAAAGAAAATCCTAACAACTTTTCTTTAAAGTTTAACATTCACACAGTTCCACATGATTCATTTCCGAAAACTTTAAAAATTATTTTTACCCCCTTTAAGGCTAGGTTGTGAACATTGGTTACAGAATTGATCTAGAAATCATAGATCATAGAATCAAATGAAAATTCGTAGTTGATATGTCGTCTTCAAACGTAACGCTGTTTCTACAGTGAAGCCTCCTAGTTGTCCTTAGGTTATTTGGCTCTCTATTTTTTAAAAGTATGAAACTCTAACAAAAGAAATCTGTTAATCTTACAGGATTTTGCAGTCTTCTCCAGATTTGCAAATAATTGCTGGAAGAAGGCAAAGTGGTGTGAGGAGAGAGGGGGACTTTGTAGCTGGATAGAACAAGGCTTTTTAATTTTATTTTCCCCCCACTGGCTGTTTGCTTTGTGCCCGTGGACCTTTGAGCCTTTGCTTCCTCACATATACATTGGGTGATAAAACCTACCTCCTAGGTTTATTCTAGGAATTAAATGACACAATATATGTGTATTTGGCCCCAGCCAGTTCCTGTCACTTGGTATGAAGTCAGTAAATGTTAATTCCTTTCAACTGTTTTAAACTTTGTCTCTTTTTCCAACCTCTTGCAAAACGTGTTCACACATTACACTATTATATAGTGTGTATTTTATTCATAAGATATAAATAAGCCTGGGTTGAAAGTAAGCTCACCATCTGAAAAATAGGCATTTGCAATGTATTAGCACTGTGTGTGTTCAGTTCCGGATAAAACCGTAACATCAATTGTGCAGTGGACGTGTTTAACATTTGTGATGTTTTAATTTGTTTTTGTTTTCTTTTTTTCTCCTGCTCAGCTCTTGCCCCTGTTCTTTGCCTCTCGTTTTGTTGGTGAAGATATCACAGTGATGTCTGCATTCAACCTGCTGCATTTGGTGACAAAGAGCCAGCCAGTTGCCCTGCGAGCCTGTGGGCTTCCCTCAGGTTGCTGCTCCTTGTGCTGTTCTAAGTGAGGGCACTGGGCCGGGGTGGGGGTGTTTCTGCTGCAGGAAATGATACACCACAATGCTTTGCTAAATTTCGTTTTCTTTTACTTGGGCCCTAATTTGAAGACGGAAATTGGTTATAAATCACCACTCTACTTAGAGTAACATTCATTTCCACAATCCTTACAACCCTTGGAAACATTGTCCAGTTTCCTTGCTTAGTATATAATTGTCACTAATATTTCATGATATCTTCTTATTCTTTAATGCACACTACACATCTGAAAATCATGATGTTCATAAGAGGCTGGCAGTCTTGATAAGAAACCACCCCAAATCACACAAAATAGGACATTCATCTTGTTAAAGGATAATAAAAATGCTTTTCATTCCACATGTGGTCATTCCTTTAGGAAAGAAAGAAAATTAACATGAACAACTTTAGTGTAATAAAGTTAGTTATTGTACTTGCAAAGAAAAGATGTTCTATTTAACAAGGACCAAATAGAGAGAATTACTGTAGCATGTATTAACTGGTTCTTAAATTAGAACCACCAACCAGTCTTTTTAAAAATGTGATTTTAAGCATTTAAACAAGAGAGACATAAAAGTCCAAAATTTTACTATTTGCCTGTGTTTAACATTATAATTTTGTTATGAAAATCACAATGGCCAGATATTTTCTGTGAACGTTATTATCAATATTACTTTTCTTTTAGTTTTCTCTATTACTGTATTATATAGAGAATTTCATTCTAACTCATTAAATATTCATTGAATATTAGCTATGAGTGCCAGGCATTGTGTGAAGCAGTGAGGATACAATGATAAATAAGATCAAGCCAATTTCTTTAACAAGCACAAGATGGAGCTGAAACTGTGTAAAGACCATTGAACCATATGGTGATAAGACTAAAGTATTTATGCCTTGGATGTTAGGGGAATGCAGACGATGGTCCTAGCTCTTTGCTTAGGGGAAGAGATTTTTGGAAGGGAGGGAAGTCTCTGAAGTTAAAGGAAGGCTTCATGTAGGATATGCTTAAGTTGAATCTCAGACTGTGAGCAAGAGTTAGCCAGATGTCCAAGTAGGGGGAAGGACGTTTCTGACATATGAAGTAGTGTGGGAAATACATGAAGACCTGAAAAGGCAAAGTATGTTCAAAGAAATACAAGTTATTTAATGTGGCTTGCTTGGGTGGGTGAGGGCAAGTTAGAAGAGATAAGAAAGAAAGGTAGACAAATTGTAAAGTGCCCTATATGATGTTTTTAAAATTTTAAATCTTAGGGAAGGGATGAAGGGAGAGTAAAATGACTTGATTTGCATAAAAGATTTATTGATTTAGTATGATGGACGGTCAGTGCTGGTTCCAGATATTTCTAAGAGAAGATTGAGATGGCCGCTTAATTAGAAATGAGGATAAGGCTTTTGTCTTAAAGCTATAGTTGAATAGTAAACACTGTCTGTTTCAAAAAATAGCTTTTATGTCTGTGAGTGTTGAGAGGTCAATAAAGTTTAATGCTTGGAGTCCATAACCACTCTTCCTGACACCTTTGCTTCCCAACCTGCCATGTTCCTGTACTGCTGCCACTCAGCATGTTGGAAGAGCTTGAGGCTGGAGGGACTCATGGAGCATGGAGAACCTTAACAATGATTGTTACAGTACGTGTGCGAAGAAGGGGGATGGATAAGAGAAAAATTCAAGTTATAGAACTGACAAGTTTTATTTCTTTTATTGTATGTAAGCTGGAGGGAGAGCATCAACCAGTGTAGTTTCTGTGCTATGTGAAACTTTTCCATGACTATGAACTACATAGAATAATTCCTGGGTCGGGAAGATCCCCTGGAGGAGGAAACGGCCACCTGCTCCAGCATTCTTGCCTGGGGAATCCCATGGACAGACCTCTGGTGGGCTACAGTCCATGGGGGTCACAAGAGTCAGACTCAACTGAGCAGCTGAGTACACATGCACATAATAATTGGAGTATGCAAGTTATTTAATATGTAACCATGTTTTCCACTGGGAAAAAAACCCAGGTAGGAAAGCACTAGCACAGTTCTTGTAACATTAGTTTGTCATACACCAAGGAGGCTAAGTATTTATGGAAACTTATTAATTAACATGGTATCACTTGAGATATGACAGTTATAGAGTTAAGAGGTTTCATAATGAAACTGTTTAATCAAAATATGTGTCTTTAAATTTTGATATCCACATGATTCAAAGATAAATTCAACAAAGATGATAATTTTTAAGAAGTAACCATTATAGCACAATGCTTAAGCACACAAATTCTGGAATTCCACACATCTAAATTCTAGCTTTGCCACTTAACTGGCTGCGTGCCTTGACTTCCTTGTTTGTAAAATGGGGATAATAATAGTACTCACCTGAAAGGGTTGCTGTGAGAACAAAATAGCTTAGGATGTGAAAAATGCTTTCAACAGTGGCTGACATATAGTAAGCATTGTGTATAATGTTCACTAGGTCACTGTAGACATCTGTATCAATATAGATATATATTTTTTCTGTTTTTCTAGTAAAATAGACTTTAAAAAATATTTCAATACATCCCATATTGCACTTAACTCTTTTTACTTTGATCGGAGCCACAAATGCACTTTATATTTGAGAAATAACCATGTTTATTCAGATGTTTGTTGTTTTGACCTCTTTATTTTACTCATACATCCCACTGAACCAGAATTCAAGTACTGTAAACATACAACACATTTCTTTTATTCTTGCTGCTGCTGCTGCTGCTACGTCACTTCAGTCGTGTCCGACTCTGTGCGACCCCATAGATGGCAGCCCACCAGGCTCCCCCATCCCTGAGATTCTCCAGGCAAGAATACTGGAGTGGGTTGCCATTTCCTTCTCCAATGCATGAAAGTGAAAAGTGAAAGTGAAGTCGCCAGTTGTGTTCGACTCTTCGAGACCCCATGGACTGCAGCCTACCAGGCTCCTCCATCCATGGGATTTTCCAGGCAAGAGTACTGGAGTGGGGTGCCGTCTAGTACTAAAGGATGCTCAGAGGGACTCGGTCTTTTTTTCTTAGGGCTTGTAAACCTATTTTACTTTGATAAATGATTTGGTAGAGTGGTATTCCATAATTGCTCAGCCATTCAAGGACCTTGTACTTTTTAAAGTGTTATGAAATTTCCAGTGCGCACATATTTTATAACTTCAGTGTCAGCAAAATCTTTGTTACCGTCCATTTCTCTAACAGAATTTTACTCTTGTTGTTGTTCAGTCATGTCCGACTCTTTGCGACCCCATGGACGGCAGCATGCCAGCCTTCCCTGTCCTTCACTATCTCCCAGAGTCTGCTCAAATTCACAGAATTTTACTCTTAGAAAAGGAGATATGTTGAAGACACTGCTAAGTTCAACAATAATGTGAAACAAACAATTTAAATTTTGAAAAAGGAAAATGAAATTGAAATGGGAATTCTAGCCTTCATTACTTTATTCAAGTAGAGAGGGAAGAGGCCAAATTTGGAGATAAAGGAAATTAAGGTAAAAGTTTGACGTCTTGCTTTAATTTACTGTTCCCTGGTCAAAACCCATTACAACAAAAATCTCTGTAAATCAAAAAGACTTCTGCTCCCTAGCCAGTACCCTACTAATTTTAGGTATTATTCAATACGAAATAATTCCAGAACTGAAAAATAATTGGAGCAGGCTCTTAAAGTTGATTATAACTGGATTGACCTGTATGAAGGCCATATCCCAGAAGGCTGATCTATCATTTTTCAGCTTTGACTTCCTTTTCTTCTTATTTTTAAATAGGCATAATTTCAATTTAGAGCTTATTAAGTGCATCTGAGTTATGGTTTGCTCATGTTTGTAATTAAAGGTAATTTTTTTTCTCTCAGAGCTCTTCTTAATTTCCTATAACAGTTTCTTTTATGTATTGAAAAAGAGCACTGGAATAGGAGTCAGAGAACTAACCACAGCTCTATCATTAACTTGTGTGACCTTGAACATACCAGTAAACCTCTTCAGATCTTAGTCTTTATTTTTAAAATGAGAAATTTAAATTAGAAAATCTTTTCAGTTTTGAAATTCTGTGATTTTATGAACTGTCATTGTTTTTACTTGGCTTTGGGTTAATCAGATCTTAAGAGTCGGTACTAATTAATGGCTGGGAATTTACAGAAAAATCTGCTTGGTTGTGGTGGGAAGACAGAAATATTTTCCATGTTTGAACATAAGAATTCCTTGCCTCTAAATCAGGACGGAAGGGGTTATCTTAGCAAGGGTTAGGAAGCACAATTTTACATATAGTTTCAGTGCTTGATAAAAATTAAGTCAAATTGTAACTTAGACTAGATATCATGGTAGTTTTCAGCCAAATGAGAGTATTTGTCTAAGTAGTACTAATTGCAGTGATAAATTATGCTTTTCTCCAACATCATACACGTAATATGTGGTTGTTACTCTTATAGACTTTACTGGCGTGTTTAACAGTCCATGAATTGAACAGCCACATGGCAGTTTGTAAAGGTGTTATGTCATAATATTCTAATGTAGAAATTAGAAGTCTTAAAGACAGATACTTTGCAAATGGTGTTTGTAAGTTGGACTATCATTTGGTTAAGTAGGGCTCTCCAAGAATCAGGGGCCTGTGGCTCCAGAGCTTAGCACAGTGCCTGGCACTTAATAAATATTTGTTAAATGAATGAATAAACATTTGGAAAGTTTACATGTAGGTGAAGTGATAGCTATAACAGAGAGGACAAATTTATCTGAGACTATTTCGGCCTCAAATAAATCTAATGGGAAGGTTAAATTAAAGTTCATAGTTTGAGTGCCTTTTGAAAATATTATAAAAAAACCAATTTCTCTTTTCTCACTGTATGCGTTAATACAATAGGTAGATTTCTTAGGTATAAATCACATTGTAGCCAAACAAATAACAATAAAAAATGGTAACACAGATTCAAAGTATATTATCCAAAATTTCTTTTACTTTTTCTCTCCAGCAATTTGAGTTTTGGTGATAAACTGTTTGAGGAAGGGAATAAGTACATATGATAAGTACAAATTATACATATTATGAATAAGTACATATTATAACCCATGATATAATAAGTACATATTATAACCTACAGTCCATGGGGTTGCAAAAGTGTCGGACACGAGTTTGCAAATAAACAACAGCAAATACTTACCATGAGAAGTAAGAACTCTGGTTCTTTTGGTCGCTTTTCTCTGGAACAAATTAATATTGTCTGTTGGGCTTTAAGTTCTGCATTTGTAAAGAGAAAGTAGTACATATATGCACCAAAGCAATGTCCATAAGTAAAAAGTACTATTATTCAAGTCTGAGCTGGCAATATTTCATTATAGCATCTGATGTTATCTTTGTATTTACTGTAAAGAAATAATTGAACTCAGTGGTGTGCTACTCACCTACCGAATAGATTGGCTTTCTGTATTATTTTTATTTTTTAACCATTTTGGATCTTGAAAACGTGAACCATCTTTAATCTAAAAAAAATTTTTTTTTAAATTAAAGTTATGACTTTTCTTCTCCAGAAGAAAAGAAACATATGTTCACCTAGAAGAAACATATGTGCACCTATGCAAGTTTTCATATAGTTTCAAGATTTTTTTTTATTAGATACTCTGATACTTGTAATTGAGGGCTCTTTGACCACAGATTCAGAACCTGTCTTCTAAAGGATACACTTGAAACCAATACAAAAACTCTAATCAGAACGCATTATTTCTAATTTCTGTATTGATGTCACCAATGAAATTTTCTCCCACGAGTTCAGTTTAATGCTCTCTATTCTCTGGCTTCACATTCTTACATGTTCATCTTACCTAATTTAATTCGATTAAATTGAAAGTGCCTTGTGGAGGGCTATTTTTTTTTTTTAAAGGAACAAAGAGTTCTTTAAAAAAAAAAAAGACATTCAGATTTCAGCTCCCCTAATTCACAAAATTTGCAATTAATTGATTGAATGGCATCCACTCTTCCCAGTAGATGGCACTAGGCTTACATTCTTTCACAGCTTGAAAGGCTATTGATATCATTAGCACATAGGTGCATTGTGAAAACTTAAACAAAAGTATGTCAAAAATATTCAGTTAAGAACACATGGATTTACAAACCACAAATTTTTTCTGCTTATATTATGTTCAAACAATATTTGTAGAGTGCAAAACCTTTTTCCATTTTCAACAGGCTTCCAACTCCCTTGTGCTTGGACATCTCATCGAAATTGTCTTTCATGTGTAGACTTTCTATAAACTAAAACACGTTTTCATAAATTAACTTATCTTGTATCCAAATAGCTGATTTAACAGTAATTTATGGTTTTATATATAGCTAAATTTTCTTCAGCAGACCACCCAAGAATTAAAGAAAATTTCACATTTTGTTTTGCTATGTTTTGAATTTTTATAGAATCTTGAAAATGTTATTAATTTAACATGTTGACTGTTAAGCATGAGTCCTTTCTTGCATGAATGAAAATATTTTTGGAAGCTAAGAAAAATTATATTTAAAATGTTGATGAGTACTCGAATACAGCTATATTCTTTACTAAAACAAAGTGTTTTAATAACTCCGTGATATAATAAAGTATTAGTTAATGTTGAAAAATTGCTGTACAGCATCTAATTACTAGATGAGTTTTAAAAATCATTTGTGCATGAGGCTAAATTGCTATAGAACAATAAATGCATATGTATGAATAAGGTGTTGGGCATATGGTTTGT
Source organism: Bos taurus (assembly GCF_002263795.3). Classification (NCBI taxonomy): domain Eukaryota; kingdom Metazoa; phylum Chordata; class Mammalia; order Artiodactyla; family Bovidae; genus Bos; species Bos taurus. Next base: position 48,465,212 of record NC_037332.1, on the reverse strand, counting down.
TAAATGTGGAATTTGTTAATTTTTTTAAAATATAGAATAAATTATTCACCCAATTAATAATTATAAAATATGTAACAAAATCCATAAAAAAGAGTAAAAAAGAGTTTTAATTTTGAGAAATTGTTTAACAATGACCACTGAATATGAAATATTTTAAGTTCTGAAAACAAATGATAATTTTACTAGTTTATTGAGACAACACAGACTTTTGGGAATCATATAGGTAGAATTATTAGATGTTTATCTAAACATGTTCACAAAAATTTACCTAACAGGTCATAGAAAGATTTATTAAAACAAGCCATCTTTTGCTTTCAGCAAATACGTGTTTAATGAAGAATGGGATGTGAATGACAGTTCACAAGGAGTTACTAATACATGGCTAGATACTTGATGAATTTTCATCGTCAGTCTTTTCTAGTTTATAGCTTCATCCTAAACATTTTATTTAGAGATTGAATCTCTAATGGCTGCTTCTGCTAGATATATTTTAACTTAAAATGCTTTGAATAGATTTTATTGAGATGCAGTGGCAAATTATCTCAATTTTTGTGCCTTTGCATTTGAAATCAACCCTTTGAAAATTTAAAATCCCCGTTTATTTTAATTCTCTTGGTTTTTCTCTCTCTTTTACATTTAGTATATTTGCAATTGTATTAGTCACTTTAGAATGCATGTTATAAAAATTACCATGAAATGACAAAGATATCAGTTATTTAGGTGACTTTTAAGAGATATGCATTTATAGAATTTAAATTTACTTGGTTACTACTATGGTAAGCATTTCCTTCAACAGTAGATATGTTTATTGTAGTCAACCACATAATTGCAAATTAAGAATGTACTGCTAATCTAACTTGCTAGATTACTTAAATTTTAAGCAAGCAAATAAAACCCCAAATTTTATAGCTATAGTTTTTAAGATTTAGTTTTGTTACAGAAATGCATAGTGGCTCACAGAATGGCACAGCTGTTCATAGTATATTCCATTTTGATCAATATTTCTTATGCAAATTTTAGATAACATCACAGCAAGTTTCTGAGTTTGCTATCCTGTTTTTGGTATTGATGAAGAATGAGTTTGGAGGCATAATCTGCATTTACCAGCTGAGCCACCAGGGAAGCCCTATCTGCATTTACTAGTTTGTTTTTACCACCAACTTGCCTTCTGGCCCCAGAATCTGTTTTGTACCTTTTATTCCTATTCCTCATCTGTAAACTTAGAACGAAATACATCCTTGTCAAATTGTTCACAATTAGATATTACCTTCAAGTGTTAACATTACTTGACATTTCCCAGAAATTCATTCTGTGCAACTTTAATCCCTGGCCATAAGGGAGAATAAACTGGAAAAATATAAAAAGGCAGGGGTGGGACATCAAATAAGTCTGGGAAAGTTGATAGGTTTGATCATCAAAATCTATTTCTATTACAGGAAAACCCATAGTTCCTGCATAGTAAGCTCTGGCAAGGTAGACATTTTTTTGTGTGTTTAGTTCACTATGCCATCTTAGCAACTAGACTTCAGTCATCTGTCACTAATTGAATAGGTACTCAGTAAATATTTGTTGAATGAATGAATGGTGATGAATAAGTAACATCATCTTATGTATCAAAATAATGCCATATAGTAAGTAATGTGAGCTCTGTTTTTAAGGAATATATATTCTTGGAAAGATGGCTACTTTGGGCCCAAATTTTGTTATCTATAGAATAAAGGGAGTTATATATTTCATGTTTTTATGATTATATATAAACATTTCCTCCTTTGCTTTACTACTGAAGGAAGGAGCAGAAGAAATAAGAAAAGCATTGTGCATCTTTCTGCCCAGAATGGCTGACGAACTTCTTAGATTAGGATTTGAAGCAGTGGCACTTCTTTTGGGGGATATTGAAGGAATGCAGCAGATGGAGTTATAATTAGCAGGAGATTGTACGAGGAGAGGGTGGCGGCATGGAGAGTGGGAACAGACTGTGGGCACATCGGTTAGTGAGAGATGGGCATGTGTACAACAGAGCTCTGGTTCAAGAGAGGAATATAATGAATGAATAAATTAGAGGAGGAAAGCTGCAGACAGGAGCTTGCTCTCATTAGCCAGGTGTGTGACCAGGTCATGCAACATCTTTGGGCCTTAGTTTTCTTCCTCATGAGGGCTTTGGACTAGAAGTTTATAAATTCCTGAATTATGAACACTTGTTCTACTAATAGCCTATATAACTGATTCCATCATCATATGGAGAAACTGCATGCTGCCACATCTAAGATGACCTGTTTTCACATTTCACCATCTTGGTAATGAGGATGCAGCATGCAGATCATTTCGATAAGGAAGTATTGCTCTGGTTTGATTGACAACTCTTTTCTACCTTTCTAGTGGAGCGTAAAATAGTGGTGTGTCAAAATACCACATATTCAATAATGGACGTTGGCATAAGAAAGTCTGGACGAACTCTTCTTTAAAGCCCATGTAACCTAGATTTTCCTAATCTGGTTTGACTGTGGAAACTTCTCTCACCCCACAACAGGAACTACCTGTAAGCATTTTTTTTTTTTCCAGAGCCTGTGTTTCACATGGTATGTTTTGCGGAATGCTGGATTAAGTAATCTCAGAGTCTTAAATCCAGAGAATTAATGGAATATTAGTCATAATAAAAGACTTGAGAGTGGAACTCTACAGAGGTAATAAGAGATTCAGAGTAGTAATTAAGAAAAAATTTAGTCCATTATTTATTTTTTAAAAAATTTCATTGGTTTATTGAGCAAATATTATTTCAGATTTTAAACTAAGTTCTAAGAAACAGCCAGAGCTGTCATTTAGAAAACATCTTTAGGAAGGAAATTTAAATAGCAATAATTAAAATGGAAAGTTGAATAAATATTTAAATACAACATGTACTTATTTAGTACTTACTCTTCTCTGGGCACAGTGTAAGGTTCTGGGGATGCAAAGATTATTGAAATTATCCCCCTGTTCCTTAAGGAGATATTGAATAATTCAGAAGAAGTCTTATGCCTTTACTTTAGTTATCTGGCTGATAAAGAAAACTGTAAATTTTTTGACTCTTTTTTTTCTCCAGAATCTCTTAGATTTTTCTGGACTGTATACATGTAGAGCTAGACTCAGATTTAGCTGTTCATCGAGTGACAATTGCAGACTTATCTGTCCATTGAACTTAATTAATCTAGATTTTAAATTTGATTTGGGCGATAATGTAATTTTAGACGTTTTCAAAGCTGAGCTCTTAGACAATGTAGATTTTAGTTTCTTTGTAAAAAAGTATACTTGATGTTATATGGAAATAAAATTCTGCATGGTAGTCTAAGAGAGGGCTCCTCTCCATCCTTTTTGTGGCTGGGGTTACTCTCATCTTCCCCTCTCAATCTGTGCTCCCAAGATGATGAGGGAGGATGGGAGAGAAAACTATTTTTTGCAAGTCTTTTTGATTGCATGTGAAATGTAGAATGGAAATGAGCCTGTCTGTTTTTAATTTTTTTTTTCTATACCGGCTATGATGTTCTACTGAAGACCCATACTGGAAACAAATATTAAAACCAGGGAACGCTAACTTTGTCAGACGTTTCACTTGCAATCAGTTAGACTTGAAGTTAAGTAACTTTCTCTTCCACTATTGTCACTTGATGATGGCCGTGCCTTTCAAAATTCTCTTTTTACTCAGATACTTTGCAAGTAAGAAAGTGCTTTCTGGATCAACACATGTTTGAAATATTTCCCTGAACTCTAGTCTTCACGGTCCACATTAATACAAAAGTCATTGCTCTTGGTATTGGCATTACATTTGGAAGAATTGATAAGTACTCTTTAGTTCATTTTAATACACTTAGAGAACAGTGATAAAATGATTACTACACATGAATTCAACAATTAAAACTTTGTAACCTGAAAATAAAGGATAGAAATGTAAAATGTGGTTTGTATTTTACAGAGTTCATTCAGGTTAATTTATCATCGGATAAATGTAGTGGTAAAGCTCTCCATTGTCTCCTCTCAGGAAAATCATGCAGTCTTACAGATTATTTACTATTAAAGGCTAGAATTTGAAATCATGTTAATAGACTTTCGATGTTGTGGGAGGTACATTTACTCCTATTGACTTGCAGTGAGAAAACATTGACATATTTCCCTTTTAATTTTAAAACTGCCTTATTTCTCCGCTGCCCAATTTTTCCTCTTCCAAATCAGAATATACATTTTATTCTGGCTATTTTACTTTGTTAAATTAGCTAATCCCACTGACATGAAAGACTCTGATTACCATCTTGACATTGTGTGTATTTGATCACACTACATCTATCAGCTTGTTTACATAGCATTCTCTTCCCTATTTGAATCTCCTTTGGTCCGCTGACCCTGTAGATGCTGTTTCTACAAATAATGTGAATTTTCTATATCCCAGTTATAATCGGACATAGTCAATGTTGGTGGGCAAAGTTTAACAGTATTAATGTCTTCTTTGTTAACTCTCTTGACACAAAACTTTACATGTATTTTTCCTATACGACTGCACATTGTATTGATTGTTTTTCTTATCTTTACTGCTACAATATGTGTTCCCCTAGGGGCAGTAACCTTGACTTACTCATTTTTAATTTTCCAGTGCTCATCACAGTTCTTACTTCACTGTAGATGTTTAATAAATAGTTTCAGAAAGTATGAATTAATATTAGGCTCAACAGTTTATGTGTTCAAAGAATTTATAATCTGGGAAAATAAAGCAGAAACAACTGAAGATATTTGAGAATAATTGCAAAATATTATATTAGCTCATGTAAATAGTACCCTGCAGAGTAAATACACTAGTACTGAGGATATTCAGATGAAAGATCAGAGTAGGGATGAATTTAGAGGGATATGTAGGCTTGGAAGGAAAACTTCCTTGAAAATATTTTCTTAGTTTATCTATTCAAACCTTCAGTATAGAAACCAGAAGACCAATTTTATCATTCAACTATGCACCACTAAAACATATGGTCTTGTTTAATTCAAGAAGTTTAAAATGCTGTGTTGCCTTGGCATGCTTATAATGTCCATTGATGTTAATTAGAACTCTGTGCATGCGTCAGTAGAACAGAGCTGAAACTGATCTGTAGAACTGTCTTATGTGAAGTATAATAGAAAAACAGCAAGAAGGCATGAAATGCGATTATTACTATGAGAAATAAAGATATGCCTTTTCTCACATATAGAAAAGAAAAAGCTCTTTACCTTGTGATTCCTGTGACTTAGAGGGTTTTTTGGTTTTCTTTGTGTTATATTTAGGATGTGGCAGACTGACAAAATTAAACTGAACCTGAGTGTAAAAATTAAGGATGTTTTAAAAAAATGAAAACTAAGTCAAGGTACTAATTTTATACTTTCTTTAGTTATAGATGTTTCCTGCTACCACCTATAAGATTACTTTGAAGGGGAGATTTATTGAAATGTTTCCTAGGGGTAAATGTTTGGCCAAAGGATTTTGTTCTCTAGGCCTGTCAAAAATTCATCACCAAAGAACATCTACTGAGTATCTTGCACATGACTCCAGGTTGGGAGTGATGATCGATAGTCTGAAAGGGATGACATTAAATACACAGAGCAAACTAGCAGAGGCTGCACTCTTGATTCTGTGCTCAGCGTTCAACCAAATACTCTCTGAGAGCTATTTTGAGTATAGCATTTGGCTAAAAGGATTTCACTTCGCTAAAAGGAAGAAAGAAAGGTCATGTCAGACAACATCTGTTCTAAAATATTGCAGTTGTAAATTTCCAGATAAAAAGTATATTCTTTTTGTTGTTGTTGCTTATCTACATTTTGGCCACCTGATGCGAAGAAATATCTCATTTGAAAAGACCCTGATGCTGGGAAAGATTGAAGGCGGGAGGAGAAGGGGATGACAGAGGGTGAGGTGGTTGGATGACATCACCGACTCAATGGACATGAGTTTGAGTAAACTCTGGGAGTTAGTGATAGACAGGGAAGCCTGGCATGCTGCAGTACATGGGGTCACAAAGAGTTGGACACAACTGAGCGACTGAACTATCTACACTATTCATATTCAAGTTTTAGTATTTGCTTTGTAGTTACTTGTCTCCATCTCTACCACTGGACTAGAACTTTTTAGTGTATTCATCTCTTACATATCTTACAGATAGTGAGGGACAGGGAGGCCTGGCATGCTCCAGTCCATGGAGTCACAAAGAGCTGGACATGACTGAGTGAACAACAACAACAGTCTCTCACATTGGCTGTTTTCCCCAGGTGTTCAGGAAGCTCTTCCTTCAGATAGTAACACAGACAACTTCTCCTCCTTCAGGGCTGGGCTCAAATGTTACCTCTGTGAGGCTTACCTTGACCATTCTATTTAAGGTTATAGCCCTTACTTCTAGCACTCCCAGTCTTCTTTGCTCTGCTCAGTTTTACCTTTTGTTCCCCATCCTGTATACTTACCACCTTCTGAGAGGCTATATAATTTTCTTATTTATTTTCATTGTATTTTATCTGTTTTCTACCCCTGCTGGGATGGCAGCTCCATGAAAGGATCTTGATTTTGCTCACAGATATATCTTAAGTGCCTAGAATAATGCCAGAATATAGTAGGTGCTCAGGGCTTCCCTGGAGAAGGAAATGGCAACCCACTCCAGTGTTCTTGACTGGAGAATCCCAGGGACGGGGGAGCCTGGTGGGCTGCCGTCTATGGGGTTGCACAAAGTCAGACACTACTGAAGCGACTTAGCAGCAGCAGCAGCAGCAGCAGCAGGGCTTCCCAGGTAGGGCAGTGGTAAAGAATCTACCTGCCAAGTGTCGATCCCTAAGTCAGGAAGATCCCCTGGAGAAGGAAATGGCAACCCACTCCAATATTGTTGCCTAGAGAATCCCATGGACAGAGGTATCTGGCGAGCTACAGTCCACAGAGTGGCAAAGAGTCAGATATGACTGAGTGCACATGAGTAGGTGCTCAGTAAGTAATTGTTGAATGAATGAGTATTTTACTTAGCCGAGTACTCTGTAAACGCTTAACAATTTTGATGACTTAAAAAACCAGTAAGAAAAACGTCGTATCGGTGGTCCTCAAAGTAAGCCCTGCAGCCCTGGTTTCATGGAAACCCCAGATCTGAAGCCAGTGTCATGATGTTTTAGATGGTATGTTCTTCTCAGGAACGTTTTTCCTTTATAGGTCCATGCTGAAAGAAAAAAAATCAAAAGAATTGAGCATTCTTTTACAAGCATGGAGCTTTTCTTTCTTGTGTTATGCATTTTTTAAAAAACCTTTATTAAATTACTAGAATGCAAAACAAAACACAAGGAAAAATGGTTCATGGTGTATAATTTTATATTCTATTGTAAAAATGGGCTAGACTTGGCTTTTATAAATGCACACTTATTTAGAAATTCCTAACACTACTACATCTGGAATAAAAGTTTCTTGAACTTTCCAAAATGACAGACTAATAACCGACTAAAAATTATAATTTATAGTGAAAATTGAAATATACCATTTTTAAATACAGTGGCAAGATATTTCAACATAAGCTTTTCTCAAAGGAAAATAAGATAGTCTTATCATCTCTAATTCACTTACTATATTGGGAAAATAATAGTTTTATTTTTTTCTGATCCTAGGACCAAAATTAAAATTATAGAATCTTTAGATTTTGTTTTGTTTTGATTTTTCACACTGAAATATAAGATTTATATCTTAAAAGTGCCCTAAGATTTAGGTTACAGATTTGATTTACTTCTTAACAAGAATTTTAAAAGCCTTTCAACATTTTATAGACATTGTGAGAATCCCATTTGAACCTTGTCACTGACCCTCTGCTGAAGGAGTGAACCCAGGTAAAACAGACATTGGCTAATAGGTAAATGTTTTTACTTTCTGGATGTATTACAGGGATCATTACTTTCCTCTCGTTATTTTTAGTTGTTAGTGATAGTTTTCAAGTTGAAAGTTATCATATAATTTAGGAAGAAAGAAGAAATTTGTAGCTTAATTTTTCCATGGGTTTTGTACTCTGACAGCCTGAGATTTGAGTCAGTATATCTTTTTGCTGTTTGTCCTTAGTAAGTTATGTTATAACCTCTCTGAGCCTCAGTTTCTGTATCTGTAAAATGGACTTGACATCTACCTCCTAGCATTATTGAGAGGATTAAATGTAGTTATGAGAAAGTGCCTGGAAATATGACTGGCACAGAGTAGTTACTCAAATTTTAATTTTCTTTTCTTCTTCCAATTCTTGTTCGAATCATTTTTAAAGAGAACTTGTGAGGAAAATACTATCTCAAGAGAATCATTTTAGAAAAATAATTATCAATAAAATATTTTAGCACACTGAAATGCCTGATCTGGTTATTTTCTAAAGTACAGTTTTAACTTCAGAATTCACTGTAATCAAAATGATAATTTAATACTGTATTTGTTTAGACAGTGTTTGTTAACTGCTAATTGTTGTGATTCTCATAGCAGACTTCTGAGGGTAGTAGTACGTAGAGAGAGACCCATTTGTCTAAGGTCCCATGACGAGGAAGCAGAGGCAGGAAGTGAACTCTGATTCAAGTCAATACTGGATTCAAGGCAACCATATGGAACAAGCTTTGATATAAAAAGAGACTTTGGGCATATTTTAGCAAATAAATGCCCTTGGATTGGGTTCAAGGTGGATCTGATATATACCAAACTTCCTCCGTAAGGAATGACGTTTTGATCAAATACCAAGGTAGCAATATCGCCCTGGCAGGTATGCTTTGTGTTGCTTGTATATAGATACACACACTCGTGGCTTCAAAGTACTCTATTAAGCATTTAAATAAAGAGAAAAATCTTTTCCTAACATACTTCTAAGTCAATTTAGGGGTCATTGAACAGATGTCATATAATGCTAATGTTAAATTACCCTGTGTAATAAGAAAATTACAGTACCTAAGTGAAGATAGTAAAGGGAAACCATCCAATGAATTATTCTAGAATTTCAAAATGAAATGATTTCTTCGAAATTAACAGTGGCACCACATGACTTTAGAAAAGTGAGTCTGATAGGGAGAAGGAAAATTAGAGACAAAAGTGAAGCCTTTCTGTGTTTATATATGCCAGGTTTTGGTTATGATGCGAGGAGGGCTAATGTAAGAGTATAGCTTTCAACTGTCCAGGAAAGCATATTATTATTAAACTATGTGGCAAGAAATTTATTAAAATTTGACTAACTTCTCATTGTTTCGTATTAAATCACAATAGTTGTTTCTAGTCCACACACACTTCCTTTTGCTATTAGGCACACTTTAAAAGCCTAATTATTTTGAGAACATAGTATGACCAAAGAATAAAAATGTACAAAGTTTGACAACTTTAAATAAACACTAGCATTTCTTAAAGAACAAACCTCACTTACAGTTAGGAAACAATATTTATATTTAAGGTTGAAAAGCCAGGATGTAGGAAAATTTTGTTAATTTGGAAGATGACCTTTAAGTGCACCAAAACCAAATAATTTGTAGGCTATGACATAGGGCACATTCCTACAAAATTTGTGTGAATACTGCTTTAGTGGTTCTTGAAAGACAAACAAAGAAAGCTGGAATGAAATCTTTACCCCCGCCCCCCACCCCTCAAAATAAGACGGAGCCTAACAAAAGAGTACAGCAGCACGCTTTCAAAGCTTGCCATTAAAATGAGGTCTCTGTAGCACGACTAATGAGATGGTTCATAGTGGAAAACAATCTGCTTTTAAGAATGTTTAGATCAAAAGTAATTTCTAATCTATGAAATAAAGTCTTTTCAATACCCTTCATTCACCAGCAAAGCTTTTATGTTTGTATTATTTACTTCAATCAGATGTTTTCAATTTTACCTTCTCTCCTTGTACAAATACTTGACATGGTTCGTCAATACTGACCAACAGTTTTATTCTTTTTCTTCAGAAAAGAGAGATTTTTGGAGAGAAGGAGAATGAAAAAGAGAGAAACATCTTTGCCTAAACGATTTGCAAGCATCTGTGCTTTAAGCTACTTTTTATGAACACTCCTTAGTAAATGACTCAAGGTAAAAAAGCAGAAAAGCATCCAATGTTAGGAAATTGCAATCCAATACCATGTAATTTAAACCTGCAGTTGCTTCTCTTGTACTAAATGACATACAGATGGGTAGCTTAGTTCTCTCAACTTTGGGAACACAATTGGTCTTTTTGTATGAATGAACATATATTAACAAAAATATTTTGGACAGAATTGTTTCAGAATTGTTTAACTGTACAGAGTTTAATTATCTGTGCCACTGCAAAGAATAATTTTAACCAAGATATTTTTGTCATATTAGGTTTGCAATTAATGAATTTTTCTGGACAAAATCAACAAAGATACAACCCTTCCAACATATAAAGAAACAGAAACAAAAAACACCTTTTAAGATGTCTGTAGCGAATTGAGTGGAGACTCACCTCTCACAGCCAGTTCTGCTTTCAAGCTGTGGAGAGGCTTGTTCTGATCAGACAGACATTTCTCAGGAAACATTTCTGTCTGTCTCTTAGAAGATATAAAAAGTGTAAGTAGTAGGTATTTGGATAAAGCCTGGTGTAATAGGGGGTCCAGTGAGGTGAGTGACATGGCGGCTATTCATTCCTATGGCTCTTTTCAGGCCAGAGCAGCACCAACCATGCTCTGTGGAAGGTCGGAAGAGGTGCTGTTTGACAACCCACAGGCCTGCTCCGAGGTGTGCTTTTCCGTTTGCCTCTGGTTTGCTCTTTTCCTGCCTCCATATTTTCTCATAGAGAATCAGTCACTCTGTCCTGGTGGCCCTGATTCTGGAAGCTGATATCCTTCTTCTGAGGAGTCAGGGTCAGTGGTTAGTTAATTGTCTCTTGTTATAATTCCAGTGATCTCATATACTATGACACTAGGTGCCTTAAAGTAAAAGGAGTAGGAAGCATTTTTACTCCTCAATCATATTTTTTTTTAGGTTTCCAAAGAAGTTTTTACTATTCTGGAAACTTAAGCAAGCTTTCTCTTAGTAACTTCAAAACATGGTAAGAAATTTTTTGCACGTAGGGCCATCTGCATGCCTCTTTCACCCTGTGATGCAAAAGCAAAGAAAAGCAACTTTACTGCGTTGAGTAAGGGTTGCCATGTCTGTAGTTAAAGGTATCCCTCAGTATTCATGGGGGATTGCAGTTACCAAAATCTGAGGATTCTCAGGTTCCTTATGTAAATTGGCATAGTATTTACATATAACCTATGCACATCTTCCTTTATACTTTAAATCATCTTTAGATTGCTTGTAATAATACCTAATGCAATGTAAATGCTGTATTAATAGTTGCTTTAGCATGGCAAACTCAAGGTTTGCATTTTGGCACTTTCTGGAATTTTAGGGGGCTGGTGAATATTTTCCATCGTGTTTGGTTGAGTTTGTAGTTGTGAAACCCACGGATACAGAGGACTGACTGTATTTCTCTTCAGTCATTTGTTCAGGTAAGACAGAATAACACATATAAGCAGGTGTTGTCTGGACATTTTACTGCAGACTATATAAGTTGAAATAAAAGCTAACATTGTTATTAGAATCACATTAAAATTATTTTACCATTGAAATGCATTTAATCAGTGAAGTCTTCCTAGGTATACTTTACAAAAGGAAAATATAGGTCCATAAATAAAATCCAATTTTCTTTTCTTTGTCTTTCCCACCTTCCTTATTTTTCTCACTCTTTTTTTGGAACTTCTTGAAACTATATTAGTATACATGCCTTCTTCTGGAGTCTGTTACAAGTTTCTTGCCCATTTAAACACGGTAAGATACAGTCTTGCAAGAGATATTTATTTTAAAGGACTCTTCAGAACCCGGTGAGGCCTCTGACAGAACGACTGTGCTGTGCTCATTTGCTTCAGTTTTTCCGACTCTGCAACCCTATGGACTGTAGCCCTCCAAGCTTCTCTGTTCATGGAATTTTTCAGGAAGAATACTGGAGTGGGTAGCCCTTCCCTTCTCCAGGGGATATTCCCAACTCAGGGATCGAACTCCCGTCTCCTCTGTCTCCTGCATTCCAGCAGATTCTTTACCAGCTGAGCCACTGGGGAAGCCCCAACAGAATCACAAAGAATCGCAATTCCTAGTTGTGGAAAAATGCATCTCTCAGGTTCCGTAAATAACTAGGATAGTATTTAAATCACCCAGGATGGAAATTGAAGGAGGACGGTTTCAAGCTCTTCTACTAATTGAATGGAGAGTTACTGTTTAACATAATATGCCCATCATCTTATACATACAGCAGAAATGCTTATAAATAGTTATGCTTTTTGAATTTGTTTGTAAAAAAAATTCAAGGTATTGGAAGACATAAAGGATGTATTCCCATTTTGTGAATGTTCAATGGGTTTTTACTGTCTCGTGCTAGCAGCTTTGGCTGTAGCACATCATTAGTGCACCAGTGGAATCTCTTGAATATTGAGTACCTTTCTTTCTAAATTGAGAGAAGTAACTGCAGTTCAGGTAAGTTTGTCGAGTGTGTTAGGGACTGCTCTGGTCATTGACAAGTGACAGCAGAAGCTGTGTTGTGGCGGTCAGCCAAAGCAATTATTTAGGATTGAAGCTAAAAGTCCTCCTTCTCCCATATCCTCTCTTTTTCCAGGGTCATGTAGGGATAAAAAGAACTGTAAGGTGGTCTTTTCCCAGCAGGAACTGAGGAAGCGGCTAACACCCCTGCAATACCATGTCACTCAGGAGAAAGGGACCGAAAGGTAAGGCAAGCTTACGAGCATGTCATTAGGCAAGAGCTAGTTTTCTTCATCGTCTGTACCCCTGCTCCAACCTTTGAATCCTCTCCCTTGCCATTTAATTCAAAGGATTCTGCACTTATTTGCTAAAGTCTACAAATTAGTATCCTTGAAAAGGTTGAAAATGGTATTGTTTAGATTAAGACTAAGTTTTATTTATTCTTTCCCCCATTTAATGAACACTCTATCTTTTGTAAAGTCACAAGGCTTTTGTTAAGGGCCTGTTTTTAGTTTACTACAAAATGTGTGGAAGTAATAGCGATTTAGGTACATTTTTTGGGAAGACATCACAGTAAGCAAAACCATGAGGGAATGGCACTTTGCCAGGATGCTGAAAATTTGAAGGTGGCCATTGTAAGTATAGATGTTTTGGCTGCAAAAAGAAGGTAGCATAATTTAGTTCCTTTCTACCCCACTCCAATTTCTTTTTGAAGCACATGTGGAGAAAGTATTTATTGGCTCATTTGTGGTTGGAATGTCAAAAATTTTCAATAACTGCCCTCACATGGCTTTGGTCCTTGGAAGTTCGCCCTAAGTTCTGAAAAAAGAGTTTGTTCACTTCCAAGACTGTTTTTGGTGAATAAAGTCTCTCTCAGCTGATTCCAGCTCAAAGGTAACTTGCCAGAGTCTGACCATTCTGTTGTCTAATTTATACCATGGAGCTTGGCATAAGGCCGTAACTTACCTCTGATCCAAATTTATTAATGATGTAACTTCTTGTTTTCATTCATGAACTGAAAGAGCTCTTTACCACACATGGGGTCTTTGTTAATAGGCAACACTCTCTTCCTGTCACAGTATATACTGTTTACTGACTTGACCAAATGTTGAATCTCTGACAAAGTCCACCCTCACCCCGCAAGGAGCTAGAGATGGACTCGGGTCTCGCCCGAGACGTCCACTCGTCCTGTTGTGTACATGACTAGCAAAATGATTTAATGCACACAAACAACTAGAGATTAGGTCATTCTTAAAAATTCTGTTTATAAAAAATTGGACCTCATAAAGAGGGTGAAAGGATAATAAAAACAAGCTGCAGAGCACATAGACTTTTTGTTGGGCTAGCACAGCTGATTTGTATTAGCTGAATGACCTCCTAGCCTTTAAGATTGTTAACTTAGAAAAATATTCCCTTAAAGCTGCAATATTCCTTTTCAAACCAGAAAACAAGACTCCTTCCACTTGAAGTGTTGAACCCTTCTGTATTTTCTGGTATACATTCTTGGACACTGTAGAGGAGCAGAAATCTCATGTAATAATGTTTTTCTCTGTGAATCTGAACTACAAGCTTTTTTTTTAATAGGAAAAAAAGTTTCTAAGCATTACATGACTAGACGGCTTGATTTTTTTAAAAATTTAACCTGTATTAGTTTGTAGTAGTTATATGCACATTTTATTATACAGATTTGAAATACATTAGTAATGTTCAGATTTCCATATGTTTGGTCTGTTCTCATTTTAAAACAAAAAGCCCTTGAAAGATTTATTAGAGAAATATATTTTAAGCAAATACGTTCTATAAGAAATAATGCTAACTTTGTTTAATTTTTTTTATTCTCTGTTTATTGTGTATCAGTGCCTTCGAAGGAGAATATACACATCACAAAGATCCTGGAATATACAAATGTGTTGTTTGTGGAACTCCGTTGTTTAAGTAAGTATATTAAAAACCTAAGGATGTGAGCAAATCACAGATGGTAACGAGCTTGATTTTGCCTGTTCACATTCGATCTTCCCATTCCTAAATTTTCTTATTTCTAATTTTTCTACTCCCTGACCCCCCACCACAAAACAAAAGTAATTATTGGCTTTCATAATAAATTACCAGTTCGGTAGAAATCAGTTTGGCTGATTTCTTGTTACTCGAATCTTTTAAAATACCTAGCATTAACTTGTTCATCTCAGTAACCAAGGTGCTTAGCAGAGCTATGAAAGAGATTTTGGTGAACATAAAAATGTCTATATTTATTTATTTTTCTATCACCAAGTGATGGCCCTAAATTTATTTATTGGACCATATTGGAAGTTCTTTACATGCATCCTTCAGATTGAATATTATCCACCAACTGGATTATTCACACTTCTGCAGTAAAGGGCAATACCTTTATTGACAGTCAAGTGGGAATTATAACAAATATTTATACATATGTAAGTAAATTACATACTCTGAGTTTAAAGTTTTGCATTGATTGAAAATCTTTTATTTTAAAGATCCCAATAGATTACTATAAAACAGGCAGTACATAGATTTTCTTTTTTAATGGAATAGTTAAGTCAGACATTGTATTCTAGAGATTATGGATGTTATCCAAGAAAGAAAACTCTTTATTAAAAATGTATTTATTTAGGAAGAAAAAAATCCTAGGAGCCCCATACTCCCCATGGAGATGCTGATTTAGGGGAATAAAAAGAAACTTTAATTGCGAGTAAGTGTCATTTATTTAAAACAGAATTACAAATTTCTTAGGGGAAATGCACAAACAAGAATCTGATATGTGTAGCTTGTAAAACATACTTAATATCTCCTCGCAAATGTTTCCTTTTGAAAACACTAGCATTTATAGATTTTCCAGAAATAACAGGAAACAGTAGTTTCCTTAAAAAAATTTTTTTTGAGTTTAAAATCTTTCTTAACTTGCATAAACCTTATTGCACATTAGTATTGGTTGAGAATCTGTTCTGAATTCTTATGTATTTATTCATTCTGTTAAAAAAAACCAGCCCTTCAAATTGTCACCCATTTCCTCTCAGAAAACACACGTCTTTATATTTCAACACCTTTAGTTTGTGTCATAATAGTTGATATAACACTTAAGATAGTTGCCGAGACATGTTAAACTTGTTAATATCCCAAATGGTAAAAATTGGCCACATCTCCTTTGCTTTTGTTTAAGATTCTTCATTTCTTTCCTTATTATATGATGCAGTGAAGTAGTGGATCTAAGGAAAACTCACTGTTTTAAATAAGAAACAGAGCCACTGTAAATGAAGGATTTAAGCCATGTGACATCTTGAGTCACAAATAGTAAAAGCAAGACCTTTATTCAACCATAGGTACTGGTGGGGTTCAGGAGTTTCATATTTGATGTGATACTGACTCTAAAGGAAACTTTAGCATTCTTGTAAGGAAAGCTTTTAGTTTCTAAATTTTTATGGAATATAATTTAATATTTTTAGTCTGCATTACATGAAAAAAAAAATGCTGAACTTGTCCCACTTGGTTTCTTGTCAGTTTTAGGGGGAACAATATCTCTCTTTGGCCTTCAGTATAGAATGCAGTAGTTCTTTGGTCTGGCGCTGCTTTCTTCATACTGGAAAACTTGTACCCTGGGTGTCCACAGGGCATGAACAGCTTTGAGGGAAGCAATTTTCTGATCCTCAGCCCTATGCAAGCATTTTCTTGAAACTGCTGTCTGTTACTGAGGGAGTCTGTAGTCTGCCACCTCGTCCTTCCAATCTCCTCTGTCATGGTTCCCCTTCTCCCACTTCACAAAGGATGGCATAGCTTCCACCCATCCCAATGCTTACTATGATTTATCATCACAGGGTAAAAATCTCTAAGGCATTGAGCAAAACGACAGTTCAAGAATGCATTACTTCTGGAAAGACCCTTGAAAGCAAGGCCAAAAAACCAAAAAAAAAAAAAAAAAAAACCCAAAAATAAAACATTGAGAAGTATTGAACTGGTTAAAAAAAAAAAAGTATTGAAACAGTATTTCATCTTGGAGATACTCAGTCTGCCTGCCAGCTGTCTGTTATCTATCGCTCCATCTGTCTGTCTGTCTATCCATGTTCTACCAGTCATAAGTGAGATGTGTGTCATGAAAACATGTACGGACATATTTGTTCAAAATTTTTAGATGAAAGTCTTTGTGTATATATGTGTGTACAGGAAATAAATCCGATTTACTTGAGACAGTTTGCAATCAGGTTATACAGTAGTCTTCTCCATTCGTTAACTGATCTAGATACATCACTCTACGGTTTTGACAAAAATATATTTTAAGAATATCTATATTCAGAACACCAGATAATTTATCTTTTTTCAATTATTTAACTTCTTGGTAAGAAATTTTAGCTATCACATTAAAATGTATGAGGAAGTGTGTATCAGTCAGCACCCAATCTGGATACAGAAGCCACACAATAATTTGAACAGGAAAGTCTAATACAGAGAATGACTACATGTGACAGAGAATGGTGGTGATGAGGGATTGGTAGGTAAGAAGCAAATAGAAATTCTGAAGAATATAGAGACAGCAAATATAGGAAGTGACCATGACCCCTAGGGCTGAGACAGACCTCAAGGGAAAGCTTCCCCTGCAAACTGCCCCTGTTTCCAGGGGCTGATGGCCCAGGAGTCACTATGGGGCTACGATGGTGCAACTTTCTGGGAATCTGCCTCCTGGAATTTACTGGATACCTCCTTTCTGGGGTGCTGGGGAAAGCTCTTTGCAGGGAAGTGTCTCACTGGGGGCCCTCCACTCCAAAACTACCTGAGGGAGGTGCCAGGGCAGGCTGCTGGCCACCAGGCGCTGCTCATCCCCGTGCCCTGAAACCAGCACCTTGCTGCAGAGGAGATACTGGAGTCACAGGAGCCATCGCCAGAGAAGCAGCGTGGCTCAAAGTGTCGGCAACCAGAGAGGCTGTGTATACCAGGGAGTTGGGTGCTGGGGAAGCTGTCCCCATTGCTAGGGCCTGCAAATACGGGACACTCCATGCACCACGTGAGCCACATGCCAGGGAGGCAGCGGGCTCTGCAGGAGCCTGTTTGGAAAGCATACTGAAACCAAGAAGGAAAAACCTCCTTCTCCTGTATCCTTCTCCTGTGTCCTCTACTGACAAAGTTTAATATCGTGTTGGCTGACAAATAAAAAAAAATATTTAAAGGTCCCAGCTCCATTTTAGCAAAGCAGGTGAAGAAGATACATTTAGAGGTGACAGGCAATGTATTGATAACTGGCACAGAGTCGCTGTTTTATTCAAAATTCTTTTAGGGATTCGTGAGCAAAAGTTTGAAAGCCACTCAGTAGTCTAGTGAATTAATGGCTTCACTGTCAGACCCCCTCTTGATATAGCTGGTTTCATACTTTGAACACAAAGTGTGGGAACAATTAACTTGGGTTAGTATGAGTGTGAATGAGAAAGTGTGTGGAGGTTTTGTTAGGAGGGAGTGAGGAGAGAAAATTCGGCAGAAAAGACTAAATAGAGGAACAATAGGACAAAAAACAATGGGAGGAAAACAGATAAATAAAAAGTAATAAGAAGGAAGTGCTGAGTTTAAAATCATTAGCAGTATGAAAAGGTTGTTTTTCCAACTGCCATTTCTGTTACCTTACTCACACTCATTTTGTGTGTGTATGTGCCCACATTCACATATATGTATAATTCTCTTCATTTACTTGACTGATATATATATGTATATATAAAATACTTCCTTACATAAAAGGCCATTCAAAACTTGTACTCTCCCCTAAGTACATTCCCTCTCAACAATATACTGCTTTTTTACTGCTTACCAAGTACAAGAACGTTATTCACAGGCTGCTTTATAAACCAACTGCGTAATTTATTCCATGGTTCACGTTTTCTTCACATTCACAAATTCTACCAAGCTAAGTTTATTTCTCATATAGTACTACTGACTTTCAGTTAGTAAATTAACTGACAGAAGTAAGAATGTTCTCTTCTCTGGCTATTTGAACTTCTAAACTTTCATAAAATGAATTTATTGCACATCAGATAAACCATAAAAGGCATTGGTGAAATAATTTAATTCAGAAAGTATTTTTGACATCTTGGATTTTGCTCACACTTTGCCAGGTATTGTGAAACAAAATAAATTTGTGAACACTTTTTTTCCTTAATGTATTTATAGTTTTGTTGGTGTGATATGATAAACAATAAATAATGACAAACTGTGGAGAAACAACATTAATCTGCACATACCTGTTTGAAGTGCTTTCGTGAGTAATAGGAGAGTATGTGACTGTATTCCAGTAGGGTCTGTTTTCATGGAGGAGATGAGAACACACCACCAGGCAGAGAACATCTGATAGAGAATGCCATACGAGGTAAGGAATTAGAGATAGGATCAAAACTGGGTTTTTCAAGGAAACAGTTCTGAGACTGGTACAGAAGGAGTTGGGAGGTGAGTTATGTTGGGAGTAATGGTGAAATGTCTAGAGGGTTAAAAGGAGCAAATAAGGAAGCCTTGGGATCCCAGCGAAGCCTTTTAAGTTTCTGCTTGAAATTCTTTAAGCCTTGGCATCCTTTCCTCCAGAAGCCAAATCTGAGCTTTCCAGGGTGAACTCTGGTGTTCTTCATCTCTGCTCCCATAGCACCTTGTATGCATGCATTTCCTTCATTGCACTTTCTGCTTTGTTCTGTGCGTGAGTGCATGCTAAGTTGTTCAGTCGTGTCCGACTCTTTGCAACCCCGTGGACTGAAGTCCTCCAGGCTCTACTGTCCGTGGGATTCTCCAAGGCAAGAACCCTGGTGTGGGTTGCCATGCCCTCCTCTGGGGGATCTTCCTGACCCAGGGATTGAATCTGTGTCTCAGGTCTCTTGCATTGGCAGGCGGGTTCTCTACCACTAGCGCCACCTGGGAAGTCCCACTTTGTTTTGTAATTATCTGTTTATGTGCCTGTCTGCTCACTAGTAAGTAAACTCCACAGTTGCAAGGCCATGCCTTAGTCGTATTTATATCTCTGGTGGTTTAGTCGCTAAGTTGTGTCTGACTCTTGCGACCCTGTGGACTGTACCCCGCCAGGCTCCTCTGTCCATGGGATTCTCCAGGCAAGAATACTGGAGGAGGTTGCCATTTCCTTTCCCAGAGGATCTTCCCAACCCAGGGATTAAACCTGGGTCTCCTGTGTTGCAGACAGATCTTTACCAACTGAACTACAAGGGAAGCGCTATTTATATCTATTTATATCTCTAGCCTCTGGCATAAAATAGCCACCAAATATTTGTTTGTTGATCAGAGGCATGTCTGAAGTTTGTGAGATAGACTGTGGAAAGACTTTGAATAAGACAAACGCATGATGAAAATGGGAATTAAGCCAGAACAGTTCACAAGATAGATTTCTGGAGCTGAAAAGAAAAGAAAACAGGGGTTTAGTAGCTTCAGTGGGAACGTTTTTCCTTGTCAGCTGATAAACCTCAATGTTAACCATATTAATCAGCTCCTAATAATTTTAAGGTTTTCAGGAGCCACATAAGACAGTTTTTATTTTCTACATGTTTACTAATAAGGCCTTGCACTGAATTAATAGCTCATTTTACACAGGTTCACTAATGATGAGGATAATAATAATAGTAAATAATAATCAAGAGTACATAGCACTTACTTCTTGCTTATTATGGTTCTAAGTGCTTTGTATTTAACTCAGTCTTCACAGCAAAACATTTTATAGATGAAGAAACTGAGAGGATAAGTATCTTGTGAAGAACATACAGATGGTGTACATGGATTCAAAACAGTAATACTCAAACTTTTAGGAAAGAACAAAGTTAATTATAGGAAAATGAATTTTAAAATTTTATTTTGATCACTCATATCTGATTAGTTTACTCGGCATACTTGAACAAATGCAACACACATACATACACACACACCTCAATTCCTTGAAAAATCTGCCTTTGTCATAGTATTTAAGTTGAAAATTGAAGACTCTTCCAATCTGGGGAGGGCTGTTGTCTTGTTCAGTCGCTCAGTCGTGTCCAACTCTTTGCTGCTACGTGGACTGCAGCACGCCAGGCTTTCCTGTCCTTCACCATCTCCTGGAGTTTGCCCAAGCTCACATCCATTCAGTCTATGATGCCAACTCACCCTCTGTCGTCCTGTTCTCCTCCTGCCCTCAATCTTTCCCGGCATCAGGGAGGGCTGAATCAAAATAAGCAGATGCATCATGGCAGGCCATTAAGAAGAACTCAGCTTCAGGCTGGTGGCTATCCTCAGGGAAGTCCCTTGGAGTCTGAGCAGGAAGATGTAGCCAGTGTTTAGGAAGCCATCGGGCCATTTACCATCTGAGAAGTAGGGCAGCAGTTGGATTTCTGGGCTGGATTCTAGTTATTAAAACTGGAAAGTCATTTTATTTTCACTACTAACCCCCCGTTACAGTTTCTCAAGGAACTGTGTTCCAAATTTTTTTTATCACTTTTCTGTTTTAAATTCTGTCCCTATATTTCTGAGAAAATTGAGGCCACCTGACATGAGCTCTTTTAAATGTCTTTCCTTCTATCTTGAAATTTCTTTATATCTTCATTTTTATCAGACAATCAGAACAAGCACGGGCTAAAATCAGTTGATGGGTTGAATTGAATACCAAGCCAGATGTGTGACCTCAAATTCATCACCTATAAAGTGGGGAAAATAAAACCAAACAGGTGTAAGAAAAATGCCAAGTATATGGCAAGTATTCAACAATGTTAAATTCAAGTGGCCTGACCGAGTTTGAGGAACATATCATACCATCACAACAGTCTAAGAAGCTCCTTCTAACATGAGAAAGTGCAGGCTTTACTAGAGAGCGTCTGTCTGTTAACAGTAGATGTTAGTGTGGTGAGTCACTGCTCCAGCTATGTTGCTGTTTCAGATGGGACTCTGCGGCAAAACTGTTCACACATGCTGCATTTCACATGCGCCTCCTGTGCAATCTTATTCCAGGCTACTAGAAGATTTAAGCCTTTTTTCAGCTCTCTAAGAACATAAGCCATTTCACTGAAGAAATTCCAGTTCAGTACCACACACAATTTATTCAACTATTCTATTCCATTTATTATTACTAAAGGAGACTTTCAACATAAGTTTTCCCTCTTCTGATAGAGTGGTGTGTGTGTGTGTGTGTGTGTGTGTGTGTGTGTTGGAAGCACAGAGTGGGAGGAGATAGGGGAAGAATGAAGGAGTTTTTCATCCTTACTTTCTATTCAAATTCCATTCTTCCAATTCTTTTCCTATCCATATGATATCTACTCATAAACCATTCCAGTCACTATGGAATTCTACCAGGAAGAGTAGCATGAATTTAACTTCAAGCTTTCTTTTTATGGAACTCTAGCTGGAAATTGTTCATAATTCTAGCAAATGTTTCTTAACCTTTAACAAAGTACATTTAACTTGAATTTAAAAGACCTGAATTGCCCTTCACCTCATTCTAAATCCTTTAACAAAGTAAGCTCTCCAGTATGGTGAAACCATTATGAAATGAACTAGATTTCTGAGTAGTGATTTAAACTTTTGTTATATCTAAATAACTCATATATTATTTTGAAGAGAATACCAAATTGACTTCTCTCATCCCATTGATCCTTTCTGTCTTGTCCATACATACAATGATATACAGGGAAAGCATCTGTAATGTAGAGAATTACTGTTCTGTCTTCAAATCACCTGAAACCTCAGGGCAAGACCACAGCTAGAATGAAAGAAAAGTACTTCATGGAATTACTGGCAAAGATAGCGAGAGAAAAATATTGTTAGTTTTTCTGACTAATTAAACCTGATTCATTAAACCATCAAAAGAAAAGCATAAATAGTAAAATCATAAAAGCATAGCATAACATAAAGAACAACTCCAGTTTGAGAAACTTGAAAACTAGAGTAAGGCATGATTCAAAGTCTGACAATATGCAAAGATAATTGTAACTGCATTTCTCTAATTAAAAACTACATAGACACATATAGAAAAATTGAAGTGATAATTACACATAAAATCTTTGGATAGTTGACATTGGGTATAGCACTGTCTGTGTATCTTGGAATGGGGAAAAATGGGGAAAGGTAATCTTGCCTTCTATTTCTTTAACTAAATCCTAGTTGTTTAATTTTTCCAATGTAGACAGAAATAGATTAGTTTTTTCTTAGTGAATTAGAATGCATAATAAATTGGGAAACATAATAGGCAAAACTCTAAAAACTATAATTCATGTAAATTTATCCTAATTATATGAAAATACATCAGAAAATTAATGAACATCTGTTATTCCCATTCACAGACTTTGAAATTATTTGAAGACAGTTTATAATGTACAAGTTTTAGCCAGTACTTCTGAGGCAGTCCACAAAGCTGCTCTTCTTATAAATGAATAATACTTTTTTCAAAACATGGTCATCAGTTCAATGAGAATTGCATAAATTTTCACTCAGATACATGTCTTCAGTGTGTCTTATACATGGATAAGTGACCCACCACATAATATTATCAAAGAAAAGTGCAGAAGCTATCCAGAGTACCAAGCGGAAATAAAGTTTTATGAAGTTCCGGCATGGACTTAACTGCATAACCATGAGCAAGTTACTTAAACATTCCACCTCATTTTTCTCATCTGTAAAATGGTAAGAATAACATTAGCCCTTTCTAACTGATAGTACTTCTGTACCAAATGAAATAAACACATAAACATGCTATAAAAGATATAAAGAACAACTCATCTGGCTTGCAAAAAGGCAAACAACCTGATAAAAGAATAGACATTTTTCCAAATAAGATATACAGATGACCAACAGGCACTTGAAAAGATGCTCAATATCAGCAGTCAGTAGAGAAATGCAAATCAAAACTGCAATGAGGTATCACCTCATACCTGTCAGACTGGCCATCATCAAAGTCTACAAATAATAAATGCTGGAGAGGGTGTGGAGAAAAGGGCACCCTCCTACACTGTTGGTGCAGGCACTGTGGGAAACAGTATGGAGATTCCCAAAAAAACTAAAAATAGTTACCATATGATCCTGCAATCCTGCTCCTGGGCATATATCCAGACAAAACTATAATTAGAAAAGATGCATGAACCCCAGTGTTCATAACAGCACTGTTTACAATAGCCAAGACATAGAAACAACCTAAATGTCCATAGACAGATGAACAGATAAAGATGTGGCACATATATACAATGGAATATTAGTTAGCCATAAAAAGAATGACATGCCATATGCAGCAACATGGAGGACCTAGAGATTATTAAGTGAAATAAGTCAGAGAAAGATGAATATCATGATATCACTTACATGTAGAATCTAAGAAAAAGATACAAATGAACTTATTTACAAAGCAGAAATAGACTCACAGACCCAGAAAGCAAAGAAATTCATGTTTACCAAAGGGGATAGTGATGGGGAGAGGTAAATTAGGAGTTTGGGATTAACATATACATACTATTATATATAAACTAGATAAACCGTAAGGACCCATGAGGAACTATAGTCCTAATAACCTATAATGAAAAAGATTCTGAAGAACAAACATATGTACATATATGTATAACTGATACACTTTGCCATATATCTGAAACTAACACAACATTGTAAAATAACTATACTTCAATTTAGAAAATAGTTAAGGGACTTCGCTGGTGGTCCAGTGGTTAGGACCCCCCATGCTGCCAATGCAGGGTGTGCAGATTCAATTCCTGCTTGGGGAACTAAGATCCCACATGCTGTGCAGCGAGGTCAAAAGATTTTTTTTTTCCAATTTTTAGATACTTTAAAAAGATATAAAGATATAAATATAAATAAGGTTTGTGAAGACTGCAGCTTTAAAATTTTACATGGTAAAATATAAGTAGCATACAAATCTAAAATTAAGTCAGTTTCTATCCAATAATTTAATGTGGATTCTAAATTCCCCAAATAATGGAACTTAGATGAAGTAACTGAGAGTTTTAATACATTAGTTACTTACAAGTCTGTCCCTAACAAATCTAGAAACCTCTAGAGAGAAGAGGTCATGATGTAGGACTTTTGCAGCTAACATCTGCACCCTGTGCAGGGGTATGAAAGTGAAAGTCGCTCAGTAGTGTCTGACTCTTTTCAACCCCATGGACTATACAGTCCATTAAATTCTCCAGGCCAGAATACTGGAATGGGTAGCCTTTCCCTTCTCCAGAGATCTTCTCAACCCAGGGATTGACTCCAGGTCTCCTGCACTGCAGGTGGATTCTTTACCAACTGACCTAAGATGCTACATAGCCTGGCTACTTAAATTATTTATTAAATAAATGGCTTTAGTTCCAGTAAATCAAGAGTAACAGCAGAGTTAAATGATTCAAGTTGATACTGGAATGGTAGAAGTATAAATAAAAACTTGGAGTCTCTAAATTGTTACCCCCTGCCACACTTTTCAAGCTAACATCTAGAGACCTCTCAGGGAACTTAATTTTAGTGGATGCTTCTTTCAACAGTAGCACTGCTTGCAACTGCAAAGATGCACCTATTCCAACTAAGGCAGAGATGGACAGGGCTGGGACCTTTTACAAGGAACACTGAAAAGAGCAGAAAGTGAAAATAGACAAGGTCAGCTACCAAAAGTGATATCAAATGTAGTCAAAACATGTTTATTGAATATAAGAAGGATTAAAAACAACTGAACTAAATAGTGACTCAAAACACTAGAAAAATTACAGTAGGAACAACAAAATAAACTGGGATAAAATGCTCACTTCTTTCCTCAAAGGCGTTTGCCAGTTCTAGGCAATGGGAGAAAGGTAAAGATTCCAGATGTTTAGAAGCAGAAATGCCAGGAGACTAGGATTTCTTAGCCTTAGTACTATTGACGTTTGGGCTGGATAATACCTGGTCATAGGGGGCTGCCCTATACATTTTTGGATGTTTAGGCCATCCTTATTCTCTACCCACCAGATAGCTGTAGCTCTTGTCCCTCTTTTTCTCCCACCCCCTCCCCACCATCATGACAAATATAATCCCAAGAATTGTCAAATACCCTGGGGTGGGGGTGGGCAGCCACAATTACCAACAGTTGAGAACAGCTGGTCCAAACAATCTACAAAATGATAAACCCTGATTGGTAGGGCTTGCTGATTCTTGTGGTGCAGATACTTCCACCTTAGGCTATTTCAAGTTACAACTCTCATATTACTGAATGTGGAGTTGACAAGAGATGTGTAGTAACATCATTATACAGTATTTTTATAATACAAATACACAGATGTAAATAGCATAGAACAATAGTTAAATTTAGTTGAAAATTTAGAAGAGGTGAATTTTGAATATGTATTATCTTTGTTTATAATTTAATTCTAAATTTATATAATTGGTTTTTAATATTGTTTATGTTCAGCAACTATATCCCAAAGTTTTAAAAATTATAACAATAGTCTTTTTTGAGCTTTAGCACACCAGTATAATGGGGCAAATCAAAGGTAGACCAAATTTATCAAAAACTGCAACCCAACCCCAACTGAGTTCAGTCCCTGATTAGATTAAGTTAATCTTTCCCCCTTCCCCACCCCATTCCAGCTGCCTATCAGAGAATAGGATAAACCCTCTGTAGAAGATTACATCATCATCATTCAGAGTCCAATTTTTCATACACAATGTCTGGCATTCATCAAAAATTACCAGGCATACCAAAGTAAAGGACCAAGGGAAATAAACTGACAGAAGAAACAGGTCTGTAAATGGCTCAGATATCCAGATAGTCAAGTCATCAGGCACAGATTTAAAATAGCTGTGATTAATATATTTATGAAAATAGATTGCAAGATGGAGAATTTCACCAGAGAACAGAAATCTGTTGTTAAGAATAAAATAGTTCTAGGTCTGAAAATGCAATAACTGAAATAGAAACACATGAGATGAATTTAATATCGTATGAGACATAGAAGAATGCAGGGCTAATGAACAGAAAACAGGTAAGTAGATAGATTCAGACAAGCCAAGAGAGCTAGAAATATGAAAAGGTATTGGTAAGGTAATATAAGATACACAGTTTCAGGTTTAATATATTCAGTTCAGTTCAGTTCAGTTGCTCAGTCGTTTCCGACTCTTTGTGACCCCATGAATTCAGCACGCCAGGCCTCCCTGTCCGTCACCAACTCCCAGAGTTCACCCAAACTCTTGTCCATGGAGTTAGTGATGCCATCCAGCCATCTCATCCTCTGTCGTCCCCTTCTCCTCCTGCCCCCAATCCCTCCCAGCATCAGAGTCTTTTCCAAATATATTAGAACCACAGAAAGGGAAGAAAAAGATAATGGGAAAGAAGCAACATTTGAAGGACATGATAGTCAAGAATTTTGTCAAACTGAGGAAAAAACTCAGGTCACAGATTCAAACAATGCTACAAAACTGAAGCAGGAGGAATTTAAAGAAAGCCACATGTAGGCACATCATAGGCAATCAGGTGGAAAATCAGAGGCAAACAGAAGATATTAAAAGCACTTAGATAAATTAACTTGAAAAATAAAATATTAGAATTAAGTAAATCCAAAAAGTTGATCTTTGAAAAGACCAATGAAGAGAACTATTTCTATCAAGCCAAATAGAAAAGAAACAAGAAAGGAACATAGGAATGTCAAAACACTAGGAATGAAAATGGGATAAAATCAGATACAGAAAATGTAAGAGAATACTATGTAAAACCCTATTCTCATGAATTTAAAATCTCAGCATAGTTTTCTAAAAATAAAAATTTGACTAAAGAAGAATTATAAATGAATTGACCAGTAACTCTATAACCAATCAAGAGTTATCACAAACCAGCTTAGACTTTTACAGAAAAAAAAATCATCCCTATGCTAGTATAAACTGTGTCAATCACAGAAAATAGAAGAAAGCTTATCAACTTCTTTGACAAAGATAACATACCTCTAGGATTGGGGGCAGGAGGAGAAGGGGATGGTGGAGGATGAGATGGCTGGATGGCATCACCGACTCGATGCACATGAGTTTGGGTGAACTCCGGGAGTTGGTGATGGACAGGGAGGCCTGGCGTGCTGCGATTCATGGGGTCTCAAAGACTGAGCAACTGAACTGAACTGAACATACCTCTAAAACCAAGATGTGACAGAGACATTACAAAGGAAAACTATAGACTGATCTTATTTATGAAAGTAGATATAAGGACCAACACTGTGTTGAGTGAGTAATATGCCATGGTAAAGTAGGGCTTAGCTTAGGAATGTATGAATAGTTCAGTACCAGAATAGCTTATGGAAATTTTTAGTATATTCCCAGGAGAGATTTTTATAAAATTCCAAGTGCATTCTTTAATTAAAAAAGAAACAGTGAAATATTAGAAGGAAATACTATGGTTGTCAAATCTAAGAAGCCCTTAATTAAAGGATTTATTATTATTTCAAGTAGCACTAAGAAAAGAAAAAACTTGCCAAGTAGGTTGTGAAATGTTTATTACAGACACATTCAGGTTTCAGAGATGTTAACATGTATGGAATAAAAAGTGCCAAATAGAATCAATGAAATACATATATAAATAGTGTTGGGGCAACCAACAAAGTATTTAAAAACTAAATTTAGACTCCCACCCTCCATATCTTACAACCCAGTATCTTATAAATATATCTTATCCAATGAAGTCTATGATGAATAAAAACTTTAAATATTAGTAGTAAGACCATACAAGTTCTAGGGGAAACTGTAAGTAGGAAATCGGTATAACATTTGGGTGAAGTAAGCTTTTCTAAACCAGATTCCCAAAGCAGAAATCAAAAAGAAAAAGTATATAATATTAAGTTAGATTACCTAAATATTTTACATTTCTATAAATCAAAATCATACTTTAAAAACTGGTAAACAAACTGGAAAAAATTATATAGACAATCCATGTGACAAATAGAAAATTAATATTCAAATCAATTAAGAAAGACAAACATTGAAAAGATGGGCAGAAGATATAAACAGATATTTTTCAAAATAAGAAATATAGGTAATAAGTATAGGCAAAAATTATTCACTTGTTAGTAATTTTTAAAAAGGAATAAAAGGAGGAATAGTTTTTTATATATCAAATTAGTGAACATTTCAAGTATCATCAAATCCAGTGATGGTCAAGGTCTGGGAAATTAGCACTGCTAGTAACTTTCTGGATAGTTTAATAAGTTATGTCAAAAGTCTTTGTAGTCTGCATGCCATTAATCTAGCAAATACACTTCTAGGAATTAATGCTGGACAGTCATGTTTATGCACAATGATATAGCTACAAGAATGCTTTTAATCACTCTTTTTGTGGTAGTAAAAAAAGATACTTAAAATATCTAAAATAGGGGGCTAACTAAATGAAGTATCTGGGAAAATGTGTATGGCATTTCAACTAGTATTGCAAAACAATATTTGGTGATCTGGAAAGAAGTTTAAACAAACTTAGAAGTTTAAAATCAATAATTATATATGACCCCACGTTTGTAAAATACATATATTTCCATATATATGAAAATAGTTTAGAAGGCTATATACTAAATGTTAACAGTAGTTATCTGTGTGGTTGGATTGTAGGTGACTTTTTTGTGTGCTTATCTACTCTTTTAATTCTTTTAAAAAGATACATATTTTGGGGGGAGCAATAAGAAAAATATTATTTTAATATTACCTTTACTCAATGTTACAAACACCAATTTATTTATTTATTTATGTCTGTTGAACATAGGTTTGATGATTTTTCTTTTTTTAACCTTTATCCTTTAGAAAGCTTTTATTGGAGTATAGTTGATTGCCAATATTGTGTTAGTTTTTGCTGTACAGCGAAGTGCATCAGTTATACATATACATATACCCACTTTCTTTTTAGAGTCTTTTCCCACCTAGGCCATTACTGAGTATTGAGTAGAGTTCCCTGTGGTATACAGTAGGTCCTTACTAGTTATCTTTTTATTTCCAAGTTTACCTTTTTCCAGTGATAATTTGAAAGAATGAAGTGGAATGTCATTTCACATTCTGTATGAATGTGATTAAATTATAAGTTTAATATAAAGTATGTCCATTTAATAATTTATTCCCATCTCAAGTAGATACTGACTTATGGCCTTCTTTTGTAAGTTGTTGCTTCTTTTTTCTCTCTCTTCTATCCCTGAGTGATTGGTGGTGATGATAACCAAGGGGAGGCAGTCACTGAGAGCTTACACTTAGCTCTACCCTTTATTTGCATACCTTCTCTGGGCTTCCACTTCAAGCATCATTTCAAACTCTCTCCCTCCTTGTGACTGTCTTCCATCTTCCCATCGTCTTCACATAGCCCTATTTCTAGACATCTGGAGGTAACTGATGAAGGATGGAACACCAAAGTCAGAAGGTTTGTATCCTGAACAGATTTATTTCAGTAAACTGTTTATTGTGTTTGATTTAGGGTTTTAAAAATTAAAAAAAAAGAATGAAGACTTACCACCTGCCAACATTACAGTAAGCCCTTTAAAGAAAATTATCCCCTTTATTCTTTGTAACGGAAACAGAAAATTAAAGCTCACAAAGGACATGTAATTTACTCAAGGTAACACTGACAGTCAGAGATGGAGCTAGGACCCCAGTTCAGGGCTGCCTTACCCCAAAGAGACCACTCCTTAGCTCCTGTATTATGTTATAATGCCTCCCCAGATTCTAGGTGATGGCTCTTTTTGCTTAGTAATTCACCATCTGGTAGCTATCACACTCTGGTGTTAATTGGTGCTAATTTTCTGGTGATGACCAAGTGACTATACTTGGATTTTAAAGTGGAGAAAGGTATGATTAAAGTGCAAGACACGAGGTTAAAGTCACAACTTTCCTCACTTACTGTGTGTGATTTTGAATAAGCTACTTAACCTCTTTGAGCCTTAATTTCCTCATTTGTAAGATGAGGATAAGACCCATGTCACAAGAACTTTTGAGGGGATTAAGTAAATAATGTTGAAATGTTTTATAAGTGGAAAAAACAGTCTGTAAATGTGGAGCACTGATTTGAAAATATTATAAGGATTGACATAAATTGTGGCTTTCAGACCTAAAGTTCAGTAGAGAAAGGGAGGCATGCCACTTAATTTAGAACAGAGATCAGAAGGTCTTTTAGGTAAGTCATGCTTTAAAATTCTCCAAAGTTATATCTGTTTGCTGGGTGATTC
The DNA here is from genome assembly GCF_002263795.3 of Bos taurus. NCBI lineage: Eukaryota > Metazoa > Chordata > Mammalia > Artiodactyla > Bovidae > Bos > Bos taurus. Next base: position 48,434,609 of record NC_037332.1, on the reverse strand, counting down.
ATATTCTGGTAGTTATTACAGATCAGAGTTGATTCTAACAAGTAGCAATTTCCTGCAGAGCATGGAGATGATTGTATTTGTCCAGCATAAAGGCAGATCTAGAGAAATGCAGGAGACAATAGATAATTGATAGTCCCATTAAAGTGGAGAGTGAAAAAGTTGGCTTAAAGCTCAACATTCAGAAAACAAAGATCATGGCGTCTAGTCCCATCACTTCATGGGAAATAGATGGGGAAACAGTGTCAGACTTTATTTTTCTGGGCTCCAAAATCACTGCAGATGGTGACTGCAGCCATGAAATTAAAAGACGCTTACTCCTTGGAAGAAAAGATATGACCAACCTAGACAGCATATTGAAAAGCAGAGACGTTACTTTGCCAACAAAGGTCCGTCTAGTCAAGGCTATGGTTTTTCCAGTAGTCATGTATGGATAGGAGAGTTGGACTGTGAAGAAAGCTGAGCGCCGAAGAATTGATGCTTTTGAACTGTGATGTTGGAGAAGACTCTTGAAAGTCCCTTGGACTGCAGGAGATCCAACCAGTCCATTCTGAAGGAGATCAGCCCTGGGATTTCCTTGGAAAGAATGATGCTAAAGCTGAAACTCCAGTACTTTGGCCACCTCATGCGAAGAGTTGACTCATTGGAAAAGACTCTGATGCTGGGAGGGATTGGGGGTGGGAGGAGAAGGGGATGACAGAGGATGAGATGGCTGGATGGCATCACTGACTCGATGGACGTGAGTCTGAGTGAACTCCGGGAGTTGGTGATGGACAGGGAGGCCTGGCGTGCTGTGATTCATGGGGTTGCAAAGAGTCAAATATGACTGAACAACTGAACTGAACTGAGTCCCATTATCTCACAAGTTGGCCAGACTATACTCTGTGGTTCAGTATAAAACTCTTGCTTTAAAAGGTTTATAGACAAAATGGACCACATTCAGAGAAGAGCAACTGGTGGTTCAGTTCAGTTTAGTCACTCAGTCATGTCCAACTCTTTGCGACCCCAGGGACTGCAGCACGCCAGGCTTCCCTGTCCATCACCAACTCCCAGGGTTTACCCAAACCCATGTCCATTGAGTCGGTGATGCCATCCAACCATCTCATCCTCTGTCATCCCCTTCTCCTCCTGCCTTCAATCTTTTCTGGCATCAGGCTCTTTTCCAATGAGTCAGTTCTTCACATCAGGTGGCCAAAGTATTGGAGTTTCAGCTTCAGCATCAGTCCTTCCAGTGGATATTCAGGACTGATTTCCTTTAGGATGGACTGGTTGGATCTCCTTGCAGTCCAAGGGACTCTCAAGAGTCTTCTCCAACACCACAAAAGCATCAATTCTTCGGCATTCACCTTTTGTTGTAGTCCAACTCTCACATCCATACATGACCACTAGAAAAACCATAGCTTTGATTAGATGGACCTTTGTTGGCAAAGTAATATCTCTGCTTTTTAATATGCTGTCTAGGTTGGTCATAACTTTTCTTCCAAGGAGTAAGCATCTTTTAATTTCATGGCTTGCAGTTAGCATCTTCAATGATTTTGGAGCCCCCCAAAATAAAGCCTTGTCACTGTTTCCATTGTTTCCCCATCTATTTCCCATGAAGTGATGGGACCAGATGCCATGATCTTAGTTTTCAGAATGTTGAGTTTTAAGCCAACTTTTTCACTCTCCTCTTTCACTTTCAACAAGAGAGTCTTTAGTTTCTCTTTACTTTCTGCTATAAGGGTGGTGTCATCTGCATATCTGAGATTATTGATGGTTACAAGACTCAAATCATGTCACTTGAAGAGATGAGGGGAGAGAACTGAAAAATGCTTAGTTTAGGCAGAGGGTAAGAGTCATGGAAAGTTATTGGTCTACTTTGCATGCATGTGCATGCTAAGTCACTTTAGTCATGTCTTACTCTTTGTGACCCTATGGACTGTAGCCCACCAGGCTCCTCTGTCCATGGGGTCCTCCAGGCAAGAATACTGGAGTGGGTTGCCTTGCCCTCCTCCAGGGGATATTCCCAACCTAGGGATCGAACCCATGTCTCTTATGTCTCCTGCATTGGCAGGCAGATTCTTTACCACTAGTGCTATCTGGGAAGCCCATGGTCTACTTTGTGTGTGTGTTTGTTAAGTTGCTCAGTCATGTCTGACTCTTTGCAACCCCATGGACGATAGCCCACCAGGTTCCTCTGTCGATAGCCCTCCACATTCCTCTGTCCATGGAATTTTCCAGGCAAGAATACTGGAGTGGGTTGCCATTCCCTTCTCCTGGAGATCTTCCCAACCCAGGGATGGAAATGGAACCCAGGTCTCCTGCATTGCAGGCAAATTCTTTACCAGCTGAGCTAACAGGGAAACCCATGGTCTAATTTAGCAATTTGCAAATCTGGCTGTCCATTAAAAGCACAGATTCCAAGCCTCTCTCCTCAAAATTCTGATTTAACAAGTTTGCGATGGAGCCTGGATTATTTTTTTTAAAGCTATCCTCTTATTCTTACGCTTGGTAAAAGATTTGCCTTAGGGTGACATCAATAGGATGATGTAAGGGAGGGGAAAAACACTACAGACAACAGACAGTAAGAGCTGAAAAGATTTATCAACTGTCTGAATTGTGAGATTGGCGAAAGTCTTTAGCTGTTAAACTACCGCACAATTGCACTCATCTCCCACACTAGTAAAGTAATGCTCAAAATTCTCCAAGCCAGGCTTCAGCAATATGTGAACCGTGAACTTCCAGATGTTCAAGCTGGTTTTAGAAAAGGCAGAGGAACCAGAGATCAAATTGCTAACATCCACTGGATCATCAAAAAAGCAAGAGAGTTCCAGAAAAACATCTATTTCTACTTTATTGACTATGCCAAAGCCTTTGACTGTGTGGATCACAATAAACTGTGGACAATTCTGAAAGAGATGGGAATACCAGACCACCTGATCTGCCTCTTGAGAAATCTGTATGCAGGTCAGGAAGCAACAGTTAGAACTGGACATGGAACAACAAACTGGTTCCAAATAGGAAAAGGAGGACGTCAAGGCTGTATATTGTCACCCTGCTTATTTAACTTATATGCAGAGTACATCATGAGAAATGCTGCACTGGAAGAAACACAAGCTGGAATCAAGATTGCCAGGAGAAATATCAATCACCTCAGATATGCAGATGACACCACCCTTATGGCAGAAAGTGAAGAGGAACTCAAAAGCCTCTTGATGAAAGTGAAAATGGAGAGTGAAAAAGTTGGCTTAAAGCTCAACATTCAGAAAACGAAGAGCATGGCATCTAGTCCCATCACTTCATGGGAAATAGATGGGGAAACAGTGTCAGACTTTATTTTTCTGGGCTCCAAAATCACTGCAGATGGTGATTGCAGCCATGAAATTAAAAGACACTTACTCCTTGGAAGAAAAGTTATGACCAACCTAGACAGCATATTGAAAAGCAGAGACATTACTTTGCCAACAAAGGTCATCTGGTCAAGGCTATGGTTTTTCCAGTGGTCATGTATGGATGTGAGAGTTGGACTGTGAAGAAAGCTGAGCGCCGAAGAATTGATGCTTTTGAACTGTGGGGTTGGAGAAGACTCTTGAGAGACCCTTGGACTGCAAGGAGATCCAAGCAGTCCATTCTGAAGGAGATCAGCCCTGGGATTTCCTTGGAAGGAATGATGCTAAAGCTGAAACTCCAGTACTTTGGCCACCTCATGCGAAGAGTTGACTCATTGGAAAAGACTCTGATGCTGGGAGGGATTGGGGGCAGGAGGAGAAGGGGACAACAGAAGATGAGATGGCTGGATGGCATCACTGACTCGATGGACGTGAGTCTGAGTGAACTCCGGGAGTTGGTGATGGACAGGGAGGCCTGGCGTGCCGCGATTCATGGGGTCGCAGAGTCGGACAGGACTGAGCAACTGAACTGAACTGAACTGAAAGATTAATTTGATGTTTAACACCTGGCTTGGGAAGAAAGATGATGAATGCAGTTTTGGAAGCCTGATGGATTTCAGGTTTTAATCTATAATTTCAGGTGCATCAGTATTCCCCAAAGTATGTTCTACAGAGTATCTGTTTAATCAGAATACTATTCCTACATTATAGGAGCTCCACGATATGTTAATGTGTTCAATGAAAAAAATTTTTAAGAGAGTTCTTTTGATGAGTGAAACAAGATTGCTTATTGGAAAACACTGAGTGAAAATGAGTCAAATGGTTGCTTTACTATAAAAATCAAGGAGTGCTCAATTCACTCGTGTTCATTGTAGAGCTTTAGGAGTAGAATGTTGTATGTAGTATTTTTTGAAAACTTCTGACCACGAAATCTTTTCTTAATTGAGAAACTTACAGTGAGGCCAACATTACTGATAACACACACAGGGAAATGCCAAAGTAGATAAGAAGATGTTTAAGTTTAGTATGCAGGCCAAAGTTGGATATATAGATATTATAGGAGACATGAACTAGACTGTGAAGTAGTGCTGAGACTCAGAAGAATACGAATTAGTCATTGGGTTTGGCAATTAAAAAAAAAAAATTCTTGGTGTGTTAGTTTCAGGTGTAGAGCAAAGTGAATCATATATGTATATATATGTATGTATGTACGTATATACACACACACACCAATGTCCACTCTACTTTTTAAAGATTCTTGTCCCATGTAGGCCATTACAGAGTATTGAGGAGAGTTCCCTTGGGGTTTGGTGGTATTAGAAAACAAGTTTGGTAGACCTGGTAATGAAAAGAAGATTGTGAAGATTTTAGGATGCAATCTGGTGTTTTCAAACCACAAGCTGACGTGGAGATACAGCAAAATTTTTGAAGTTGGAATAATCCCCCAAAACACAGTCATCATAGCTGTGTCATTATAGTTAAAATAGGAATTTGAGGCCAATCTCTTGTGACTGGATGGAAAACAAACTGAAGGGAATTTTTTTTTTTTTTTATAAATTGCATAAAGTTGTAAAGTGGGATCTATTTAAGGTATTAGAAACAAGGGAAAAAGATTTAAAGAACAGGTAGAATAAACTTTAGAAAAGATTAACTTTTCCCCTTCTATTTCTGGGCAAGAAGTAAAATAAAAATTTTTAGATTAATATCCATCTATGAGATAAGTTTTTAGTGTTCAATTTTGGGGAGTAGCTGGGTTCTTTGCTTGTGTGTAAGTGTTAACCATGCTTGCCGTGGAGTCAGAGCTCCACTCATGGCAGTTCTTATTACTGTTGCTGTTGTTTCCACTCTTTGAACACTTACTGCATTGCGCCACCACCAGTGAGTGGACAAAGGAAGGGAGAGTCAACATCAAAACAGACGTTGACTTATTATTCCTTTATTTCATGATCATGGATTAGCTGGCTGTAACCTAAGATTCCTTCTGCTATTTCTGTCTTTATTATCTCGTATTGTACTTGGAACAAACTATACTTTTGTTCGTTTGTGTCTAGATTTGTTTTTTAGTGGTCATTCCAGTTGCAATTATTTTTTTGCCCTAAGGAAAGTCGGCCTTATGTTGCTGGAGATTTGCACATTTTACTTCTATGTACTCACTTAAGTATATAGTGTTAATGGCTGTTGCATGACTCATAGTCTACATAAGCATAAATTAACTCCAGTACCTCTGTGGTGTGCCCTCTTTGAGATTGCTCTGGAAGACCACCCAGAAAGTGGAATTTACACAAACTGCAAAGGCCCATTCAACTTAAACTGAGCAGCACTGACCAAATTACATTTGCATCCTTCAGTATGAACCAGCTACGCACTTGCTCCTGCTTGAGGTTCCAACTGTTGATCTTTAGCTATAAAGGGCTTTATGGGCTGAATTATGGCTACTTTAAACGAGACCTCTTCCTTCAAATAGAGTGCTTTGCACATAGTGAGCACTCCATAAATACTCTTGACTATGACTGAATGAAAATTCAGATCTTCTAGTAAACTTCAGTTCATGGTTTCCGGACTCAAAGGAAAGCTTCTTGATATTGAATCTTTGTCTTTCGTATTATTTTTGCTTGGGGGGTTTAATGGAATGTAAACTTACTGACCACACAAGACACATCTTTTTAGTGTTTAATCTTTCTAGATGATTTGCTAGGCTAGTCTGAGTAAACCATACAACCGAAAGTTTTATCATTTGATTCATCTGGCCAGAAACAATAGCTTTGACATCAAATGTTTTTAAGAAGTTCACCAAGAAAGTGGTTAATGTGTCATTTTTTGCTGTGGGATTAGATCTTTTCTGACAGATCTTTTACTTGTTTGGCACTTACTTCAGTGCTTCACAGATAACTTTATAAAGTGATGCACAACAATCTGGAAGGTGGAAGGTGGGAGTTTACACAATGTGATGGGGATTTTTTTTTACTTCCTTATTGGGCAAAAACTTTTTTTGGAAATTACTAATAGACACAATTCTACATAATTAGGAACTTGGGATGCTTTGTTATTTTAAATAGGAAAACTTTTTCTTTATTTTATGCCATCCAGGTCAGTGGTTGTCACAATTATCTGGAGAATTTGAGAGTATAGATTTCCAGATTAACCTGTGCTATTTAAAAGCTTGATATAATCATACATTTTCCAGACTCATCGCTGTGGACTTTGGGAACTGGTGATTTAATATGAATTTTTGTCTCCAAATAAGGTCAAGAAATATTTTGCATCATCTCTTTTTAAGGCAGTTATATACTTTTCTATTATAAAGCATTCTTGTAGTATCTTTGAGATTAAAAAATATTAAAAAATTATACTAATCTGGGATCCCATGTAGGACCATACAGCTTGAAATTTTCTTATTGATTCAACCACCTCACAAGAATAAATCGGGAATTAATTAGCAAAAAATTGAGGTAGCAAAATGACTCAGAAGCAGCACAATCTATTTTTCTTTCATTTCCCCCCATATGCTAAGTAAAGGTACTATTCATTATCCAGATCAGTTCAGTTCAGTCGCTCAGTCGTGTCTGATTCTTTGAGACCCCCTGAACCGCAGCACGCCAGGCCTCCCTGTCCCTAACCAACTCCCGGAGTTAACCCAAACTCATGTCCATTGAGTCGGTGATGCCATCCAACCATCTCATCCTCTGTCGTCCCTGTCTCCTCGGGCCCTCAATCTTTCCCAGCATCAGAGTCTTTTCAAATGAGTCAGTTCTTTGCATCAGGTGGCCAAAGTATTGGAGTTTCAGCTTCAACATCAGTCCTTCTAATGAACACTCAGGACTGATTTTCTTAAGGATGGACTGGTTGGATCTCCTTGCAGTCCAAGGGACTCTCAAGAGTCTTCTCCAACACCACCATTCAAAAGCATCAATTTTCTGGCGCTCAGCTTTCTTTATAGTCCAACTCTCACATCCATACATACTTGAGCAAAAAACCCAAGAGTCATTCCTGATTCCTCTTTTCCTCACCCCCATATCTAATCTATCGACATATTTTGTGCTGTGCACTTTCAAAATGTGTTCTGAATCTGACCCCTCACCATATCCACTGCTTCATCATCATCTTTATAATCTTTGACCTAAATTAATGTGATGGTCTCTTTGCTTTTTTTTTCCTAAATAGACTTTTTTTTAAAATTTTATTTAATTTTTAAACTTTACATAATTGTATTAGTTTTGCCAAATTTGAACAGTTTTAGATTTGCAGAAAAATTGAGGCGATTGTATGGAGTTCCCATGTACTCCCTTATTCAGTTTCCCCTATGGATATCTCACATTTGTTTAGTATGCTTGTTATAATACATGAACTAATACTGATATATTTTTATTAGCTAATTTTATTCAGATTTCTTTATTTTGCCCCTTATGTTCTTTGTCTGTTTCAGGATCCTATTAAGGTACTACATAACACTTAGTTATCAGGTCTCCTTAGGCTTCCTTTTACTCTGATAGTTTCTCAGACTTTCCTTATTTTTGATGACCTTCAAAATTTTATTGTTATTTATTCATTTTTTGCAGGATTTGTACTTTTTTACATTGAAGATAATTGTTTTACATTGTTATGTTGGTTTCTGCCATACAACAATGTGAGTCAGTTGTAATTATATATATCTCCTTCCTCTTGAGCCTCCCTCTCCGACTTCTTCCCAGCCGTCTAGATCATCACAGAGTGCCAAGCTGGGCTGTCTGTTGTATAGCAGCTTCCCACTAGCTACCTATTTTATACGATAGTGTACGTATGTCAATGCTATTTTCTCAATTTGTTCTACTCTCTCCTTCCTCCACGGGGTACCTCCATTCCTTCCCTGCAAATAGATTCATCAGTACTATTTTTCTAGATTCCATATATATATGCATTAATACCTGATATTTGTTTTTCTTTTTCTGACTTCACTCTGTATATTCAGGCTCTAGGTTCATCCACCTCACTACAACTAACTCAAATTTATACCTTTTTATGGCTGAATAATATTCTATTGTATAGTTATGCCACATCTTCTTTATCCATTCATCTTTTAATGAACATCTAGGTTGCTTCCATGTCCTAGCTGTTGTAAATAGTGCTGCAATGAACATTGGAGTACATGTGTCTTTTAGAATTGTGGTTTTCTCAGGGTTTATGCCCAGTAGTGGGATTGCTGGGTCATATGGTGACTTTTATAATTTTAAGGACTGTTGGTCAGGTCTTTTGTAGGCTGCCTCTCTGTTGGGATTTGTTTTTCTTATGTTTTCCTAATGATTGTGTTGTTGTGTTAGTTACTCAGTCATGTCCAACTCTTTGCGATCCCATGAACTGTAGCCCACCAGACTCCTCTGTCCATGGAGTTCTCCAAGCAAGAATACTGGAGTAGGTTGCCATTCCTGTCTCCATTTCTAATGATTATATGGAGGTTATGGGTTTAGGGAAGGATCACAGAAGTGAAGAGAGAGTTTCATTACCTCATTTTAAGGGTGCATACTATCAACATGACACTGTTCTTTTTATACTGAACTTGGTCACTTGGCTGAGGAGTATTTATGGGGTTCCCCCCCATGTGAAGTTACTCTTTGTTTCCCCCTTCTCATATTGTCCCCTTTGGAAGGAAGACATTATGCACAGCTCACAGTTAAAGAGTAAAGAGTTATGCTTCCCATCTTGATGGGTAAATTATTTGGAATTCTCCTGCAAGTGAGATCTGCACCTTTTTCCCTAATTTTTTATTTAATCATTTGTTTATATCAATATAGACTCATGGATATTTATTTTATACTTTGGGTTATTTTGTTGCTCATTTTTGTTCCAATTTTGGCTATTGGGAGCCTTTGAGATGGCTTCTATATCCCTTTTACATATCTCCATTAATGTAGGGCTTTTTGTTTCTTTGCTTGTTTATTTTCAAGCCCTTCCTTCCTCTCTGGCACTACTTGATGTTCCTGGCTTATCTTATACATTTTCTGCCCCAGTCCTAGAATCAGCCATTTCTCCAAGGGGTCCTAGTTCCTTTTATTAGAGAATGGTATTAAAAACCAAGATCTCGGTGCTAGGTGGATTCTCTGCTTTGGTTGTTTTTCCATTGTTGTTAATTCTTCATGTCAGTGTGCTTAGTCACTCAGTGGTGTCCAACTCTTTGCCACCCCATGGACTGTAGCCTGCCAGGCTCCTCTGTCCATGGGATTCTCCAGGCAAGAATACTGGAATGGGTTGCCATGCCCTCCTCCAGGGGATCTTCCCAAGCCAGGATTGAACCCAGGTCTCCCGGGTTCATAAAGGAGGTAAAGGAGGATTCTTCACCATCTGAGCCACCAGAGAAGCCCAAGAATACTGGAGTGGGTAGCCTATCCCTTCTCCAGGGTATTTTCCTGACCCAGGAATTGAACTGGGGTCTCCTGCATTGCAGGCGGATTCTTTACCAGCTGAGCTACCAGGGAAGTCCTCACATAGCAGGGTGAGGATTTAAATAATTTAAATCAGATTTTAATTTGTTCTTTTATAATGCAGAAGATTTATCATTGTATCTTCAAAAATCAGTTTCTTATAATGGCTTTTAAAGTCGTGACCTGGCTCTCATCTACTCTGCTTTCCTCTCTTGCTGTTCTCTCTTTTATTCACTTCTTTCTAGATACAGTCTCCTCCCATTCCTCTTTCTCTCCCCCTCCTTCTCCTTCTCCTTCTTCATGCCAAGCTTGGTTTTTGCATTGGCCCTTTCCTTTGGAATCTCTACTAAAGATTCCATTTTGCATCTCCATTGTGTGTGGGCTCTTTGTCATTCTTTAGGTGTCAGCAGAAATGTCCTATCCTTCTAAAGCGTATCTATGACCACTTTATTTATTACTTCATTTTCGTTTTTAAAAAGCTTTTGATTTTGTATTGGGGTATAGCCTATTAACAATGTTGTGATAGTTTTAGGTGAACAGCAAAGGAATTCAGCCATACATATACATGTATCCATTCTCCCCTAAACTCCTCTCCCATCCAGGCTGCCGCATAATACTAAGCAGAGTTCCTTGTATTATAGAGTAGGACCTTGCTGGTTATCCATTTTAAATACAGCAGTGTGTTCATGTCCATCCCAAACTCCCTATCTATCCCTTCCCCTTGTCTTTCCCCGTCCCTGGCAACCACGTTTGTTCTCTAAGTCCATGAGTCTCTTTCTGCTTTGTAAGTAAGTTCACCTGTATCATTTCTTTTCAGATTCCACATATAAGGAATGTCATTTGAAATTTCTTCTCTGTCTGACTTATTTCCCTCAGTATGACAATCTCTAGGTCTGACCACTTTATTTAAAATAGTTCCCCCAACCTCACCCCTAAACTCTACCCCACACCCACTAGATTTTACTACAGAAGACACTTTATTTCAGCCTGTATGAAAAATTATCTAACTTGTGTAGTTGTTTGCTATCTGACTCTGTTTACCAGAATATGAGCTCCATGAGAGCAAGAACTTTGTCTCTCTTAGTCTCTGCTGTATCCCAGAGCCTAGACCAATACCTGTACATGGTCAGTGCTCAATAAATACGTTTAGTGAATGAATGGAAAAAAGAATCAATGGTTTTATCATCCATTTTTCCCTTGAAAGTTTTCCTTGAGTTTTAATTTCTCCAACTAGAAATGCTAATTTTTTTAAAGTGAAATGATGGATGAATTTAAGATTCTTAATGAAAATTAGTTCCTATGCTCAGTTTAGTTACTGAATTGTGTAATCCTAAAATCCTCAAGGAAAATTCATTCCTATAATATTTTCCTATGCTTCATACATTATTAATTTGGTTCCAAAGAACTGTATGGAGTAGCAGGTATTATTACTTTATAAAATTATGCAATTTTTAAAGGTTACATTTCATTTACAGTTAATACAACATATTGGTTATATTCTTTGTGTTGTACAATACATCCTTGTAGCTGATCTCACACCCAATAATTGAGTAGCAGATACTGTCTTTACAAATGGAAAACATAACTGACTTTTTAAATTCTAATGACTTATTTCAGAATTTTGTAGAAACAGGGAGTAAACTTAAGATTGGAAATCAGATCTTTTTCTCCATGATCTCTTTATTCTTAATTTAGGTTTTTCTCTTCCAATTTTGTGTTGCTTCTTCTGTTTGTGTACAGTGATATCTAAGAAATGAAGGGCTTTGGATTAACTTATTGCTTAGACAACTAAAACATCTATTTTAAACCTGAGATTATTAACTAGTGATTTTTAAGATATAATTCTATGAAATAACATACTCACATGTCTTACTAAACAGAAATTTAAATGATTATTTTATGACTTATAGCTATCACTTAATATTACTCAAATTTTAAAATATTTTTAATAACTAAAGCTGTTATAAAACAACAATGCAGTTAGGTTCTAATGAACTATATAGCTTGGCCTATAAAGAACTCCTATAGAATTCTGTAAAGTGTAGAGGTTGATCCCCTTTTGTCTTTTCATCCATCTACAGTTGATCTTCTCAGAGGCCATTGATATGTCTAGAGTCTTTGCCTCTATACAAGTCAACCGTGGATTGCTCTTATTTGAGTGTCTTTTGTTGTCTCTCTAAAGTTTTAGGATCTGTCAGTTATTGTGTCTGTCACTAATCTGCTAGCCACAAAATTCTATCATTCTTTTTCTCATTACAACCTAGGATAGAAAAGAAAATTTCCAGGGAAACTAAGAAAACAAATATTATATGTAAAACTGAGGTAGAGCAATAAACTTTACTACCCACCCCCCCAAGTCTACCTCATGCTCCAGAGAGCATATAACAAGGACGTATACAGCATCAGTGTCAAAGGACCAAGCAGAACCATTGGAATCATCCTTCCACAGTGACATAAAAAGACAAAGAGCCCATTGATTATCATCTTCTGCTGTTCTTACCGGTGGTCTCTGCTCATGTGAAGAAGCAGCTGCCCAATGGTCACAATGCAGTAAAACACTTTGGCAGAATATGGTTAAAAATACTAAGGAAGAATATGTAAATCAAATATATTTTGTACCTGAAATGGGTTAAAGTGTATAAAATCCGTAGACACTTTTATTTCCAGCTGATTTCTGGGTTTGGGGCTTTTATTGGAAGTCTCGGGTTGCTAAATGGCTGACAGAAGAAGAAATGAGATGTAGAAGTTGGCTAGTGTTGCCATAACAAAGTACCGCAGATGGAGGTTTGAACAACAGAAATGTATTGTTTCACTGTCCTGGAGGCCAGAAGTCTGCGATCCAGGTGTCAGAAGGGCTGGTGCCCTTGCAGTTCCTCTCTTTGACTTGTGGGTGGCTGTCTTCACGTGGTCTTCCCTGTGTGTGTGCCTGTGCCCTAATTTCCTTTTCTCATAAGAGCACCAGTCATACTGGATTAGGGCCCACTTGAATGACTTCATTTTAACTCAATTACTTCTTTAAAAGCCCTATTTCCAAATTTACTCACATTCTGAATTACTAGGATTTAAAACTTCAACAGATGAAATTTGGGAGGACACAATTCTGCTTCTAATGTGAAAGTATATTCTGTTCTCCTTAACCCTGATTATTACTTTAAGTGTTTTGAATTTATTCTCAATAGCTAAAGGATCTTTACTTTAAAAGCTTTGTTCTCTCTGCTGCTGTTGCTAAGTCGCATCAGCCGTGTCCAACTCTGTGTGACCCCATAGACGGCAGCCCACCAGGCACCCCCATCCCTGGGATTCTCCAGGCAAGAACACTGGAGTGGGTTGCCATTTCCTTCTCCAATGTTCTCTCTACAGATATAAATATACACAAGAAACAGATTATTTTAAATGATTAAGTACTAGAAATCATACAGACAGGAAATGATATTGAAATTCAAATAAGGCAGTTATCAATATGGCCTAGAGAAAATTATAGAACCTGGGGAGCCAAAACGACCTTAACAATTGTTTTTTTCAGTCTTATTCATCTGCAGGTTCAAGTTCTAAGAGGTAAATTTTTATCACCTCATACTCACTTTTCCTCCACCCTCTCTTCTCTCCCTTTTCTTTTCTTTTTCATTCTTGGAAACTGCAGGAAAATTTAGATAGCTTACCTCTCCATGGGGTAGTTTGTGTGGAGCAGCATTGATTCATTTTAAATGTCTTGTTTTACTAATAAAAAAAAAATACAGCTCATAAGTTAAATGACCTCTTGGTTGCTGAACTAGCATCCAACTAGCATCCAATACTGATTCGTATTCCAGTATGCTCTCAAGTGCACTGTGCAGCTCTTTTAGTTAGAGAATGGTGTATTTGTGTTTTAAGGACAAATAAGATTTCTACAGGGTTTCCCAGGTGGTGCTAGTGGTAAAGAACCCACCTGCTAGTGTAGGAAACGCAGAAGATTCAATTTTAGGTTCGATTTTAGGTTCAATTGCTGGGTCGGGAAGATCTCCTGGAGAAGGGCATGGCAACCCATTCCAGTATTCTTGCCTGGAAGATCCCATGGACAGAGGAGCCTGGCAGGCTATGGTCCATAAGATCGCCAAGAGTCAGACACGACTGAAGCGACTTAGCATGCATGCATGCGAGATTTCTGTAGGGCTTCCTAGGTGGTGCTAGTGGTAAAGAACCCATCTGCCAGTGAAGGAGATACAAGAGACGCGGATTTGATCCCTGGGTCTGGAAGATCACTTGGAGTAGGAAATGGCAACCCATCTTTATTTCCAGCTAATGGAAAATTCCATGGACAGAGGAGCCTGGCAGGCTGTAGTCTCCATGGGACTGCAAAGAGTTAACATGATTGAGTGACTGAGCAAACACACACACACACACACACACACAATTTCTATATTGTGTAATTAAGTCATTTATATTATTTTCCATTATCTTTCCTCTTAAATATTTCCAGTTTCTTCAGTTATTTTTATTGCTGTTTTCTCATTTTTTTCTACATGGTGTTGGCACTCATATTAAAATCCCAAGTAAGATATCTATCAGAGTACGTGTGTGCTACTATGTCGCTTTAGTTGTGTCCGACTCTTTGCAACCCTATGGACTTTAGCCCACTAGGCTCTTCTGTTCATGGGATTCTGCAGGCAAGAATACTGGAGTGGGTTGCCATGCCCTCCTCCAGGGGGTCTTCCCAACCCAGGGATCAAACACCGGTCTCCTGCATTGCAGGCAGATTCTTTACTGTATGAGCCACTAGGGAAACCCATGAATATTGGAATGGGGAGCCTATCCCTTCTCCAAGGGATCTTCCCAACCCAGGGATCGAACCCTTGTCTCCTGTGGCTATTGCATTGCAGGCAGATTCTTTACTGCTGAGCCACCAGGGAAGCCCATCTATCAGCATAATGCATTCTTTCTTTTTATAGTATAGTATTTTGTTTTTACTTGTTAAAATACTATTTGTACTTGTAGCCACAAGCTTTAATACTATTGCTACCATTTTTTAAGTTTTAAATTTAGACTTCTTTTTTAAAAAATTTTATTTACTCTATTTTTGCTCCGCTGGGTCTTTGTTGCTGGGCATGGGCTTTCTCTGTGGTGGGGCTGCTCTTTGTTGTGGTGCCTGGTCTCACTGTGGTGGCTTCTCTTGTTGCGAGCATGGGCTCTAAGTGCACAGACTTCAGTAGTTGCAGCACACAGGCTCGAATGCAGGCTCAGTAGTTGTGGCTCACGGGCTTAGTTGCTCCAAAGCACGTGGGATCTTCCTGGTCCAGGGATCGAACTTGTGTTCGATCTGCCTACACTGGCAGGCAGATTCTTATCCACTGTACCATCAGGAAAGGCCCCTTATTGCTACCTTTTTTCAGATTTTCATACATGCTAGGACCTGACCTAGGCATTTTATAGTATCGTATCATTTAACCTATGTATGTGTTAGTTGCTCAGTCATGTCCAACTCTTTGTGACCCCATGGATTGTAGCCCACCAGGCTCCTCTGTCCATGGAATTCTGCAGGCAAGAATACTGGAGTGGGTAGCCATTCCCTTCTCCAGGGATCTTCCAGACCCAGGGATCAAACCCAGGTATCCTGCCTCCAGAATCTGCAGGCAGATTATTTACTGTCTGAGCCACCAGGGTAGCCCCATCTAACCTATACAAAACTTTTTAAAGTGTAGATACATTGCTGCCATTCTGTAGTTAGTGAAAGCAAGATGTAGAGTGTGATGAACTTCTTGAAAATCACATACGATAGAAAGTGGAAGACCTGGAACTGGGCTCTGATCTGTCTGTCTCCATTGGCTACCTTTCCCATTATTGGTACCTCAGTATTAAGCACTTCATAGACTATATTACTGCTTTGTAAAGTCTCCAGGTTACCAAGGAGGCAGTGATCCCAGTGAAAATGCTAAGATCTGGTTAAGATGAGAGACAAAAACAGTACCAGTGGAAGCAGAACTGTGTCATGGGGAGTAGGAATTTATACAGCTGTGTTGTCTGCAGTAATTACAGTGCTCAGTGAGAGTGATAAATGAAGAATTGTAGCTGCAGTCAGCCTGAGCATTCTCAGTAACAGGCTCACATCAGAGATCTTCTAACAACAAGGTAGGAGGAACTATCTTACCCTTCTGCTCATGATTACAAGTTTAATTTCTAAATTTCTGGTTTCTTAATTTATATTTTTTTTAGTTGAAAAAATTAGGCATGTAGTTAGTGGGTACCTTTTATTTTTATCTCTTTGTTTTTAGTTGTGGTAGCTAACATGTCTTTAAACATTTAAGTTCATTTTGTTTTCTTTCTGCATATTATCTGTTTTTTGTGTTTTATAGCATCATTGTTATCAAAATATAAAAAAATATATCAAAATATAACATAGAGGCCTAAGCTTTAAACACAGTAAGTAGATAGTTCATGACCTAGTACTGCTATGGTAGCAATATCAGTTAGAATATGTTGGGTTAAAAGTAACAGAAATACCCACACAAAAATGGCCTCGCAATGCCCAACTTGGCTTTCTAACTCAGCAGGAACTCTAGAGAAAGACTGTTTTGAAATCGGAGTGACATCAGAGTTCTGGCTTGGCATTTCTACAATTTTCTTGGTCTTTTCCTCCTGGTTACAGGGTTGCTACAGCAATTCTAAGTGTCATATCCTCACATAATAACTTCAAAGGCAGGAAGCAGGGAGAGTGTAGGAAAGGGGCTCTCTCCCTAAATCACCCCAGTCCTTCTCATGAGGGAAAACCTAACCAAGAAGTATCCTGCGCAGGCTTCGCTGCACCTGTCACTGCTCACAGCTGGCCTCCACGCCTGTCCTTGAACCAGTCCCTGACAGAAGGAGTTTAGAATTGCCACAGTTGGCTAAACCTAATAATGATTCAGTCCTGAGGTGGTCACATTTTTAGCACCCTTCAAAAACTTCAACTCTGTTATCAGAGAAGAGGGCGACTGGCAATTACATACATAACTGGTTGTGTCCGCCACAATTATCGAACTCTTTTAGTGTGATCAAATAACTCCATGAACAAAGGTAGAATGAATTACAACTCTGATGAGTGCAAAGGAGTGACTGGTGCTGTAAAAATAGAAGCTCTAGGGATTTAATCTAGTCTGGCCACTTGTCTTCAAAGAACTGATAATTAAGCTAATAATGGAGAAAGTTTTAGGAGTTAAGTAGGCGGAGGGGTTAAGAGATACTGGAGTGGATGAGGGGGAGGAAGAGAGAGCTTTCCAAGGAGAGGAAGCATACTGTGTTTATGTAACTGAAAGAGGAGCATAAATATTCACTGCCACTATTACTAGCCTCTGGTCTGAGGAAAGCCTTTGAATTACTTGTAGGGGTAAGAAGAAATTCTTAGACTTATAAGTAGGATCCTGAAATATTGGAATTTCTGATGTCTGTATTTTATGAGGGACAACAGGATGGGTTATTAGACTTCGATTGTCCTGGAAAATCCTTGGTATGGAGTTGCCGTGTAAAATACCCAGGCAAAAATCAGTGTGCCCCTCCTATTCCTTCCCTCTAATAACTTTTGCAGCTACAATCTTTAGTTGACACCCATTAAAAATAATATGAACAGCATCCTCATTTTACATGTCTGAAACCTTTTGAAACATTGACTTCATTAACTTGTAGTTCATACTTCCATGAGTCCCATTTAAATTTTTTCAATACAATTGAAAGTAAGCAAAGAGCAGTGGAGACTTTGATGGATTCCTCATAAGAGACAGTAAAAATTTTTAAATAATAAAATAACTTGACTTCAATACACATAGAGCTTTCATAGATACTGGGTTGTGTGTGCTCAGTCACTCAGTCATGCCCAACTCTTTGCAACCCTATGGACCTTGGCCTGCCAGGCTCCTCTGTCCTTGGGATTCTCCAGGCAAGAGTATATTGTCTTGAAGTGGGTTACCATGCCTTCCTCCAGGGGATCTTCCTGACCCAGGGATCAAACTGGCATCTCCTGCATCTCCTGCATTACAGGCAAATTTTTTAACAATGAGCCACCACGGAAGCCCAGATACTGGGTTATTTCCTGTAAATAGAGAACAGTCATTTTATAAACTTGTTCAGGACTATAGAGCTCTAATCTATGACTAAAACTGCCTTCTTTTGAAAATCTACAACTTTATTATCAAAAGAATGCATATGTTATTTATTTTAATTATTTAAAAAACAATAATGATACTTAAATTTTCCTAGCATCTGCCTTTTATGGTTTTAAAATTCATAAAAACATTTTAGGTTTAAAAATTCAAAAGTTTTAGTTTAAGGCTTTTTTTTTTGTTTTTTTTTAGTGTGATACTATTACAACTGCTCTGACAAGACTCCAAAATAATAATGGCTTAAACACGGTAATCGTTTGGGATTGATATGGTGCTGCCAGTGTGTGTACCATCAGCCAAAGGCTGGTGCGCCACTATCCGCTTCTCTCATGATCGAGGAATGGCTGCTTTAGCTCCAGGAAACAATCGATGCTTCTGCCAGTGGGAAGAGGTGCAGAATTTCGCTTCAATGGCATAACTCATAATTCTTCTCCTTGCATCTTTTGACACGAACTTAGTTCCATGGTCAAAACTAGCTATAAGAGAAGTGGGAAATAGTGTAGAAAAATTGTCTTACCTCAGTAGCCATGTGCCCATCTAAAACTCAGAGATTCTATTTCCAAAATAATAAAGTGGAGAATGGATGCTGGATGATAGCAACGTTGGGGCTATATTCACCGTCTTTCTGGTTGAATAGCTTTAAGCTTAGATATAAGTATCTAAGGATACTTAGGAGTATCAAGGAGTGAAATGTGTCTCTGTGGAAACACGATTATATTCATGTATCTTATACCTCATACAACCTTACTTTATACATCTTTGTATTCCTACCATGCAGGATAGTATATGAATGAAAATAAGCACATAAGGAATGTGTTTGGAATGAATGAATGAACACCCCTCTTTGTCTTTCCTGTATTATATGTATTTATGTGAGTTCTTTTTTCACACTTGCCATTTTTTTGTTCCTATCTATATTTTCAGTCAGTCAGTCAGTTCAGACACTCAGTCGTGTCTGACTCTTTGCAACCCCATGAATCACAGCACTCCAGGCCTCCCTGTCCATCACCAACTCTTGGAGTTTACTCAAATTCATGTCATTGAGTCGGTGATGCCATCCAACCATCTCATTTGCTGTTGTACCCTTCTCCTCCCACCTTCAATCTTTCCCAGCATCAGGGTCTTTTTAAATGAGTCAGTTGTTTGCATCAGGTGGCCAAAGTATTGGAGTTTCAGCTTCAGCATCTGTCCTTCCAATAAATATTCAGGACTGGTCTCCTTTAGGATGGACTGGTTGGCTCTCCTTGCAGTCCAAGGGACTCTCAAGAGTCTTCTCCAGCACCACAGTTCAAAAGCATCAATTCTTCGGCACTCAGCTTTCTTTATAGTCCAACTCTTACATCTGTACATGACTACTGGAAAAAACATAGCTTTGACTAGACAGACCTTTGTTGGCAAAATAATGTCTCTGCTTTTGAATATGCTGTCTAGGTTGGTCATAACTTTCCTTCCAAGGAGTAAGCATCTTTTTTAATTTCATGGCTGCAGTCACCATCTTCAGTGATTTTGGAGCCCAAGAAAATAAAGTCTGTCACTGTTTCCACTGTTGCCCCATCTGTTTGCCGTGAAATGATGAGACCAGATGCCATGATCTTAGTTTTCTGAATGTTGTGTTTTAAGCCAACATTTTCACTCTCTTCTTTCACTTTTATCAAGAAGCTCTTTAGTTCTTTGCTTTCTGCCATAACGGTGGTGTCATCTATCTGAGGTTATTGATATTTCTCCCAGCAGTTTTGATTCCAGCTTGTGCTTCATCCAGTCCAGTGTTTCTCATGAAGTACTCTGCATATAAGTTAAATAAGCAGGGTGATAATATATAGCCTTGACATACTCCTTTTCCTATTTGGAACCAGTCTGTTGTTCCATGTCCAGTTCTAACTGTTGCTTCCTGACCTGCATACAAATTTCTCAAGAGGCAGGTCAGGTGGTCTGGTATTCTCATCTCTTGAAGAATTTTCCACAGTTTGTTGTGATCCACATAGTCAAAGCCTTTAGCATAGTCAATAAAGCAGAAATAGATGTTTTTCTGGAACTCTCTTGCTTTTTTGATGATCCAGCGGATGTTGGCAATTTGATCTCTGGTTCCTCTACCTTTTCTAAAACCAGCTTGAACATCTGAAAGTTCACGGTTCACGTACTGTTGAAGCCTGGCTTGGGGGATTTTGAGCATTACTTTACTAGCGTGTGAGATGAGTGCAATTCTGTGGTAACTTGAGCATTCTTTGGCATTGCCTTTCTTTGGGATTGAAATGAAAATGGACCTTTTCCAGTCCTGTGGCCACTGCTGAGTTTTCCATATTTGTTGACATATTGGGTGCAGCACTTTCACAGCATCATCTTAAATAGCTCAACTGGAATTCCATCACCTTGACTAGCTTTGTTCATAGTGATATTTCCTGAGGCCCACTTGACTTCCCATTCCAGGATGTCTGGCTCTAGGTAAGTGATCACACCAGCGTGATTATCTGGGTCGTAAAGATCTTTTTTGTATAGTTCTGTGTATTCTTGCCACCTCTTCTTAATATCTTCTGCTTCTGTTAGGTCCATACCATTTCTGTCCTTTATCAAGCCCATCTTTGCATGAAATGTTCCCTTGATATCTCTAATTTTCATGAAGAGATCTCTAGTCTTTCCCATTCTTTTGTTTTCCTCTGTTTCTTTGCACTGAGCACTGAGGAAGGCTTATCTTTTCTTGCTATTCTTTGGAACTCTGCATTCAAATGGGTGTATCTTTCCTTTTTTCCTTTGCCTTTTGCTTCTCTTCTTTTCATAGCTCTTTGTAAGGCCTCCTCAGACAGCCATTTTGCTTTTTTGCATTTCTTTTTCTTGGGGATGGTCTTGATCCCTGTCTCCTGTACAATGTCACAGTTTATATTTTATTTACTTTCTTAAAGAGGATTTATGAGTAGAGGTGATCAGAGTCCATAGTATGATAGAGGAGTGCTTTGTTTCTCTGTGTATGTATGTGTATATGTAAAATTCAATAGAAATTAAATTAACCAGTTTTCTCTAACCCCAAAACTGATAGTGGTCACTTTTATTATCATATTTTAATTATTATTAGAATAGTTGTGGATTTTTAAAAATATTTATTTTTATTTATTTATTTGGCTGTGTCAGGTCTTAGTTATAGAACTCGGAATCTCAAGTTTTGGAATGTGGGATCTAGTTCCCTGACCAGGGATTGAACCCAGGCCCACTGCATTGGGAGTTCAAGTCTTAGCCATTGAACCACCAGGGAAGTCCCAGTTGTGGCTTTTTGAAGGTGCAGTACTGTGCCTGAGAATTCTGAAAGTATTTTTTTAAGCTGATACTTAAAGTCATTAATTAGTTTGTGAAAATGTTTCTGTACATTATGTGTATTTTTTGCATGTTGACCAGCTTTCTCTGAAGGAGATAAAATGGTCTGGAGATAACAGTTTCTGACATGATTTTTCATATTGCAAATGAGGCATTTTATAGAGTTTTTGGTTACTATATCTTGTTTTTGGCCCTCTGTTAATTTACAGATTCATTTGTTCAAGTGTTAATTCCTGCTACACATTTAAAAAATTGTCACTTTTCCCATATAATTTTAAAGTTGATATGTTGTATTTTCATTTTTATTCAGTTCAAGAATTTTTTTTTTTTTTTGGCATAGCAGACCTTAGTTCCCTGACCAGGGATCAGACCAGCGTCCCTTCAGTGGAAGTATGGAGTCCTAACCACTGGACCACCAGAGAAGTCCCCTGCTACACCTATTTAATGACTGTTAAATACCAGATGCTGTGCTCAGTGCTGGGAACATGAAGAGAACCTTCTGGGCTTGGTGTCAGTGCCACATAGCAGGGGGGGCGGGGGGTGGGGCACGCAGTTTGCTATGTCAGGACCCAAACCATGGAGTTACTAAGGTAAGCAAGAACCTCTGGGAGGAGACAGAGGCAGGCAGGCTGCTGCCGGGACTGAGGCGAGTCTGTGGAGTAAACATTTGTCAGTGATGAGCTGGAGGAAAGGTGTTCTAAACTGAGGATACTGGATGAAGGCTGTGAAATAATACGGCAATTGTTGGATTCTGTGAGAGTGAAGGCTACAGTTTAGAGGTGGATTTGAGGCAAGATTACAGGTGGGACAGGAGAACCAGGTCATGGTGGGCCCCTTATACCCCATGCAGAGGAGGGTGAACTTGGTGTCCTTAGGTCAGTCGTTTTTCAGTGTTTTTGTCTGTGACCCATTGTAAGACATACTTTTCTACATGATGGCTCATTACTAGGCCTGGCCCCAACATATGCAGGGTCTGGGCAGGAGAACAAGTGGGGATACAATACAGCTAATTATTTAAAAGTTATAAGTCAAGGAAATAAACTGTTAGAAAAGTTTGCTAACCTACCTTGACAGATAAACCTTGTAACAAAAACAGTGAAAACGGTGTGTAGAATCACTGATATCAAGTAATTGAAAAAAGTGAAAATTTTATTTTACTAAGTTTATTTTTATTTATTTATTTTATAGCTATGGGGCATGCAGGATCTTAGTTCCCTGACCAGGGATTGAACCTGTGCCTCAGCAATGGAAGTGCGGGTTTTTAACCACTGGACTGGCAGGGAAGCCCTAGGATAGAGGAGATTTTAAATAAACTTGTCTTCCACCAAAAGACTGTTATTCAGACTGGGAAAATGCAGAGGTAATGGTAACCAGGCCGAGTGGGAGGGGAGGAGAAGCTTCCCTCAACCTTCTCTTCCAATGGTTATGCAATCCGTAAGAGAAAAACCTTTCTTTTCTTCTTCATTGAGGGAGAGACTCTTTCTTTTCTGCCACAGGGTCTATACTCCTCCCCACTCTCCATTCCCACCAGCCAGGCCCCCAGTTCCAAGGCCATCAAGACCGTGACAGTCTGGCCTAAGGGGCAACCCCTGGCTTCTTGATCCTCCCAGCTGTCCACTCTCACAGGAGGGTTTGAATGAAGAATTCTCTGAGCAGGAATGTGGAAGAATAGGAAAAGCATTTTGCTCTGCCCTCTTTGTTTCCCCTTCCTTCTGCCCTCAGGTTCAAACTCCATCCTTCAAGGAGCAGCCTTTGGCCTCTGCTTGAGCTGGAGACACACACACAGTAGTAGCACAAGTTGGCTGTAAAAGATCCACATAGGCTGAAGAAGTCAGCTCAGGGCGATTTGGGCCGAAAATGCTGAGGACTTTGGTACTTGGAGCTTCCAGGGGAATAAGAGACTCCTTGCCTGGTGGAGAGGAGAGTGCAGCCAGAGGAAGGCCAGAGCAGATGTTCTTTGCTCATTTATAAGGCTGCTACTGCTACTGCCAAGTCGCTTCAGTCGTGTCCGACTCTGTGCAACCCCATGACGGCAGCCCATCAGGCTCCACCGTCCCTGGGATTCTCCAGGCAAGAACACTGGAGCGGGTTGCCATTTCCTTCTCCAATGCATGAAAGTGAAAAGTGAAAGTGAAGTCGCTCAGTCGTGTCCGACTTAGTGGCCCCATGGACTGCAGCCTACCAGGCTCCTCCGTCCATGAGGTTTTCCAGGCAAGAGTACTGGAGTGGGGTGCCATTGCCTTCTCTGTTTGTAAGGCTAGTAACTGGCTAGTATGCATATGCGTGAAAACACACACACACACACACACACACACACACACAAATGCATGCACTTCTACCTTAAAGTTATACAAAACTGCACATGCTCTCAATATGGGATGCATCTATCTCTGTTCTACTTCATTAAAAAAAATACTAATCATAATCCACTAAATTAATTGTATAATCCACTCATGGGTCAACTTGTGATTTAAGTTTGGAAAAACTCTGCACAGTTGTTGGGTGGTGGTGATAATGTGATCAGATTAATGTTTGGAAAACACCTGGCAGCTGATTAGATGATGGGTTGGAAGAGAGGCGGGATACTGGTTATGAGATTGTTGAGCCAAAGTGTTGGTTGCTCAGTCGTGTCCGACTGTTTGCAACCCGATGGACTATAGCTGGCAAAACTCCTCTGTCCATGGAATTCTTCAGGCAAGAATACTGGAGTGGGTTGCTTTTCTCTTCTCCAGGGGATCTTCCTGACCCAGGGATCAAACTCTGGTCTCCCACATGGCAGGTAGATTCTTTACCTTCTGAGCCACCAGGGAAGCCCTAGATAGGCCTAAAGGTGGTAAGAATGAGGATAGAGAGGAGGGGGAAGGTAGTACAATCAACAGGTTTGGGTGACTAGTTAGATATTGGGGGTACAGAAGAAAACTAGAATAGCATCATCATTTCTGGCTCAAAAGGATAGGAAATAGAGCAGGAGAATTATATTTGTGGGAAAAGAAAATGAATTCAGTTTAGTATGTGTGGCATTTGAGGTCACAGCACAATGTTCAGGCAGGATTTTAGTGGGAGAGAGGCTTAGTAAAGTGGGGACTGTAACAGGGCTGTTGGGTATTAGGAAGCCATTGAGAAAACTTAGCAAGGACAGATCCTCGTGGTTCACAGAGGAACTATGTTGGGAGGTGAGGAAAAGAAGATGTGCAGTAAAGGTTAGAGTCTATCCTCTCAGTATACTCACTTGTAAAGCCAGGAAGAAAAAGGGATAACAAGAATATGACACAGGTTTGAAGGAGGGTTTTAAGTTAATTCTGGAGCTCTTCTATACATAAGGGAGGAGGAACCTGGGGAGACTCAGATATTGAAGATTTAACAGGAAGAAGGAGCAATTGCTGTAGCCTGGTTTCAGGGGAGATGACAGAGTGCCCTTTCGGACATGAGTGTAGGTAATGTTAGCAGGAGGAGCACCTCTTACACAGGATGCATGGGGAGGCAGGGATTTCCCTTTATAGACATTTGTTGACATACAGACATTTCCCGTTATAGGCATATGCACCAGGCAGTAGGCCGATGCTGTGGCCGAGCACTCTAGTAAGGCATAGTCTAGTGGAGAAGACAGGCAAGGAGACCAGCAGGACAACGTGTGGTGAGTGTTGCCGTTTAGAGTTATGCCCAGAGATGTGGGAAACAAAGTGGGCATGACGCCAGACTTTCCAGAAGAGGAGAGGACAAAAGGTAAAAGAAGGTTTGCACCTGAAACAGGAATCAGGGGCACCTGAGAAAAGGATCGAGCTGAGGACGACAGTGGGGCCAGGGTTTGAGACAGATACGAGCCTGGATTACAGCGGTGGCTGTTGATAACCATGGTTGTAATAATCCTTTTTTTGTGTTTATGATTATTGACTTTGTTGAAGGCTCAGCTGAAACTTTATTTGGGAATACTTGAGAAAACGAATTTTTATGTCAAAGGAACCTGCTTCTTGCTTATCCTTTCCCCTTTCCTCCTTTGATGACTTTTCTTGAAGCTAATTTAGGTAAAGAAAGCCACCACTTCCAAAAGTGCTTTGGTACCCTGGCGTAATTTCAAAGAAATCTCCTTTCCCACTTAGTTAACTACATTTCCTCAGGAAAAAAAAAAAAAAACTTCTCTGTCAATGTAACATCCTTTAACAGGACTCCTGCTGGTCGGTTCTTGTATCTTGCTGTGGCAGCTGTGAACATATATACTATTGATTGTTAATGTGTGATATAAATCCAACTGGAGCATGCCCACTAATTGGTTTGAGAGCTAGATATAGACAATGCTGTCTTATAGTAGCTTGTGTAGATAGGCCTAGTCACAGGGTTAATTCTGCTTGACAGCACATCAGCAGCATCTTGAGAGTAATTACCCAACAGAAGTTTTCCCACAGCCAGACTGAGAGCTTCAAAGGCTTCTGAATTTACAACCAGTATTAACCTATATCTGAAACATCATGTTCCCACAAGGGCTCAGATTTTTTTTTCTCCTTCTTATTAAATGTATGGGGTTACTAGGTTCATTTACTCTGTGAAGAACTTAGTGAAAAATTACTTGATTTTGAATAATTGAAAATCTTTAATAATAAGTAAAAAGAATAATTTAAAATTTGAGAGTTTTTTAAGTTGCTTTATATATTACTGAAAAGTTAATCTGTAAAGGTTAGCTGCCTTTTTTTTTTTGTTTTACAAAATTTATTCT
The DNA here is from genome assembly GCF_002263795.3 of Bos taurus. Taxonomy (NCBI): domain Eukaryota; kingdom Metazoa; phylum Chordata; class Mammalia; order Artiodactyla; family Bovidae; genus Bos; species Bos taurus. The sequence continues at coordinate 48,408,739 of NC_037332.1, read as the reverse complement.
CTTTCTCTCTCAAAAAAATGCTGAAAAGTTAATATCTTTTCCATACTGTGCCATCTCTATGGATATATACATGTTTAGAGGACCTAAGGTTATACATGCACTTAAAATGGTTAAAATAAATATGTATTTACATTTTAAAAAGCTATCTTACTTGTAGACCAATGTACTGAAATCTGTAACTATTACATCTTTCCCCCTTCTTAAGTTACTGTTTAATAAGCAAGTTTTATATTGTAAAAAATTTCTTTCCCTTTGCAGGTCAGAAACCAAATTTGACTCCGGTTCAGGTATGTTTATATTAATAATGTTATTCTGAGTATATTTTATTTACATTATTCTCTGAGGAGTAATTCATCAGATCAAGAACCATTTTGATTTTAAACAGACTAGGCAGTCTCTTTTCAAAACATGAACCCCACCTCAAAGCAGGACTATTGACTGTTTGGAATCATAAGTTATTAAGATGTTCACTTTGGGATTCTCGATGGTTCTGAAATAAGTACTAAAGGCTCTCTATCTGCAGAGTTTCGTTTTAAAAGCAAAGGTGAAGGTCATAGATACTCATTGCTAAAAACAGAATGTTATTCTCTCAGTGGACAAAAATCCTGAATAATTTGAAGGCTCTCTGCAAGTGACTTGTCATCACATATGGGTAATAGATACATTTAATCCAGCAAACTGTGAAGGGTTTTAGCCAGTAGAAATAGAGATTTGTCTATGACTTATTCATTTGTTAAAATTTGTTTTGCCAGGGATGTGGGTGATGGGAAACGAAGGTCACCTTAAGTCATCGTTTCGGCTCTGTCAAGACAAAGTTTACATTCTCACAAACAGTGGCATGTCAGCCTCACTGGGTGTTTTCTTCTCATTAAGCATGAATATAGCTATATAATCCTTACACTTGACTGTGTCCTCATGTCACTAGCTGAGATTTTCGTGCTCCAGAGTTTCTGACGGTGTTTACGATTAAAGGACCAAAATTACCTCATGTTCAGTACAAAGGAATTATGCCTTTTATCGAAGTATTAATAGATAAACATTAATTTTCAATTCCAGAAGAAAATAATTTGCAGAAAAATATATAACTCATTGAATTTAAAAGTAACATTCTTACTCTGGTTTGAGTCCAGTATGTTTTAACTTTAAAAAAAGCTTTTGTTTGTTATGTTCACAAAGGAACCAAGGACTGTACTTTTTGAGGGTGATGTTAAGGAGCTGATATGTTTTTCTTCTTCAAAAACTGTATCTTTTATTGTATGGCTTAATGAATTTGTTCAACTTGGCGTGAGACCCTTTAAATATGACATCTGTACGTGTGCGTTAACAACTTCACCCAATTTAAGAACTGTGATATCAGAAATCTTTCCATTCTGTGTGCTCTTGAGCTTCTGAGTCACATGTGACAGTGATAATAGAAGGTAAACATTTCTGGTTTACAGTGTTGATGATGTGGAGACTAAAGGCATGATGGCATGGTATCCATTCTTTTGACCTTTTTTTTTAATTGATTCATAGGAGTAAAATAGGGTAAAATATTCAAAATAGGGTAAAAAGTCTTTGTCATTTTTAAATAGTTTAAATATTCAAATATAATAAAAGAGAAATGGAAAAAAGTGAGGATTAATTTTTACATAAAACTGCCTTTTTATCATTGCCAATCAGCCATCAAATACTTACTAAAAATCCCGTTGATTATGGTCAAATCCCTTAAAAATCAAGTCAAAAACTGGGTTTAGCCTACAGGATCTGGAATATAACTTTTAAAAATGAAAAAGTCCACTAGGTTCATTTTGAAGGCAAAACCTGGAAATAGTGTATAAAACTGAAATATTAGGCAGCTATTGTCAAAGTTAGAAAATTTATGTTAAATTTTCAAATCCAAATTAAAGTGTGCTGCTAAATTCCTGTAGTGAAGGTTAGTATTTATCATGAAAATAGTTATAACATCTGTACAGGCACACATCTTTCACTCTTGTGACCAAAGATTTTGTTCATGATTCTTATTTTTTCTAAGTCTTAATTTTTTTTAAACATGTTTCATGCACAACATCTGCCTGTCTCTGAAAGCTCCAAAGTTTTGTGCTCTGAAAAATCTTACAGGGAATATGATTAAATGTTTATTTTTTCTTTTAATTTTGAATCTAAATATGTCATGGAAAGAATTCAGATGGTTTCAAGTTAAGAATCAGGTAATTCTTTTTTTTCTTATAAATTCTTTTAGCTTAATATCAAAAGAAGGGATCATGACAAAGAAAGCTAGAAATGTATTCTTTGGCATTCTATAACATGCGAACCTTGGTTAGAATAAGGTAGCATGTTGGAACAATTAAATATATGACTTTAATAGGTTCAGGTTCTCTATTGTTCATCAAATACAGAAAGTAAACTAGCTCTGTTTAATGTTGTATACAACTGTAACAGTGTTCCTGACAAAGTAAGATTTTTAAATGAAGGAAGATGCTGATCTTACTAAGAAAAAGAAAAGCTCTTAAAAAAATAAATAGTGTGGTCAATGACTAGCCATAAAGGAAAGAATTTCAAAGTAAAAAAAAATATATATATATATGTGTGTGTGTGCGTGTGTGTGTACAGTTTATTTGGGTCCTTCAAGTAAAGCACCCAACTTATGCAGCTTACTGCATATTTGCAGTTTGTATAAATGAGTTTCAGGCTGTAGAGTGAGATTCAGAAGGAAGGAAGGAAAGTTTTCATTGTCAGAACATGGTGAAAAATGTCACTTTTTAAATATATATATAAAATGTCACTTTTTAAATGATCAGCCTAGGAAGTGTTTTAATTTTTTCTTATCAAAGTTGTATAGATTTTTTCTATGAAAGCAGATTCACAAACAACTTTGCACATTTAAAGTTTAAAAAATTTTTAAATGAAAAAGTTTCAACTGTATATAAAAATAGAGGGTATAGTATAGTAAGCACATACGCATTCATCATCTAGCTTTTACTGTTATCAATACTTTGCCTTTTGTTTCAGTTTTCTGTTTTTGCTTGAATTATCTTAAAGTGAAATACATTTCATGTGATTTTTAAAACCTGAAAATTATGAATTGTGTTGACTTATTGAAATAAGTCAGTTATTTTTCTGAGGTTTTCATTTATCTCAGAAATTTGAGTCACATACGAATTCTTATGGAAAGGATCTTGACATTACCGTGTCCACATTCAGTTGGAGATTTTGGAAGTTCTATTCATGTGGTGAAGGTTAAGAAAAAATCAGAAGGTGCTGAATTAATTCTAATCTGAGAACCCCAGAATTGTTCTGTTCTCAAGACTAATTTGATGCAAACTTTAGCTACCGTCTAGCTGTGTCCTCTATGTACCGAGTTGTATCCTGTTTAACCCCCATTTCTGTTTATAACCCAGTGACCTAAAGGTGAGCTTTGCCAATTGAGAACAATCAGCCTACCTTGTTTCTAAAGGAGTTTTAAGGGTTCCATTTTAATACTGTTTCCTAGTTAATGTACTAATGTTGCTTGTCTATGATCCTGAGTAGTTGGTGATTTTACTAATAGAGTAAAACAGACTTCCTTTTATGTTCAGAAGTAGCAAGAGGCAGTGCTCTTCTCCCCACCTCCCAAGAAGGGAAGTTAGTTGATGCTGGAGGAAGCAGAACACTGAGTTTCGTGTAGTGATTAAACATGAAAGCCATATATCAAACCTCAGGAGAAACATGCTTTTGAAAGAGGCAGAGAACTGTGGAGCATATTGCGTGATAGGCTATGTCAACAGAGCCCTGGAGGTCAGTGTGTGGATGCAAACCAATTAAATAAAGACCTTACTGGCTTTGCTTTCTATCATCTGGATGGGGAGAATCACAAGTTAACATGCACAGGGCTGAAGTGTAAACTTTGCTTGAATAAGCTAGGCACCTTTGGAAACTTCATTAACTCTTTCAATTCACTACCAAGTTTGGTTGGGTTTTGTCTTGTGTGTTGTTGTCGTTTTTTAAAAATTTAACCCAAGTCCTTCTTAAAACAAAACCCAGACTGTATGCTCTCTTGGCCTTTCCGTACATACCTATCAGCAAAGGTGCCAGTGATGAGCAGAACCGAAGACAAAGCAAAGAATGCATTGCTGAAAAGATCAAAGTTGGCTGTGTAGTCAAATTTCAGTGACGTGAGCATGTCTTTTAAAAAACAACCCGTTTGGAAAAGCAGAGCTCTGGCAGAATAACTGGAAAAAGATGTTTTTTCTCATCTCCTGAATTCTGGGTATGAGGAAAAGATATAGTTAGAATTTACTAGCTACTACATAACATCAGGATATTGTTATTTCTGTTCTATTAAAATAGTTTTTTGACCAAGAAGAACATGAAACCTATAAGTTAAAAACTGTATGGTAAGGACTTCCCAGAGTCTTACATTTTGTGGTCCTCACCTTCTCAGGCAGTGTTTGGGTGAGAAAATGAAATACCAAGTTAAATGGTATAGTTTCATGGTCCATAAACATTCAAAACAAAGATTTTTTTTTTTCCTGTAGAGTCATGTTGGCTGAGAAAGTGAATAAGCTTATGTTTAGTGGTTGTTGATTCTGGACTGCTCGGAATAGCAGTACTAAGGAAATGGGCTCATAGAACACAGCGACTCAAAGGTATAAGATGTCATGGAAGCAAATTGTGGAGGGTTAAGAAACCTAATGAGCATGGTTTAGTGTGGAGAGTGGAGGAGAGAGCTCACTATTAAATAAAGTCCAAGAGTGTACAAGGTTAGGAGATCCTAAAAGACACGATAATAAAAGGCACAACAGAATATAATTATCCTGAAAGAGAGAGAGAGGAAAAAAAACCCAAAAACCCTCAAAAGCTCCAGGGAACACAAAGCGGCTAGTGTCGCTTTTAAGATCTGTAGTTGAAAAGGAGTCTACACCAGGGAAAGGAAATCAAAGAATATAAGCAGTTAAAGCTGGAGGCAAAAACATATGGGTGGTGAAAAATAGAGTGGGCTGTTAACAGTGGTCACTAAATTAAGGAAAATAGGGAATTTGAATATAGAACTAGAATTTTGAAAGTTTATTAGCAAATGAGACAATCTGCCTAACATAGTAAGCCTTTCTCAAGAAATATTAATAAGGAAAGCATTTTCAGATCTTATAAATATGAGAATATGTTGACAATATCATTTTACTCCTACAAATCTATTTGTTATCTTAGATTTCTTATTTTTGAGGTTCTCTTTACAGTGAAGAGCCAGGAAATAAAATATAAATCTCTGTAAGAATATTGAAGTCTGTCTTTGGGCATCATTCAACATATATTTATTAGGCATACTACATGCCAGATGCTGATACTCTACCTCTGAGCAGAGGGGATACAATTCCTTCTCTCATAGACTCTTAGCTGGTTGGTCTGTTATACAAATTCACATGAATTTCTTTGCATATTTAGCTGAGAAGGGCTACCGAGGTTAAATTTAGATCCAGATGGTGTGCTAAAGAACACTTGATATTTAGATATAAGCTAATATATTTTAAATTTTGTTAAATTTACCTTTCTTTACTTTGTTCAAAGCATCTCACTGCTTTCTACCTTAAAGAAAACACTTTTAAGAGAACAACCTAATAATGCTAATGGCTAGTGTTTAGTTTTTCTATAGCTTTTAATAAGGAGTGACATTTCACATTTGATTATCATTAAGAGAGATTAACTTAGAAGAGAACAATGACAAATGTTTGTGAATACCATTCTCTTCACTTTTATTTATTTTTTAATTCGTTCTTTTACTGGATCATATTCAAGGTTGGCCTGGAAAATCAGGCAACCTCCTCTGTAACAATCTCATGGGATTGTGTGGAATCACTTAGAGGGGACATAGCCCTTCATTTACCTTTTACAGACTAGAGACCAGGAAGCAGTTGGGCCTGGTGGCAAAGTACTGAGGTGCTGGAGCAGATAAATCTGAGTGAAGATTTATCTCTCTTTACTTCTAATAATTTTCAATTGGTTTTCTTGGATTTCATGTATAATCATTATGTCATAGACTTAAATTTTGTGCTTTCATTCCTTCTAATTTGCAATTAAAGCATTTAAAACCATAAATTTCCTTCATCAAAGCTTTAACTGACTCCGAGATTTTTTTAAATCATATTTTAAGTAGCTGCCGTTTTGATTTTCTTTTGGACACACTGATTATTTAGGAAAGTGTTTTTTTGAACTTCCAAACTTTCTACTTGCTACTTTTGTTTAGTAATTTTCAGTTTCATTGCTTTGGTGGTCAAAGAATGTGACCTTATTACTTTTTTACTAAGTTTATCGTTCTGTACTTACTAGATTTTTATCTTGGGGCCTAGTTGGTGTTTAATTTTTATAACTCTTCTGTGGGTGATTTGAAAACTATATTCTCTGCAACATAAGGAGTGTGATACATAATTATTAGATCAACCCAATTCATCATTTTTACCATTATCTGTTTGTTTTATTCTACCTGACAAAGACTTTGAGAGGAGAGATAATTTGTCATTCAGTGTTTTTTCTCCTGAATTCTGCCTCCTTAAGTATCACCATCTCTGTGTTGTCTGCTCTAGGTACTCTATATATTCTGGTACTTGCCATCTTGCTCAGGTCACAGATTGCACTTGTCCTTCTGTAGAGAACATTATTCCAGAGCAGTGCTCGTTGAAATGAAAGCTGCTCTAATTAGTAAACTTCTTGTTGTTGTTCAGCTGCTAAGTCGTGTCTGACTCTTTGCAACTCCATGGACCGTAGCCCACTAGGCCCCTCTGTCAATGGGATTCTCCAGGCAAGAATACTGGAGTGCGCTGCTATTTCCATCTCCAGAGGATCTTCACAGTCTAGGGATTGAACCCGCATCTCTTATATCTCCTGTAATGGCAGGCAGATTCTTTACTGCTGAGCCAACAAGGAAGCCCAGTTAAGAAACTTATGTTATTCCAAATTTATATGTGAAGCAAGAAGCTGTTTTACCATTGTAAATACAAGTGTTTTCCTCTTCCCTCTTGCCCTTGATACCATAACTTTATCAGGAAAAAGGCTCTGCCCCATTATATGATGCAAACCTTTGTTTTCTCCACTTAGCATCCTCCCCTACTTCTCCATCTGTCTGGCAAGATTCTATTTGCCTTTTAAGGCTCAGCTCAGGCATCACTCCCTCAATTAAATATAGTCTTCCTTAACACCTCCCCAGAAATTCATCATCCCTTCCACTGTACAAACACTGGATCTTGTATTTATATTTACTATAGCATTTATTATCTGCTATAATTATTTGTGTGGATCCCTCTTTCTCTCCAAGTCTATGACTTTTTTTGAAGGCAAGAATCATGTCTTATTCACCTTTACAAATTTGGTATCTGGTGTGAGATAATTAGTTAATAAACAAAAATGCAATGAGATTGGGAGTCTTTGTTCTGTTTTCCAGCTGTGATCGAAATGCTTAACTAACGACCGAAGATTTATCCTCCCCTTTCATGGTGTAGAGTTGTTGCTGGAAAGTGGCTTCTCAGCCAGAGATTACAGTTTCCAGCCCCTTTGCATCTGTGTGGGGACATATGACTAATTCTCCCAGTGGAGTATATGTCATTTCTGGGCTAAGTGGATTAAGTATCCAATAAGCTTTCCCACATCTCACTTCCCCTTCTGAGGTGACATCAGGGGTATATGTTGAACATGATGGCATCACAGTATGGAAAGAGTCTTGGTTCCTGAGTCATACTTGGAAGAGATCCACTCAGGAGAGCTCTTCATCCAGGAACATCTTCATTGGCCTTTATGTAGAGGGAAATAAACTTTTACTGTAATAGGCCACTAAGATTTTGCCATTGTTTATTCGGGAAGCTAATGTTCCATACCCTGAATAGCCCAGTGCCTAGAATATTCCCTGGTAAAAGTTAGTAGTCACTGATTACTTCTGATTAAATGATAAAATTAATGGCTATGGATTACATTATCTGTTAATAACCTAAAGAAAGAAAGAAAGTGAAGTCGCTCAGTTGTGTCTGACTCTTTGCAACCCCGTGGACTGTAGCCGACCAGGCTTGTCTGTCCATGGGATTCTCCAGGCAAGAATACTGGAGTGGGTTACCATTTTCTTCTCCAGGGGATCCTCCTGACCCAGGGATTGAACCCAGGTCTCCCACATTGGAGGCAGACGCTTTAACCTCTGAGCCACCAGTAACCTAAAGATGATCCTTTAAACTAATGATCTTACAAATATAGTATACTATGTTCTGTGTGATCACTGGGCCCGTCAGTTAGTGATCGTCACAGTAACAAAGTGTGAAAGGATACCATAAGAAGCAGTGACTTAAAGCAACAGTAGTTTATTTGTGCTCACACATCTACGGCTTGGGTGGGAGTTGGTTGACATAAACTAGTCACAGGTTAGGTTCAGGTCTGCTTCACAAGTCTTATCATTAATGGTAAAAGAGAAGGCAAGCCCCACTGTGCAAGCACATTTCAAGTCTCTGCAGCAGATCTGGTAGTATCCCATTGACCAAGCACGAGGATGTTCAAGCCAAAAGGAAAGAAATGGAAAGAGCATGTTCTTCTCACTTGTCATGTGGTGTTAAGTATTCTGTCATCCCTCTAGTGGGCAGAACTGTCAAATCACATGGTGAAGGCTGTAGAGATAGGAAGGGAAGAATAATAGAGGCCCCAAATTGAATCTATCACAGGAGAACTTTATGTCCTTCAGTTCAGTTCAGTTCAGTCGCTCAGTCGTGTCCGACTCTTTGTGACCCCATGAATCACAGCACGCCAGGCCTCCCTGTCCATCACCAACTCCTGGAGTTCACTCAGACTCATGTCCATCAAGTCAGTGATGCCATCCAGCCATCTCATCCTCTGTCGTCCCCTTATCCTCCCGCCCCCAATCCCTCCCAGCATCAGAGTCTTTTCCAATGAGTCAACTCTTCGCATGAAGTGGCCAAAGTACTGGAGTTTCAGCTTTAGCATCATTCCTTCCAAAGAAATCCCAGGTCTATCTCCTTCAGAATGGACTGGTTGGATCTCCTTGCAGTCCAAGGGACTCTCAAGAGTCTTCTCCAACACCACAGTTCAAAAGCATCAAGTCTTCGGCACTCAGCCTTCTTCACAGTCCAACTCTCACATCCATACATGACCACAGGAAAAACCATAGCCTTGACTAGATGGACCTTTGTTGGCAAAGTAATGTCTCTGCTTTTGAATATGCTACTAGGTTGGTCATAACTTTCCTTCCAAGGAGTAAGTGTCTTTTAATTTCATGGCTGCAATCACCATCTGCAGTGATTTTGGAGCCCCCCAAAATAAAGTCTGACACTGTTTCCTCTGTTTCCCCATCTATTTCCCATGAAGTGATGGGACCAGATGCCATGATCTTCGTTTTCTGAATGTTGAACTTTAAGCCAACTTTTTCACTCTCCTCTTTCACTTTCATCAAGAGACTTTTGAGTTCCTCTTCACTTTCTGCCATAAGGGTGGTGTCATCTGCATATCAGTTATTTAGTAAAAATATTTTATAGAGTTAGCGTGATTATATTTTTAAGTGAATCCAATTCCTTCTATGTAGTTGCATCATTTGGTAACCTAACTTCAGATGTGATATTAATGGATATATGATGATAGAAATATTTATATTACATAATGCTTTACCATTTGAAAAGCATCTAATTAATCTTATCGTTTGAGACTCACAAAAATCTTTGTAAGATACAAAGGGATATTTTTACCTTTCTGAGATACAGTAAGGTTTACTGAGTTGCTTAAGTCCACATAAGTGGTAATTGGCTAATCTAGGACTGAACTTCAGGTCTTCAAGTTGCAAGAACTGTGTCCTTTTTGTTAGATCATAAGATAGTTATTTTAATGAGCAACTTTTGTTTTAAAGTTTTCTATTATTAGCTTTTTGTTTTATATAATTACTATGTATACTATTATATATTATCAAATTTAATCTTTTTTCAAATTAAACATAATATGTTTATAAACACACCTTAAAAATACCAAGTATAGTACAGATTTATAAATGATTACAATGTGGCCATTAGTAGGCCACTGAAAATGTTCCTGGCAGTTTCCCAAGAGGCCTGAAATATTAGTATCAGTTGCCTTGGTGAATTTTCTGTTTTCCAGTATCTAGTCTTAAAATTTTAGACTCAGAAACGTAGATATTTCAATAGCTCCCAGGGATGGACTCATGTGGACAAACCCCAAAGATGGATGAATGAAACTAAAATTCAGATATATTTGTTTACAATGAGAAGTCTAATTTTCACATAGCTCAGAATACTTACATCTGTACGATCATTGCCTTTTTTCTCTAGTCAAGCTCTATAACTCGCAAAATTACCATATGAACTCACTTTATCAATTTGTCAAAATAAATCATTCATGTTGGGCCTGAAATTTCCTTACTATTATATATTATCACCCTAAAGGCAGACCTACATAGGGAGTCAGATCATGTCCAGAAAGTTACCCTGTTGCACACAGAAGAATGTCAACTTAAAAACAATGCACAACCTAAGAGTTGCGAGTTAAGCTTTATTTGGGGCACTATGAGGACTGCAGCCCAGGAGACAGATAGCTCAGATAGCTCTGAGAGACTATTCCCAGGACCTAGGGGGAAAGGACATATATATTATGATTTTGGTAAAGGGGAAATACATGCAATCAAGCACTTTTTGTTTGTTTGTTTTGTAGAAAGTTTCTGCTGGTCCTGTGAAGCTTTTGCTAGTCACAAGAAATAGTCGTCACCATGAAGGATTTTAGTGCTTTTCTAGATATGAAGAATTGGGCTCATAAAATCAGCTCCTGAGAATATCTAACTTTCTGAAGACCTGTCCTACCAGTTTTTCTCTGAGCACAGAGTGCCTCATTTCTGCTCTTACCCTGAACTCCTTCAAAGGGTGTTGAACGTCAGCAGCTGCAGCAGCACATGATTTAATCCCTGTGGAGGCAGGTGGCAAGCACTCATGGCAAGTGCCAATTTGTGGTTGACAAGAACAAAGTTTGAAAACAGACAAATTGAATGTTTAGCTTTATGAGTTAAAGGTACCATGAATTATCTGTCTCAAAATAGGAATGGTCCTGGCCATTGAGACTTTATTTGGCTCTCATTGGCTTCAACTTCATCCATCCATCTGCTCATGCATCCATACAGAAGATAGTTTTGCCATTAGACTTGGCAAACATACTACAAATCTGCTACTTAAGACTTTGTTTCCAAGTTCTTGGAGCAGGAGACCATGGGTAGTAGCTTTAGAACTTAAAATTTACAATTTAAATGTTTTTTAGCTATTGAAGCGTATATTAAAATTTTAATGGTTTAACTCACCACTTCAGCATACTAAAATAAAGATATAGACCAACGTCAATATATAGGCCAAGATAGAGGCCATTTCCTTTACCCTAGAATGTTCCCTCATGTTTTCCTTCAGTCAGTAACTACTCCCCAGAGGGAACCACTATTCTGACTTCAGTTATCATTGATTAGATGTCTATTCTCTAGCTTCATATAAAATGGAATCATACAGTGCGTAGTCTTGCATGTGATGCATGCATGTGTGCTAAGTCGCTTCAGTCACGTCCAACTGTTTGCAACTGAACCCTCATCTCTTATGTTTCTGCTTAGCAGGTGGGCTCTTTACCACTAGCACCACTTTGGAAGCCCATTGATATCTTTTCTCTATACTATGTTTTTGAGATTTACCCATGTTATTTCTATGGGCTTCCCATATGGCTCAGTGGTAAAGAATCCACCTGCTAATGCAGGAGACGCAGGAGACATGGGTTCGATCCCTGGGTTGGGAAGATCCCCTGGAGAAGGAAATGGCAACCCACTCCAGTATTCTTGCCGGGAAAATCCCATGGACAGAGAAGCCTGGCAGTCCGTGGGGTTGCAAAGAGTTGGACATGTCTAAGTCACTGAGCATGTATGCCTACATGTTATTTCTAAGTACCAGGAGCTATTACCGAGTAGTATAAGTTGGGAAGCTTATTTTGGCCCAGTTCTGGCTACCATTCATGCAGTTGTGTTGGCTGTGTGTAGTCTCTTGTTTCTAAACATTCTCAGGTCCAGATTACTGTTGTTAATGCATTGAGCCAGTATGTAGACGCTTTTGCATTGATTCTGCATCATCAGTCAAATCATATGTGCATGTAGAGCACTTACTATACCTAAGACATGGTGGCGGATATATGAGTGTGACAGTTCCTGCCCTCATGGAGCTTATAATCTAACTGGAGAGATAAGATACATATACACACACACTAAGGTATCTGTAGGTGTAGGACAATATGAGTGGTTCCAGTAATAGAGTCATAGTAGAATTTAGAAGAAGGCGGATTACTTTAGGCTATGGTGATTGATCAGGGAGGTTCCATGTTGAAGGCAAGACTTGGGTCTTTAAGGCTAGAGTTTAGATAGAAATAAAGCCAGTCAGTCAGTTCAGTCGCTCAGTAGTGTCTGACTCTTTTTGACCCCAAGAACCGCAGCACATCAGGCTTCCCTGTCCATCACTAACTGCCGGAGTCTACCCAAACCCATGTCCATTGAGTCTGTGATGCCATCCAACCATCTCATCCTCTGTCATCCCCTTCTCTTCCTGCCCTCAATCTTTCCCAACATCAGGGTCTTCTCAAATGAGTCAGCTCTCCACATGTAATGTTTACATAGATGTTTTCATAGTAATGTTTACATAGATGGTGGCTCCTAAGAGCCCTTGCGAAGAAAGAGTATCCACATTTTTCAGATGTGCAATTCAAGAGGTGGGATGGGAAGTGACCTGCAGGGGCAGATAGTGGGGCAGTGGGCCTCGTTCATCATCAGTGTTGCTGGACTGCTGCATGCCCCGCGCATGTCTGGGCAGCCAGGCCCGTGGTGCCCTCTTGGTCTCGGATCACAGACCTGCCATTTCTGTTTTCAGGCCTTGCCCAGAGGGAATGGTTCTCCCTCAAAGTTCTCAATTCAGCTGCTCAGTTGTGTCCAACACATTGTAACCCCATGGGTGCAGTATTCCAGGCTTCCTTGTCCATCACCAGCTCCCAGAGCTTACCCAAACTCATGTCCATCGAATCACCATCCAGCCATCTCATCCTCTGTCGTCCCCTTCTTCTCCTGCCCTCAATTCCTCCCAGCATCAGGGTCTTTTCCAATGAGTCAGCTCTTCGCATCAGGTGGCCAAAGTATTGGAGTTTCAGCTTCAGCATCATTCCTTCCAAAGAACACCCAGGACTGATCTCCTTCAGAATGGACTGGTTGGATCTTCTTGCAGTCCAAGGGACTCTCAAGAGTCTTCTCCAACACCACAGTTCAAAAGCATCAACTCTTCGGTGCTCAGCTTTCTTCACAGTCCAACTCTCACATCCATACATGACCACTGGAAAAACCATAGCCTTGACTAGATGGAACTTTGTTGGCAAAGTAATGTCTCTGCTTTTTAATATGCTATCTAGGTTGGTCATAACTTTCCTTCCAAGGAGTAAATGTCTTTTAATTTCATGGCTACAATCACCATCTGCAGTGATTTTGGAGCCCCCCAAAATAAAGTCAGCCACTGTTTCCACTGTTTCCCCATCTATTTGCCATGAAATAAAGAGGGAGATCATTTTAAATAATAAGTCAGTTGAAGGCAGACACAGAAGTGAAGGTACAAAATATATTTGAGGAACAGTAAGTAAACCAACTTGCCAGAACTGGAGGACTTTTGTTGAGGTCTAATGGTATACTTGAGAGTCTATTAGATTAAAGAATTTGGACCGAATTATGTGGATAATAATAATAGTAACAATTGCTAACTCTGCTTTTATATTGCTGTGTGACACATTGTACTTAGTGCTCTATATTTACTAACTTATTTAATCTATAAGAATTCTAATAATTATTTCCATTTTATAAATGAGTAGACTAAGGTTCAAAAGACTGGATATTTTACAGTATGAAATATTTTAAGGAATAAGTACAAATGTAGTAATAAGCAAGCTAGAAATCACTTGCTTATTATATCAAAATTGATATTAAAATAATTTAAAATGACAATGACTTTTTAGTTCTTTTTATGTCTCAAAAAATGTTTGGTCTTGTCTTTGTATTATAGAACTATACTATAGGAAAGAACATTTTCCAAGAGGTTATTTTGATTTTTGAATTAATTTTCCTGGATAGAAATCAAAGAAGAACAAATTAAAAGTAAATTTTTGCTTGATGACCACTTTTAGTGGATTTTAGTGCATTTTCAATATATATATTTTGGAGATTCAAATACATGTATCACTTAAGTGGTCAGATGGCCTATTTGGTATTCAAATACTGCAAATTAGTAACCTACCAGTTTAGTTGTACTGCTTTTTTGTTTTTGCTGAAATTGTGCTGTGCTGTGCTTAGTTGCTTAGTCATGTCTGACTTTTGGCGACCCCATGGACTGTAACCTGCCAGGCTCCTCTGTCCATGGGGATTCTCCAGGCAACAATACTGGAGTGGGTTGCCATGCCCTCCTCCAGGGGATCTTACCAACCCAGAGATCAAACCCAGGTCTCCCGCATTGCAGGCTGAATCTTTACCATCTGAACCACCAGAGAGGCCCTTTGTTGAAATTAAAGATATTTAATTGATATACACTAAAGATATACTTATTCAACAGTATGTTTTTACACAGTAGTACGGGGTAAGATTTGTTGAATAAGTGATGAATGAATGAATGATAAATAGAATAATGTTGAGTTTTGCAAAGGGAAGTATTTTTGTCACTTACAAGATAATGCAGAATATTTACCACTTATAAAAATCATATTTTTCTTCAAAAAATGTACCTATAAACTACCTTGCATCCAAATCATTCATGATATTGATGGAAGGCCATTATATAGAAGGTGAGAGATGTAAATAACAAGAAAATTTGCTAGCAACTAATATATTTTACAACAGAACATAGCAACACAAAACAGCAATGCAAAGACTTAAGTTTTAGAGTTTATCAAATTAGTAAGCCCCAGGCTCCCCAATCAATGAAAAATAGAGTTTGAGATATTATCCTGATAACATATTGGATTTAAATTCATTTCTATGCTACAATATTTTATCAAAATGAAGTCAATTTCCCCCTGGGTTGCTGCATACTAAAGTAAAAGATACTTTTACTATACAAATGAAAGGGGCATTGAAACTCATTCAAATGTGATATATTAGAGTTGACTTCGTAGGAATTTCTTCAAATTTGTCACATTTTGTGGCTTGCTTTATGTTAATTTTTATCTATATTTTTGCCTTTTAAATTATACTATATGAAAATGTACTCTATTTTTTTATCATGCCTTGTTTCTTAGTTAGCAGTACTTCTTAAAATATTGTCTAGATACGTGTCTTTTGCTGATTTATTCATTTAGACATTTGTTGGTTTTTAAATTCTAAGTATTGTACTAATACATTTATTTTTCTAGCTGTATGATTTTATGTTTTTTAAGATTGTAGAAGAATACTGCATACTACAACTTAAAATTGCCTTTAGTTTCAAGTATGTGTGTTTATATATATAAGAATTTAAAATTTCCCCGCAAATCTAGTTTTAAAATTATGTGAAATTCATCCATGATGAAATACAATTCCCCCTTCCCAAATTTTCTGGGTAATTATCATGCATTTTATGTAACCTGAGGATTTTATAAAATTTTATGAGAATACAGTCATGTCAAAATACAGAAATTTCATAAATGTTTTGTTAAAATGATTCATATTTTTTTGTAAATGAATGAATGAATGAAAGGGAAAATATTAGTGTCAAGTGAATACCATTTTGTCAGTTTGGAAGTTTAATGTGTATGCGTGCTAAGTTGCTTCAGTCGTGTCTGACTCTTTGTGACCCTCTGAACTGTAGCCTGCCAGACTCCTCTGTCCACGGGGATTCTCTGGAGTGGGTTGCCATGCCCTCCTCCAGGGGTTCTCTGACCCAGGAATCTAACGCCTGTCTTGTATCTCCTGCATTGGCAGGCGGATTCTTGACCACTAGCGCCACCTGGGAAGCCTCCCTTGGAAGTTTAATGTAACCACACTCAATTCCAAAATTGTTGATTATACTCAGATAAAGCTTTCATGTTGCCTTAACCAAGCTATTTGTAAATTATTTCAAGATAATTTAGTGTCTAACAGAAACAACTTTCAGTGTAGAAATTAACTATAAACTACTGTTAGGATATTCTTACATGACTATGATAAACAGGCAACAGTCACCTCTCTCTGCTACCTGTTTGTTTTATAGTTAACAAGGCCAAGGGGGAGAGGCTTTTGATTATTTTGTTTGTGCGCCTGCACATACCTAAGGAAAAAAAAATCACAGATCCCAGTGTCAGTTTAATTATGCGACTGATTTAACTATTAATTCAACAGCTAGTTACTGATCACAATGTTTTAGTATTTGTAAACTTCTCAGTGGTAAGGGTGACAACAAAGTAATGATAAATGTATGTGTTTTCCTGAAGTAGGAAATTATAGAAATGAACAAAGATGCTTTGTTAGTAGGATTATTTTAAATTTAAAGATATGCAGCTTAATATTTTATTACTTAATAGGCATGACACTAGATTTGAGGAAAACGTTTAAAAACAACATTTAAAGACAACCATGCGTATTTTCACGTGGTTAATTCTACTCTCTATTTTATAACCAATTTTAAAGGAAATATTTTTATGGTTTTTCAAAAGACTAATTTGTTTTGTAGAAATCCTGTCTTAGCTATTATTTTTTTTAATTACCTTTTAGAAATTCCCCAGTTTGAAAAGCAGTTAAACTAATTCTCATCTTTATCTTATAACCAGTTTATTAAAAAGTAACTTTTTTCTGTTCTTTCAAAATACTTCAGATTTATCTATTAGAAATCTGAAAGATACCATGTCTTACTTTTATCAAATGATTGATGGTAACTTTCTCTTATGATTTATTCTTCTTACTGCTAGATTTAATAATCTTTCTTTTTTGGCATGATTTTTCAAGAAGATATTTTCCCAATTCATATGAATTTTGATATATATGTTGTGTCAGCAAACAAGTCATGGGTCTACGTAACCAAAAAATGAAAGCATCTACATTTATCTGTTACCTGCATTTCTCACTGAGTTAATAGAATGGTTGTATATGGGATGTTCAGAAACAGGAAAGCTATGGTTTAGCAAATGTTTTAATCTGTTTCAAATAACTTAGCAGGGAAATCTGGTAAAAATGACATGATTAATGACCGAATATGATTAAAATATTTTCACAGTCTGTTTTTAATGACCACTATCTTAAGCTTCTACTCTAAAATTTATAACCAGTAAAATATTACAGGAAAAATATATCATTCATAATATAATCCACTGGAAGTTGTGTTTTACCTTATCAAATTGTACTTGCTTTTTAGCCAAAACAGCATAAATTAAAAAGAAATTTCAACTAAAATATAGCTTTTGTGCTACTCTTGAATACATCCTTTGAAGTGTTAATATTTATTAGGTTAAGTTCAGCATAAAAGAACTAGGATTTTTGTTTTCAGTTAGGCAGGGTAGCATTTCAGTCAATATGTAATTTTTGCGTTTACTTTTACAACTAGGCAGACCTTCATCATTTGCAAATAAGTTATTTTAGAGGGTTTAACTATAAATGTTTTCTATGTATATAAATAGGTGGCAAATATAACTATTAATTTTGGAGTTTTGCCCATTGATTGTAGTTGTTCTGTCTTTTTTATCCAGAGATAATGATGTGTATTCAGCCTCTGTCATATTTACCTAGAGGAAGTCTTTTTAATCCCTCATTTTGCTCCTTCACTGAGGTTATGTGTAAATACTACATAAAATGGCAAATGGAAAAACGTCTGTTTGGTCTAAAGATACCATACATCTTAAACAAACACATCAGTCTGTCTTTTGAAAGCATAGTGATAGAAGTTGTGTTTGGTGGGAAAAGGAGGAGGATGGATAAGACCAAAGCAAAAATATGTTGCAAGCTATATGAACCAGTATTAAGTCCTCTTAAAAACTGGATAAATTTTTCTGATTGTGTCTACTTAAGGCAATCATGTCACCCCCATCCCTACACTGTTTCTGTGTTTCTTAATTTCTGTCACCACTGGTATACCATTTTTATAAAAACATACATTGATTTCTGATCAAATCTGAAGCTAATTTTTAATCCGATATCATAGTACAATTTTTTTTAAAACCATGTATATGAATTTATAATCCCATATAGGAAAAAATATGGTAATTTGTTTTAATTATTTCTAATTTGAAATTCCACAAAATGGAATATAATAACTTTAACTTCCTATCCTATAGAGTCTTTGGGGTTAGAGCCCCTGTTTAATTCTTCTGTTATATTTATCCCCGGCACAAAGCACAAATAGGTCACAAGTGATGACTGAATAAATGTCTACTAAACTAATGCCAAATGATTAGTCTTTAATGGCTTATATTTGGCTGACCACATTTATTATGCAAACCAATATATTTGGTATTGTTGCTGACATCTTGTCTTCTTTTTATTACACCATTGTCCTTGTCCTTTTCTCTCCTTTCCCTCTTTGGTTGGATTAACTACATTTTTACTCCTTTTAAAAAACTTCTCGTTAAAAGTTAGACGTAAGTTTATATTTATCTGTCTACCAGTTAACTTTAAGAAGCCTATTTGACTTTGTGTTCTTTGTTAATATAGGGAGTGTGTTAAATTCTAAAACCTCCATCTGGTCCTCCCAATGTAGGTACTTTAGTACTTTTGATTTGTCTCTGACCTCCGTGCCCTTAGGAGCTTTCCTGGTGGCTCAGATGGTAAAGAATCTGCCTACAATGTGGGAAACCCAGGTTCATCCCTGGTTCAGGAAGATCCCCTGGAGAAGGGAATGGCTACCGACTTACGGGATCACAAAGAACTGGACATGACTAAGCAACTAACACACAAACACACATACCTGTGTCCTTAAGCTGCCTTCAATCTGGAATTTTTGTAATATTTTTCATTATGTCTTTACTTTCTTAAAAACCATTTCTGAAGAATTTTATTAAGTGTTACAGCCATGTTGTGAACTGCTATTTAGAATTAACTATTTAATTTTACCTGTTTATTTTACTCATTACTGTTTCTTGGGTCCTGATCTTTCTTATATCTGTTTTCATTTTGCTATAGAACTCCTTTAGGTATTCTTTCAGAAATGGTTCTAGATAGCAAATTATGTGAGGTACTTTATATGTTGATTATTTATTCACACATCTGATATCAGAAAGGATTCAAGGCAGAGACTGCATTGTGCAGTTTTTCAAGTTAGGAAGTTGATGAGGAGAATGTACGTGGTTCTAAGATCTTTGCGTGTGCTTCCATTAAGAGTAGACTTTTTATTTTTCTTTTATATGCTGAATGTTTTTAAAGGTGTGATTTAAAATTAATTATAACTTATTTGCTAAGAATTTTTCTCTTGGAGGAAAAAAGGACTTGTTACATATCATACAGTTAAAAATATGTACTTCAATAAATAGTTAATAAGCATCTTTTCTATGCAACAAATACGCAGTATTGATACCCAGTATGTTTCCAACAAATACCCAGGATGTTCCATGTGGAACATACTACATACAATACTTGGTAAAATGTATTAAAATATGCATTTGTTCATGTTATAGTTTAAATTTGCCTTTATAACTCTGGAGTTTTGTTTTAAGAATATTTTAAAATTAAATATATGTAAAGTAAAATTTAAAGATCTGTTATTATCATCTTTAATCAGATTGGAACACAAGTTGTACAACTTTTAAAATACCATTATCTATTTTTGAGTTAGCTAAGTTAACAACTTAGCTAAGTTAACTTAGCTAAGTTAACAACATGTTACAGTAATTCAAGAGACGAGAGGGTTTCACTTTGCGTTTTTTACTTCACAAAGATTAACGTGGCAAAGAACTTTCACGTCAGTTTTGTTGGAAGTGAAGGAACTATCTATTTTGCAGATACATGTGATTTTAATGTAGACTGTATTTTCTGATATTTTTCAGCCTCATTTCATTGTTCCTACTTTTGGGTTTATTTGTGTAAGGCTACTGTAGAGCTAATGGATGACAGGATTATAGTGCAGCATTGGTATCTCATTTTAAAAGCATTCAGGGAGTTAGTTTGACACAACAAAGAATATAGTTTGAAAATGAAGGGCAAAGAACAAAGGGAGGTAGAGGAAAAAT
The DNA here is from genome assembly GCF_002263795.3 of Bos taurus. Classification (NCBI taxonomy): domain Eukaryota; kingdom Metazoa; phylum Chordata; class Mammalia; order Artiodactyla; family Bovidae; genus Bos; species Bos taurus. Next base: position 48,388,597 of record NC_037332.1, on the reverse strand, counting down.
GTGGCAGTGTGAATAAATAAAAATAAAATACATGAAAATAAAGGCTGAATAGTCTGCACATTTTAAAGACTTAGTTTTCCTGGAAACTAGCCTTCCAGAAAAACTGTACCAGTTTATAGTCTCACCAGTTGTATAAAGTATTATCTTTTTCTGGTTACATTGGCCAACTCTTGAGTATTACCATCTTCCTATTTTCTTTACTAATCCGATAGGTGAAAAGTAGGATCTCATTGTTTTAATTTACATTTCTAATGTCTAGAGAGAGTGAACATTCTTCTTCTTATGTATTATTTATCATTTATAATTCTCTTCTGAATTGTTTATTAACTGTGTGTGTGTGTGTGTATCTGTGTGTCTGTGTGTATGGCTGGAAGTAAGAGCAGGGCTTGAGTCAGACAGACCATCATTTATATCCCGGCTTTGCCTTTTAAGCTTTGTGTATTTTGGGGCAAGTAATATAATCTCTCTCAGCCTAGTTTCTTCATTTGTAAAACAAGAATACTTATAATACCTATGTCAATGTTATGAAGACTAAATAAAATAATATATAGTTAAATCCCTCATCAAGTGTTAGGTACACATTAGTGATGCTATTGCTGATTATTAAAAGGGTAATGCATTTAATATTTCTCCCAATTGATTGCTTGATGTTTAAGATTTTTTTTCTCTACAGAAATTTAAAAAATTTTATTAGTAACATGTCAGTCTTTTCTTTTATAATGTTTACTTTGGGATTATGTTAAGAAAATTGTTCTTCACACCCTATCCTATAAAAATATAATGGAAGTATTTTTGAATGTGACTGAGCTATAAATTGAATAATTAATTTTAGTGACTCAGACTAAGAAGGTAGACTGATAATATGATTTTTCATTTCTCTGGGAAAATGTTAACTTTTACTCTTGTTGAAAAAATTCAGAAAACATTAATTCACATATTTAACAGATTATTATTAGTTTTTATCTTTTGGATTATTTGTATATTTACTTTATACAATACCTTTGCGTCCATTAGAAAATGGTGCTGTCCTTAGGTCAATGAATTAGATAAAGCCCCTTTCTCTACCCTCTACTTCACTGTAGCTGAGTGACTTTTCCGGGTCAGTGTGAGTACACAGGCTTGGGAGAGAGGGAGGCATGAGCTGGAGTTTCCACATGACTCTTCCACCAGATTCCTTTTGCACTGCCTGGATTTTACCACGTTATCTGATGGCCCATTTCCATGTTATCATAAAATGGCTCAGATTAATGAAATCAGATTAATTTTGAGGAATTAATGACTGATTTATCTAAAACCACTTGCATAATTTAAGTGGATGGAGTAACCTTTTATAAAAACAAGAAAAACCTTTTTATTTGAATATTGTGGGCAAAAAATAAGAGAGCAGTAGCACAAAGCATACAGCCCTCTATTCTTCTACCCTGATTATTAATTCAGTGTGTTCTTAAGGGTTGATTCCTTCCTCCCAGTAAATAGTGTTGTTAATGACCCATCTGAGGCCATGTCTTTTTGAATGTTTTTCTTGTTATGGGAAAATTGATAGGTATGATGTTGCGTCTCCAGCAAAATGTGCCTTGCAGAAGTCTCACCCTCTCACTATGCTTAATCATCCACGGTGCTCCTCTCTTACTTCTGTATTCTTCTGTAGCCTATTATTCATGATTCTTTCTTGCTAACCTTGTAACCATTTTTACTTTGTTCTTTGGAACTCTCATTCCATTATGAATACATTCTAATTTATCTTCAAGTCTCTTCAGAAAATGTCTCCTTCATTTTCTTGCTTTGAGATTTGGCTCTGTCCCAAGGTTCTTCTTGCAACTGCAGTTTTTCCTCCACCCCTCAAGGCAATGTCAGTTGTAACAATGTCAGAAGGTAACAATCCTCATTACCTTCTTCAAAGCTTCAGTTTTTCTTTCTCATGTTAAGAACTCTTTTGAGGTTTGCCATCTTATTCAGTGACTTAGAACGCACAGTTCAGTTCAATTCAGTCACTCATTGTGTCTGACTCTTTGTGATCCCATGGACTGTAGCACGCCAGGCCTCGCTGTCCATCACCAGCTCCCGGAGTTTATTCAAACTCATGTCCATTGAGTCGGTGATGCCATCTAACCATCTCATCCTCTGTCGTCCCCTTCTCCTCCTGCCTTCAATCTTTCCCAGTATCAGAGTCTTTTCAAATGAGTCAGTTCTTTGCGTCAGGTGGCCAAAGTATTGGAGTTTCAGCTTCAACATCAGTCCTTCGAATGAACACTCAGGACTGATCACCTTTAGGATGGACTGGTTGGACCTCCTTGCAGTCCAAGGAACTCTCAAGAGTATGCTCCAACACCACAGTTCAAAAGCATAAATTCTTCGGTGCTCAGCTTTCTTTATAGTCCAACTCTCACATCCATACATGCTTTGACCAGACGGAACTTTGTTGGCAAAATAATGTCTCTGCTTTTTAATATGCTGTCTTGGTTGGTCATAACTTTTCTTCCAAGGAGCAAGCACCTTTTAATTTCATGGTTGCAATCACCATCTGCAGTGATTTTGGAGCCCCCCCCCCCCCAAATAAAGTCTGTCACTGTTTCCTCATCTATTTGCCATGAAGTGATGAGACCAGATACCATGATCTTCGTTTTCTGAATGTTGAGTTTTAAGCCAACTTTTTCACTCCCCTCTTTCACTTTCATCAAGAGGCTCTTTAGTTCTTCTTCAATTTCTGCCATAAGGGTGGTGTCATCGGCATATCTGAAGGTATTGATATTTCTCCCGGCAATCTTGATTGCAGCTTGTGCTTCATCCAGCCCAGCATTTCTCATGATGTACTCTGCATATAAGTTAAATAATCAGGATGACAATATTCAGCCTTGACATACTCCTTTCCCGATTTGGAACCAGTCTGTTGTTCCATGTCCAGTTCTAACTGTTGCTTCCTGACCTGCATACAGATTTCTCAGGAGGCAGGTCAGGTGGTCTGGTATTCCCATCTCTTTCAGAATTTTCCACAGTTTATTGTGATCCACACAGTCAAAGCCTTTGGTATAGTCAGTAAAGCAGAAATAGACGTTTTTCTGGAACTCTCTTGCTTTTTTGATGATCCAGCCGATGTTGGCAATTTGATCTCTGGTTCCTCTACCTTTTCTAAAACCAGCTTGAACATCTGGAAGTTCATGGTTCACATACTGTTGAAGCCTAGCTTAGAGAATTTTGAGTGTTATGTTACTAGCATGTGACACAAGGGCAATTGTGTGGTAGTTTGAACATCCTTTGGCATTGCCTTTCGTTGGGATTGGAATGAAAACGCGCCTTTTCCAGTACCATGGCCACTGCTGAGTTTTCCAAATTTGCTGACACAATGAGTGCAGCACTTTCACAGCATCATCTTTTAGGATTTGAAATAGCTCAGCTGGAATTCCATCACCTCCACTAGCTTGGTTCATAGAGATACTTCCTAAGGCCCATTTGACTTCACATTCCAGGATGTCTGGCTCTAGGTGAGTGATCATACCATCGTGATTATCTGGGTCGTGAAGATTGTTTTTGTATAGTTCTTCTGTGTATTCTTGCCAATATGCTGCTTCTTAATATCTTCTGCTTCTGTTAGGTCCCTACCATTTCTGTCCTTTATTGTGCCCATCTGTTTATGAAATGTTCCCTTGGTATCTCTAATTTTCTGGAAGAGATCTCTAGTCTTTCCCTTTCTATTGTTTTCCTCTAGTTCTTTGCATTGATCACTGAGGAAGGCTTTCTTATCTGTCCTTGCTATTCTTTGGAACTCTGCATTCAAGTGGGTGTATTTTTCCTTTTTTTCCTTTGCCTTTCACTTCTCTTCTTTTCACAGCTATTTGTAAGGCCTCCTGAGACAACCATTTTGCTTTTTTGCATTTCTTTTTCTTGGGCATGGTCTTGATCCCTACCTCTTATACAATGCCACAAACTTCTGTCCACAGTTCATCAGGCACTTTATCAGATCTAATCGCTTGAATCTATTTCTCAGTTCCACTGTATAATTGTAAGGGATTTGATTTAGGTCATACCTGAATGGTCTAGTGGTTTTCTCTACTTTCTTCAATTTAAGTCTGAATTTGACAATAAGGAGTTCATAATCTGAGCCATAGCCAGCTCCCAGTCTTATTTTTGCTAACTGTATAGAGCTTCTCCATCTTTGGCTGCAAAGAATATAATCAGTCTGATTTTGGTATTGACCATCTGTGATGTCCATGTGTAGAGTCTTCTCTTGTGTTGTTGGAAGAGGGTTTTTTCTATGACCAGTGTAAAATTTTATTAGCCTTTGCCCTGCTTCTTTCTGTACTCCAAGGCCAAATTTGCCTGTTACTCCAGGTGTTTCCTGACTTCCTACTTTTGCATTCCAGTCCCCTATAATGAAAAGGACATCTTTTTTGTGTGTTAGTTCTAGAAGGTCTTGTAGGTCTTCATAGACTGTTCAACTTCAGCTTCTTCAGCATTACTGGTCTGCGCATAGACTTGGATTGCTCTGATATTGAATGGGTTGCCTTGGAAACAAACAGAGATCATTATGTCATTTTTAAGATTGCACCCAAGTACTGCATTTTGGACTCTTGTCGACTATGATGGCTACTCCATTTCTTCTAAGGGATTCTTGCCCACAGTAGTAGATTTCATGGTCATCTGAGTTAAATTCACGCATTCCAGTCCATTTTAGTTCGCTGATTCCTAAAATGTCGATGTTCCCTCTTGCCATCTCCTGTTTGGCCACTTTCAATTTGCCTTGATTCATGGACCTAAAGAGCAATATTGCTCTTTACTGCATCGGAATTTGCTTCTATCACCAGTCACATCCACAACTGGGTGTTATTTTTGCTTTGGCTCCATCTCTTCATTCTTTATGGAGTTATTTCTCCCCTGATCTCCAGTAGCATGTTGGGCACCTACCAACCTGGGGAGTTCATCTTTCAGTGTCCTATCTTTTTGCCTTTTCATACTGTTCATGGGGTTCTCCAGGATAGAATACTGAAATGGTTTGCCATTCCCTTCTCCAGTGGACCACATTTTTTCAGAACTCTCCACCATGACCCATCCATCTTGGGTGACCCTACACGGCATGGGTTATAGTTTCATTGAGTTAGACAAGGCTGTGGTCCATGTGATCAGATTGGTTAGTTTTCTGTGATTGTGGTTTCCAGTCTGTCTGCCCTCTGAGGGATAAGGATAAGAGGCTTACGGAAGCTTCCTGAGAGACTGACTGAGGGGGAAACTGTGTCTTGTCCTGATTGATGGGGCCATGCTCAGTAACTCTTTAATCCAATTTTCTGTTGATGGATGGAGCTGTGTTCCCTCCCTGTTATTTCAGATCAGATCAGATTAGATCAGTCACTCAGTCTTTGCAACCCCACGAATCGTAGCACACCAGGCCTCCCTGTCCATCACCAACTCCCAGAGTTCACTGAGATTCACGTCCATCGAGTCAGTGATGCCATCCAGCCATCTCATCCTCTGTCATCCCCTTCTCCTCTTGCCCCCAATCCCTCCCAGCATCAGAGTCTTTTCCAATGAATCAACTCTTCGCATGAGGTGGCCAAAGTACTGGAGTTTCAGCTTTAGCATCATTCCTTCCAAAGAAATCCCAGGGCTGATCTCCTTCAGAATGGACTGGTTGGATCTCCTTGCAGTCCAAGGGACTCTCAAGAGTCTTCTGCAACACCACAGTTCAAAAGCATCAATTCTTCGGCGCTCAGCTTTCTTCACAGTCCAGCTCTCACATCCATACATGACCACAGGAAAAACCATAGCCTTGACTAGACGAACCTTTGTTGGCAAAGTAATGTCTCTGTTTTTCAATATGCTATCTAGGTTGGTCATAACTTTCCTTCCAAGGAGTAAGCGTCTTTTAATTTTATGGCTGCAGTCACCATCTGCAGTGATTTTGGAGCCCAGAAAAATAAAGTCTGACACTGTTTCCACTGTTTCCACATCTATTTCCCGTGAAGTGATGGGACCAGATGCCATGATCTTCGTTTTCTGAATGTTGAGCTTTAAGCCAACTTTTTCACTCTCCACTTTCACTTTCATCAAGAGGCTTTTGAGTTCCTCTTCACTTTCTGCCATAAGGGTGGTGTCATCTGCATATCTGAGGTGACTGATATTTCTCCCAGCAATCTTGATTCCAGCTTGTGTTTCTTCCAGTCCAGCATGTCTCGTGATGTACTCTGCATATAAGTTAAATAAGCAGGGTGACAATATACAGCTTTGACATACTCCTTTCCTGATTTGGAAGTTGTTCCATGTCCAGTTCTAACTGCTGCTTCCTGACCTGCATACAAATTTCTCAAGAGGCAGATCAGGTGGTCTGGTATTCCCATCTCTTGAAGAATTTTCCACAGTTTATTGTGATCCACACAGTCAAAGGCTTTGGCATAGTCAATAAAGCAGAAATAGATGTTTTTCTGGAACTCTCTTGCTTTTTCCATGATCCAGCCAATGTTGGCAATTTGATCTCTGGTTCCTCTGCCTTTTCTAAAACCAGCTTGAACATCAGGAGGTTCACGGTTCACGTATTGCTGAAGCCTGGCTTGGAGAATTTTGAGCATTACTTTACTAGCATGTGAGATGAGTGCAATTGTGCGGTAGTTTGAGCATTCTTTGGCATTGCCTTTCTTTGGGATTGGAATGAAAACTGACCTTTTCCAGTCCTGTGGCCACTGCTGAGTTTTCCAAATTTGCTGGCATATTGAGTGCAGTTCTTTCACAGCATCATCTTTCAGGATTTGGAATAGCTCAACTGGAATTCCATCACCTCCACTAGCTTTGTTCATAGTGATGCTTTCTAAGGCCCACTTGACTTCACATTCCAGGATGTCTGGCTCTAGGTCAGTGATCACACCATCATGATTATCTTGGTCGTGAAGATCTTTTTTGTACAGTTATTCTGTGTATTCTTGCCATCTCTTCTTAATATCTTCTGTTTCTGTTAGGTCCATATCATTTCTGTCCTTTATCAAGCCCATCTTTGCATGAAATGTTCCTTTGGTATCTCTGATTTTCTTGAAGAGATCTCTAATCTTTCCCATTCTGTTGTTTTCCTCTATTTCTTTGCATTGATCGCTGAAGAAGGCTTTCTTATCTCTTCTTGCTATTCTTTGGGACTCTGCATTCAGATGTTTATATCTTTCCTTTTCTCCTTTGCTTTTCCCTGTTATTTACCTGGGGCCAAACTATGGTGGGGCTTCCCTGGTGGCTCAAACTAAAGCATGAAGTGAAGTCACTCATTCTGACTCTTTGCGACCCCATGACTGTAGCCTACCAGGCTCCTCCATCTATGGGATTTCCCAGGCAAAAATACTGGAGTGGATTGCCGTTTCCTTCTCCAGGGGATCTTCCCAATCCAGGGATTGAACCTGGGTCTCCCACATTGCAGGCAGACACTTTACCATCTGAGCCACTAGGAAAGCCAGGAAATGACCCAAAGAGCTTAGCTAATACTTGTCATAATTTACTAAACACTGATCATTTCTAACTGTTACTATTTGTGTCCTTTTTAACAAATGAGCTAAGTAGAGATAAAGAGATTAATTTGGAATGAATGAATGTAAGAGTTGTATTTGCTGCCCTGTCTGGTTTTAACCTTTCCCACAGGTGAACTTGCTGGAGACCTTTTTACACTGTGGCATTTGGGTCCTGTTTGTTAGAACTGCTGCCATTGGGACCTCCCCTCCCTTTTGTAGCATATTTGATATTCAGACCTCATTCTCATTTTGTTTCAGCAACTTGGGAATTTTTTGGTTACTCATTGTGTAGGTTTTCAATTAACTGGGCTTTTCAAATAAATACAGTTCAGCCACACAGAGTACTATTTTCAGATACAGTGTATACTGCGTTTAAGTCTGTTTTTCCTACTTACCTAATAATGGCATTTATACAAGTAAAAGATATATCTAGTGAACAAATGGGTGTTCCTAGCTCTGGATATGCCATGGAGGCTTTAATTCTTTTTTATTAGTGATGTTTTAAAAAATCTCTCCCAAATGCTTGGAGGAATGGGAACATGAGCTTTCCACAGGGAAATCTTACTTGTATTGTTTCTTTTAGTATAAGTTTTATGTAACTGTCTATTCTGTGGTTAAATAAAATATGTCCTCTCTATGGTTACCAGTGTAACCTTTGTACACATGCTACCCGTGATTCTCAGATCTCCTTCTTAAAATCCCACATGCACAAATGAGTGCAAATTTTGTACTCTTTTACCTTTGAAAAATTTGTGAGGATCACTATATCGTTTTGATCATTAGATTAGCAAATGCTTAACTTCTCACAAAATTCCCCTTAAAAGATATTTAACTATTTCTGGTTTTCAAATATTCAAACATACATGCCTTTTAGAAAGGCAGAATATATGTATATGATTATTAATGAAAGGGAAGAAAGAATTATTGCTACACCATAATCTATTGCTTATGTCATTGTAAACTAGATTATTTATAATATATATTTTGTGTCTACATGTATATTTATATTTGTGTGTGTTCACTTGCTCAGTTGTGTCTGATTCTTTGCAGCCCCTTGGTCTGTAGCCTACCAGGCTCCTGTGTCCATGGAATTTCCCAGGCAAGGATACTGGAGTGGGTTGCCATTTCCTTCTCCAGGGGAACTTCCTGACCCAGGGATTGAACCTGAGTCTCTTGTGTCTCCTGCATTGACAGGTGGATTCTTTACCACTAGCGCCACCTGGGAAGCCCCACATTTATAGTTAATATACACTAAATATATAACATATGTAATATACAGTACATGTATGCATATGAGTGAGTGAAAGTCACTCAGTTGTGTCTGACTCTTTGGGACCCCATGGACTGTAGCCTGTCAGGCTTCGCTGTCCATGGGGATTCTCCAGGCAAGAATACTGGAGTGGGTAGCCTTTCCCTTCTCCAGGGGATCTTCCCAACCCAGGGATCGAACCCAGGTCTCCAACATTGCAGGTGGGATTCTTTATCATCTGAGCCACCAGGGCATATACATATACATAAAACAGAGGATGTGATTTGTCATGATTTGATTTTATAAGAACAGAGTGTTAGCATCTGAAAAAGGAACATTAAAGATGGTGTAATCCAACACTCATTTAAAAACGTTACACACTTAGAGAGGCAGCACGTGGATTCCCCAAGATCTCATGTGGAAGAACCTAGTTTAGAATTCGGGGCTGTGTTCATGATACCATTACTGTAATCATATTTTCATTCAATTCCAAAGCCTTTTAATTTGAATGTCATAGTCACTATTGTTAGTGTGTGTGTGTGTGTGTGTGTGTGTGAGAGAGAGAGAGAGAGAGAGAGAGAGAGAGGCTCAGCCCTTTCCATTTATTCCTATCCAGTAATTTGGCAGATTTCCTTTAAACAAGTGTCATCAATTTAGGAGCAGGCCGATGAGACATCACTGAAGCTAATGAGAAAAAAAAAAAAAAATTAGCGAGTTTCCTCTCACTGAAAATGTTCAATAGCCTCCCTCGTACCTAAAATATGTTATGTGTTTTTTCATCTTGCAGCCTCAGTAGAAGAATAAGTGGTTACTTGATTCTGCCTTTACCTGTGTTCTTCGTTCTGCTTACTGTGGGCTTTGAGATTGTATGCTGTGTTCAAAGGTTTCTAAGTAGCCCAAAGTGAAAGTGAAAGTCACTCAGTCCTGTCTGACTCTTTGCGACCCCATGGACTATACAGTTCATAGAATTCTCCAAGCAAGAATACTGGAGTGGGTAGCCTTTCCCTTCTCCAGCAGATCTACCCAACCCAGGAATCAAACCGGGGTCTCCTGGATTGCAGACGGATTCTTGACCAGCTGAGCCACAAGGGAAGCCCCCAGGTAGCCCAAAAGCATCCTAATTAACTGGATAGGCTTAATGGGATTGAAAATGATGTTTCAATGACTGTGCCTTTTCATTAAGCGACATTATTAAGAGTACAGCTAGCTCTGTTTAATTACACTGATACTGGTACCCACTCCTTTTGAGGAATTTAGTGCTCTGTATCTGCTAAGTAGCACCTGACAGTTTCTCATCTATTGATGTCTCTTTTGGAGAAGAAAATGACAACCCAGTCCAATAGTCTTGCTTTGGAAGATCTCATGAACAGAGGACCTGGTAAGCTACAGTCCATGGGGTTGCAAAGAGTCGGACATGACTTAGTGATGAAGCAATAACAAATGTCTCTTTAAATTTCTAAAATGCCCTTTTCCCTACCTTCCAGACTAGGCACATTTGTTCAAATATCAGACCATGCTTTATTTACACATTAATTCTTTCTTTTAAACATCAAATGTTCTAACGGATTGGGCACTTAATATGTATGGTGGAACGTTGACTCAGGCCCTGCCCTAACTGGATGGGTTCTTTAAATATGATTCCAAAGAGGAGATATGAGATTTTTGGAACTAGCAAATCTGATTATATCATCCTTTTACCCAGATGTTTTCAATGGCTTCCCTTTGGCTACAAGGTGACATCTCTTTCCATCTTGGCATAAAATGGAAAGGCTTTCATGATCTGGCCCTCTTTCTGTCCACATTTAAGGCAAGCTCAGAGTAACAGGTCAAGGAAGGTCTCTGGCTTTAAACTGAAACCTGGAGGACGAGTAGGAGAGATGTAGGCAAGGGAGGGGAAGGCTTGAATGAGAATATTCCCAAGAAATAGAATGAGACTCAGTGAAGGTCCTGCTGTTGCTGCTGCTAAGTTGCTTTAGTCGTGTCCGACTCTGTGCGACCCCATAGATGGCAGCCCACCAGGCTCCCCCTTCCCTGGGATTCTCCAGGCAAGAACACTGGAGTGGGTTGCCATTTCCTTCTCCAATGCATGAAAGTGAAAAGTGAAAGTGAAGTCACTCAGTCGTGTCCGACTCCTAGCGACCCCATGGACTGCAGCCTACCAGGCTCCTCTGTCCATGGGATTTTCCAGGCAAGAGTACTGGAGTGGGTTGCCATTGCCTTCTCCAATGCATGAAAGTGAAAAGTCAAAGTTAAGTTGCTCAGTCGTGTCCGACTCTTACCGACCCCATGGACTGCAGCCTACCAGGCTCCTCCGTCCATGGGATTTTCCAGGCAAGAGTACTGGAGTGGGGTGCCAGTGCCTTCTCCGTTTAACCCCCTATGGTTTTGCAAACTCAATTACCTGAAGCCACTGCCATACCCTGTGTTTCGCTCGTCTTCCTGTGCTTGGCCTTGTAATACTTCAGTCCTCTTGACTCTACGTTTAGACCCTGCATACATGATGCTGTGCAGTCTACCTGAATACACTGGCACTGGAGCTAGAGAATTGGGGTCTAAAAGATGAGGAATGTCCACACAGCCGTGAAACAGAATTCCTTGTTCGTTAGCAGCATTCTGCCTCTAAATCCTGCTGGTATTCAGGAGAGAGAAAGTCTGGGACCATTAAATACCTGAAAATGAAAGAAGAGCTTCCTATCCAGTGTCTAGCTCAGTCCCTATAACCCTTCTTAAGATAGGCACTATTATCCGGAACCTGCATTGAGGGCTGCTCTGCGGATGAATGTCACAGCCTATAAAGCCACTCAGAGACAAGCTAAGTATTCGGCAAGATTTGTCTCAGCTTTTCCTGCCATTGAATCCCTCTTCCTATTTCTGGTGCCTATTTATTGTGGAACTCTGTTGGCTATCCCTTTCCTATCTGTCCATAATTTGATTTTCTAAATCACCTAAATCTGTTATCAGATATTTTTTCTAAAATGTAAATCTGCCATGTCACCCCTCTGCGCAGAGTATTCAATGGCTTTCCACTGGCTGTAGAATGAAATCTCTCTTCCGTGCATACAAGGAAGGTCTTACATGGCCTGGATCCCTCTCTGTCCAAGGTGACATTCTTCTCTCCCCACTCTCACCCCTAACAATTTATATCTTATAAAACCTGAACTGATTCTCACAGAATGGAATTATGTGCTGTTTTGGCTGTTTCTGGGCTTCCCAGGCGACACTAGTGGTAAAGAACCCTCCTGCCACTGCAGGAGATATAAGAGACGCAGTTTCGATCCCTGGGTCAGGAAGATCCCCTGGAGGAAGGCAGTATTCATGTCTGGAGAATCCTATATGGACAGAGTAGCCTGGCAGGCTTCAGTCCACAGGGGTTGTAAAGAGTTACACATAACTGAAGGGACTTAGCACACACGCATGCACATGGCTGTTTCTGGGCCTTTGCACACCCACTGCACTCCCTTGGAATAGACTTTTTATTTCCCAGTAAGATAGGCATATGAAGGAAGGCTATTTCTACTAGACTTTTGTGCTTCTATAAAAGCATTATCTTACTTTATTATGATTACTTGCCAGTCTCCAGTCTCTTTATAAGGTTTTTGAGGATGAATCTACGTCTTTTCATGGTATTTTACCCTCAGCCTCTGGTAAAGTGGTAAACACATCCATTCACTAAATATTTACTGCTTTAGCAACAAGAGGAAGAGTGGTAAACAGACAGGCAGGGCTCCTGATCTTCAGGCATTTACATTCTAGTGTGTATATGTGTCTGGCACTAAACCAGTAAACCAATAAACATGATGACATCTGATAAGAAGAGCAGAGGAAATGGGAAGGATCACATGGTAGGGAATGGTGATGTAGGGAAGGAGGCACTAATTTAAATAGGATTTCTAGGAAAGCCTCACTAAGGAGGAGATATTTGAGCTAAGGTCTGAAGTATGAGAGTCCAAACAAAGAGTTTAAGGGAATGTTCTAAGCAGAGGAGAAAGCAAATATAATAAGCAATGAATTTGATATGTTAGGGAAACTGAAAGAAGACCAATGTGGTTGGAACACAATGTGGAGAGTGGTTCAAGATGTGTTTGGAGTTCCCCGGTGGCATAGTGGTGAGGAATCTGGGCTTTCAATGCCTTCCTATAAGCTGTGCGGTGCAGCCAAAAAAAAGAGAGAGGTGGGTGGGAGTTGGATAATGTACACTTTTGTCTACCTTGAAATATCTCTAATTGAATGTGTCAGGTCTGGTCTAATTATGCACAGGCACTGTATTGGAGAGGGGGGCGGCAGAGGATGAGATGGTTAGATAGCATCAACAGACTTGATGGACTTGAATTTGAGCAAACTCCAGGAGAGAGTGGAGGAGAGGGAAGCCTGGAGTGCTGCAGTCCATGGGGTTGCAAAGAGTTGGACATGACTTAGTGACTGGACAACAACTGTATTGGTCTTCTTCATTTTCCGACATAGCCTTAGGATGCACTTCTCCCCAGCACTGTTCCCACCAGGCCCCAAATCACTGCTATAAGCATGTTAAACATATCTCTCCTTGGTTTTATTTATGGAATTTCACCAGATCTGGAAACATTACAGGAATCAACTTGGCTCCAATGTTTCGTCTTCTGAGCTGGCCTTTGATGGGAGTCATATCACAATGAATTCAGGATGATGTTAACAGTGATTACAGAGGAACAGGACCAAGCACGGGTCAGAGATTTCTAAGTAATACCAAGGATGGGGATCCTTGCATTTGTTCCTGGCTTTTGTCTTCATCTGAACCAGCAACATGGAAAAGGAAAGAAAAACTCCGTAACCAGTTCACTCTCCACCCTAGCAGAAAGTTAGTGTAGAAGCCAGTGCAGAGATCACGCGTGAACTCTAGAAATCTTACTACACTTTTCAGAGATGGCAATGGAATTGTTTTTGTTTTATTAAAACAATTGCTCATATTAATGAGCAATGAAGGAAGTAACTGCTGATCTGAAGTCTCTAAAAGGCTTCAGGATAGTAGTGAAGCGGACTACACATTCTTCCAGCTGCCGCTGTTCACAACACTCTTGACAGTTAAAATACATCACACATTCTCTTGTCCTTTTAATGTAAACATTTACTGCTTAAAGTGGACTATAGAATCAAACCAAAATAGAAGGATGCAGACTGATATTTCAGAGGTGAAGCTAAACACGAGACCAAATTAAAGTAATTTGCAATCTAACTCATAGTTACATATTGTACATTATACTGTGTTTGTCCCTGGGAAAGATTAAACAGAGGGCTTTCATTGCTTGCTTTATTTTTACAACCTGTTACCAGAAGGGGATTTCCTACAGAACAGGCAAAATTTTGAGTTAGAATAAAGTTAGGAAAAAATGGAAAATGTTTTAAGGTAAGGATAGGCTCCTGGAGGCTGATTTTCTTCTGTGCCTGAGGATTGTCTAGAGTCAGGGAAATAATGCCATGTCTGGTTTTTGTAGTTGTTGATCTCCCCAGGAAAACCCAACCTCCTTCTTTCTTCCCCACTGGCATCTGGCTCATGCCTTTACCTTCAACTCTTACAACTTCTTTCAAATTGTATTAAATTTGAAGACAAAGAACCTTCCAAATGACCCACATTTGAATCCTGGGCCTATTTCTGGGCTGACTTGAGTAAGATAGAGATTTTTTTTTTTTAAAGGATATAAAATTTTGCTTAAAAATCCCAGTACTTAAAAATGTGGCATTCTATAAAATGTTAGACCCTATAAGAAATTCTGGTATCCTTGAACTTATTAGTAGTTTTACCCTGAAAGGAAAAATTATAAATGAATATAGGTTCAAATTTGTTCACTTTTCTGTCTTGCTTAAGATTTCCATGCGCAACACATAAATTTATCAAACTCCTTTCCTGGTGACAGTACATCATTAGATTACTTCAGTGAGTATTCAGGAGATTTTAATCTTATGAGTCATAAAATTCTTTTATTCCCCAAAGAATTTCCTGTGTCTGCCTGGAATTTCGCGTCTTTGTAGTTGTAGCGGGACTCCTTGAAGCAGTTACTTTCTAAATGACTGTGTTCTTGAGGTCTGTATGTAATACCTGGGACGCCGGGTCACAGATTGAGTCCTGTTTTTCAAGAAAATTGAAAAATGAATCCCTTTCACTGCCTTAGTTCTGGTGATTTTATTCAGAAATTTCCTTACATTTTTTAACCTCTTCCTTTCACGATGGAGATACTTTCACTTGTGCTTATGCAGTCGGTTCCCAGCCTTTTGTGCCCACGCAGGCCTGTTTTTGTTTCTTTCCGTGAATTTCCTCCAGCGACTGGATATTAGTGCGTTGCTGGCCTGTCCCATCAGGTTTTCATCACTCACTTGGTGTAAAGGAAAAGGAGATAGGGTTACAAATATATAGGACCATTTAGCAATTGATGAGAAATGCCTTTGGATATCCCTTTTCCTCCTCTTTTTTTTTTTTTTTTTTTTTTAAGCTCTTTTTGAAGAAGGTGAAAGTGAGGTTATAGTGGAAAGCCAGAATCCTTGTGTGTTCCCATTTAAAAGGTCCAGGGAAGTGAAGATGATCCTTTTTGACATGTGAGTTTTAGAAATCCTTACTGATTATTGCTAATACACACTTTGCTTATGTGAAGAGCTTCATCTGCATGTGCATGTCTTTGTGTGTTTTAAAAGATAATGCCTAACTGCGTTCTGATAATAAATGGCAGCTGAGCAAGCACGGAGGAGACTGAAGTCCATCTGGATATACCATTTGGCAAGATTCATCTAGCCTAGGACAAACAAAGTGGAAGGCTTGTAGAACATTGACTCTAACAAATAAATTATTCAGTAGTTGATTACTAGGAAGTCTTTTATTAGATATCAGTATGTTTGGTGTCGTTAAAACAAATTTAGAATTTTATCCAAAAAGTTAGGATCTTATATAATATTTGCTTTATGGCTACTTTCTCATTTTTCAGCAAAGGGCTTTCAAAATTTTTAAATCAATAAAAGAAGATAAAAGAATATACAAATCAGATAAATGTTTTACTTGGTTGATTAGTATATTACTTATTTTTAGAGCAGAGAAAAAAGTCAATGCAGTAATTACTTTCTGTTCACTATATGTGAAAATATAAGTCCTTGGAATGTAGCACACATTATCATTGCATAATCTATATCCATATGCTGTTTATAACAAGCTGAAATGTTAGACCCATGAGAAAAGAACCAGATTCTGGCACAGGACAGTTTTGTGGTAAGGAAAGATGAATGGATTCCAAAAAAAAAAAAATGGTTAAAAGCTTGATGTTTCCACAGTAAAATAAGAGAACTGAAATGGGGGTTTTAGAGATGTATGTTAACACAAACTGACATTTAAAACAGTTAATTCCTTTCTTCATCTGTATTTTCCTCTGGCTCTTCTGACCCCGATTTAGGTAACTGAACTGACTCACACCTTTCTTAGCAGGTAAGGACAGGAACAAAGACGTCTGGCACTGTAGCCCTTGCCCACCCCCTTGTGTGGCCTTTCTTTAATAGCTGTTTCCTCTAACAGTTAGAGGCAGATCTGTGCCTCTTTAATAGCTGTTTCCTCTAACAGTTAGAGGCAGATCTGTGCCACTCAGTGATGCCTCGGTTGGAGCTTGCTGGCTTAACAGTTGTATTTTGCTAACGATGCTAGGACTACATGTTTGATGGCCAGTGTGGGTATTTTCATACCGTGAAAAAGGGCTTTGTCCAAACATTTATTGCTCACCTCACCCTTTCTTAAATAAATTTGAGATAAGGAGATTGGTGAATATGAGAATGACTCAGTAAAAAATCTATTTGGAGCGCATTAAGATGGCCATTATTAAAAAAAAAAAATAGAAAATAGCAAGTG
Organism: Bos taurus; assembly: GCF_002263795.3. NCBI lineage: Eukaryota > Metazoa > Chordata > Mammalia > Artiodactyla > Bovidae > Bos > Bos taurus. The sequence goes on along the minus strand of NC_037332.1, from coordinate 48,372,030 downwards.
TTGGAGAAGATGTGGAGAAGTTAGAACGCCTGAACATTGTTGATGAGAATGTAAAATGGTGCACCCAGTGTAGAAAACTGTATGGAAGTTCCTCAAAGATTAAACATAGCAATTCCACTTCTGGGCATGTACTCAAAAGCACTGAAAACAGAGAATTGAACAGATGTTTGTACATCCACGTTCATAGCAGCACTATTCACAATAGCCAAAAGGAGGAAACAACTCAAAAGTCCACTGAAGGGAGAATGGATATACGTGGTATATACCCGAATTGGAATCTTAGTCTTAAAGAGGAATGAAATCTGATACATGCGACAATATGGATAAATCTTAAATACATTATCAGTTCAGTTCAGTCGCTCAGTCATGTCCGACTCTTTGCGACCCCATAAACTGCAGCACACCAGGCCTCCCTGTCCATCACCAGCTCCTGGAGTTCACCCAAAATCATGTCCATTGAGTCGGTGATGCCATCCAGCCATCTCATCCTCTGTCGTCCCCTTCTCCTCCTGCCCCCAATCCCTCCCAGCATCAGAGTCTTTTCCAATGAGTCAACTCTTTGCATGAGGTGGCCAAAGTATGGAGTTTCAGCCTCAGCATCAGTCCTTCCAATGAACACCGAGGACTGATCTCTTTTAGAATGGGGACACAAAAGAACAAACATATGGTTACACGTATACGAGGTACCTAGAATAGTCAAATTCACAAAGACCTAGAGTCACAGAGAGAGAAAGAATGGTGATTAACAGATGGGCAAGCAGGGAGAGAGGGGAGTTGTTTAAATGGTACAGAGTCTCAGTCTGAGAAGTGGAAAGGTTCTGGGAGACAGACAGTGGTGATGATTGCTCAACAATGTGGATATACTTAGTGGCACTGAACTGTACACCTAAAAATGATTAAAGTGGTAAATTTTATATTATGTATATTTTATCTCAGTAATTGTGTGTATATAAATGTATATAAAATATTATTTTCTTGAGTTCCAAAATCTCTGCACATGGTCACTGCAGCTATGAAATTAAAAGACCCTTGCTCCTTGGAAGGAAAACTATGACAAATCTAGACAGCACATTAAAAAGCAGAGACATCATATTGCCGACAAAGGTCTGTATAGTCAAAGCTATGGTTTTTCCAGTAGTCATGTATGGATGTGAGAGTTGGATCATGAAGAAGGCTGAGCACCAAAGAACTGATGCTTTGGAACTGTGGTGCTGGAGAAGACTCTTGAGAGTCCCTTGGATAGCAAGGAGATCCAACCAGTCAGTCCTAAAGGAGATCAACCCTGAATATTCATTGGAAGGACTGATGCTGAAGCTGAAACTCCAATCCTTTGGCCCCCTGATGCACAGAGCTGACTCACTGGAAAAGACCTTGATGTTGGGAAAGACTGAGGGCAGGAGGAGAAGGGGGTGGCAGAGGATGAGACAGTTGGATGGCATCACTGACTCAATGGACATGAATTTGAGCAAACTCCAGGAGATAGTGAAGGACAGGGAAGTCTGGCATGCTGCAACACATGGGGTTGCAAAGAGTCAGACATGACTGAGTGACTGAACAACAAAATAAATGTAGAGGAAAAACACACTCCTGTGTGTGTGTCCTCTACTCTTAATATTCTATTATAGCACTACTTCAATTCTGATACCAGGCGTGTGGGTTTTCCACACATCAAGCAATTCTGAAACACCAGCTGGGTGTCCGACAGTTTAACTCAATTCTAACAGTGTTTACCAGGAGGTAGTGTCAGAGCTTGGGCTTTCCAGGTGGCGCTAGTGGTAAAGAACTGCCTGCCAATGCAGGAAACATAAGAAGCATGGTTTCGATCCCTGGGTTGGGAAGATACCCTGGAGGGGAACATGGCAACCCACTCCAATGGTCTTGCCTAAAGAATGCCATGGACAGAGGAGCCTGGTGGGCTACAGTTTATGGGGTTGCAAAGAGTCAGACACGACTGAAATGTCTTAACACACACACACACACACACACACACACACACACACACACAGTGTCAGAGCCCACAGGCCCATTGAGGGCTCAGCCCCACAAGACAAGCATCCACCTTCTACTTCAGTTGCAAGGCTGGGTTGTTATTTGTACTGATGACTGACCTATGACTATAAATCGAAGGTTCCCAAGACTTCTCGCTCAGGTTTGATTAATATGCTAGGGCAGCTCACACAGTTCAGAAAAGCCATTTGCTGAGTAGATTATCAGTTTGCTGTGAAAGGATATAACTCAGGTCCAGCTAGATGGAGGAGATGCACATGGCAGTTATGTGGGAAGTTGGTACAGGGTTTCCATGCCTTCTCCTTAAGCACCGCTCTCCTAGCAGTTCTACCTGTTAATCACTTGTAAGTTCTCTGATCCCATCCTTTTGGGTTTTTTATGGAGCTCAATCTTCAGCCCCTCTTTTCACCCAGGAGGTTGGGGTGCATGAGTGCATGCATGCTAAGTTCTTTAGTTGTGTCTGACTCTGCGACCCTCTGGACTGTAGCCTGCCAGGCTCCTCTGTCCATGGGATTCTCCAGGCAAGAATACTGGAGTAGGTTGCCATGCCCACTCCAGGGGATCTGCCCAACCCAGGTTTCGAACCAGTGTCTCCTGCCTTGCAGGAAGATTCTTTTACCATCTGAGCCACCAGGGAAGCCCCAGGAGGTTGGGGAAGGAGGCTAATCCTCTCATCACGTGGTTGATTTCCCTTGGCAACCAACCCACAGCCTTAAAAAGTCACGGTATTAACATAAACTCAGGGGTGGTTGGTCGAAAGGGGCTTGTTAGGAATGACAAAAGACACCTTTGTTGCTCTGATCACTTAGGAAATTCCAAGGGTTTTAGGTTTGCCAGGAAGGGAACAAAGACCAAGTATAATTCACAATATCACAGTCTAGCCCCCACTTCATGTATTGACCCCTTACAGAAAAACGATTATAAAAGTCAAAAGGTACTGACACATTGCTAGAGTCCCATTGTGCAGTTAATAATTATCTAATCTACCACTACAGCATATGTGAATGTGTTGCAGGGAAAGGCCACATAGGTTCATATATTTATATTATTATAAATATTAATAGGGCCTCCCTGGTGGCTCAGATGGTAAAGAATCTGCCTACAATGCAAGACACCTGCATTTGATCTCTGGGTTGGGAAGATCTCCTGCAAAAGGGAATGTCTACCCACTCCAGTATTCTTGCCTGGAGAATTCCTTGGACAAAGTAGCCTGAAGGGCTTCAGTCCATAGGGTTGCAAAGAGTCAGACACAACAGAGCAGCTAACACTTCAAGCTTCCATGATGGCTCAGTGGCAATGAAGGAGACACAGGAGACATGGGATTGTTATTTATACTGTTATAAATCACAATATTACAGTGTGTTAATACATATTATCTAATGTAATTTGCCATAACTTTTATTTAATAGTAGTTATTTTACAAAGTCCTATACAAGAATTTTCTTCAAACCATCATAACTAGAGATTAAAGAGGAGAAAGTTAGACTTTAAGGTACAGTGGCAAGAAGAAAAGACATCCGTTCCTCCTATACTCTACTAAAGTCTAATTAAGATCACCAAAGCAATGTGAAAGAAGTTTTTAAACACTGAGAATTACTACCAGATAAGGAAGATTAGGATGTGACTGTGGACGCTGTTAAGGGAAGATTTGTCATTCTCCCTCATGAGAAAGTGGTATAGTTGTAAGTTAGGGTGATCCTGTCAGAACCCAATACTTCAGACATTGGAGAGTCTGGAGCTTAGAGGCCAGGCTAGTGCTGGGGACAGTTGGGGAGCTTTCCATTTTGGAAATCCTGTCACCACTGTGGAAAAACTATTTATATTGAGAAGCAATTGAGTGGAGAAGTCTAAAGGCAGTTATCATCACACAAGATAGGTCAGGATTTGGATTTGTCCTTGCAGGGCCAGGTGGTAGATAGTAACCAGATGGACGCCAGACGTTGTTCCATCATATACTTGGAAAGGAGGCCAGGCCAAAGATTAAATTACATGTGGAAAAGATATTCCTTGGCGTTTGCCAAACACAGGGAAAGGTATACAGAGTCAAATGTCCCCAGTGAGGACAGCCTGTAACACCTGTTCCTTCAGCGTGCTGGATTACTGGCCTGGTAATAGAATGGTTCTCCGAGTTGCAGTTGCCCTCAGCAGAAGTCTTTAAGGTCAAACTTCAGTAGTTCTGGTGTCGGTCCTGTCTTTACCCATTGTATGCTGAACGAGATCCTGGCCGCACACTTCCACCCCTCACACACAGCCTGTAGACCTGGGCACTGTCTCTGGGGTGTTTTGGAAGGCATGTCTGAATGTTATCACACTGCTGCTTTACTGATAATGCTTCTCAAAGGTTGTTCTATGATGCTGATAGTTTTCCTGACTGAAAAAATACTCTTTGCTCTTTCATAAACTTATTTCACGGGATTTCTACAGAAGGAAATCTTCTTCTGCCTCTACGCTGCTTCCTTGACCAGAGTCTACTTTGTGGCCTTTGCTTTTGTTTCTCTATAAGACATTCTCTTGGATCCATACACTGCAGCCCAACAGCAGATCCACTAGACTTGTGTTGCCCTGGTGCCTAGCTAGATGCCGCATCTCAGGCTTTCTGGGTTACTTTATCTGCAGGGAGAAACTTGATCATTTCCCTACATTCCTTTCAAAGTCTGACATATTCTTCTGAAAATCTTCAGTAGTGGAGAATCATTGCTCTTTAAGGTGTTAACTTTTCTACGTATGGTCAAATTAACCTTGCAGCCCAGTCATGTGGAACCTTCTTTGGTTTAAAGGCTACATATTTACAGTGTGTGGGGTCCACTCTTCTTTTTCGAAAATTGGACAAATGGATCCTTACTGTCTAGTACACCTGGGAGCTGGACCTATACATCCATGTCAACATCTGACTTCAAGCTCTTGGCTCTATCCTCTGACTTCCATCCTGCTTCTTTGGAATTGGCATTCCTACTGTGATCTTTCTATCCTGACTCTGGGTATCTTCTCTCGGATTTGGCTTAGATCTGCCCTCTGGACTCTATTCTAGTATATTCTTTAGAACAACCTCTGTCCAATATTCAGAAAACTTAAAATGTAGTCTACTGTGTGTGTGTGTGTGTGTCAGCTTCTCAGTCGTGTCCAACTCTGCTCCTCTGTCCATGAAATTCTCCAGGCAAGAATCCTGGAGTGGGTTGCCATTCCCTTCTCCAGAGGATCTTCCCAACCTGGGGATCAAGGCCGGGTCTCCCACATCGCAGGCAGATTCTTTACCATCTGAGCCACCAGGGAAGCCTACCCTGCAAGTAGCTTAATATCTGGTTGGGAAGATAAGCCTAAACATAATAAAACAACAGAGAGTAATTTAAAGTGTCATTGAGTAGGTTTCAGGTTGTCTAATACTGTAGACATTCAGAAATAGTGGGGAATAATTATATAACCCTTCAGGGAACATACAGGACTTCAACAAGGTTTTAGCAAATGGTTGGGATTTAGAGATAGCAAAATTCCAGTTAAGTGAAAGTGTATGAATGAAAGAAAAAAGTGGTAATGAGCTTGGGTGTATTGATGCAACCATGAAAATACTCCTCATCTTTTCCATAAATGAGATAGTAAATAGAGTAACAACAAATTGAATTGGGAAGTGATTTGGGCAGGGAGAGTCTTCTGTCTGGTAGTCCAATTAAATGTTATCTAGATAGAAAACAGATATTTTGATGGTGAATGAGGGGTGGAGAAGAAGGGATGGAAATTAAAAATCGTAATAATCATGGTCATTAATGACTAAGTAGATGTGGGAGCCGGAGAAGGCAATGGCACCGCACTCCAGTACTCTTGCCTGGAAAATCCCATGGACGGAGGAGCCTGGTGGGCTGCAGTCCATGGGGTCACTAAGAGTCGGATACGCCTGAGCGACTTCACTTTCACTTTTCACTTTAATGCATTGGAGAAGGAAATGGCAACCCACTCCAGTGTTCTTGCCTGGAGAATCCCAGGGACCAGGGAGCCTGGTGGGCTGCCATCTATGGGGTCGCACAGAGTCAGACACGACTGAAGCGACTTAGCAGGTGTGGGAGCGCAACAATGGTGATGCCATCATCAGAGGCAGGAAAGTATGTGTAAGTCAAGCCTCTGATTTGTTGTTTCAATACAGTTACTTTCATTTTATAAAATAAGGTAAGGAACTCTTTCTGACTCTTTGCACTTTCCTGTTTAAAATTTTTGTTGCTTTTTTCTTTATCCTTCTGTCAAGACCAAATCTATATTTTAAAATGTTTTTACATATTTCATGACTATTTTGTGTTTACTCTTTAGCTTTCTCTTTGCCAGACAACATAATCCAGGTACTTGTTTCTTTAACCATTTGTACAGGCCATTTTTAAAAACTCTTTTTTGTATTTGTGACTATCTTCTGAATCTTTTTCATTTATCCACATCTTTCTCTGGATGGTAAATTCAGATTTGGTCATACTACTTCATTATAGTTACAGCCTGAACAATATCGATTTTGAATAAGGAATAGTACGTCAAGTTTCTTCGAATGTCTACCCCAGTCCATTCATAGAAGTATAGTGTTACAGTACATGATGAGCCAGGTTCAGGTCATTATGCTTCCTGCAACGTGCTTTGAAAGATTTTGGTAACATTTGTGAAAGTTTGTAGGAAAGTGTTGATGGGCTTTCAGGCAAGATTCCTTCTCTAAAGGGTAAAGGTCTCTGATAAGAAAGCAATTTATCAAGGTGGCAGTAAAAGATAAAGCATGGTTAGTAACTCAAGGTCTGTGAAATCCTGAAGTTTTGGTATGTACATTTAGATTAATCGTTTTCTAGAGGGGATCCAGATATTTCATTCATTATTCAATAATCCCCAATAAATCTCAGGAAGTAGATTCCTATTTCAAATTACAGAAGAAGAAAATGAGGCTCAGTGAGGTTGTATTTACTTATCAGAGATTCCACAGATAGTTAATTGCAGAGCTAGGATTGAACCCAATTTTGTGTGTGTGTGTGTGTAAATTAAACACCAAATTCCATGCTTTTTCTACTTAATACATCCTACTTAGTCAAAATGATTCTATCATTTTGCTGTACAACCTGAAACTAATACAATATTATAAATCAACTATACTTCAAGTGAAAGAAAAAAATTCTACTCATTAATGAAAAGATACATTTATTACTAAATCGGAAATTTGTTTTTTTTTCCTGGTATTTTGATAATTCTGTTTAAAAGTGGTTTCTTTTCTGTAATCCCATGTATTCCTTCTCATGCATTTAAAAACATTATCCTGAATGGTCCATAGCTTCACCAGACTTCCAAAAAGCCCATGGGACCAAAAAAAAAAAGCATAAGAATCCCTGCTTTGGGTGTTACATTATCATTTCATCATTTCCAAAGTTTTTATTTTTTTTTAAGTGCATTGCACATGTGACATGCAGCTCTGGGTTTTACACATATAATATTTCTTATTGAAAAAAACATTTACAAAAATCATTAATCATCTGGTAGAACGTGGACTATTTGGCTTTCAGGAAATGTTTGTAGCTTCTTACTATTTTATTTCTTTTCATCACTAGTTATATTCTGTCACAGACTGTCTCAACTCGACAACTCTCTAGGCTGCCTCAGAGACAATTCGGTGTAGACTTTGTGGGAAGCAAAGTCATTCTTGTCATTTGCAGGCTGGTTGCAAAGTGGAATATGATGCAGCTACTAGATCATTTCTGTTTATGTGTGTAGATATGATTTTGTGAAGCTGTAAGAACATGGACAAAACTGTGCCACAATCCTTATTAGGTTGTTAACATAGATTTCCTGCAGGATGAGGAAAGGGACCAAGAAAATAGAGGGAAAAAGGTTGCACTTAAAAGTATGTAGGATATATTCACATTTATGCATTTGTATATGGTTAATAAATGTATGCATGACATGTTTAAAAAGTAATAGGACACACTACCTGCATGCTCAGTCCCTCAGTCGTGTCTGACTCTGCAACCCTGTAGATGGTAGCCCTCTAGGCACCTCTGTCTATGGAACTCTCCTACTCCAGGGAATCTTCCCAAGCCAGGGATCAAACCCATGTCTCCTACGTCTCCTGCATTGGCAGGTGATTCTTTACCACTGCACCGCCCAAGAAGCCCCAGTAGGACACACTGCTGCCGCTGCTCCTGCTGCTGAATCACTTCAGTCGTGTCGGACTCTTCGAGACCCCATAGACGGCAGCCCACCAGGCTCCCCGTCCCTGGGATTCTCCAGGCAAGAACACTGGAGTGGGGTGCCATTTCCTTCTCCAATAGGACATGCTACTAGGTATAAAGTAGATATGCAGTAAGGACCTACTGTATAGCACAGGGGACACTGCTCAAAACTCTGTACTGGCCTATGTGGTAAAAGAATCTAAAAAAGAGTGGATCTGTGTGTATGTATAACTGATTCACTTTGCTGTACACCTGAAACTAACACAACATGTCAATCAACTATACTTCAAAAAAAATTAAAATAGAAAAGTAATAGGAGCCAGGCAACAAAGCATTAAAAAGTAATAACATTAAGATATCTTGGAGGCTAGAGACCCAGGGCGATACCTGGAATTAGGCAAAGAGTTGAAATTGAGAGGTAAAAATTATTTGTGTAGAAGAGCTATTACAAATAAAAAAGCACAAAAATAAAAACTATTAATTGTCAAGGAGCTATTATACTGGTTCTTGATTGAACCTCAAATCAAAGGAGGTGATTTTAAAAGACCTTTTATATAGCACCAGACCTTGGCGAAATTTCCCAAGGGAGTTTTCTAATACAGGAAATCCAATTAAAATTTATTTTTATATAGCCTTTAAGACCATAATTTTGGTAATTATTTAATAATACATGGTTGAGACTTTAGTAGTACATGGTTGAGTGCTTTATGTCTTTGGATGCCGACCACACCTTCTAAAATATTATGCTACCCAAGCGGAGAAGGCAATGGCACCCCACTCCAGTACTTTGCCTGGAAATCCCATGGATGGCAGAGCCTGGTGGGCTGCAGTCCATGGGATCGCAAAGAGTCGGACACGACTGAATCGACTTTACTTTCACTTTTCACTTTCATGCATTGGAGAAGGAAATGGCAACCCTGTTCTTGCCTGGAGAATCCCAGGGACGGGGGAGCCTGGTAAGCTACAGTCCATGGGGTCGCTAAGAGTCGGACACGACTGAAGCGACTTTACTTTCACTTTTCACTTTCATTCACTGGAGAAGGAAATGGCAACCCACTCCAGTGTTCTTGCCTGGAGAATCCCAGGGACGGGGGAGCCTGGTGGCTGCTGTCTATGGGGTCATACAGAGTCAGACACGACTGAAGTGACTTAGCAGCAGCAGCAACAGAAAAAAATCGAAAGAAATTACATAGGTTGCCATGACATACCCTCACGAGATAGTAATCCATGGAATGCTATATTCTGGTTTAGGGACATAAGCAACAATAAACAAGTGAGAGATGACCTTTATCAAAATGTCATAAATATATACATTGATTTAGTGTGATATCATTTTCACAATTTTGTTAATACTTTCTTCATCTTCAATTTGGTTCACTTATTCAACAAATATTTATGTAATGTTTGTTCAACACTAAGTAACCAACTTTTGCAACTGCACTTTGCATCATTTACAACTGGTTTAGTGAGGAAGGGCTTAAATGTTACTGCACACACAGCTGACAGAATGCTGTATCAACCTATAGCCCTTGGAATATACTATGGATGTGCTTGTATCTTTATGGAATTTTCCCCATTTATTTTTTTGTTAGGATGATCCAGTGCCAAATTAAAATATGTGTGCAGTACCACAATCCTTTCTAGCCAAATTCATGTATCTGAAGTTCAATATTCTTCATGTGATGACTTCTAATTTTTTAATGCATTAACCTGTCAATGGTCAGAATCAAAGCCACTGAAGGTTTTCAATTTGTACCCATGGCTCTTGCTGAATATAGGATCTTGGCTCTATGGACTAGATGAGTTTCGGCTTTCTGAGATACTAACGTGCTGTTAATATGAGGACTATTAGGTGGGTTGCCTTCATAGAGGTCCCTAGAATATAGGTAGCAGTTGGGAGTGGAGAGAAAACTGTCAGCCAGTTATCAAAATCTTCACTAAACATTGGTAAGTGACCTAGTGCGGTTCAGTTTAGTCACTCAGTCATGTCCAACCCTGTGACCCTATGGACTGCAGCATGCCAGGCTTCCCTTCCATCACCAACTCCAGGAGCTTGCTCAAACTCATGTCCATCAAGTCAGTGATGCCATTCAACCATCTCATCCTCTGTCGTCCCCTTCACCTCCTGCCTTCAATCTTTCCCAGTATCAGGGTCTTTTCCAGTGAGTTGGTTCTTCACATCAGGTGGCCAAAGTTTTGGAGCTTCAGCTTCAGCATCAGTCCTTCCAATGAATATTCAGGACTGATTTCCTTTAGGATGGACTGGTTGGATCTCCTTGAAGTCCAAGGGACTCTCAAGAGTATGCTCCAACATCACAGTTCAAAAGCATCAATTCTTTGGCCCTCAGCTTTCTTTATAGTCCAACTGTCACATCCATACATGACTACTGGAAAAACCATAGCTTTGACTAGACAGACCCTTGTCAGCAAAGTAATGTCTCTGCTTTTTAATAGGCTGTCTAGATTGGTCATAGTCTTCCTTCCAAGAAGCAAGCATCTTTTAATTTCATGGCTGTAGTCACCATCTGCAGTGATTTTGGAGCCCAAGAAAATGAAGTCTCTCACTGTTTCCATTGTTTCCCCATCTATTCAGTATGAAGTGACGGGACTTGATGCCATGATCTTCACTTTTTGAATGTTGAGCTTTAAGCCAACTTTTTCACTCTCCTCTTTCACTTTATTCAAGAGGCTCTTCAGTTCCTCTTCACTTTCTGCCATAAGGGTGGCATCATCTGCATATATGATGCTATTGTATTTTTCCTAGCATTCTTGATTCCAGCTTGTGCTTCTTCCAGCCCAGCATTTTGCATGATATACTCTGCATATAAGTTAAATAAGCAGGGTGAAAATATACAGCCTTGACATACTCCTTTCCTAATTTGGAACCAGTCCATTGTTCAATGTCTTATTCTAACTGTTGCTTTGTGACCTGCACACAGATTTCTCAGGAGGCAGGTAAGGTAGTCTATATTCCCATCTCTTCAAGAATTTTCCACAGTTTGCTGTGATCCATGCAGTCAAAGGCTTTGGCATAGTCCAAAGCCTTTTCTGGAACTCTTGATTTTTCTATGATCCAATGCATGTTGGCAATTTGATCTCTGGTTCCTCTGCCTTTTCTAAATCCAGCTTGAACATCTGGAAGTTCACGGTTCATGTATTGCTGAAGCCTGGCTTGGAGAATTTTGAGCATTACGTTACTAGCGTATGAGATGAGTGCAACTGTGTAGTAGTTTGAGCATTCTTTAACACTGCCTTTCTTTGGGACTGGAATGAAAACGGACCTTTTCCAGTCCTGTGGCCACTGCCAAGTTTTCCAAAATTTGCTGGCATATTGAATGCAGCACTTTCACAGTATCATCTTTTAGGATTTGAAATAGCTCAGCTGGAATTCCATCACCTCCACTAGCTTTGTTCATAGTGATGCTTCCTAAGGCCCACTTGACTTCACATTCCAGGATGTCTGGCTCTAGGTGAGTGACCACACCATTGTGTGATCTGGGTCATTAAGGTATTTTTTGCATAGTTCTTCTGTGTATTCTTGGCACTTCTTAATATCTTCTACTTCTGTTAGGTCAATACTGTTTCTGTCCTTTATTGTGCCCATCTTTGCATGAACTTTTCCCTTGGTATCTCTAATTTTCTGAAAGAGATCTCTAGTCTTTCCCATTTTTTATTTTCCTCTATTTTGCTGAGGAAGGTTTTCTTATCTCTCCTTGCTATTCTTCAGAACTCTGCATTCAGATGGGTAAATCTTTCCTTTTCTCCTTTGCCTTTCACTTCTCTTCTTTTCACAGCTATTTGTAAGGCCTCCTCAGACAACCATTTTGCCTTTTTGCCTTTGTTTTTCTTGGGGATGGTCTTGATCTCTGCTTCCTGTACAATGTCAGGAACCTCTGTTGATAGTTATTCAGGCACTCTGTCTATCAGATCTAATGCCTTGAATCTATTAGTCACTTCTACTGTATAATCATAAAGGAATTGATTTAGGTCATACCTGAATGGTCTGGTGGTTTTCCATACTATCTTCAATGTAAGTCTGAATTTTGCAATAAGGAGAATGAATGAACTCAATGAAATTATGAGCCATGGCATATAGGGCCACCCAAGATTGATGGTCATGGTGGAGAGTTCTGAAAAAAAATGTGGTCCACTGGAGAAGGGAATGGCAAACTACTTCAGTACTCTTACCTTGAGAACCCTATGAACAGTATGAAAAGGCAAAATGATATGACACTGAAAGATGAACTCCTCAGGTCAGTAGGTGCCCAATATGCTACTGGAGAAGAGTGGAGATGTAACTCCAGAAAGAATGAAGAGAAGGAGCCAAAGTGAAACAATGCCCAGTTGTGGATGTGACTGGTGATGAAAGTAAAGTCTGATGCTGTGAAGAATAGTATTGCATAGGAACCTGGAATGTTAGGTCCCTGAATCAAGGTAAATTGAAAGTGGTCAAACAGGAGATGGCAAGAATGAACGTCGACATTTTAGGAATCAGCGAACTAAAATGGACTGGAATGGGCAAATTTAATTCAGATGACCCTAGTATCTACTACTGTGGGCAAGAATCCCTTAGAAGAAAATGGAGTAGCCCTCATAGTCAACAAAAGAGTCCAAAATGAGGTACTTGGGTGCAATCTCAGAAATGACAGAATGATCTCTGTTCATTTCCAAGGCAAACCATTCAGTATCACAATAATCCAAGTCTACGCCCCAACCACTAATGCTGAAGAAGCTGGAGTTGAACGGTTTTATGACTTACAAGACCTTCTAGAACTAACACCAAAAACAAATGTCCTTTTCATTATAGGGGACTGGAATGCAAAAGTAGGAAGTCAAGAGATACCTGGAGTAACAGGCAAGTTTGGCCTTGGCGTACAGAATGAAGCAGGGCAAAGGCTAATAGAGTTCTGCCAAGAGAATGCACTGGTCATAGCAAACACCCTCTTCCAACAACACAAGAGAAGACTCTACACATGGACATCACCAGATAGTCAATACCGAAATCAGATTGATTATATTCTTTGCAGCTGAAGATGGAGAAGCTCTATACAGTCAGCAAAAACAGGACCAGGAGCTGACTGTGCCTCATATCAAGTGACCTAGAGATTCTACGTATTTGTATTGTGTGTGGACTCAGTAGTGTTTGACTCTTTGTGACTCTTTGCACTGTAGCCCACCAAGTTCCCCTGTCCGTGGGATTTTTCAGGCAAGAGTGGGTAGCCATTTCCTCTTCTAGAGGATTTTCCCAACCTAGGGATTGAACCTGTATCTCCTGCATTGCAGGCAGATTCTTCACCTGCTGAGCTATTGGGGAAGCCCTATAACTAATTCTATAACAAAGACTTCAGGTGCTGTGTATTTTAAAACCAAAGCAAGAATTATTTTTAAATCTAAGATTTTCAGAGTAACAAGAATATATATAGAAAGTTCATTAAACCAAAATTTATTAAATCTCAGGCATCCTTCTAGGAGCTTTGAATGCATTGGGAACAAAACAGTTATCTTTACACATAGGGAGCTTACATTCTAGCTGGCTGAATACAGACAAGAAAAAAACAAAACATAACAAAACTTATTATAAAGAGTAAGTTATATAGTTTTTTGGAACATGATTAAATATAAGAAAAGGAAAAGCTAGATAATGGGGATTTGGTATTGGCAAAAGATTTCCTTAAAGAATTTTTAAAAGAATGAATAATTATCAGAGTATGTCTTGATTTGATGTATTTTGCTTCCTGTCTTTTTGATGTTATTTATTTTAAAATTTTAATATGTTAGGAAATATACAGTGTTTGATAAATTGTTTCAATTTTGCTATGTGTCTGCTACAAAGGAAAAAACATCTTTTGTCATGTAAACAACTCTAAGTAATCATTTTGTTCTGGATTATTTGTCTTTAATAGCTTTTCTGAGCAATCTGTTCTGTTTCAAAATATTCTTTCAAGATGGGTTGTCAGAAATTTAAATTGTGGTAGGTGAACTGAGTTTTGACATGTCATAAAAAGGTGATATAGAGGAGCAAAGGATCATAGATTTATGAAAACAAGGAAATATTTTATTTCATATTGTTGTTACTAAAAGTAATAATAGAATAAAGATCTAAAGCCTGTTCAGAAGCTTAGAGAGAGTTTAGTTAGAGAAAAGCATCAGGAGAAAAGTTAGAAAAGAAAAATAAGTTCAAGACCTAACTTCCTCTTAGAAGTAATCTTACATTTTTATCAGGCACATATATTTAGAGGAAATAGTCTAAAATTTTGGATAGGTACCCAACTGAAGAATGTAAGTGATAGTCTGACAGCCCCCAGAGATGCTATATAGTGAATAGGCTCAATTCACTACCGCAGTTGAATGGAACATTATTTCACTGTTAGTCTGGATTGCCTGTCGCTGAGAATAGAATCTGTATTTCTTTGAATTTCCCCATTCTGTATCCCTCCTGGAATTCTTAAGGTCAGTTAAGCACAGTAAATAATCTTCACTCAGCAAGCAACCCAAATCACCATCTTCCTGTTCGATGTAGCTAATAAATTCTAAGCAAACTCGAAACTCTTTGTGAAGCTTCCTAATGGATGCCTTCACTGGACTGAAGAGCTTTTGGAACAAAATAAAATAATCATCTAAAGTTGAATGTTTGGGGATCAAGGTTACTAGGTCAACACTAAATTCAAAACTAGTTTGAGAGACATTTTTTAATGGCACTTAGAAATTATGGCTAAAGGTCAGGCCGCTACATGCCATGTTGCTCAGAGCCTTTGATGCTAAAGGTCGACGACTGACTTATGTGTAAGATATATTTTTTAAAACATTAACTGTGATTTAAAGTAGCAAGAGACAGTGTTCAGGCCAGGGAGAATAAAAGTCCCTCTCCCCGGTTTTTTGGTTGAAACGGTTTGAGCTTAGTAATTTTATTGAACCTGAAAAAAATTATTAATAGCTGCCTTCACAAAGGGGCACAGGGAAGCCTTCCTCTGTCAATTCCTGCTTAGGAGTTTCTGAGATGTTTTGTGACTGTAAGGAAACTGTGGATGAAATCCACACCAATTAGAGATCTTGTGTGTTTGGAACCATTTAAAAATGCTGTGTGGGGCTCAAAGGAATTAGTGAAGGCTGCTGCAGTACAGCTACATTATTAATCTCCAAAGAGAATAGATACCAGATGTTCATGCTGCCCAAAGGACACCTCAGTGTTCTTGACAATTTTTAGTCATGTTGTCCTTTCACAGATGCCAATGCCTGAAATCCTTACAGGTGACAAGGCTATGTGGCTTCTACATATGAGATTATTAGTAATCAGTTTGAGGAAATGCACTATTGATAGGCAGGAAAATTATCATATTAAGTTTGATATTTGTAAAAAAATTGCCTAAAACAAAATAGTAGAAACTCTTCATCTTTTTTTTTTTCTGATCAGCATAGTGATAGGCAGGTCCACACTAAGTAATAATCCTTTAATTCAGTCCAATTTTGTTGTTAAATAATGAATTTGTGCTGATATTTTCTTTATTAATTCATTCAACAGATATTTCTATGAGCTATGTGTTGAGGATATAATAGTAAAGAAAGCGGTCATATTCACATGGAGCTTAGTAGAAGAAGTAAACAGTAATCAAAAATTACCCACACAAAAATAAATAGTCACAAACCATGATACATGCTTTGAAGAAAAAGTACTGGGTGCTGTGAACATCTTTGACAGTGAAACTTGACCTAGAATTAAAGCTCTGGATTCATTTATTCATCCATATTTAGTGAGTACCTACTACTGTGCCAGAAAAGCAGGACAGATTGCCATGGTCATTTAAAACTCAAACTTATAACTTTCAGTTTGGTAGACCAAAAGATATTAGGAGCGAAACAACAACAGACAACTTGAAAAATAAAGATAAAACAATTCTGGGGATGGAATTCTATTTTAGTCTTTTAGCCTTTCTTCAAATACAACTTCTGTTCAGAAAGCTAAGGAGCAGTTGAGTAATGCTTAAGATTTTTTAGCATGTCTAAATATTTTTCATATCACTTATTTTATTGCAAAAACTCCATAAAAAAGTAATAGTGTAAGATATTAAACACCTTAGAAAAACAAAAAGGTGGAATCAGTAGGAGGGACCCCAAGAACCCAAATATTTTAGCACAAATGTCATTATGCTCTCCTCTAGCCATCAACCTGGCTTACCTTCCTTCCCTGCCAGGCTTTGTAAAAAGCAGTCTGTTCACTTTCTCCACTTCACATATGCTGTTCAGCCCAACGGAGTTCAGCTTCTGTCATCATCGCATTGAAATGTCTCTTCCTCAAGTTCCTCAGACCTCCTAATTATTGAGTTCAGCAATCTCCTCTCAGATTTTACTTGACTGGTCCTTTCTGTAGATTCTGTCACTACTGTCTGCCCTCCAGCCTTGAACAGTTTTCGCTTTATTATCTAACTTTGTCTTGGTGCCCTTGTCCTCCTCCTGTTTTCTGGAACACCCTCTTCTATTTTCCTTTGCCGACTCATTCTTCAGCTCACCGTTTAAATACCTGTGTGGTTCTCCACGGCTACCCTATTCTCCTTCTTCCAAACCTCATTCTAGTCTCACTGTCTTCTGTGCTCTGCAGACTTTCACATCTGTATCTTTAGCCAGGGTCTCACTTCTGAGCCCACATATTTCTCTGCCTCCTAGGTAGTTTCACACTAGACTGATTTTGTTATTTTCCCTGAAAACATGCATGATGGGCATGGTCCAACTGGTCATACAAGCTGGAAATCTAATCATAATCTGACCCTGCCCTTCTCCTTCACTCCCCCACAGGTACCCCAGTCACCACAATCAGAACTGTGCTCTCTCAGTCTCTCTATGATCGCTCTCCTGATCCCCAATCTCAGTCTCTATGATCGCTCTCCTGATCCCCAATCCCATTGCAATCGTCTTCATTTAGAACTTCTATTCCTGTACATAGTCTTCTTCTGGGAGACCTGCTTTCATCTTCCTTTTTATCCAGCCTGCTTTCAGAGCCATCTTCCTAAAACACAAATCTGATCATGTAGTCTTTATGTGATTCCCCATCATCGTGCCATTCAGTGTCCCAGCAAGAGTGCCACTGCCATTTAGAGCTATTGGGTTACTTGACAACAAGACAGAAAAGCAAGGTAACTAGTAACAAAAATAAAATTCATGTTTGAACTGTACTTTGTGTGCATATGTGCATGCACACTCAGTCATGTCTGACTCTTTGTGACACCATGGACTATAGCCTGCCAGCCTCCTCTGTCCATGGAATTTTCTAGGCAAGAATACTGGTGTAGGTTGCCATTTTCTTCTCCAGGGGATCTTCCTGACCCAGGGATCAAACTCATGTCTCTTGTGTCTCCTGCATTAGCAGGTTGGTTCTTTACCAGCTGAGCTATAGTACATTGTGTTTACATTTTATTAGCATTATTTATATTCATGGGCTTCCCTGGTGGCTCACACGGTAAAGAATCTGCCAACAATGCCAGAGACCTGGGTTTGATCCCTAGGTTAGGAAGATCCCCTGGAGAAGGAAATGGTTACCCACTCCAGTGTCCTTGCCTGGAGAACCCCATGGACAGAGGAGCCTGGCAGGCTACAGTCCCTGGGGTCACAATGAGTCAGACACGACTAAGCAACTAACATTTTCACTTTCATTTATCATTATCTTCATTGATTTTTAGAATCTATAGATTGATTCTAATTTTATATATATTCTAAACTCCTTGCTTTAAGTATCATTTTTGCTTGAGGTACCACTCATTAAAGCTGAATGAAGCATAGGGAAAATGTTTGCCAAAACCGATGGTTTTATTTTTGTCATACTTACTATTAAAACCATTTACTTGAGAGTTTGCCACTTGAGAGTTTGCCTCTTGAGACTATTGCTTGTTTACAATAATGAAATCATGTCATCAGCATATGGGGGATGCTTGTCCTTAAATTTGCTATGGCAGGAGGGCCAAAACACAAGAAATTCTCAAACCACATTAAGCAAATATAAAGTTGAAAAGTAGTCTAAGAAATTTCTTTCCACTGAACTGGTCAGGGAGGAGACTATCCTGCCTGCCTTGATTCTAAACCCAGAGGGCACTGCAGAGGTCATGAAGGAAGTGCTAATCTCATCTAGTTAGCCCATAATCACATTTTAGCCAGAGTCAAATCTGAACCAGTTAAAGCTGCTAAACCTTACATTAATTT
This sequence comes from Bos taurus, assembly GCF_002263795.3. Taxonomy (NCBI): domain Eukaryota; kingdom Metazoa; phylum Chordata; class Mammalia; order Artiodactyla; family Bovidae; genus Bos; species Bos taurus. The sequence continues at coordinate 48,353,662 of NC_037332.1, read as the reverse complement.
TGGTATTTTTTTATCAGTAAGGTAAAAAATAATATAATTGTGATTAGTGGAAAAAATTATAATGCCTGGAATCTGTTGCTTCTTTCCATAAACTATTAGATCAAGACACTAAAATCTGCAGTCTATTAAAAAAAATCTCAGCTTCTTGATGATAGACTGAGCATTTGTTATTCAGTCGCTAAGTCAGGTCTGACTCTTTCCTACCCCTTGGACTGTAGCATGCCAGGTTTCCCTGTCCTTCACTATCTCTCAGAGTTTGCTGAAACTCATGTCCATTGAGTCAGTAATGCCATCCAACCATCTCATCCTCTGTCACCCACTTCTCCTCCTACCCTCAATCTTTCTCAGCATCAGGGCCTTTTCCAATGGGTCAGCTCTTCACATCAGGTAGCCAAAGGATTGGAGCTTCAGCTTCAATCCTTCCAGTGAATATTCAAGGTTGATTTCCTTTAGGATTGAATGGTTTGATCTCCTTGCTGTCCAAGGGACTCTCAAGAGTCTTCTCCAGCACCACAGTTTGAAAGCATCAGTTCTTTGGCACTCAGCCTTCTTTATGGTCCAACTCTCACATCCGTACATGACTACTGGAAAAACCATTGCTCTGACTATATGGACCTTTGTTGGCAAAATGATGTTTCTGCTTTTTAATATGCTGTCTAGGTTGGTCATAGCTTTTCTTCCAAGGAGCAAGCATCTTTTAATTACATGGCTCCAGTCACCATCTGCAGTGATTTTGTTTATTAAAAAGAATCTCAGCCTCTTGTTCATGATGATAGACTGAACATACAAGTTTGTTTTCCTGTCTCCCAAGAAACCTCTTTAAAGTGACAATTTTAAAAAACAGAAGAAAGAGGAGGAGGAGAAGAGGGAGGAGAAGTTAAATAGGAAAAGAAACCTGTTGCAAAGAGAGTTAGATTGGGGGTGGGGGAGTAACGGGATCTTGAGCAGACAAGAAATTATAACCAGTTTTCCCAAGGGGAAAAAAATGGGAGGAAATGCATTAATGGGTATGGTTGATTAAAGAAAGATACAACCCAGAATATGTGCTAGAGTTGTTTTGAGATGCCCGGCAGAATTATCAAGAGGCAAACGGGACTGACAACAAGATGTTGAACTGAAAGTCTAAAGAACAGCTAGACCAGCTTCACATCTTCCCCGCTTTCATATTTAGACTGACAGATTATCAGTTAGTCACATGGAAAAAGAGAAAACCTGGAAAAGTCCTCTCTTCAGATATTAAACAGCCTGTCTGGGAGAACTGGTGCTGTTGTTGAGGTGTTGTGCTCCAAAATGAATCATTCTTCAGTCAGCTATTCAAGGGAACCCTAGGACTAACACATTCTTGGGTATCAGCAAATGATAGCCATGTTCACAGAGCTCCCACTCAGCTTTTCTATTCAGAGTTAAGACTAGTAAGGAAACAAACCTGTAGTGTACCTAAAAGCAGAGGACCTTGCAGAGTATAGCTGCAGAAGATAACTGACCCAGACCTCCATTCTCACAGAGAAACAGCCAAAGATCACCATCAATATACCAAGAAAACCAAGAGCATGAAAGACAAAAGCCAAGATAGAGAGAACAATTACCCTAGAGAAAGCAGAGACATTTTAGAAAATAATAGAAAAGCTAAAATAAAACAACCCACTAATTTATATTATCAGGGATATTTGAAATACTTCATATATAAAAATAAGATGATGCTGTTAAAAAAAAAACACACACACACAAAATGTAAAAACAAACAAAATAACTGGAGGCCAGGAAAATGTGAAAAAATAATTTGCCAGAAGGTACCTATGATTTGATGTCATTTATATAAATCATTCGGAGAAAGCAATGGCACCCCAGTCCAGTACTCTTGCCTGGAAAATCCCATGGGTGGAGGAGCCTGGTAGGCTGCAGTCCATGGGGTCGCTAAGAGTTGGACACGACTGAGAGACTTCACTTTCACTTTTCACTTTCATGCATTGGAGAAGGAAATGGCAACCCACTCCAGTGTTCTTGCCTGGAGAATCCCAGGGACGGCGGAGCCTGGTGGGCTGCCGTCTATGGGGTCGCACAGAGTCGGACACAACTGAAGTGACTTAGCAGCATATAAATCATTAAACATTTAGAACGTTGTATATTGTTTATGGATATTACATTGCAGAAAATGAATCAGAACATGTGTTGGGGGGCTGCTCAGTGGCTCAGTAGTGTCTGACTCTTTGCAACCCCTGGACTGTACCTGCCAGGCCCCTCTGTCCATGGAATTTTCCAGGCATGTATTTTCCAGGTACCAAGATGTATAGGAGTAGGGAAGAAGGTTGGAGGCAGATCTGGCTGTAATTGTAACGTTTCATTCTGTTAGAAAAAGAGAAAAGTTGAAGCAAATTTTTTTATTATTATTATCTATCAAATCTGGATAATATCTGTTAAATCGTGGATGCCTACTATATTCTGTAAACTTTTGCATGTGTTTTAAATATTTGTAATTAAAAATTCAAAAATTGAAATGCTGAATTACAGAAAAATTTTGTACAATTGTATAATGAAAATCACAGTCTAAAAGAAAGAAGAAAACGTGACATGCCTTTTAACATGTAAAACGTTAAATGCAATGTAAAAACAGGAAAATGTTTGATTTTAAGTATTCTGAGATTATGACAATTGGACCATCCAGAAGGAAAGATAATTCCACAACACTTCAGCTCTGCAGTAAGCAATACATGTATAGTCTTAATAATATACAGACTGCTTGCTTATTTTCAACTCTTAGGATTAATCTATAAAAACATGGAAGACTTAATTAAGATTAGGCACTGGAAAGGCAGGAAAGAGTAGGTGGAGGGAGGATCAGAGCACTAAGGAGAACCAAACAGTATTAAGTTATAGGCTAGTCGTGCATTCATTCAATCGTTACATAGCTTTTATTTAACATTCTTATGTTGAAGGCACTATTTTAAGTAATTGGCAATACGTGCTAAGTCTCTTTGGAGAAGGCAATGGTACCCCACTCCAGTACTCTTGCCTGGAAAATACCATGGATGGAGGAGCCTGGAAGGCTGCAGTCCATGGGGTCCCTGAGGGTCGGACACAACAGAGCGACTTCACTTTCACTTTTCACTTCCACGCATTGGAGAAGGAAATGGCAACCCACTCCAGTGTTCTTGCCTGGAGAATCCCAGGGACGGGGGAGCCTGGTAGGCTGCTGTCTATGGGGTCGCAGAGAGTCAGACACGACTGAAGTGACTTAGCAGCAGCAGCGGCAGCTAAGTCACTTCAGTCGTGTCCGACTCTTTGGGACCCTATGGACTGTAGCCCACCAGGCTTCTCTATCCATGGGATTGTCCAGGCAAGAATACTAGAAGCAGGCTGCTGTGCCCTTCTCCAGGGGATCTTCTCGACACAGGGATCAAACCCGTGTCTCCTGCACTGGCAGGCGGGTTCTTTACCACTAGCGCCAGCTGGGAAGCCCAATTAGCAATACTGCTGCTGCTGCTAAGTCGCTTCAGTCGTGTCCGACTCTGTGCGACCCCATAGACGGCAGCCCACCAGGCTCCCCCGTCCCTGGGATTCTCCAGGCAAGAACACTGGAGTGGGTTGCCATTTCCTTCTCCAATGCATGAAAGGGAAAAGTGAAAGTGAAGTCACTCAGTTGTGTCCAACTCTTAGCAACCCCATGGACTACAGCCTACCAGGCTCCTCCGTCCATGGGATTTTCCAGGCAAGAGTACTGGAGTGGGGTGCCACTGCCTTCTCCAAATTAGCAATACAGAGGTGAACAAACTCCCTGCCTTTATTCAATTTACATTCTAGTTCAAGAAGCAGACGTTACCAAACAAGGTTTTAAAAGAATTATCAATAAAAGGAATGTAACTGTAAAAATTAGAAGGGGGAAGGAAGGGGAGATAGTGTAAATATGAATACTAAATCATAATTCACAAGAAAATCCATTTATAGTTCATAAACAGCACTGTTCAATGGTGAAATGTTTTCTATTTGTGGAAAATAATGGTGGAACTATTCTATATCTGTATCTGTGTTGTCCAGTGTCATCACCATTAACTACATGTAACTGTTGAGAACTTGAACTGTGGTTAGTGTGACAAAGAAACTGAAATTTAAATTTTATTTAATTTTAATTAATTGTAATTTGACTTGTGACATGTTCCTGGCTACTACTGTATTGGACAGCACAGATTTAAAATGAAGGGATCAGATAGCATATGCATATTTTGTAGAAATAAATAGAAAGCCTGTTAAACATGATTGTCTACAAGGTGGGGAGAATTTAAAGGGAACATTTCACTGAGTCATCTTGCACTTTTGATCTTCTGCTACATGCATGCATTTGGTTGATTAAACTTTTGGGTCTTTGAGGGGGAATAGAGAATCATCCTTTTAAAAATGTTATTCAGGTTATACCTTAAGTATCAACTGAAGCGAATAACTGGGCAAGAATCAGAACTCTAAGCTTCAAACAATTTTTGTTATTAGGAGGTCTCCATAGAGAGTTTTATTATTTGGCTTGAGATAGCTAGTAAGGTAAATATTGGTCAGTGAGGTTAATAGTTTCTGGTTTCAGAGAAACTAAAAGCTACAAGTTTTGAAATACGGTCCTACAATTATAGAGCTGTGAGAATTGCTATCCACAGAAAATTATATATCCAGATCTCCAACTTTTCTCACCAAAACCATGCTCAAATATATATCATCATTATTAAACTATCACTCAAGCCCAAGTGGCCTTATTTTTGCATTTGAAGATAACAAAATACTTGTCATTACATTTCAATTCAATGTATCCTTGGTCATGGATAGTTTCTGCTGTGTTCTACTGATGGGTCATGTAGCTAATTTACTGAGGTTTCTAATCTTATCTGGGTGTTGAGGGAGGGGGTAGGGGAAGAGGAAGCTGTATAGCTATCCTTGTTAAATTAACAGTAAAGGAATGAGGGCCACTTTTTCTAGACATGGTACAGATGGAATTGGCTTCAGCTTGTTTATAATCTGTTGCTAGTTTTAACAACTTGTTTTGAAGATATTTGAGAGGAAGGAGGAAAAGGTTGGAAGAGAGAGCTAAGGAAGTTTTTCTCAGGGGGCAGTTGGAATGAAACATTTTAAATCTGTGAACAGTACACTACTTTTGGAGAGCTGTATCACTATAAAATTCCAGGTTCAAGTAGACTTAAAGCAGCTTTGTTAAGTTACATTACGAGTCAGCAGGAATCATTCTTCCTACTGCAATCTAAAATAAATCCACTCTAGTGTAGGTGGTAGCAAGCACCAATGACCTACTGTTAATAAACTAGATCACTTACTCTTACATTCGAGATGTAAATGAACATATCCTGGATTTGCATCACATTATACCAGCATATACCATAGACACCAAGTTATGTCTGCAGATTAATTTGGCCTGATGTTTGGATAAAATTGAAGCAGAACTGTCATATTCCAATTTGTCGGTATAAAGTGTAGTACTTGTAGTTACTTGCTATTAAGAAAGAATTCTTAGAAAGGAGCATTATTTATTGAATATAAGTTGTTCTTGATATTAACAGGCTAATATCTAAAAGGTACAGTTTATGGTCTTGGAAATAAAATGATAATCAGCCCATATCCAAATGCTTTGAATAGAAACAAAAGGATGTACTGGGGATAGGGTGAGTCAACTCTGTTTATACAGGTTTTCACATGACTTTTCTTTTAAAAAGTATATGGAATGCATCCAAAACAAATACTGTTTTGTTAGATGAGAAGACCAAAAGGGAAATCCTAGAGAAAGGAGGATGGATGATCTGTCTTTAATGTCAAAACTGACAAAAACACATCCCCCCTCTTTTGCTCAAGATAATTTTCTCAACAAGACCCAGATTGCTTCAGTCTTTGCCTATCACCCTTTGAAGCACTCTCCTTATTATTAGGAGTGGGGGCAGGGTTTCCTTTGAGGATTTTTACAGCATGAAGAGTTCCTCCTTTAAATACTTTCACATGATGAGGGAATTCTGCTTTCAAAGTGCTGTCATCACTGTGGCTTCTCTGCCATAAGACGATTTATTCTTGGGTGAAGGTCCTTCTTAGTTTGATTGTCAATAGGACTTACCTTTCTAATGGATTCTCTTTCTATAGAGCTTGCTTGTTCTGAGAGACACAGCAAAAGGGCTCAACGTGCTCTTTTGTTCACCTTACTGATGAAGTTGACTGGTGATTCTCTTTTGAAATATGTTCCATCATATACAGTTACAGACTTCAACGTGCCTCTGTCAGTCTCCACCAATAAAGATGTGGGTGACATGTCCAATATTCCTGCTTGAAAGCTGTATTTCTTCTACAGTGCAAAGGGACACTGTGAGTTTGAGGATGTCTAGTGTCTTTTCCAATGTTTAGATAGCACCATGGTAAATAACAAAGACTATTCAAGTGTCAACAGTGTTCCCAGAAACATTGAAGTCTTTTGAGAACCTGTGCTCCATGTCACTCCAGATCACCCTGCTCAACTCTTAAATAGTCTTTTGGAAAATTCTATAAATATTTAATTCATGAAAGCAAAATGTATAGCTGTATGGTTTCATAGCTCATTTGAAAGCAGTTCTCTCCCCTCCCCAAAATCTTTAGTAGGCAGTGATTCACAATTATTAGAAAAAAATTGGAATGAATAAACCCCAAATAAAGCATATCGTTTTCTCCATATTATTGCCTAAAGGTGAGTTTTTAAGTCTTCCTGGCTGTTTTAGATAAATGAATAAAAATCTTACCTATATCCCAAACTAGATGAGATCATTTACATCATTACTCTTGGACTTTCCCTTTAAACAGTTTGGTCTTTAGAAGGTGCGGGAATTGGTATTGTCTAGCAGGGTACCCCGGAGAAGGCAATGGCACCCCACTCCAGCACTCTTGCCTGGAAAATCCCATGGACGGAGGAGCCTGGTGGGCCACAGTCCATGGGGTCGCTAAGAGTCGGACAGGACTGAGCGACTTCACTTTCACTTTTCCCTTTCATGCATTGGAGAAGGAAATGGCAACCCACTCCAGTGTTCTTGCCTGGAGAATCCCAGGGATGGGGGAGCCTTGTGGGCTGCCGTCTATGGGGTCACACAGAGTCGGACACCACTGAAGTGACTTAGCAGCAGCAGCAGCAGGGTACCCATTCACTATTCCCTTCCACCTAGCAGCTCTTAAGTGCAACAGTGTATCTATCAACTAATCCAGACTGGTAGTAAACATAATTCTTAAAACCTACAACTTCCTTCCTGCTAGAGTGTTTAAATGATTGACCTCTCAGCCCTTCACTGAGGAAGAAAGTGGAGCTTAAGTAGAGCGCCTAGACTAAATCAGCTGTAGATTAAGACAGATTCTAGTTTTGGCTTTGCCACTTCCTGCCTGAGTAAGGTTGGCAAATAACTATTCCTTCTGCTCCCCAACCCTCTCCCTGCACAACCCAGTAAAGTAAGTAACCTAGATGATCGTTATGTGTTTTTACCACCTTAAATAAATAATAAGGATATTTCACCTGGATGGAGAGGCTTAATTATAGAAATTGAGCCAAATTGGATAGTCCAGTGAGAAATTAGAACTGATATTCCTTAATCTGCTTTTGTAAAGGAGTATGATTATGTTCTCTCCTCTTGTGGACTCTATGATGTTCTATTAATATTCATTCCGCTTTCTTCTATAAGCCAAATTGAAAATCAGTTTAATATACATCTCACCTGTACCTCTGTACTGTATATCATGGGAAGCTCTGAATATACTGAAGTCAATTACCTTCAAGATGCTCACCACCTAAGCAGGGAGAAAGCATGAAAACAAATCACAAATCTAGTGTGATGAGTAGAACAAGATAAGTATACACAAAACACAGGGGTAAGCATGGGAAATACATATATATTTCCCTGGATCTATTTTAAATTCTAGAAATAGGAAAATGTGTGCAGTGGGGGAGGGTGGTAGCTTTATGGTAAATTCTTTAAAAAAACAAAACCTCCTGAATCTTTACCTGTTTATTGCTGAATCAAATATGTCTCCTCATAATATTATTTGCTATAAACTGGAATCAAACAAGTTAAGACATGGAAGGTTTTCAACAAAAACCAGAATGTTCTCTTTCTTTTCATAGATAAATTATTTTTCAATGTCTTAAAACTTTGGGATTCTGGTGGTTAAGATGGTTGAGTCTGCCTGCAATGCAGGAGACCCGAGGTCAATCCCTGGGTTGGGAAGATCCCCTGGAGAAGGAAATGGCAACCCACTCCAGTATTCTTGCCTGGAAAATCCCATGGATGGAGGAGCCTGGCAGGCTACAGTCCATAGAGTTGCAAAGAGTTGGGCACCACTTCACTTTCACTTTAAAACATTACCACTAAGTTTCTCTTTAGTATTGGTGGCCTGGCGTGCTGCAGACATGGGGTCGCAAAGAGTCGGTCATGACTGAGCGACTGAACTGAACTGATTGGTGCTTCTGTCGTTAAACAAAGAAGAGCACTGAAATGCGTCAAGTAATCATTAAAAACCAAATAGTGTAGCCCAGAATATGTTGAGAGTCCCTCTGGAATTTAGAAAATGGGGAGAAATGAGTTTTCTTAAGGATACTGATGTTTCTTAGCATAATTAGGTTTTATGGATTATTAGCCTATATCTACTAAGTTAAGGTTTTCTTTGTGATTTGTAGCCATCTTGAATTAAAATCAAGGAATTGGAAAGTGTTTAAACTCCAGGTGTTAAATCTAGCACTATGAAAGCTGTACTGTTGCATGAGGGGAGTGCGGGGTGGGGAGCTTGGGGGAATTTAGTATAAAAACCTGGTCTGAGCTAATTTGTTTTGAGACTGGAAATCATATTGTTGAAACTTGCATTCTGTTTTCTTTAAATAGGTGTATTAACACAAAGTACTCTGCTTTCAATGGGCTTCCTCCTTTCTACAGGAAAAATTTCGCTTCTGGAAAAGAATTGCACAAGCAATTCAGCAACATTGCACCTCTTTCATCATTTTAGGAATACAGACTTCAGCTCAGTAACTCCAGACATATTTTCTGGAAACATGTAAAAACAAGCCCATAAGTACTGAACGTAAAACCTGGGTACACCCATAAACATGTGTACAATCTTAAGGTCTACTTACCACTGAGTTTTTTAAAGCTGTGTGCATATTTTAAAAATCACTAGAATAAATGAAAATTGGAACAAGATGCTGTTTGAGAGAAGGTGCTACCTGGAGATTCCTGAGGAATACTGCTCTGTAACTGTCCTATGAAGTGAGCACGCCTCTTGCCCATCAATAGATAGCACCTGTGCTTTCCAGACTACTTCCTGTTGTTCAGTCGCTAAGTCATGCCTGACTCTTTTTGAACCCATGGACTGCAGGATGCCAGGCTTCCCTGTCCTTCACTATCCTCCTGGAATTTGCTGAAACTCATGTCCGTTGAGTTGGTGATGCCATCCAACCATCTCATCCTCTGTCGCCCCCTTCTCCTACTGCCCTCAGTATTTCCCAGGATTAGGGTCTTTTCCAGTGAGTTAGCTCTTCGAATCAGGTAGCCAAAGGATTGGCTTCAAAGCTTCAGCTTCAACATCAGTCCTTCCAGTGATTATTCAGGGTTGATTTCCTTTTGGATTGACTGGTTTCATCTTGCTGTCCAAGGGACTCTCAAGAGTCTTCTCCTAAGAAATTATATTAAGATGGAAACAACAGAATTTAAAAAACATATATTTTAACTATCCAAGTGTTAGTTGCTCAGTTGTGTCCAACTCTTTGTGACCCCATGGATTGTAGCCCACCAGACTCCTGTTCATGAAATTCTCCAGGCAAGAATACTGGAGTGGTTAAGTCATTCACTTCTCCAGGGGATCTTCCTGACCTAGGGATCAAATCTAGGTCTCCTGCATTGCAGGCAGATTCTTTACCATCTGAGTCACCACGGAAGCCCTTAACTATCCAAACTAAGTACTAAAAAAGTACGGTTCCTAAAGAAATATGGAATAGTTAAAGTTAACAGCCAGACCAGTTGGATTGTGTTTTGGAAAAAAAATTTTAAAAATCACACTGTAAAACTCATAGTGCTTCCGAGCTATGCCCAGTGACTCTGAAGATAAGAACAAGAAGTGGAAGTGGTGAAAGAGAGCTTTGTAAGTTTGGGGATGTGCTCAAAACTACTGGGTGTTCTAAGAGAGTCTCACAAAACATAAATCTCAATGCAACTGTAATCTGGATGTGAGGAAAATGTTATTCTTAAAAATAGTTGCATTTTTGCAAAATACTTTAACCTTCAGTCTTCGGCCTTTCTTTTCTCAGGTTGAAAAAATTAAGCATGATTTATATACTAAAGATTTCCTTTCTGTGCTTAGTATTCCTTTTAGAATGGCATTCTAACCCATGGTTGTATCTCTCTCTGTTTCGGTTCTTGTGTGTGCTCTGCCCCAGGTTGGCCTTCATTCCACGACGTGATCAATTCTGATGCGATCACATTCACAGACGACTTTTCCTATGGGATGCACAGGGTGGAGACCAGCTGCTCTCAGGTCAGTGTACCCCACCTAAAAACCCCAAATGTTGCTCATTCTGCTTTGCAAACACTGCCAAGACTCCTGGTTGTGCTAAATGTAGTAACTAAGGCCAACTGACCCATCACAAAAGCGACAGACAAGCACAATGAGGTCTCTATCAAGTCCTAATGATATCTCAGTCTTGAGGAGTTTAGCAAGTCCTATTAAATGTCAGTCATTGGCTTCAACGCTAGTAAACAAAATCATTGGTAGGAAAAATTCTTCTCATTGACTCAATACAGTGGGGAATTGAATGAAGATTTCATTACGTGACTTCACGTGACCTGACATTTTCTCTCTATGTGTACTCATTGTTCAGTCATCATACCTCTAATGGTAACGATCCCAACATGGTCAACAAAGACCCCAAAAACGTCTCTCCTTGGATGGATGTGAGGAGGGAAGTTGGAGAACAGCAGTAGGAAGAGGAAGTTTAGTGGCAGGCTGTGCGAGGGCAGAGAGAGAACGTGCGAGAAAATAATTTCTTCTATAAGTCTCCTATCCTCATTTCTAAGGATGTTCCTTTCACTCTCCTCTGACTGAATCAGTGCCGGATCTAAGGGGGAAATGAACATGTGTTGAGGAGGAGGGAAAAATATAGTTAATCTGTCATCAAGAAACTTGAACTTAAACCCAAAGACATGGCCAGAACATTCTTGTACATAGAACTAGAGCAACTGCACATTCTAGTCCAGAGTAGGTCATCCTGCTCTACTTTGCTTTACATAAGTGAAATGGAAAGTCTGAGTGCTGTGGTACCGAAGCGCACTGATGCTAGAGTGCGTTGCTGGGGGCTGTCTCTTGTACAAATTAGAGGTGGAGGGGCACCGTCAGGCAGCTGTGAGGGCAGAGGGATTGCCACGTGAGCCTCCCTCAGCATTCTTCCACCTGCCCTTTAACCCTGTTCTTCAGCCACAGGAGTTTTAGGGAGGAGGTGGCATATTTACTACCAAGTAGGGAGGAAGATTGGTTTGAACCTAACCATCTGATGAATTTCTATTTTATTTTATTTTTTTTAAAGTAAAGCTGGCAAGTGAACTGTATTCTAAGTATGAGGACCACTCTCTCCCTTGAAAAAGTAGGCTTTATATCTTATCTAAGTCACATTTTCAATTCACCCTCATTTCTCAGATCTGAGTGTAAGTGAGAAAGTGGTACTTTTTGATTCTGGGTCTCACCCTCAGAGATTTCTAATTTAATTGGTCTGGGTGAGGTCTGAACATCAACCTTCTTAAAAGCTCCCCAGGTAAATGCTCACAGTAACCTTCTGAGTAGATAATGTTTCTGTCTCTCTTACAGTGGAGGAAACTGAGGTACAAGAAGTACAGTTACACTTGTATAAATATTCATAGATTGAACTGAGATTTGAGTGTGGGCATTTAGCTCCAGAGCTTTTTATGGTGCTCAAATGGATAGATAAGTAGATAGATACAAGCACCATAAAAAGTCATGTTGAAATAAGAAAAAAACAAATCCGATGATCCCCCAGCAGTTAGTTCAATTCAGTTCTGGATTCAATTGAATGTTTATTTTCATAACTTCCACAAAAGCAAATTGCAAACATCTACCCAGGAATCTAAAACATTTGACAAAAAAGTGAGATGGGATGGTACATAGTCATTTATAACTTAGGTACATAGTATTTAGTAAACCTCCCTTAAGGCTAATGGTTGTGGGTGTTTTTTTTTTTTTTTTCCCTTTAGATTTTTAAGCTGCCTTAAAGGCTGTTGTATGACTGCTCCTTTTCTTTTCACTCAGAACCTATTTTCAAACATTGAGTTCTATGAAAATTATATGAAAAGGGACAGAAAAAGTGGGGCATAAGATAGTAACTTTCCTTCAGGGCCTACTCTCTGAAGTCTTTGTGACTAATTCTTAAAATTCACAGTTGGAATACACTTCCTCATTTCTCTGTGCCAGCCACTGAGGTGACATCAGTAGGAGTCAAGATAAGACCCTTAGGAAGGTGTCTTGCAGGGACCAAAGAGGAATGAAACCACAAACTGTGCCCAAATTAGGCAACACTCATAACAGACACCACACTAACCCGGGCATAGCTCTCAGCCCTTGGTTAAAGGCCTAGTGACTGTTACTGTTCTTTGGGTGCAGTTGGGTAAAGCACTGATACTCCTTTTCAGCCTCTTTTTCCACCACCTTTATTTCTCACGTAAGAAAGTGCATCTTGCTGACGATGCGTGATGTGTGTGTGGTCAGTTGTGTCCAACTCTATATGACCCCATAGATGGTAGCCAGGCTCCTCTGTCCATGGGATTGTCCCAGGCAAGAATACTGGAGTGGGTTACTATTTCCTCCTCCTGGGGATCTTCCAGACCCAGGGATCGAACTCATGTTTCTTTTGCTTCCTGCATTGGCAAGGGGATTCTTTACCACTGAGCCACCTGGAAAGCCCAGAAAGTGCTTGACCCTTTCTTAAATAAAAGTCTTAAATTTACAGAAAAGAGCAAGGGATATTTGTTCCGTTTCTTTCTTAAATGTGGAGAGAAAGGGAGGGAAATTTGTTCCATTAATGCATGTGCAAAAGTGCATGCTTTGGGAAGTAAGTGCCACATAGAAAATAATCAGGTTCCAGCCCCAAAGAATATGTTTGCTGGAATCTTCCCCATGTGGACAGAGTGGGCCTGTCTGCCCCACTTTGGGCTAATAGCTCACTAAGCCAAAAGTGTGTATCTTTCCTTTCAGTTTCTTTGTCTTTTAATTTGTGCTTGACACATAAATTTATTTTTCTTTTGTTTTACATTTTTCTTTAGTTTTCTCTTTTCTATTTTCTCATTCATCCTTTTTATCTTGACATGGTGGGGAGGGGGGCGGGGAACTGATTTAATGCTTTCCTTACTAGAGAATGGAGAAGGCAATGGCAACCCACTCCAGTACTCTTGCCTGGAAACTCCCATGGACGGAGGTGCCTGGTAGGCTGCAGTCCATGGGATCGCTAAGGGTCGGACACGACTGAGCGACTTCACTTTCACTTTTCACTTTCATGCATTGGAGAAGGAAATGGCAACCTACTCCAGTGTTCTTGCCTGGAGAATCCCAGGGACGGCGGAGCCTGGTGGGCTGCTGTCTATGGGGTCGCACAAAGTCGGACACGACTGAAGCGACTTAGCAGCAGCAGCAGCATACTAGAGAAACTGCTTGTATTTTACTTCCTGGTTTCTCATCCTTAATACTGTTTTTCACTATCGGTTTATCTTCTTTTATCTTTTATTCTTTCAGTTTATGTAGTCTTCTACTTGCAACTTATCCCATTTTTTTTTTTTTTAACTTTTGGATGTTGACATGGTAACTTATCTAATTTGCTTCTCCTCTTAATAAAACTCTTGTGTTTTGAGTTTACATGGCTTGTCATTTCTCTGGACTGAATTGCATCAAAGGAGTTTGTGTTATGACAAATCTGTTAGTTGTTTTCAGTAGCTTAGAGACATTTTCAGTTGGACATGTTATGTGGAATGCTTCTTTCTTTATGGTAAAGATGGAGCATCTAAACAAGAAGACCCTTTTACTGCCAACTTAACACCAATAAACTGAGCTTCTGTGGATAAAACCAGTAGATTCAACTTGCCTGCAAGGCAATATGGTGATTTTTTTGGTCTATGGGTCTCTAATTCTTGCTTTAGTACTTAGAATTCTTCTTCCTCTTCTCCTTTTTCTCCCCTCCCTCATCCTCCTTACTCTTCCTCCCCTCTCCCTTCTTCATTGTTATATGAATCACACCATGCAGTTAAGCCTCATATTTGGGTGCATGCATGCATGTTAAGTTGCTTCAGTAGTGTCTGACTCTTGGCGACCCTATAGACTGTAGCCCGCCAGGTCCCTCTGTCCTTGGGATTCTCCAACCAAGAAAACTAGAGTGGGTTGCTGTGCCCTTCTCCAGGGGAGTCTTCCTGACCCAGGGATTGAACCTGGGTCTCCTGAATTACAGGTAGATTCTTTACCGTCTGAGCCAGCAGCTGCTGGTGCTGCTGCTAAGTCATTTCAGTCATGTCCGACTCTGTGCCACCCCATAGACGGCAGCCCACCAGGCTCCCCTAAAGCCCCCTATTTGGGTAGAAATGACAAACACATTGGGAGCCATGCCTCCCGCCTCTTTATACTACATTGTGGCTTTTCCATGTGTCCAGTGACATCTTAGGTTGTGATATTTTAGTAAAATTTTTATTGAGAAAATTAAGATTTATTCAGTACAGTAACCACTTTCCAGAGAAATAATACAGTCAGGTCCTTCTAAAAGAATCTCTGTGCTTCTCAGTGATTTTTTAGAAGGACCTGATCTTTAAGTTAACAACACAGAAAATAAGCAAGGGTAGTAGAGCTTCTTTATTTCCTTCATCAGGATTCCTGCTTCTGAAGGAAACTGGTTATCCTTTATATTCTGATGTTCATTGCAACTATACCTGTTCTGTTTCACCATTCTATCTTCTAAGTTAAGGAATTATACTCCACTTATCTCTTCCAAAGTGGAACTTTATCTTAAATCTGCCCACTTTGGGGTGGGCATAGGTAGGTATCTCCCCCCTGGCTGTAACAATTTCCTAACAATTCTCAGTTATAAAGAATTTTCCTCCATTTTATATAACTTACATTTTTAGCTAGTGATAAAAATATGTTGCTTCTAATCCAGTTTCACTGATGACTATCAATAATTGCTTGACAGCTTCTCCCTAAACCTCCAACCCCAGCCTGTTTAGCAACATTGTCAGGAATTTAAATTCAGTGGAAAGAGGTAAGATTTGCATGATATAAACTGTAGTTCAGCAAGATAAGTCCCTCCTGGAAATACTTGGGGAATTCTTCCTTCTTTAGATCGAATTTCTACATCTGCAGCAAATGGGAGACCAATAAATCACTGAACATTTTGTAATAATCTTTGAGGAAACCACCAGAACCCTGAGTTTACCCAAGCTGGACTCTGTTTATGACTGTAGCTATTACTGTTTGAATCTATAGTAGAGTCCCTTAGTTTGTTTTAGATCAGTATTAATTTGTTCTAAGTCAGCCAAATCAACAGAAAGGTAAATATCCACCAACACAAAGTATTTTTCAAGAGTTGAGCAGTTTTGGGTAAAACTCCAAACCTTATTAATCTTTTGCAGATGACAACTCATATATTGCTGATGATTAAAGATACCCATGTGTTACAATAGGGTTTCAGACTCACAGCCCCCTCTCTTTTTCTTGATCTTTCAGTAAAATCATAATGCTAAACTGGTGACTTCACAATCCTTTCCTTGGCAAAAGATTAATATCACAAGCACAGAAGAAAAGAGCCCTACTTACGCACAAGTGTCTTCAATAACAGTGGGAGAAAACAGGATACTACTGGCAAAGTCAATTGCTTTTCTTCTTAAAACTCTTTTCTCCTTCCCATCCTGCCCCATGCACCCAAGTGTAAAAGCCCGGCTTTGAAACCACTTCATCTTGTAGATCAAACACTTAAGAGAAAATGACAACAATAAAGCCTAAAACATCCTAGGAATAGCTGGGAGAAAACCCTCTAAGACAGTTGGAAATACATCAGTGCAGAAATATGTAACTGGGTTCAATGTACTATTTGTGTTTCTTATGCACACAATTGAGAATTGCAGTCAGATTTTAAGGAATTATGTTAAATTTGATGCCCAATCACTTTTTTTGGATGTGGGGGGTGGGGTGGGCGTCCTTTCCTTTTGTTCTCTGCAGGTTCTTTAGTTGCCAGTTTTTCTGAGTGAGAGGCTTAGGTGATAAAGGATTCCTGTGGGAATTTAAAATTTTTCTTTTGAACAATGCTTATCTCATGCTTCCTCAGAATGAGAGCTAGAATATTCTGCCATAGTTTGTATTTTACCTATAAATGAAAGAAATACATAACTACCTTAAAACAACTTTCAAAATGCACGCCGAAGATTCTACCCTGAAATAAATCATTAACAGCAGGTTTCAGAGATTTCTTCATCGGGCAACCAGTTTGTTTCAGTTACAACCAGGTGTGCTGAGAGAGCCCAACACATTGCCAGTTGGCTGGGGCAGGGGAGGCAGAGCTCGCAGGCAGCTAAAGAAACAGTGCGTCACTGACAACTTTCATTCATCATCCCAGCCTTCCGCCAGGGGTAGAAGGTGGAAAGAATGGGCTCCATGTGCGTTCCCCTCAGGGAGGAGCCTTCAGGGTTTGTGCACTTTTAAAAGAAATTGAGTACTAGTCTTTTGGACTGCAAGGAGATCAAACCAATCAATCCTAAAGGAAATCAGTCCTGAATATTCATTGGAAGGACTGATGCTGAAGCTCCAATACTTTGGCCACCTGATGAGAAGATCCAACTCATTGGAAAAAACCCTGATGCTGGGAAAGATTGAAGGCAGAATGAAAAGGGGATGACAGAGGATGAAGATGTTTGGATGGCATCACTGACTCAATGGACATGAGTTTGAATAAGCTCCGGGAGTAGGTGATGGACAGGGAGGCCTGGCATGCTGCAGTCCATGGGGTCACAAAGAGTCAGACACGACTGAGCAACTGAATTGAGCTAAACATTTATGGGAGACTGGGTGTTCCTGGGAGGAAGCAGAAATGGTACCGTGTGGTTAGGCTTCTTCCAGACAAGTGGTCTTACAACTTTACAGGCAGCCAGATGGGCACGTGTGTGGTCAGTGGTAGTTCAGTTTCTAATTCATGTCCAACTCTTATGACCCCATGGACTGTAGCCCGCCAAGCTCCTCTGTCTGTGGGATTTTCCCAGGCAAGAACACTGGAGTGGGTTGCCATTTCCTTCTCCAGGGGATCTTCCCTACCCAGGGATCTAACCCAGGTTTCCTGCATTGCAGGCAGAGTCTTTACAAACTCAGCCACCAGGAAGGCTCATGTATGTGGTCGCACAGATATAAATGAACACCTTGCTCTTCCCTCCAGCTGGCTCAAACCGTAAAAAATCTGCCTGGAGTACAGGAGACCTGGGTTCAACCCCTGGGCTGGAAAGATCCTCTGGAGAAGGAAATGGTGACCCACTCCAGTATTCTTGCCTAGAGAATCCCATGGCTAGAGGAGCCTGGTGGGCTACAGTCCATGGGTTCCCAATAGTTGGACACGACTGAGCGACTAACACCACACTGTACTGCTCCTCCCTCACTTATGTGAGCCTGGAGTGAATCTTCCAGAACATCTTGTGCAAGCATGATGAAGCAATCACTCTTGTTTTTAGGGGACCCACATCTTTTCTGAGGATTTCCCTACCCCATCCCATCGCCAACCCATACAGTTGTTTGCGAATGATTTTTGTTGCCTTTTCCCAATTATAATTTCTCCTCCTCATCTCCCTCCCGTTTTCTCTTGCCTGGATTAGGGACATCTAGAATCTGTATTTTTCTTACTGTTTAACCAAAAGACTAGTGTCAGATTTAGCAACTGAAACTGCAGGCTGATAACGAACTCAAATCCAATAGATTAAATTACTCTAATTTGGGGGATGAATGACCTGGGCACTAAATACTACAAAATGGCTTTAAGTATACCGTTGCTATGCTTTATTTTTGAAGTAAGATAAATAGAACCATTCGCTAAATATGCTTGAGATGATTCATAAAGGTGCTATCATTTATTTTTGCCCAGATAACTGTATTCTCTCATTAAAAAAAAAAAAAAATCTATCTGAGGCTTTTATGTGAAAACTCCACCTCTCAGATGCCAAGTGATCAAAGTGCTGGAGCTGCACGTGAGATCAGTAATTGTGCACACATACTGGTCGCCGAGAGCACCGGTTCCTGTTGGCCTGCACACTGACTGTTCTGGCAGGCAGAAATAGGTGCTTTCCTGTGTCCATTGGGTAAGCATATGTATTTTCACTGGTGCATCTTAGCTGCTGATGCCTGAAAATTTGGCCTCAATTGTTTATAGAAAGGAAAAGCAATCTGAGCTGTCAGCCTTGATATTACCTAAACCTGCATAAAATGTGGAAAAATAATGCAAGATTTGTTTTTTAGGCCTGTTTCATATTTTCCAGGCAATAGATCAAATCAGTTCAGGGTTCATTTTTAGTTCTTTAATAAGCTGACACAGTATGTTGGCAGTAAAATAAGAATGCACTTTTAACATGGAAGTGCCATAGAGTCGAAGTTGCTATTTGTGCTGTTTATTAATAATAGCGAGCCCTCGAGAATGGAGCTTAGTGCTTTCAGTGGGGAAACTGAGATTCTAGTCCTTTCCGTTGTAATAAGCCCCGTCCTTCACTTCTCTCTCATCGTCTCCATTTGGTATGGAGGGACAGAAAACCCCATTCCCTTGTCAAGCCCTTCTTTCTTTCCCTGCAGTTTATAAGTGTTTTATACACCAAATGAGCACAGTGAAAAGAATTAATAAATCGTCTCTATGCCTCTTCTCGCATGTTCTTCCCTAAATCTTGACTCCTCCATCTGCTGGAAATGTGCTCCCCTAGATCTGCTTCTTCACTCCCTCCAGGTTCTTATCCCAGAGTTGCCCTGGGAGAACTGCCGCTGACCACCTCACCTGGAGCGCCAGCTCCCAGTCTGACAGTCTGCATCACTTTCTCTGTCTTAGTTTCTGTGGGTTGGTTGGTTTGCTGTTTGTTTGCTCCTTAGTGTTTATTTCCACCTGCTATGCCTACAGCTCCTTATTACCTTTGTGTTTTCTGTCTCTACCAGTGGAATGTAAGTTCCATGAGGCCACTGCCTGTACCTCTGGAGTCTGGGACAGTACCTGACATAAAGTGGGTGCTCCATAAATATTTGTGGAATGAATAAATGGGGATCACTTGCCCCAGGCTTTGATTTCTTTGTTACATGACAAACGATATGTTTTTGTAGCCTCTTTAAATGTGGCGTGCCAACGTCCTGGTGGGCTGCCGTCTATGGGGTCACACAGAGTCGGACACGACTGAAGCAGCTTAGCAGCAGCAACACCAATATCTCCATACCCTTTACCCTGTCCCTGCTGAGAAGGATGGGAGGTAGTTAGTGTGACCTGTGCACTTGTCTCCTGGAGCTGCACTCAGCAGCAGACTGGTGAGCCAGCCTATTTGGAGACACTTTCTCTGGGCTGGATTTCTCCTAAGCGCCATCATAACCAACCATCCCTCCTTTTGCCTCTGTCTGGACTCTCCGCCTCTTCTCCTTCCCCTCTGGGGATAGTCAGTAGCATGGATTGAGCTCGACAGCTTGTTTCTTCTCCACATGATCCAGTTCGTGCAGGAAAGCAACCCGCCTGGTACCCACCTATCCGAGGCCAGAAAAAAGGATTGCAAGGACTAGTGACATTTCCATTCGCCACTCTGCAGTCCTGGCGACCATAACATAAATCTGTTGCGCCCTGCCATTGCTTTACTGGGTTCCAAGAACATCCAATGCTTTTCTGATGTTAAGTTTTACTGCCCATGAAAGCAAACAACACCTCCGTCATGGCCAGTTACACAGTATCTTTTACAGTGGACTTCTGCATACCTGAAACCCACCCATCCAAAGCCAAAAGCAATGCCGGGGGCGGGGGGGCAGGTGGAGTGGGTGGGTGGGAGCGGGTGGAGATTTTATTCTGCCATGTTTCTTACAAGGGAACATCAAGGGTCAACTCAATTCATAAAATTACTGCAGTCATTTTTCAGCTGGCTGAGCGGCTTCACAGATCAAAAAATACAGTGGCTCCTAAATGATTTCTGATATGCACAATTCTAGTGTTTTTTATTCTCAGCATGTGGTGCAAAGCCTGCCAGAAACCATCTTTGTAGCTATTGACAGGCAGATTAGAAATCATCCACGATGGTTTCCATCATTTCTCTACAGGCCGGTCATCCATTTAAACCGCTGACTGCAAGTTCCCTCAAAGCCTGCGTTGTACACACTGCTGACCTACAGTTTGCTCTTCTGTTGCAGTGCGGTGCTCACCTTGGGCACATTTTCGACGATGGACCTCGTCCAACCGGCAAAAGATACTGCATAAACTCGGCATCCTTGTCTTTCAGCCCTGCAGAGAGCAGTGGCGCCCAGGGGGACAGCGCGGGGGGCAGCCCGGCCCCCGGTGACAAGACGGAGCTGTAGAGATGCAGCCGGAGGCGGCGACAGAAGAAACAAGTGTACTTAATGCACAGCTTATTAAAGCGAATCCCATAGCGTTACTCTCAGATCTATTTTTTCAAAACTAGAAGGGCAGTTTTATGCTATTGGTATTTTTCTTCTTGCTTAAACAGAGGCCCTGGCCATCCATGCATTTTGCTGTTGACTAGATGGGGAACTGCAGATCTTGAGTGAACTCAGAGATAGCTTCGTGAACCTTCTTTACAAGCCACTTGGGTAGCATTTGGCATTATTTTCTTCGCCCACATAGCTTCCTTTGCTTTCTTTTATTTCCGCCCCCCCCCCCCCCCGCCCCCCTTGCTTAAGAGGCAGAAGGTACTCGGTCTTCAGACAAGAAAATCAAGGTCTGCTCTGCAAAGCTGAGACCAGGGCTGAGGGGTGATGGGGATGTTGAGACCTGCGAGACACATGGCCTGGAGGCATTTGTGCAGATCCACCTAAGATAAGGATGGAGTGATGTCTTAGGAGACCTTTCAGCTTTGTGGAAAGTTTGAGCTAAGGTCGTTTATTCTCACTAAAAGGGTGTGAAGGTCTAAAGTCTTTCCTTATGTTAAATTGTTGCCAGATCTGAGGGGGCGCCCTGAGTGTTGTGGCAGAGAAGTAAACATTACCTCATGATTAGGCCTTTATTTTTATTTTTTCCTTGAAAACATCAGAATGTAAGATAACTGTAAAATGTTGAGCCCCATTTTGTCCAAAGTTCACAAAAGAAGAATGCCTGCCATTGCCTTTTGTAAGTCTGTTCCTCCACACCTAATACCAGCTGCAGCTGGAAGAGCATTTTGGTGAATTCCCCATGTAAAATAAAATATTGGGAACAACACACTTCATTAAGGCAACAGAATAAGAGCGAAAGCAGAGAAGGCTGAGGAGGAAGCCTGGGGGCTAGATGTCCAGAGCCCTGCAGAAGAGCTGACCACAGGTCACCAGCAGAGCCTGGCAGGGGCGGGGGTGGGGACCTTGTGCACAGGGCCAGGTGACCTCCTAGAGGATGTTGGGGCTTAAAACAGAAACAGCCGGGAGCTCACGTCCCACCCTTGACACTAATCTGCTGTGTGACAAGGGACAAGCTATTTGTTCAGCCTCTCCATGTCTATTCTTTATGTATAAATGCGGACTTAGAATATTTGTAAAATAATTGACACTCTCAGGGGAAAATTACTGTATTGCTGTACAATTAAGATCAGTGTTGTAAAATTAAACTGATCTGGTTCTAATTGCCTCAAAGGCCGAAGCCCAGGCATTTGAAATGGAAAGAAGCAGAGAGGGGGTTGACTTAGCTGATTGGTATGGAAACAGTTGGGCCAAGAGCCAGAAATTTTTCTTTGTAGCAAGATGGCTGGTTTTACTCTAAGAAGCTTGGCTCGGCTCGGTTGCTGTATAACATTGAGTCTGGTGGGATGGATGTCATTGAGCACAGTAAGGTTTTTATGGCTCTGAGCAATGGTGATACGCACTGGTATTGCCGCCAGGTGTGAAGGTACAGTATATGACTGATATATATTGTGTTTGTAGCCTTAGTGCTAAGCCCAAAGTATAGCTTTTAAAAAATAATATTTTGTAAATTTTTGAAAGCTTATGAAAACTGACATCTTTCCTTATCAGCACCAAGACCAAAAATAAGAAACAGAAACACGTGACAATCTTAAAGAAATGAAGAGAAACTAAAATGAAAAGTTGTGATCAATCCAAGTGTCAGTGCGGTCATGCCCACATCCTTCTGTGTCTCCACATGCCACCTGGTGAGGCCCTGACCTCCTGTGATCTTCACTGTCACTCGGGCCACACCTTTGCCATTCCAGGCCCATCGTGCTCTTCCTCCCTCGGCTCCCAGATGTGGCACCTCAGGTCCTGGGGTCACTCTGGAGTTCACAGGTTTCACTCCCCTGAGACACTGAATTTAAAACCCTTGAAGCCTCAGCGTCTAGACTATCCTAGAAGTCTTTTCTGACCTCACAGGAAGAGTCCCAGCTTTCCCAGCAACCCAAGGACCCCTAAAGAAACAGGTCTCCCAGGAGATGTCTGTCCCTCATGTGGTCCATCCTTTGGAGGCTCACACAGCACTTCTTGACTGGCTCCCTGCCTTACGTGGTGGCCTGCCCTGGGGTCTGCTGGACACAAGCCACAGTGTTGGGGTAGACAAGGAAGATAAACGAGGGGCTTCTCCCTCTCCACAGAGACTCTGGATTTTCATTGTTCCTCCAGTTTTATTGTAGGGCTTAACATTCCCCTCAAAAAGCTCATCTTCTAATGCTTGGTCTTTGTTTCAAGAAAAGCCAGTTTTCTTCTACCACATTTTCCAGCATCAACTTTAAGAAAAATGCAACCTCCATTGCAAAAAGAAAGTGGGGTGTATGCCTGTGGTTTAATTTCAGGTTGCTTTTGAGTTTAAGTGGTATCGAATTTCAGTATATTTCTGTCTTATGTTAAAGAAATATATTACTAAAATGTAAGTGAGCAATAATGTCAGCTGTCGAGCACTAGATTTATTTTTGCAGGATATGGAGTGCAATGAACTGAGTCAATATGGTGAGGTGTATGTGATCTGCAGGAGTTATACCATTTAACATAGGAAATGCATGGGACTTTCCCTCTCTGCACTCAGACCCTCCCTATACCATTAGGAGACGCAGGTTTCTTTGCTGATGTGCAAAAAAGTTATGTCCATACACTTAGGTAGAATGGATCTGAAGAAGGCAAAAATTCATATTGTACTAGGGGACATTTCTATGTGTTCAAACTTTTCACTTTATAGATAAATTTAAACTAAATGCAAATGACATAGCAATTTGAAAGTCTCCATGTTCATTGAATTGAATATGCCTTGCTTTAAAATACAGAATATGATGAAAGGGATTAGCATTTTTTCTGAGAGTCAAATACTACTTTTGCCTTAGACAGCTTTGTAATAATATTTCTCTAAGCAATTCAAAACTTTTGAAAAATGACATGAAATTTTCATTAAAAACCATTTTCCTATGTTTATTGTATATGGAAATTATTCAATAAAATTTCTTTATAAAAATGTTTTCCTCTCTGATTCCTAAGTGAAAGTGAAGTGAAAGTGAATTTGCTCAGTCGTGTCCGACTCTGATTCCTAAAGACTTCTCTTATTTTTATCATAGATGCATAGACCACCCATTGGAGCTTGCCACAGGCTGCTCTGTTTACCTTCTTACCCAGCTGATGTGTCTCTTTGTAGAGAGGGCCTTTATCTGGTGTGACCTTCATAAGCGGGCTCTGAGAGTAGGGTCTAGTCTGCTCTCCATACCTCAGGCCCCAAGAGAGGCCTCCTGGGATCCAAAAGGTTGGAGAGAAGGGAAACATTTACAGAATTATTCTGCCTTTACCTCACCTCTGCAGAATCTTCAGCGGCTTGTATGTATTTTTGTGCTTAAGACATGGACTCTGGAAAGTTGCATCACGATAACTCTATAGCTGAAAATGCAGGAATGACACCGTGTCGATGCCTGGGCTTCTGTTAAAGAAATTGACAGGAGACTTACCCTGTCATCAAGGACTGGTTTCCAGGGAGATATATTAGGGGTATTTCCCCACTGCTCACAGATGATTCACTTTTAAATATCTCTAACAGAAGAGTTTTAATATAGTATTATTTGTTATTAAAAGTTTTTAGTTTAATTTTTTGGTTCGTTGTGTTGATTTGTTCATTTTGAGAGGAGAATTGAGGTGATGAGGACTTTTGTTTTTCAGCCAGTTCTTTAAGAGTCATACTCCTGGGATCCTAAAATTCACAGGCCAGCAATTTCATGTAGTGTACCTGAGAACAACACTTCTCAGGTGTGGTCCTGAGAAGTGTGGTCCCCAGATGACAGCATCAGCATCACCTGGGAACTTGCTATAAATCTGAGTTTTCAGGCTTTCTCCCGTGCTCACTGCATCAGAAATTCTGGTAGGGCCTTATCAAGCTATGCGTTAGCAGCTGTCCTTGTTATTCTGGAGTTTGTTCAAGTTTAAGAACCACTGCCTTGGAACTTCCCATGAAAAAACATCATTTAGCATTAATTCTAAAGGCATTTCTATCTGACCCTCCAAAATGGCTTATTTTGTCATCACTGGTTATCTCCCTGTAGAAGTGGGTCACTTTTCCCAAAACTTCATGTCTTTCTGCTATTCCTGTTCTTCACTGCTCATCTGTCTTGTTCTGGAAGACTAACTGGTTCTCATCAATCAGCACCACCTTAGCTCTTGTTCACATATCTGAGTTAACCTTAGACTGCCCAGTGGTGCTCACCGCTGCCTCTTTAGAACATGGCAGGGTTCATCTCAGCAATTCCAAGAACTAGAGGACAGATGTCACTGCATAAATTTACATCATGACCGTTCCCATTTCTTTCATCATCACTTTTTTAATCCATTAGAGGAGATTTTTACTAAAGTGCCATATACCCAAATTGTGACTCCTTTTTATCAGAAAACTGCCGCTGTTATCCAGATCTTAACAATGAAATGATTTCTAGAAGATGCTGGTTAAAAAAAAAAGTCTTGGGACAGGCTTACAAGCATCCTGTAATGACATCTTACCAGTGTTTATTGTGTATTACATAAGTGATAGAAATTTAACCATTTTAATGTGAGACCTGAAGAAATGCCACATAAAAGAATCGTCTGGAAAGAACTCTTCCTATCCAATACCTCCCAGAGGCTAGCCTTGTCCTGGACCAACCTGGAAAGGGATTGGCCAAAGGTGATTATAGGTTCTAAACCAAGCTACTCTACAAATTCATCATGCAAGTAAGGGGCATTTATGGAACTATGATAGGATAAGGAGACTAGAGATTTAGGAACCAAATCAGATCCTCAGGCCTACCTGAGACTTACCCTAATTTTTAGATTGGTTTACGGAATCACACCATTGTCAAATTCTGGATGCTAGAGAACCTCATTTTTATTTCAAGGTTTGCAATTCCCCTCCCTGCAGGGTCACCACCACCACCATTCCCAGCAAACACACACACTCACCCTTACAATCCAGGCTGGTCAGGAACCAGACAGATTTTCAGGAATGAACAGCAGGACAAGTCAGTAATTTTTAAGTACTTACCTCAGCACTGTTCTGAAAAGATAAGGGAGTAGAAAGGTGTCAAAATAACTAGAAAGCAAAGTAAGAGAATGTTGCGAAGGCAGGGCTATCAGTGATAATCCTATCAGCTGGAAATGCCTAGAGTCACTCACCTGGGCCCTAGTAAGTTTCCCACAGACATCTCCCTTTTCCAAACCTGGCCAGACCCTTGTGGTTCTTATTATGGTTACAAGACGCCCTCAGCAATAACCGCCTGGAAAGTTTGAAGCAAAAAGTGTATTATTTATGAGCCCTGGAGAATACCAGGCATGCCCTGGGACAGTAGAGAAAGAATGAGTGAGCACAACCTGGGGTTCTGCTTTTATATTGGATTGAGGGTGGAACCCTAGGGCTTCATGGGCTCACTCTTTACTGGTGAATTTAAAATGTAAGAGCTAGAATTTAAAGATGGGAAAAAAAAGAAAAAACAAGTGGCCCAAGTGGCCAGTTATCTAAATCAATCAGGATCTCTAGAGCAAAGGAGCCTGGGTCAGGGCAAGGGGAGGGAGATGACGGAAGGGGTGGGGAGGAAGAGTTCCCCTGTCCTGGCTCTTCAGTCATGTGACTGCCAAAATGTTTATTCAACCCAGCCCTCTTTGAAGTGGATGCCTTGGCAATGGAAGCTTAAATCAGACATTTACGTTGCAAAAGAAAAGCCAACTGTCAGCGCTTATATTACAACCTACCCCGTGATTCCAGGCATTCTAGTCAACGGTGAGGACATTAAAGGCCTAGGTAGCTGATATGCTAAAATTCAGGTGTAGGGCATGTTGTAAATAGAAATTGCACATGTAAATTGGATTATAGTAGCAAAAACTAGAATAATTATATAGGCAGTAGTGTGAAATCCTGTAGGTACCTGTTGCCCTAAACTTGAAAGGTCCAGTCCTGAAAATAGATCAGGGATCTCAGGAGCCCTGGAAATCTGTTCAAAGATTTGGTAAGATTGTGGAATATTTTAACATCTTGGGCCATCTGGTGTAAAAAAGTTTGAGCCTGTCCTGAGTTGGTGAAAGTGAAAGTCGCTCAGACACGTCTGACTCTTTGCAATCCCCTGGACTATAGTCCCTGGAATTCTCCAGGCCAGAATACTGGAGTGGGTAGCATAGCCCTTCTCCAGCAGATCTTCCCAGCCCAGGAATTGAACTGGGGTCTCCTGCATTGCAGGTGGATTCTTTACCAACTGAGCTATGAGAGAAGCCCTGAGTTGGTAGGTTGCTCCATATCTCATTGAACCAGGTCTCTGAGTCCTGAGAATAGGTCAGGCTCCTCTGTGCATAGAATCTTCCAGGTAGGAATACTGGAGTGGGTAGCCATTCCCTTCTCTGGAGGATCTTCTCAACCTAGGGATCGAACCCAGATCTCCTGCATTGCAGACAGATTCTTTACCATGAGTCAACAGGGAAGCCCCTTTAAAAGCATACATTATCTCATAGAACAATTTTTCAATGTGATGAAAGCCAAGTTTACTAAGAGACTCAAATATCTTTGGTTCCACTGTAGTAAGAGGTCAAAAGTAGGTAAACCTTAGAATTGGTTAGTAATTAACATTGTTTCAGTATTTTTTCTTATTTGGAAATGATCAAGACATTCAATGAATTCCCATCATTTCATTTAACTTAGCAAAACTCTGAAGTTTCAAGTTACCAAAGAGATTTGGGAAGTTATTTTTAAGTAGAAATTCTATAAGACATGATTATTGCTAAAAAGTTGACCTACATTTTTATTTCAATTACATACATCTAAATTATTTTCTCCCAACAATGATGTTTAGACTATTAAGGAACTTTCATTAGACAGATGGCCATTATACCCAGCTACATTTCTTGCTGACAAATTTTGTAAGCATTGACATAAATTTGTTTGAATCGTAAACCCTGGTAGGACAAAAGTTGTTTATCCGAATTAAATTTAATGCTGATAACTCTAAAGATATACCTATTTTAATTAGAGCAAATTTAAACTAGAATTATTTATCAAAGATTACTCCAGATCATGTGAATTTGAAGAACATTTTGGTTAGTTTCTCCATTACTGAGTTTTAGGAATACTCAATTCATAAGTGCCTATTTTTAAGCCAATTAAGTAGAGCTCTTTTACAAATTATGGGCTTCCCAGGTGGCACAGTGGTAAGGACTCTGCCTGTCAGTGCAGGAGACACAGGAGACGTGTGGGTTTGATCCCTTGGTGGGGTAGATCCCCTGGAGGAGGAAATGGCAACCCACTCGAGTATTCCTGCCCGCAGAATCCCGTGGACAGAGGAGCCTGGTGGGCTGAGTCCAAAGAGTCTCAAAGAGCTGGACATGACTGAGCACACACACACACACACATATACACGCTTTTATAAATTAATGTTGGCAATGTCATCTGCAGATAGAAAGAGAAAAAATCATATAAACATAACATACATCTGTAGACATACATAAACATGCAGACAGATACAGAGACCCTGTAACTTCTGTTCCAAGATTTTAGCCATGAATCATGTACAACAACATAAAACTCACTAGGTCATAAATAATAGTTGAATCCAAATTGGCAGAACAATTTAAGGTTACCTGCTTCAATGGCTGAAGTTTTTACTAATATTTGTGGAAAAGATTTTTAAGATTTATATTTGTCCTTGACAAGTCATCTTGAGGCTGTGGGCTAGGTTTGGGACAGAGAGCTTTTACAGCATTTTGTATTTTAAAAGGCCGATTTCTCCTCGCACCAAACCTAGTCCACTTTGCTTAAGTCTCAGGTGATTGTGTGCAGAGTCGCAATTGCCTCCTGAGGTGTTTACATTTCAAAGACACAGTAAGCTATATGTCTTCAGGAGACAAAGATCATAAATTTTCTCCTAGGAGTTTTACTGCCTTTTGGATGGTGATGGCAGTCTCAATAAAATGTAGCAACTGCTGCCCTGTAATTAGAGAGTCCTTTGTAATAGTAATTCTCTGGACTCAAGGTCAAGGGGGACCCCCCCCTGCAAGACCAGAAATGAAGAAGGGGATCATTTGGGTCAGTATGGCCAAGAAAATGATGAACCCATGGTAAGTGGGTGCCGTCGCTTCAGTCTTGTCCAGCTCTTTGCAACCCCATAGACTATAGCCTGCCAGGCTTCTCTGTCCATGGAATTCTCCAGGCAAGAATACTGGAGTGGGTTGCCAGTGCCTTCCTCCAGGAGAGCTTCCCTACCCAGAGATGAAACCAATGTCTCCTGCATTACACCGATTTTTTACCACTGAGCCACAAGGAAGCCCAGCGAACCCAATGGCTCATGCCAACTTTGCACTAAGTCTTAATGTTTTCCATTAACTGTGAGCTTTAACAATGATCACTGATGCAAGGATGGCCCAGCCCCAGGCCGTAAATATGCCAATGAGGAGAGGAAAGACCCTGACACAGATATCATGGCTCTAGGGCCTTGGCCTTGTAATTTCCCTCTTCCTTCTCACTAGAGGCTTCGATAGTCCTGTCAGCTTCTCCACAGGCACAGGGACACCTCGTGAGCCCTGGCTTCTAGTTCAAGCTCCTCCCCGCATCTCATGAGGCGCCCAGGGGAGGAGTGGACAACTAAGGAAGAATGAGGGGAAGCTTGCAGAGAACTTTGCAAGCTCCTTTGTGAGTGTTAGCTTGACTGGGAGCTCTGGAACCAGCTGGACAGCTTGTTCAGGTATTTTTATCTGAAAACGTGCAGTGAGCAGGTGCCACCAGTGGGGCTCCTTAGAAAAGTCACAGGCGATGAGGCAGCAGCATGCATCCTTGGTTTCTTGGTGAGGCTGCGTGTGAAGTGTGGTGACCACGCCCTCTGATGAGCCAGATGTGGCCTCCTTGCCTCCCCAGCAACTTTCCAGGATGTTCCAGAGCACAGGGCAGAGCCCCTGAGGCCTCGGCTGCTCCAGCTCAGAGCTGAAGAGTCGCTTTCTGCACTTTGGGTGCCCTCTCCCCCTTTTTTTTTAAGATTTTTTTTTTTAATATGTGTGGATCTTTTTAAAGTCTTTTATTGAATTTGTTGCAATATTGCTTCTGTTTTATGTTTTGGTTTTTTGGCCACCAGGCATGTGGGATCTTAGCTCCCCAACCGGGAATGGAACCCTTACCCCCTGCATTGGAAGGTGAAGACTTAACCACTGGACGCCAGGGAAGCCGCAGGGTGCCTTTCTGATCAAGATTTTCCTCTTCTCAGTCCTTAAAAGTGTGGCACTGAAGAGTGTCTGCTCATGCTTGTGGGAACTGGGCCATGTTGGAAGATGAAGATGAACACCCAGCCTGCTTTTCAGGGTGACATTTGATGGTGGTCACAACCAGGAGCAGGATGCTTGGCAGGCAGTTGTTGTGAGTGAGGGTGTGGGGGTGGCAGTGTGCATGTGCCTGTCTAGAAGCAGGTGGGTAGTGGGGGCACCAAGGCCTTGTTGTTGTTCATTGTTCAGTCGCTCAGTCATGTCCGACTCTTTGCAACCTCCTGGACTGCAGCACGCCAGGCTTCCTTGTCTTTCACTATCTCCCAGAGTTTTCTCAAACTCATGTCCACTGAGTCGGTGATGCCATCCAACATTTCATCCTCTGTCAGCCCCTTCTCCTCCTGCCTTCAATCTTTCCCAGCATCAGGGTCTTTTCTAATGAGTTGGCTCTTCACATCAGGTGGCCAAAGGATTGGAGCTTTAGCTTCAGCATCAGTCCTTCCAATGAACATTCAGGAGATTTCCTTTAGGATTGATCTCCTTGCTGTCCAAGGGACTCTCAAGAGTCTTCTCTAGCACCACAGTTCCAAAGCATCAATTCTTCAGCGCTCAGCCTTCTTTATGGTCCAACTCTCACATCTGTACACGACTACTGGAAAAACCATAGCTTTGACTATGCGGACCTTTGTCAGCAGCCATGAGTAACAAACAATTCAGAGCCCATTGCAAACAAATAAGAAAACCCACAGTAGCCAATTAGTACCCCTCTCTCCTTCCTGCTGTCTGAAGAAATTTTGCATTTCAGTTGAGGTAGAATTTCTGATTCCAGCTTCCACTTCCTGGTTTTCTCCCATCACCTTAATCTTATGTGTTGGTACAGGAAACCTGGTGGCTTGGCTGGTAAAGAATCCGCCTGCAATGCGGGATACCTGGGTTTGAAACCTGGGTTGGGAAGATCCCCTGGAGAAGGGAACGGCTACCCACTCCAGTATTCTGACCTGGAGAATTCCATGAATTGTATAGTCCATGGGGTTGCAAAGAGTTGGACACAACTGAGAGACTTTCACTTTCACAGGAATCCACCTCTTTGCAGGTGGCCGCTCTTCACCAGGATGTCCCAATGCATGGCTCGAGGATTGAATCTATACCCACTAGTACAACATACAGAGTCTTCTCGGCCTCTGGAGTGTAATACCAGAGTCTTGGCATGTTGGTGTGCCCCAGCACTGAGCAACACTCACGAGGCTTCCATGGGTTTTTTGCATTTTTCAAGGAGCTGGTGTTCTCCAACCCTGGAGCCTCAGGGTTCTTAGGAGGTGCTGGCACTAGATGTTCACAACACTTGTATTTGTCCATTTAATTTTTTAGCAATATGGTATCAGGGACCATGATATCCCATTGGGTCATGGGGACAAAAAATTACAGCAGCAAGTAAAGCAGGGGCACAGAAACCATAGGCCTCTGAGGTATTTTCCCTCTGGTGGTGCCGTTGGTTTCCAGTTCCAAGACTGTTTCAGTCTTGTAGGTTAGGACAATCTGGGAACAACTCACTGACTCAGCAGTTGCAGGAAGAGGTCTTCTGCCCTCCTTACTTACTGAAATCCTTTCCTCATGCCTTTAGTCCAGAGCTTCTTTTGGGGCAGTGACCGTAGCCTTGTTATCCAACCACCCTCCTTAGCTTTCCTTGGTCTTGAGGCATGGAGGACACTTATGCACATTGGTGTTGAAGGGAGAGAGAGAGAGAGAGAGCATGGCCTGGGATTCTGTTTTTCTTGGAGTTGAGGATGGAAACTTAGTGTTTGATGGGCTCTCTCTTTATTGGCAAGTTTAAAACGTAACAGCTGGAATTTAAAACATGGAAAAAGAGAAAAAG
The DNA here is from genome assembly GCF_002263795.3 of Bos taurus. Lineage (NCBI taxonomy): Eukaryota > Metazoa > Chordata > Mammalia > Artiodactyla > Bovidae > Bos > Bos taurus. Next base: position 48,321,945 of record NC_037332.1, on the reverse strand, counting down.
AAAAAGTGACCCAAGTGGCCAGTTATCTAAATCCACCAAGATGTCTAAAACAAAGGTGCTTCCTGATGGGGATTAGGGAGGTGCCTGTGTCCTGACTCCTCGTGTGGCTGCGTGTGTTTGTTCGAGATAGCCTTCCTTCAAGTACACTGGATGCCTTAGTGATTGAAACTTCTGTCAGCACTTGCATTAGAAAAAGAAAAGCCACTGTCAGGGTTTTCACTACAGAGAGGTAGAAGGGAGTCTTAAGAGTTAAGATGAGGTTGCCTGAAGCTTTATTCCCAAGGCCTTTGATCTCACCATGGGGCTTCTTTTTACCTTAAAGATATTAAGCAATTTCTATAAGTTCAGTTCAGTTCAGTTGCTCAGTTGTATCTGACTTTGTGACTCCATGGACTGCAGCACACCAGGCCTCCCTGTCCATCACCAACTCCCTGAGTTTACTCAAACTCATGTCCATCGAGTCAGTGATACCATCCAACCATCTTATCCTCTGTTGTCCCCTTCTCCTCCCACCTTCAATCTTTCCCAGCATCAGGGTCTTTTCCAATGAGTTGGTTCTTCGCATCAGGTGGCCAGAGTATTGGAGTTTCAGCTTCAGCATCAGTCCTTCCAATGAATGTTTAGGGCTGATTTCCTTTAGGATTGACTGTTTGGATCTCCTTGCAGTCTAAGGGACTCTCAAGAGTGTTCTCCAACACTCTTTGTGACCCTATGGACTGTAGACCACCAGGCTCCTCGGGTCATGGAATTCTCCATGCAAGAATACTGCAGTGGGTTGCCATGCTCTCCTCCAGGAGATCTTCTCAACTCAGGGATCCAACCGATGTCTCTTGAGTCTCCTGCATTGGCAAGTGGGTTCTTTACCACTAGCACCACCTGGGAAGCCCCTAACTTACACAACCAAGCTCAAATTGAAGTTCAAGTTTGTTCAAAAGCTTCCAAGGCTGTGCTCCCTACTCTGCACTGAACTGCCTCCACTGTAGACCCTGGCCACCTGGATAGTGTTCAGTTCAATAAGGCAGGTATTACACAAGGGTAAAAGTGTGGTTATATCATTTTTTATTTATTTTAAATTAATTGTAAAATTTGCCCTTCCAAAATATATTCCGCTGTGTGACTGCCTTATCTCAGAGAGAACTAAATAACATTGTACACCTTAATTTTCTTTACACTTCAGTGATGGAAAATTTCTTTTTTTTCCCCCCTTAATAGTCCAAATCATATCTTTTACTACTTCAGAAAAAAAAACCACTCTTTGGATCCATATGGGAAAAAAGGAAGAATACAGGTGATTTTAAAGATGCATTTGACCAAAATATTTCATTTCTGGCATCACTGATCCAGTTAATCTCTCCTCGTCTAGAAAGATGTGGAGCCCAGGATGGGGGAGTGGAGATGGGACTTCCTCACTGATGTCGCTGAGTCAGTGAGACTCTGCAGTTGGAGACTGTATAGGAGGGGGACAGATTCCTGAGTGCTCTAACCACACCCAGAGCAGGTCTGCAGGGCATATGATGGACCTGTCCCAAGAACTGACGGAAACAAGAGGTTTGTTTCTGTTTGATTACAGTTCATGACAGATTGATAACTGCAAAGGCATTCAAACTTGGTGTTTCGCCACCCCCCCCTGCCCCCCACCTTTGCTTTAACACTACCGCTTGTAAGGCGAGTCAGGCATCTGGTGTTTGTTAGATGGCTGCGTTGCATCATCCTGGTGATTGCTGGGGAACATCTCTCAGCATTCGTGCGATTGGAGAGAAGACTGTGGGGCACAAAATGGCCTCATCCGGTTTACATCTTCATTATTGCGTGTCTCACATACCTGCTTACATCTGGAAAAAATCTCCAGGTAAACCTCTTGGGCTCTTTTTCTAAAGAGTAACTGTAATTATTAGGGCTATACCCAAATTCAACTTAGAATAGGTATGTGGCTGAACTTCAGCCAAAATCCTGTGCCTGACGAAAAGAAATTTTCCTCTTTTTAACATCCAATTACATAGGAGGGGCCTTTTCCCCACACATGGCCAGTTGGGTTCCTGGTTCTCTATACCCAAAGTTTCAATTTATGCCCTGAGGGAAAAGGCAAGGAGATTTTAAGGAAAAAATTTAAAGATTTCTTCAAGTCTCCCACTGACATTTTTTTCTTAGTATCAAATCCCAGAATCCTAATATGTATTGCCGGTCATGTCAAAATTTTGCAAATATCTTTTCCCCACTAGGTACTTTCACAGACTTTCTTACCAAGTAACATCATCACAAAAAAACCTTACTATTTTCCTGTTTCCTGCTTCTCCCCCTTGTACAGGATTCATCCACTCAACACATTTTGATTGAGCACTTGCTGGGGTACCAAGCCCTGTGCCAGGAAACCTAAAACTGAGTAAGATGTGATGCTTACAGTTAGATGGAAAAACAGACATGCAGCTAATTACACATCATACTGGAATGTTGCATAAGGTGAAAGTGTGAATTAAACATTGTGAGAACTCCTCTGGGAGAAGAATGAATTGTGCCATTGAAAGGGATGTAACAGAGTGGGTGGCAGTCAAGGAAAACTTCATTTGGACATGAAACGTAAGCTGAGTTTTGAAAAATATGTGGCATTTCGCATAGATAAGAAGAAAACAAGGTCAACCAGAGAAACAAGAGGACATGAGACAATTAGTAAGGGACTTAAAGGAGCTCTGACTCTTTCATACAAGCTTCTGTTTCCACTGAGAAGTAGTGGTTTTCCAAGATCATTTCATGATATGATTCTTTTTCATTTACCTCTCCTGTTCTTTTAAAAACATTTGTCATTGGTAAAAATTCATATATCCAAATGCTCATATATGGTATATAACACATATGATACATGATATGTGATATATGACGTACATGATATATCTGTTATGTATATGTATTGTTGTTGTTTTCCAGTTGCTTAGTCATGTCCGACTCTTTGTGACCCCATGGACTGCAACATGCCAGGCTTCCCTGTCCTTCACCGTCTCCTGGAGCTTGCTCAAACTCATGTCCTTTGAGTTTGTGAAATCATCCAACCATGAAATGTATATGTGTGTGTGTGTATATATATATATATATATATATATATATATATATATATATATAAAATGTATCAAATGTATACATATATATTTATATACGGAGAGAGAAAACCATAAGGAAGAAGAGGAGGAAGAGAGCAGTCCAGTGGCTAATACCCTGAGCTCCCAATGTAGGGGCCATGGTTCCATCCCTGATCAGTGAACTAGATCCAATATACAATAATGAAGAGTTCATATGCTGCCACTAAAGATCCCACATGCTGTAGCTAAGACCCAGCATAGCCACATACATAAATAAATAAAAATAATATTTTTTTTTAAAACGGAGGAGTTCTTAAAAGAGATCTCTATTGTCATTTCTACTGCTTCCATGCCCAGAGCGTGTGAAGAGGAAACAGCCCCTGCGAAGTCTTTGTATCTGCTTCCACCTATGTTCTACTCCCCGTGCTTGAGGGCAGACCATCGTGAGCTCATCTGAACCACTGCAGCAGTTGTCAAAGTGGCTTCCTGTCTCCAGGCTCCTTCCCTTCCTTCCAGATGCCACAATGCAGCCGGTGATCTTTGGAAAGTGTAAATCTGGTCATCTGGCTGCATCCACTCTAGAATGCAGTGCAAACACTCTGTAGTAACGCCTAAAAGAGCCCTTCACAATCTGGGTACAAGCTGCCCCTTCCGTCTCCTCTCTCACCTCCCCTCCCTCACTCCCACCCACAGCTACTGTCGACTTCTTGCCACTTTTGCGTGGCACTCATTTTTCTGCCTGAAATATCCTTCCTGCCTTTTCTGAGTGGTAGACTTGAGTCATCCTTCAAATCCAGGCATAGCATCTCTTTTATGAAGTCCATTCCCAATTTCCTCTCCTCCATTAGCACAAATGGATTCCCATTATCATTTGTCTGTATCTTGATTCTTGAGTTCATCATATTGAATAATTGTCCCCTCACCAGATTTGGAGCTCCACTTGAGGACAGATGCTTTGGATAAATCATTTTAGTAGTTTCAATGCCTGGAACAAAAGATAGTTAGACTCACTCTAAGTGAAACAGATGGCTAAGTTCCTTCTTTATTTTTCTCTTCGATTTATTTGCCTTTCCCCATCTTTTCTTCTAACACTCCACCTAGGTCTGTCTTCTGGGCAATACTCATGTCACCAACCAAACCTCTTTTGTCATGATCCTTCTAGGAGTTAAATCTGACAGATAACAGCAACGGCCTACCCCACCCCCACAGAATTTATTAGAGGTTGACTTAGTGTTAAAATTCACTATCTCACCTGATCTTCTGAGAAAGAGAGAAGTCACAGATGAGAGGCTGAAGGTGTGTTTTCTTTGCCGACACCTTTATAAAACACAAAAATATATCTTCACCAATATTTAAAATCAGGAGATCTCACATAAAAACTCAGCATTTACTGTGCTTTTGAATAGAGGGACAAATGGCAATTCTGGGAAGTTGTCAGATAGTGCTGAGTCTCAGCTGAGTACTTGAAGTCAGCATGACATTTCCAGTTGGCCGCAAACCTTGCCGCTTCCTGCAAGCTCCCATTCATTGTCCTGTGTATATTGTTTTATTGTTTCTTATAATAGACAAATGTGTTTTGAACTCCTGTCTCCTTCCAAATAGGAAAATAAAATATAGACTATGCAGGCAACATGACATTTTGTTTTCACTTACCTATTTCCTGTCTGAAGAAGGGAGTGGCAACCCACTGCAACATTCTTGCCTGGAAAATCCCATGGACAGAGGAGCCTGGTGGGCTAGAGTCTTGGGGTCGCAAAGAATCAGACATGACTGAGCGACGGAGCACAGCACAATGCCTATCTCCCGCCTTGAAGTAGGTAATATTTTTATCTTTATTTTACAAATGAGGAAACTGAGGCAATGGAGGTTGAATAACTTCACCATGATTATACATCTAGGAAGCATCAGGGCATCAGGGCAAAGACAAGGCCATGCATGTGTGCTAAGTCACTTCAGTCGTGTACAACTCTTTGCGCCCCATGGACTGTAGGCTACCAGGCTCCTCTGCCCACTGGATTTTCCAGGCAAGAATACTGGAGTGGGTTGCCGCACACTCCTCCAGAGGATCTTCCTGACCCAGAGATCAAACCCGAGTCTCTTACATCTCCTGCATTGGCAAGCGGGTTCTTTACCACTATGGCCACCTGGGGAAGCCCGATTTGACTGCAAAATTCATCCTCTTAAACGGAGACTTTTTGATCCTGCAGTTCTACAAATAAAATCCTTGAGCTTTCACACCTAGTTTATACATTTACTTTAAAAAAATTATGTATTTATTTGGCTGCATTGGGACTTAGTCATGGCATGAAAACTCTTAGCTGTATCATGTGGGATCTAATTCCCTGATCAGGGATCAAACCTCCCCTGCATGGGGAGCGCAGAGTCTTAACCACTAGACCACCAGGGAAATACCTACATTTACTTTTAAATTATGTACATCCATCACTATAGATCAAGAGGCTTTTTAGTTCGTCTTCACTTTCTGCCATAAGGGTGGTGTCATCTGCATATCTGAGGTTATTGATATTTCTCCTGGCAATCTTGATTCCAGCTTGTGCTTCTTCCAGCCCAGTGTTTCTCATGATATACTCTGCATATAAGTTAAATAACAATATACAGCCTTGACGTACTCCTTTTCCTATTTGGAACCAGTCTGTTGTTCCATATCCAGTTCTAACTGTAGCTTCCTGACCTGCATATAGGTTTCTCAAGAGGCAGGTCAGGTGGTCTGGTATTCCCATCTCTTTCGGAATTGTCCACAGTTCATTGTGATCCACACAGTCAAAGGCTTTGGCATAGTCAATAAAGCAGAAATAGATGTTTTTCTGGAACTCTCTTGCTTTTTCGATGATCCAGCAGATGTTGGCAATTTGATCTCTGGTTCCTCTGCCTTTTCTAAAACCAGCTTGAACATCTGGAAGTTCACGGCTCATGTATTGCTAAAGCCTAGCTTGGAGAATTTTGAGCATTACTTTACTAGTGTGTGAGATGAGTCCAATTGTGCGGTAGTTTGAGCATTCTTTGGCAGTGCCTTTCTTTGGGATGTGGGCTTCCCTGGTACCTTGGACGGTGAAACGTCTGCCTACAATGCGGGAGACTTGGGTTTGATCCCTGGGTCGGGAAGATCCCCTGGAGAAGGAAATGGCAACCCCCTCCAGTATTCATGCCTGGAAAATCCCATGGACTGAGGAGCCTGGTGGGCTACAGTCCATGGGGTCACACAACTGAGCGACTTCTTCTTCTTTGGGATTAGAATGAAATCTGACCTTTTCCAGTCCTGTGGCCACTGCTGAGTTTTCCAAATTTGCTGGCATATTGAGTGCAGCACTTTCACAGCATCATCTGTCAGGATTTGAAATAGCTCAACTGGAATTCCATCACCTCCACTAGCTTTGTTCATAGTGATGCTTTCTAAGGCCCACTTGACTTCACATTCCAGGATGTCTAGCTCTAGGTCAGTGATCACACCATCGTGATTATCTGGGTCATGAAGATCTTTTTTGTACAGTTCTTCTGTGTATTCTTGCCTCCTCTTCTTAATATCTTCTGCTTCTGTTAGGTCCATACCATTTCTGTCCTTTATCGAGCCCATCTTTGCATGAAATTTTCCCTTGGTATCTCTAATTTTTTTTAAGAGATCTCTAGTCTTTCCCATTCTGTTGTTTTCCTCTATTTCTTTGCACTGATCACTGAGGAAGGCTTTCTTATTTCTCCTTGCTATTCTTTGGAACTCTGCATTCAAATGGGAATATCTTTCCTTTTCTCCTTTGCTTTTCACTTCTCTTCTTTTCACAGATATTTGTAAAGCCTCCTCAGACAGCCATTTTGCTTTTTTGCATTTCTTTTCCATGGGGATGGTCTTGATCCCTGTCTCCTGTACAATGTCATGAACCTCCATCCATAGTTCATCAGGCACTCTATCTATCAGGTCTAGTCCCTTAAATCTATTTCTCATTTCCACTGTATAATCATAAGGGATTTGATTTAGGTCATACCTGAATGGTCTAGTTGTTTTCCCTACTTTCTTCAATGTAAGTCTGAATTTGGCAATAAGGAGTTCCTGATCTGAGCCACAGTCATCTCCTGTCTTGTTTTTGCTGACTCTATAGAGCTTCTCCATCTTTGGCTGCAAAGAATATAATCAATCTGATTTCGGTGTTGACCGTCTGGTGATGTCCATATGTAGAGTCTTCTCTTGTGTTGTTGGAAGAGGGTGTTTGCTATGACCACTGCGTTCTCTTGGCAAACTCTATTAGCCTTTGTCCTGCTTCATTCCATACTCCAAGGCCAAATTTGCCTGTTACTCCAGGTGTTTCTTGACTTCCTACTTTTGCATTCTAGTCCCCTATAATGAAAAGGACATCTTTTTTGGGTGTTAGTTCTAAAAAGTCTTATAGGTCTTCATAGAACCGTTCAACATCAGCTTCTTCAGCGTTACTGGTTGGGGCATAGACTTGGATTACTGTGATATTGAATGGTTTGCCTTGGAAATGAGCAGAGATCATTCTGTTGTTTTTGAAATTGCATCCAAGTGCTGCAACCATAACATTATGTTTATTAAATCAGTTATATCCATCTTTCCTTTTTGGACTCCCAAGACAGTAGTTCTCCATTATTGAAACAAAACCTAGCAAATACCATAACCTGAGACGTGACTGAGACTTTTACTGCAGTAAAAGTATTCTATTTTTTTTTTTTACTACAAAGTAAACTACAAAAGCTATGTAGTTTGTCTAATGACTTTTGTTTCTTCACATTTTCAACGTATTTTCTCTGCATCTTCCAATGACATTTTTCTTTCTGTAAGTATATTTTAGTTTGTTACCATCTTCTTTTCATATTACTTTGGGTACTTTCATCAAGGCAGGAAAAACAACTGGTGTGTGGCCTTTCATGGTTTACTAACACGAATCATTACATTTACGGAAGATTGATAGTGTATTGAGTATTATGTGCTGCTAAACAGCACTGAAAAAAAATCGTAAAATTTGCTTTCCTGTTCTGAGCATTTGGTAACTTCATGTTGAGCTCACTGTGATGGTCTCATACTATCAGCTGCTATTAACTCAAGACACCATATCCACCTAAAGCAAGTTCACTGATAACCGCAGTGGGTATAAACTGATATTTCGTCTACTCAGCCTCATCACCTCTCATTTTTTGCTGACTTCTTGATAGATCTCATCTTTGCTTTTACCTCAAAATGTGGCTGACACAGAGCTCCAATCAGAATTGGCATCTCTGTCATTTACTGGTGGTGCGTTTGGCATTACATTTTTATTATCTTCAGTCTGCCCTTTAGTTGCGGAAATTATCTGAAGGCACTTGTCAGTACTCCAAGGGCTCATTTCTTTACCTATGGATTATCCACAAATTTTCTAGTAGCACATGAGTGTGCCTCTAGGAACTCTAGAGGTGAAAACCCCCGCCCTCCCCCGCCCATTTCCCCCTGACACTGTGTGTGACACGTGACCATCGATCCTGTGAACCTAGTGAGGACACCAGCACCAGTCCCTCCATCAGATAGGTTGTCCTTACTTTCCGAGATAACGTGAGGCCACAGAAATCACCGAACAAGTGGAAACCATGCAAATTGATCCTAATAACTAATTGGAAAATTCCAACTGTTCTATGACTCTCAGAAAGTTTGGTAAAAGTATTAAAAGCTCTTTTACAAGCTGTTTTAAGTGTAGAGAAGAAAGGGAAAAAAGTAAAACAGATATTTATTGAGTACACATGCATGTGCCTTCTAAGTCACTTTAGTCGTGTCCAACTCTTTGCAACCCTATGGACTGTAGCCCACCAGGTTCCCATGTCTGTGGGATTCTCCAGGCAAGGATACTGGAGTGGGTTGCCATGCCCTCCTCCAGGTTTTGAACACGCATCTCTATGTCTCCTGCCTTAGCAGATGAGTTCTTTACCACTAGCACCATCTGGGAAGCCCCTGAAAGTTTCACTTTCAGTAGTTGGAGTCGTTTGGTTAGCACTTGCCTCCTCGTTGTTTAACTTAAGACTCAGCATCTTTCCTGAGTCTTATGCCACATATCCATGGTCAACTAGAGGGCTGGCTAAGGATTGGCTGCTCTAACATGGCCCTTCCTGGGACACCTTGGCTCTCCTGCATGCATCTCTCATCTCCAATTGGTTGGCCTTGGCATGTTCTCCTGGTGGTGACAGGGGTTTAAGAGAAAAAGCAGAAATGTGCAGGTGCTTTTTCAAACTTCTGCTTGTGTCATTTGTTACTATTCCTTTGGCAAAAGCAAGTTACATGACCACAGCTAGAACCAGTGTGAGCAGGCCTTACCAAAAGAAATGGATATAAGATAACACGAAAAATTCCAGCCATTAGTAGAGTCAGTCAAGACCAATAGAAGACACAGTATGTTCTGGCCATCCTGTTTTCTGGCCATCATCTTAAGAAAGTTGCTTAATACCCCTGAACCTTAATTACAGGCATACCTCATTTTATCTGGCTTTGCTTTATCATGCTTAGCAGATACTGCATTTTTTCCCCCACAAATTGAAGGTTTATGGCAATCGTGTATTTATGGCAATCTACAGAAAATCTATCAGCGCCATTTTTCTACAGTATTTGTTCACTGTGTGTGTCTATGTCACATTTTGGTAATTCTCACAGTATTTCAAGCCCTCTCCCAGCAGAAAGACCATAACTCACTGAAGGCTCAGATGCTGATTAGCATTTTTTAAGCAATAAGGTATTTTTAAATACCCTATTTAAGGTATTTAGTTTTTCTGGACATAATGCTATTGCATACTTAATAGACTACAGTATAGTATAAACACAGGTTTTATATGCACCAGGAAACCAAAAATTCTTGAGCTTCACTTTATCGTCATATTCATTTTATTGTGTTAGTCTAGAACCAAACGCACAATATCTCCAAGGTATGTCTGTACTATATTGTGACTTAGCCTCTATATAATGTATTTTTAAAATATTTTTCAAATTAAAGAAATATATGCACAAATTTAAAAAGTGAAACAGTGCCGAAGACATAGCAAAAAGAGCCTGTGACCCTTCCTCCCGTTGGATCCTATTCCACAGACAGTCAGTTTTAACTCTGCTTGCTGTTTCTCCTGACATTGTATCTCTGTTTTGAAATAATATCCCATGTTGTGCGTGTGTGCTAAGTCTCTTCAGTTGTATCCAACTCTTCGCAACTTCATGGACCGTAGCCTGTCAGGTTCCTCTGTCCATGGGATTCTCCAGGCGAGAATACTGGAGTGGGTTGTTATGCCCTCCTCCAGGAATATTCCACGCTGCCATTAATTAATTAATTCTAGGCATCATTTATTGATATATTAACTCTCTTACTTCCCTCTTTTCTCTCTCCTCATCCATCCAACGTAGTTTTATCATGAGTTTTGGTGATAGCCATTTAGGGTCTTCTTTATTATAATAATGAAAAGAATTATTTAGTGTTGAGCCCAGTAGTATACTATTATTGTATTTCTTTTTCTGTATGACTTGGTTTTCCTTGGAGTTAACCATTGTCTCGTGTGTTCACATGTTCATTTATGTCCTTTTTTCACTTAGACTCTAGTTAAGCCTTCCTACGTCTTCCAACTACTTTGTAAAATGACTTTTAAAATAATGTTTGTCTCTCCCAAGAATGTCAGATAATACATAGTACATTTTACTCCTAGAAATATCAATACTAGAGTCCACCATACACACAAACACCCACACACAAAGTATAGGCACATGCGACTCTAGAATTCCCTGTACCAGTTTGGACTGCTTGCTCCCTCGATCTTCAGCACTGCTGATGCCCTAGATCCTTACTTTGTCATCATCCTGAGGATGCCCATCACCCTTTCCTTGTGCCGCATCCTTTGAATCCTTTCATTTGTGTCCTTGTTTCAGTAGAGCAGATCTCCTCTGTATTCCTATGAAAACATTAAACTTTTGAGTCACGGTATGTTTTGAAAATAGCCCTCTTCTGCTCTCACACTTTATTTGTATTTTGGCAGAGTCTAGACTTTCAGGGTGAAAGTCACTTTCTCTTTATATTTGGAGACATTGCTCTGTTGACTTCTGTATTCCAAGATTTCTGTTGAGATATCCCATGGAGATTCTAATCTTTTGGATATGCGCTTTGCCTCTAGAGTTTGAAAAAGATAATATGCCCCAGAGAGAGTCTTCCCCCACTCGTCTTTCTGGGAATTTGAGGGGTCTTTTCAGCCTAGAATGGTGTGTCTTGTGCTCCAAGAGATTTTCTCCTCATTCCTTTGCTTGTGTCCTTTGTTGTGTCTCTGTGTTCATTTTTTATTTTTCCTTTCTTTTTTGTAATTTCTGTTAAAGGTTGCACTTCTTAGATTGATTTCTTTTTCTTCTCTTTTCCATCACTTTTGTTCTCCTTTCTAGGAAATTTTCTTACATTTCTTTACAACCACTTTACTGAAAAATTTACCTTTCATATATTTCATTTCTAAGAGCTCTTATTCTCTGGTTGCTTTTTTAAAATATAGCATCCTTTTCTTGTTGTTTTAAAAAAGCAATATCTTCTCATTTCTCTAAGAAAAATCACTGCTAATTAAAAAATACTTTTACTTCTCCACTCTATATGTATTTCTTATACTGCCATTTCTTTGACCACAGTTTCTGGGAAAGGCTCTCAGCTCCCAAGGGACCCGGTGTCATTACACTGGGCTCATCCAGATAATCCAAGATAATCTCCCCATCTCAGGATCCTTAACCCTAATCACATCTGCCAAGTCCTGTTTGCCATGTAAGACAGTATATTCGCAGGTGCTGGAAATTAGGAGGTGGACATCTTCGAGGAGGGACCATTATTTTGTCTACCACAATGTGCAAGAATTTCTCTAGGGCATATCCCTAGGAATGAAGCTTCTGAGTCATAGTATATGTGCGTTTTCAATTTTATAAGAAGATGGCAAAATAATTTTCCATAGTTATACCAATGTATACTTCCACCAGCAATATATAGAAATCCCTGTCCTCTTGTCAATGCTTTGTGTGATTGAACTTCTTCCTTTTTGCCAATCTGCTGCTGCTATGTCACTTCAGTCGTGTTCTACTCTGTGCAACCCCATAGACGGCAGCCCACCAGGCTCCCCCATCCTTGAGATTCTCCAGGCCACAACACTGGAGTGGGTTGCCATTTCCTTCTCCAACACATGAAAGTGAAAAGTGAAAGTGAAGTGGCTCAGTCATGTCCGACTCTTAGGGACCCCATGGACTGCAGCCCACCAGGCTCCTCCATCCATGGGATTTTCCAGGCAAGCGTACTAGAGTGGGGTGCCATTGCCTTCTTTAGTGTGTGTAAATCGTCACAGGTTACATTTGAAGCTTCTTCATTAATGATGATGCAGAGCCTCGTTTCTTATGTGATGGCCATGGGTTCCTCTGCCAGGAGAAACACTTGGCCATGAAGTTTGATCATTTTTCCCTTGGCTATTAAAAAAAAATTTTACTTGTATTTTTCTGCATTTTAAATATTAATCTCTTTCTTATATGTGTGGCAATCTTCCTCCCAGTTTGTTGCTGATCTTTACACCTTCTTCATGGTGAATTTTAAAATTTTTCTCTGGTGAGCAGTTATTATCAATTTTAATGTAGTCAGATTTATCAATCCTTTCTTCTGTTACAGACCCTGGTTCTTGGACTCTTCAATTAGTAGAAATTGATAAGAGGCCAGATGAGAAATTCAGACAAGGCACAAGGGATCGGAAACAAGTTAACAGCTCACTTGCTCGCTCCGTGAGGGGAGCAAGTTGCTCCCTTAAATGGGGTGAGCGTGGGGACACCTGGTGGGTTGGGCCAGAGGAGGGGCAGCTTAGGTGGTCTGCAGCCACCCCCTTCCCTTGGTGGAGCTGCGTGCAGGGATCATGCCCAGTATCCTGCTCCTGGCCCCTGAGAAGTGGTGGTTGGGTTTTGGCCTTTTTGTAACTTGTTATTCATAATTTGCCCCAACTGCACATGCAGGTAGTTATTTTCAGTTCCTTATCGTTTCTTTGTGTGCTGTTGTATTCTGAAGCTGAAAGGAGACATTGTTCAGGTGTGAGCATGGTCTTAGCCCGTCTCTCTTCCATGTCGTCACTTTTTTTTTCTTTTCTTACTTTACTGTATTGATAAGAATGCCAAGTACATAACTGAACTTCATAGTGTTAGAGAAATTTCATCTTGATCCTGATTTAAAAGTAAATGATTGCTACTTTTCTTCTCTAAGAGTGCTACTGTTGTAGGTTTTGGTGATTGTCAAGTTAAGCATATTCTCTTCTATTCTGTTTGCTACCAGTTTTTATCATGAATTGGTGCTGAAATTTATTCAATCCTTTTTCTGCATCTATTAAAATTATAGTATCATTTTTGGTTTTAAATATACTCTTTTGGCAATTTACATGTATAGGATTTCCAACATTAAACCATTCTTTTGTTTCTAAGATAAACTCAGTTTGACAGAATTGGTTCCTCAGTATTTTGGGGTTTTGACCTCTGGGTTTATGTGTGAAAGTATCCTGTAGTTTTTCCTGTTTATTCTGTCCTTAACTGCTTTGGGCATTACAGTTTACAGATCTTATACAGTTAGGGTATTTCCAATTCTTTTCAATTTTTCCAGAAGAGTTTGTAATAGATTGGAATGATTTGTTCTGTGATAGTTTGGTAGAGTTCACCTGTAATAACATTTGGGCCTAATGTTTTCTTTGTGGAATTGTTTTAACTACTTATTTTATTTCTTCAGTGGTTATAGAACCCTTCAGACTTTCTACTTCCTGATTTCATTTTTATTAAGCTCAATTTTTCTGAGAATCTCTTCATTGTAACTATGTATTTAAATTTATAGATATCAAGTTGTTCATAATGTTCACTAATCCTTTTAGTGTCTGCCTTGTCTGTATTTATGTATTCCTTTTCACTCCTGTTGTATTTTAATTGTGGCTTCTTTTTTTCTTGACTAAAATACGAAAGATTTTATGTTTTGAAACAACCAAGTTTTGGTTTTGGCAATCTTCTGTGTTGTATCTTTGTTTTCTGTTTATGACATTCCTGCTCTTATTTTGTATTATCTCTTTCATTCTGCTTTATATGGGTGCTTTTTCCTAACTTCTTAAATTGGATGCTTAACTTTCTAATTTCCTTTCTGCTTTTCTATTATAATTTTCCCTCCAAATAGTATTTTCCCTGAATCCTACAATTTTTTTATGTGTAATAAGTTTATTATCATTCACTTCTATTTTAAAAATTTCTATTATGTTTGCCTCTTTGATTTATGAATCATTTATTTCTCATTTATTTTAATTTTGTTGTGGTCAGAAACCAAAGCCTGTATGATAACTATTCTTTAAAATTTGCTGAGGTGTGTTTTATAGCCTTGAATGTGACCAGTTTTTATAAATGTTTCCTGTGTGCCTGAGAAAACCATGTGCTTTCTAACTGCTAGTTCTGTTGTGTGAAAGTTATTAATTACATCATTCAATTCTATATTTTCACCACGTTTTTTGTCTGCTTGACCTAAAATAATGGACAAAGATACTTTGAAATCTCCAATGCAATTGCAGATTTGACAATATCTCTGTACTTCAATCTTTTTGAATTTTGTATATTTTGATAATTTTGGGTAATGCAAGTTTGGAATAATTATTTCTGCCAGATGAATTAAATATTATCAGTATGTAGTGATCTTCTTGATCCCAAATAATGGTTTTAATGAGTATATATTTTGCTTGGTAAAAAGTATAGCATCGGGATGACCCAGAGGGAGGGTATGGGGAGGGAGGAGGGAGGAGGGTTCAGGATGGGGAACACATTATACCTGTGGCGGATCCATTTCAATATTTGGCAAAACTAATACAATATTGTAAAGTTTAAAGATAAAATAAAATTAGATTGGGTACCTAAGAAATACAAAAAAAAAAAAAAGAAACATTTTAAAGAGAGACCTAATCTAGGGACCAGAAATCTCCCCAAGTGACCCTTTAGCTCAAGGGTGCCACACAATAAAGCATTCTATAAGAGGGAACAGAATTTTTTCTGTTTTCATTTAACTATATTTTCTAATTTTGTATAGAGAGTAACATTTACAAAGCAGGTAAATACATAAAGTGGAACAAGTGCTATAAATAAAATTTCTATCTCCTATAAGGCCCTATGGTAAATAAAACAAGGTAAGGGCAGGCAATCAAGAAAGGCTCCCCCAAAGTACCATTTAATGGATGGTTTATGTAAATATAAAATGAATAAATAGAGCTTTATGAATAAAAAAAAAGTATAGCATCTCCAACTTTCGTTGTTTAGCATATATATTTTGAATGTGCATTTTTGCATTGATCTTGTTACTTTATGTTTCAGTGGTTCTCTTTTAAACAATATATAGTGGAATTTTCTTTTTTAAAATACAATCTTATAATCTCTTTTAACTGGTGAGTTTACATGTATATATACGTTATACATATATATATACACACACATACACACACACAAAGATTGAAATTATTGCTGTGTTTGGATTTGTTTATGCCCATCTTATGCTTGCTATTTTCCCTGCTTATTCTATGATTTTATTTTTCTCTTTACATTGATTTTTGTTTGTTTTTTTCACTTGCTTTTTCTATTAGTTTGGAAGTCATAAACTCTCTTTATAAAATGTTACCATTGAAATTTACCATGCATGGTTAACTTAACAGCATCTAAGTTTTTTAGTATCTGAATAATTCAACAACTTTAGTCTACTTTGACATTAATTGTTCACTTTCCAACTTAGATACCCTTGATAGATTATTTTAGTTTTGTCACTTTGTTCATCTCACAATATTATTATTTATGCTGACTTACTGATTATACCTAGAGGTAATGATGACTTGCCTACATGTTTACAAATTTCTTTGTTCACAGTTCTCTCTTATTTCCTCAACTCTTCTTCCAAGCCAATTTTTTCTTATTCCTGAAGCTCATTCTTTAAAAGATTCTCTGGTCAGTGTCTTTTGAAGATAAATCCTGTCTCTTTTTTGTTGTTGTTTATCTGAAACAAAAACAAAAATGATTATTCTCATTCTCCAAGTTGTTTCTCTCTTTTTTTTATAGTTGTTTCTCTTGATACATAGTTTTTTTTAAAAATTATTTTGTTTATTTATTTTTGGCTGTGCTGGGTCTTGGTTGCTGCACTGGAGCAGGCTTCTCACTGCAGTTTCTTCTCTTGTTGTGGAGCATGGGCTCTACGGTGCACAAGCTTCAGTAGCTGGGGTGCATGGGCTCCGCAGCTGCAGCTCATGGGCTCTAGAGCATGTGCTCAGCAGTTGTGGTGCATAGGCTTAGTTGCTCCTTAGCATGTAGGATCTTCCCCAACCAGGGGTCGAACCCATGTCCCCTGCACTGGTAAGTGGATTCTTATCCACTGTACCACCAGGAAGTCTGGTATGCAATTTTAATTTAGCAGTTATTTTCTCTCAGCACTTTGGGCATATTATTTTCCCTTTTATAGCTGTCCTAATTATTATTATTATTATTATTTTGGGACTATCAAATGGTCAGCTGTATTTCCAGTAAATATATAGTAGAGAGTACAACCTGGACCTTGACCATGATCAGCTTTCCTACTAAGCCTCACCTAAGTGAATTCACATGACACAATGAGCTACAAAGAAACAGGATAATTGACTCTATACCACTGTGCAGGGCTTTAAGGGTAAGAGTTACTAGCTGTCCTAATTCTGTGCTTTCCACACCCCTCCCCCCACAACTTTTTTTTAAATTGTAGTTGATTTACAATGTTGTGTTAGTTTCTGTTGTAGAGCAAAGTGATTCTGTTATACATATATATATATATATATCCTTTTTAATATTCTTTTCCATTTGGTTTATCATAGGATATTGGATATGGTTCCTTGTGTGGCAATATAGTAGGACCTTGTTGTTTATCTGTTCTATACATAATAGTTTGCATCAGCTAACCCCAAACTCCCAATCCATCCCTCCCCCACCCAACCTTCTTGGCAACCACACGTCTGTTCTTATGTCTGGGAGTCTATTTTTGTTTTGTAGTTCTGTTCACTTGTGTCATATTTCAGATTCTACATATAAGTGATATCCTATGGTATTTGTCTTTCCCTTTCTGACTTCACTTAATGTGATAATCTCTAAAGTCCTATGGGTGCTTATAATATTTCTTTTTTCCTCAAAATTCTTCCCCACTACATTTTTTTCAAATCCTACTTGTACAATATTTTTCTTACATTTGTGGATTGGTCTCTTCCATCAGTTCTGGAACATTCTCCTCCTTTATCTGTTTGCATGGTCCCTCTCTATTACTTTTTAACCTTGGTTTACAATTATATATATATAAGTCTTTCTGACTCTCCATATTTCTTAATTATCCTTTTATATTTTCTAATTCCTTGCCTCTGTGCTGCATTATGGGTAATAGATTCAGCTTTATCTTTCCATTCTCTAATTCTTTGCTTAGTTGAGTCTCATTTGTTGGTAAACTCATTCACTTAGTTTAAAATATCAATGCTTCTATATTTCAATTCCAAGAGTTCTTTTGCTCACTCTTCAAACATGGTCAGCAATATTTGGTAGTCTCTTATCCTTGACTTTTTTCAAAAAAGTCAGAAAAAAAATTTCAAAATCTTTCATATTTTGTCTATTTGGTTATTTCATACTCTATAACTGGTAATTCCAAAATCTGAGATTCTTAGGGTCTAAATCTGAGATTGCTTCAGCCACCTCTTTTTTAAATTCATTTATTTCTTTGGGTGTGCTGGATCTTTGCTGCTGGGCTTGGTCTTCCCTTAGTTTTGATGAGTAGGCGCTACTCTCTAGCTGCGGTGCAAGGACGTCTCGTGTGCAGCACTGCTCTAGGCATGGGGGCTTCAGTAGTCGCGGTGCATGGGCTTAGTTGCCCCTCAGCATGTGGAATTTTCTTGAACTAGGGGTTGAAACTGTGTCCCCTTCATTGGCAGGCGGACTGTCTATCACTGGGTCGCTAGGGAAGTCCTGTAGTCATCTCTTATAAGTGGCTTCTTTCCATTTTGTTTGGTTCGTTTTGGATTGTGCACTCATACCTTTTACAGAATGTATTCTTTGGGAGTTACAGGATGCTTTCTTTCAGAGAGAATTTACACAAAGCTGGGGCCATGTGTGTACTTTCCCAGTCCCGGATCAATCGACAGACCTTATGCTCACCTCTCCCATCTTGACACGGGGCCACGGTGAGGCTCCCAACCCCAACTCAGGTGCTGACACTTTTGCTGCCACGATCCCAGGCAGACAACTCAGGAATAAACTGATTGAAGTTTACTTTTGTGGTGCTGTACTCATATTTCAGCTAGCCTTTATATTTCTCCCTCAGAGGAAGGTACAGGGAAGGAAGCTGGAGATTTGTCTTACTTTTTAGTAATCCCAAAATGTGTTAAAATGATCTTTGTTGTAGTTTATCCAGGCTCTAATTGCATTTTGGCAGGAGGGAACTGTATTGTATAATCAAGTCTGCCATACTGCTAGAAGCAGGAATCTCTTCCTGCTTAGTCTCTTAACCAATTTCCCTGTCACCCCATTCTCCTCTGTGAGTAAGAATAATCCCATCTGGTGTACCTGGAACTTTGAATTCCTGTGTCTTTTCTTTTAGGACAGCTTTAATCAATATCTCTTTCTGAGGATCCTTAAGTTTGACTTTCTTCCACTCACTGTGTCACTTAACTTTTCTCCATCCACTTTCAGTCTTCATATATTGTGATTTATGGTTGCATATGTCTTCTAGTTCATTGAAGATGGAGTCTTTGTTTTCCTGTGTTTTGTTTTTCTTTTCCTTTTAATGCAATTTTTAAGACAAAGAAGAGGTGGAATGTGCATTACTCTGCCATCTTCAAAACTCTGCTTTAACGAAAAAGTCCTTTAAAACTGATTGCTCACATAGCTTAAAAGAATTATTATAACTTCCACACAGTTCATATTTTGAAAGAGTATCTTCAACTTTGGGATCCTTTCCAGTGAGAGGTAAGTAGCTGGTCAAATAAGAGGAGATGCTTTGGATTTCATAGATTAGATTTTATACTTTTGGATCAGCAGTCAACACTGCTGCTGCTGCTGCTGCTAAGTCGCTTCAGTCGTGTCCAACTCTGTGCGACCCCATAGATGGCAGCCCACTAGGCTCCCCCGTCCCTGGGATTCTCCAGACAAGAATACTGGAGTGGGATGCCATTTCCTTCTCCAATGCATGAAAGTGAAAAGTGAAAGTGAAGTCGTTCAGTCCTGTCCGACTCTTAGTAACCCAATGGACTGCAACCTACCAGGCTCCTATGTCCATGGGATTTTCCAGACAAGAGTACTGAAGTGGGTTGCCAGTGCCAGTCAACACTGCTGCTGCTGCTGCTGCTGCTGCTGAGTCACTTCAGTCGTGTCTGACTCTGTGCAACCCCATAGACGGCAGCCCACCAGGCTCCCCCGTCCCTGGGATTCTCCAGGCAAGAACACTGGAGTGGGTTACCATTTCCTTCTCCAATGCATGAAAGGGAAAAGTGAAAGTGAAGTCGCTCAGTCGTGTCTGACTCTATCGACCCCATGGACTGCAGCCTACTAGGCTCCTCCGTCCATGGGATTTTCTAGGCAAAAGTACTGAAGTGGGGTGCCATTGCCTTCTCCGCCAGTCAACACTAGACACCAATGGAGACAGAGCTTCAGAAAGGAAGCCAGAACAAACATCAGTCCTTCATGGAATTACTCTACAATTACTGTCTTCATGACTTTTTTTTTTTTTCATCTCTAAAGAGATACATGTGGGTAAAGATTTTCACATTTGCCTTGAATGAATATTGATGCTTTCTATAAGTTCTTATCTCTCCAGGATTTTATGCCATTTATCCTTGTCTTGCCCTTGAATTTGACTTTACTTCTTCATGTTAATGCTTCTCCCCTTGCACAAAAGATTGAATCATTAGTGTTGTTTCCTTTGCCTATTCCTAAGTGAAAGAGGAGAGTGAAAAAGTTGGCTTAAAGCTCAACATTCAGAAAACGAAGATCATGGCATCTGGTCCCATCATTTCATGGCAAATAGATGGGGAAACAGTGGAAACGGTGTCAGACTTTATTATTTTGGGCTCCAAAACCACTGCAGATGGTGACTGCAGCCATGAAATTAAAAGACGCTTATTCCTTGGAAGGAAAGTTATGACCAACCTAGATAGCGTATTGAAAAGCAGAGACATTACTTTGCCAAAAAAGGTCCGTCTAGTCAAGGCTATGATTTTTCCACTGGTCATGTATGGATGTGAGAGTTGGACTGTGAAGAAGGCTGAACACCAAAGAATTGATGCTTTTGAACTGTGGTGTTGGAGAAGACTCTTGAGAGTCCCTTGGACTGCAGGAGATCCAACCAGTCCATTCTGAAGGAGATCAGACCTGAGTGTTCTTTGGAGGGAATGATGCTAAAGCTGAAACTCCAGTACTTTGGCCACCTCATGCGAAGAGTTGACTCATTGGAAAAGACTCTGATGCTGGGAGGGATTGGGGGCAGGAGGAGAAGGGGATGACAGAGGATGAGATGGCTGGATGGCATCACCGACTCGATGGACGTGAGTTTGAGTGAACTCCGGGAGTTGGTGATGGACAGGGAGGCCTGGCATGCTGCGATTCATGGGGTCGCAAAGAGTCAGACACAACTGAGTGACTGAACTGAACTGAACTGAAGTGCTTTTTTGATGTAACTGTCAAAAATTATTTAAGAAATTTCACGGGCACTTGAAAGAAAAAAGCTTAATATCCTTTTAAGATGAAGTCCATCATTAAAAAAATTAAATTTTAAGGAGTGTTCCCAGTCTTGGCTCCTTGGATCACCAGCCTAAGAAATAAGAAACTATACAAGCATCACTATATTTATTGAATATGGGAAACTTGGGCTTCCCACTAATAAAAATATTTTTGTAGATGTGACTTAATTTGAGTTCTTAAAATTCTGAGGGAAAATTGCCAGCTTTATTTGAGTTAGGATAGGAAGAGTTTTACAGTGAAATATTTCAAAGTGGTGGTGAAAAAAAAAACCCACCTAATTCAGAACAACAAAAATTGGTCAGCCATATTTTCAGGAAGCCTAGTCCATCCTGAGCAAATGTTTTTATACCAAATAACAATCCTTCCATAATCACTTTTATTGAGAGACATCCCAAGGTTACCAGATGGAAATATGTTAAATATGTTCTGAAATCCAATCTAACGGAATCCCAACATTTGAGCTCATTCACAGGAAGGCATTCAAAGGCAATGCAATTTTCATAAAATATGTCTGTCTAGGTAATCATGAATGCTGAATATTGTCAGGGTTTCTCAGGAATTCTCAGGCTCTTGGAAAATCTTTCCAATTGGACTTTTAACCACCAAGAAGAAATAACAATAATAACTTGAAATTTAAAATAAACAGTGCTGGAAAAATACTATAACTCCCACCCCGAAAGGCAGCAATAGGAATTTAGTGCTACTTGTAATATGACACGGGGATGTGAAAGAGAACATAAATACTAGACTTGGGACTGACTGCTTGGGTATGGCAGACAAGTGGAATATATAAAATAAAGCCGATTTTCCAGAAATGATCCACCCAGGTGATCCTTGCATTCTCCCAGTAGTTATCTGAGGATGTGTAAATGGCAGGAATATATAAGTTACTCAGTAACGAATTCATCACTGCATGTGATGCTAAAAATTAGAAAGACTTGGTACTAGCTCTGGGTGCCTACCTCCTTGAGAACAGAAAAAGAAAAGAAACAGGCTGGGAGAAGACCTACTTCTGGGCACAACTCTGTCTGCAAAGTCGCTCAGGCTTGGAGGTCTCTGAAAGAGTAGACAGAGGAAGAGAATCAGAGCTGGGCTTTAATGGTTTTGTGCCACAATTGCCTTTTTACATTTTGCTTCCAAACAAAGTCTCCTATAACAGAGCAGGGACTATATACCAACATAATTTTTTTTTTTTTTTGCCAAGTTGAATCTGTCGAAAAATGACTCAGTGTTGAGGGGAGTGGGGTTTTCTGGCTTTTCCTCATGCATCTGAGTCTTTTTATTCTGATATGTTAATCCTTCAAGTCATTTGATCTGCCCCAGGCAATATAAACAACATTTACAGCGAGCCTTGCACTCTATCCGTCATGCGCAAATGGCCTGCTTTTCCCATTGCCACATGAAAGTGAGAGATTCAAATGGGACCATTCAGACTTCCCTGCTCGGAGACAATTAGGCAGTGTCAGCTTCATGCTTTGACGTCACTATTTCTCCAGGAGCTAGAATCTGATGGGGGAGGGAGGGATGGTTGTTTCAGCACTTCCTACACAGCCAACAAGGAGTAGATTTGGGGTCGTGCTTGAGCTCCGTGGAGACTACAGTAATAGTAAAGCCCATGATTCTCTATATAAACAGAAATTGTGGCTGAGGGAGGGGAGACTTTGAACCAAAAATTCATTCTCCATTGGTAAAGTTCATTGTACTTGGTGTGAAATTGTCCTGTAAATGCCTTTATTCCACAAATATTTATTAATAGTGCCTTTGTGCAAGGTCATTTCCACCCTGTGTATATATGATGGTGGTTGTTTAGTCGCTAAATCGTGTCCGAATTTTGTGACCTCATGGACTGTAGCCCACCAGGCTCCTCTGTGCATGGGATTTCCCAAGCAAGAATACTGGAGTGGTTTGCCATTTCCTTCTCCAGGGGATCTTCCCAACCCAAGGGATCAAACCCGGGTCTCCCGCTTGGCCTCAGATTCTTTACCTACTGAGCTATGAGGGGATCCCCTGTGTATGTATAAGGTGTTTTAAACCTGATTGTCAGTGTGGATCATCAGCTTGCATTGGTTGCCAAAAAGGGCTTTCAGTTTTAGGAAAGCGGAGAGGGACACATCAGAAACACTCACAGGCAGAGAGTACGCCAGAGGGTGTGTGGGAAGATCTGTGGTGCAGGTCTGTGTGTTGTCGCATTGCACAGCGAGCAAAGTGGAAAATGGGAAGAGAAGTTGTTTGTAATTCCTCACCAAATCCAACACCACAAGAAGCCAAGGTATGGGTTTTTTTTCAGTTTTGGTTTCTTAAAATTAGGTGCTGGAACTTTCCTATGCTGCGAGTGGAAGAGTGAATTGGTACAGCCACCTTAGGAAACCAGCAGTATCTACAAGACCTGAGGGCTTCCCAGGTGGCTCAGGAGTAGAGAATTCACCTTGCCAGTGCAGGAGACATAAGAGACGTGGGTTTGATCCCTGGGTCAAAAAGATCCCCTATAGGAGGACATGGCAACCCACTCCATTATTCTTGCCTGGAAAATTCCATGGACAGAGGAGCCTGGCAGGCTACAGTCCATGGGGTGGCAAAAAGTCAGACACGACTGAGGGACTGAGCATGCACACACAAGAGCTTAACGGATGCACACCTTATGGCCCAGCTATTGTACTCTTAGTTATACCCTTGGCAGAGGTGTTCACCAAAAGACTGGCACGTTCCTAGCAGCAAGAGTGGAATGAGTAGAGAAACTGAAGAATATCCATACAGTGAGTATGAACAAATCAGTACTGAGAATGAACAAATCATAACTGCACACAGCAACAGAGATGAACCTTCCAAATACAATATTCAGAGAAACAAGCCAGAGTGCATACTACACAATTTCATTTATAGAAAGTTCAAAAACAAGCCAAGTAATCTTTGTGCTAGGAATCATACAGGAGGTTCCCATTGGTGGGGGGTGTGGTGATGGTTAGTGAGCAAATAGGAGGGGGTCACAGGGAGCTTGGGCTCAGTTGGTAAAGAATCTGCCTATGGTGCAGGAGACCCAGGTTCTATCCCTGGGTTGGGAAGATCCCCTGGAGAAGGAAATGGCAGCCCACACCAGTATTCTTGCCTGGAAAATCCTATAGAGGAGCCTGGCGGGCAACAATCCATGGGGTCACAAAGAGCTGGACACGACTTAACGACTAAACCGCCACAAGGGAGCTTGTGTGGGTGCTAAAAATGCTGTTTCTTGGTTGCTTGCTGCATAAATAGTTATGCCTAGTCTGTGAAAATTCTTTGAACCAAGGACTTATGAATCATTTTCCCAGTGGCTCAATGGTAAAGAATTCAGCTGTAATGCAGGAGACATGGGTTTGATCCCTGGGTCAGGAAGATCCCCTGGAGAAGAAAACATCAGCAACCCACTCCAGTATTATTGCCAGGATAATCCCATGAGCAGAGGAACCTGGTGGGCTACAGTCCATGGGATCCCAGAAAGTTGGACACAACTAAGCGACTGAGCATGCATGTAGGCATGAATCATTAACTTTTCTATGTGTATGTTACACTTCAGTAGAAAGTATAGCTTCAAAAATAGATGCCTCCCCTTTATTTTTTAAATCTACGGAAATTGATTTTCTCCAATTACCAAACGCAGTTCAGAAATCAGCAATTTCTTTTCTGGCTCCCTGTGTTCCAACCCACTACTCCTCTTTCCCAGGCCAGGTCCCATGCTATAGACCCTAGATTTTTCCAGTAAGTGTGCACATGCAGGCACATACATTTGCACACATGTGCATGGGCACACACGTACATGTTTCCTTTGACTTTCATTAAATGTGAGTTTGCTGCAGCTAAGTCGCTTCAGTCATGTCCGACTCTGTGCGACCCCATAGACAGGAGCCCATTAGGCTCCCCCGTCCCTGGGATTCTCCAGGCAAGAATACTGGAGTGGGTTGCCATTTCCTTCTCCAATGCATGAAAGGGAAAAGTGAAAGTGAAGTCGCTCAGTCATATCTGACTCTTCGTGACCCCATGGACTGCAGCCTACCAGGCTCCTCCACCCATGGGATTTTTCAGGCAAGAGTACTGGAGTAGGGTGCCATTGCCTTTTCCGAATGTGAGTTTAGCTCTATGCGATCAATATAGGTTTCTGGTACAAAAGGCAGTCTGCTGGGAACTTAATATGCATTCATTCATTTTACCCTGAACACTATCCTATAAGGCCAATATAATTGTCTTCATCTCACAGGTGAAGAAACTGAGGCCCAGAGAGACTATGTACCTTGCCACAAGTCCCAGAGCTAACCAGGTCTCACCGATTCCAGAGTCTTTGCTCTTTCCCCTACGCTAAAGCCTCCTTCTCCTTAAGCAAGAAGATAGCAACTTGAGAACTACATCATGTTAAGGGAGACATACCCATTTGCCTCTGTGTTTTATGACCAAGCTAGATAGCATATTCAAAAGCACAGACATTACTTTGCCAACAAAGGTCCGTCTAGTCAAGGCTATGGTTTTTCCAGTGATCATATATGGATGTGAGAGTTGGACTGTGAAAAAAGCTGAGCACCGAAAAATTGATGCTTTTAAACTGTGGTGTTGGAAAAGACTCTTGAGAGTCCCTTGGACTGCAAGGAGATCCAACCAGTCCATACTAAAGGAGACCAGTCCTAGGTGTTCATTGGAAGGACTGATGCTGAGACTGAAACTCCAATACTTTGGCCACCTCATGTGAAGAGTTGACTCATTGGAAAAGACTCTGATGCTGGGAGGGATTGGGGGCAGGAGGAAAAGGGGACGACAGAGGATGAGATGGCTGGATGGCATCACCGACTCGATGCACCTGAGTTTGGGTGAACTCCAGGAGTTGGTGATGGACCGGGAGGCCTGGCGTGCTGTGATTCATGGGGTTGCAAAGAGTCGGACGTGACTGAGCGACTGAACCGAACTGAAATGAACTGATACATGACAAAGAGGGGAAATGACTGGCCCTAGGTTTCATGCTAGTGGCCACTGTTTCATATATTAGCTATTCACTGTAGGAGGGGCTTCCCAGTGGTGCTGGTAGTGATGAGCCCACCTGCCAATGCAGGAGACATAACAGCTGTGGGTTCTATCTGTGGGTCAGGAAGATCCCCTGGAGGAGATAATAGCAACCCACTCCAGTATTCTGCCTGGAGAATCCCCATGGACGGAGGAGAATGGTGGGCTACAGTCCATAGAATATCAAAGAATCAAATACAACTGAAGTGACTTAGTACCCATGCACATTCACCTTAGGAAACATGAAGGAAAAACAAAATAACAAGTAAGAACAAAGGTTAAAGAACTGCAGAAGAATAGACACAGTATGTTGCTTTGGTATTACTCTTTACAGTTTTATAATCTGACCCAAATTTCTTCCGTTTTTGTCTCAAGGATGAACCACAACTAAGGCTTTTTTAAAACTTTAACTTTTATTGAAATGTAGTTGATTTACAATTGTGTTAGTGTCAGGTGTACAGCAAAGTGATTCTTTTTCAGATTCTTTTCTGTTATAGATTATTACTATATATGGAGTAGAGTTCTCTGTGCTATACAAGTAGGTCCTGGTTGGTTATCTATTTTATATATAGTAGTTCATATATGGAGAAGGCAATGGCAACCCACTCCAGTACTCTTGCCTGGAAAAATCCCATGGACAGAGGAGCCTGGTGGGCTGCAGTCCATGAGGTCGCTAAGAGTCAGACACGACTGAGCGACTTCACTTTCACTTTTCACTTTCATGCATTGGAGAAGGAAATGGCAACCCACTCCAGTGTTCTTGCCTGGAGAATCCCAGGGACGGGGGAGCCTGGTGGGCCGCCGTCTATGGGGTCGCACAGAGTCAGACACGACTGAAGCGACTTAGCAGCAGCAGCAGTTCATATATGTCAATCCTAAATTCTTAATGTATCCCTCCCCCTCTTTCCATTTTGGTAACCATAAATTTGTTTTCTATTTGGGTCTGTTTCTATTTTGTATAAAAGTTCATTTGTATCATTTTTTTAGATTCCATGTATAAATGATATGATATCTGTCTCTGTCTGGCTTGCTTCATTAACATGATAATCTCTAGGTGCATCCATGTTGCTACAAATGGCATTGTTTCATTTTTTATGACTGAGTAATATTCCATTATATATATAATTATAATATATATACAATTGTAGTAATATCCCATTATACATATATTCCATTATATATATCCCATTACCTATATAATGGAGTAATGTATGTAATATTTTATAAAGTAATATTCCATTTTCTCTATATATATTGGACAGGAAGCCTGATGTACTGCAGTCCATGGGGTCCCAAAGAGTCGGACATGACTGAATGATGGATCTGATCTGATCTGATATATATATATTCCATTACATATTTAATGAAATATTACTCAGCCATAAAATGTATATATATTATACATATATATATTTTATCCATTCACCTGTCAATGGACATTTACGTTGCTTCCATGTCTTGGCTATTGTGAAGAGTGCTGCCATGAACATTGGGGTCCATGTATATTTTGAACTGAACCTTTCTTACACACAGGTGAGATGGTCCTGCTTTGGGATTTAGAAAATGCCTCACAAGTCACAAATGATTTTGCACTTTGATCTCTTGAAAGTTCTCTGATATATAGAAGGAGATAGGGATAGATCAATAAACATAGATACATAACTCAGCCACAAGAAAGAAGAAAGTCATGTGGTAACATGAATGTTCCTAGGAAGTTATGCCCAGTGAGAGTCAGACAGAGAAAGAAAGCTACTTATGTCCTCCTCTGCCCCTTCTCTCTTCTCTTTCTCTTCTTGTACTCCATTTCCCTCTCCTCCTCCTCCCTCCCCCACCTCATCTTCTTCCTTCATTTTAGTGAGAAAAGACTTTTCTAGGTAACCATTGGTATCATTCATTTTCCTCATGTCCCTCTTCTCAATGCCGATTTGGCTCAAACCTAAAAGATCACAGATTTTTTTTGAAACTGACTTTCCGCCAAAATTCTTTAAATAGGCCAACTGTTTTTATTCTCTAACATTTTAAAACTCATTTGCATCAGAGAGAATTGGAAGGTCTTAGAGTATAGTTATCTGGTGTTTCCTCACAACCAACAAAGATTATTATTCCAGTTGATAGCATTTTAAGTCCAGTAATGATCAACGTTCTCTCTTTCATAGAAATATCATAGGGACAAAGAATACGGAAGTACTATTATTGCCCTTTCTACTGGATTTTTAGATAAGAGCCTTATCTCAGTATTTAAATCTTCTGTCTACCTGGCTTTACTCAGTAAGTGGAGAGGAAGTGGGTTTCCTACACGGCAGTAAGACAGGCTACTTCTCATTTGTTGCCATCTTCCAGACGCCACTTTTCCACAAATTACTCTGTATTGGGTGAGATGGTTGCCAAGATAGGCAGTCTAGACTGTAATTAAAACTAAGTTTTTGTTTTTTTTTTTTTCACTCTATACATTTAACCGTTTATTTCTTGAAGTCATCCTGTTTCTCCTTAATATGTCTCTAGGAAAATAAACCACAAGTAACATGGGCTTCACTGTAGTTTCCTTAGGCACTGTGGCCATCCTTGGCTGGAGTGTTAGGATTTACAGCGGCTCCAGATTCAGGTTGGGTGATGGCGGTAGGTATCAGGAAGTTTTCATGGATAGAACCCCAGTTGAGTATAATAAAAATTTATTTGACCGGAAGTGATGGACACGAGTTTGAGTGAACTCCGGGAGATGGTGATGGACAGGGAGGCCTGGCGTGCTGCGATTCATGGAGTCGCAAAGAGTCGGACACGACTGAGCAACTGAACTGAACTGAACTGAACTGTCTTGAAAATCACCAGGACCGAACTACCAAAGTCCCCAGGGCAGCTGCATGAGATCTGTCAGACCCATTCTTATTTATAATTCATTGGAATCATCTAGAATCTCAAAAGCACTGGATGTTTTCTCAACAATTCCACCATTCATTAGAAGTAACCTAAGACGGGTTCCATAATGAAGACTTTAAAGGATCTATAAGGAAGTATGGAGTCTAACAAGTACGTGCGTACTAAGTTGCTTCAGTCCTGTCTGATTTTTTGTGACTCTATGAACTGTAGATTGCCAAGCTCCTCTGTCCATGCAGGATTCTCTACCACCAAGCCACCGGGGAAGCCCAGTCTAGCAAGCACTGAGTTGCAAAATTCTCCAGGGTGTTTTAGTTACATTTTTGAGCACTCACCACAGACATAGACATATAGATAAGGTTTCCTTCATGGGTTTGCAAATCTCTATTGTTCACTGTTGTATTAGAAGGTATTTAGAAAATAAAAGGTCTGGGACTGGTCCATGATGTGGACTGTTTTTTAAAGTATTTATTGAAATGGTTACAGTGTTGCTCCTGTTTTACATTTTGGTTTTCTGGCCACAAAATACGTGGGATATTAGCTCCCTGATCAGGAGTTGGACCTGCACCCCTGCTTTGGAAGGTGAAGTCTCAGCAGCTGGACCACTAGGGAAGTCCCCATGATGTAATCTTGCTCCCAGTTCTGCCCATAAGATTGCTCAATAATTGTAGTCTGTGGCTTCTTTTCCTTTGGAAAATGATAACATTTTGTTGTCTTAGGAGGTGTGGCAAAGATTCTGTGACATGCTTATTTAATAGAACCTGAAAATTCAGAGCCTCTGAGGCTGTGTGACTTTTAATTATGCAGAGCATGTCTTGTAACTTAAGACACTTGACTCTCAGCAACTGTGAGTATGGCCTCTTTTCTGCCTTTGGAATAATAAAACTAGTAATAGGGATAACCACAGTGAAAGTTAATGATACCTGTACATGTGTGCATACTTGGTCGTGTCCAACTCTTTGCAACCCTATGGACCATAGCCCGCTAGGCTCCTCTGTCCATGGAGTTTTCCAGGCAGGAATACTGGAGTGGGTTGCCATTTCCTACTCCAGGGGATCCACCTGACCTAGCAATCGAAGTCTTTGTCTCTTGAGTCTCCTGCATTGGTAGGCAGATTCCTTACCACTGTGCCACCTGATGCCTGTACTATATGTTAGACACTAGGTTAAGTGAATCATAGGTATTATCTGATTTATTCCTTCCAACCACATCATGAGATCTGTGTAATTCTTATCTCTATTTTACAGACAAGGAAACCGAGGTACAGAAAGGCTCAATAGCTTATTCAAGGTCTTCCAGCTAGAGAGAGATGGAAGAGAGAAAGAACACAACCAGCCTGCCTCCAAAACCCGTGTTCTTAGTCTTTATACTCTCCTGGGGCAAATACGTTAGATCATCTACTATAAAGCAATTGAAGAGATCAAGAAATACTCCAGGGCAGATTTTGTTGCCTTTTGAATCCTTAATTATTCTTTCAAACTTTCCAGTTGGCATGGCTCTCTGCTCATAAAAGATGTTTCATTGACTGAAACGTGACTCCAGAAGTCTTGTGAATGCAGCCAGCGCACAGTGGGTAAGAAGGAGTTAAAAGCACTGACAGTCCTTCCTGTGCGGAGTCCTGCCAGCAGCAGTTCATCACAAAGACCGGGGCTTTGATCCTGACAGCTCTCCTTTCACTCAGGGGGAGCAGGGAGGTTTTGACGCGGGGAAGAAGGAAAGACTATAGAGAAAAGGGTCTTGTTTGTTTCCTGGGTGGATTGCCTCCTTCTTGGCATGCCTCCAGGAAGTGAGTCTTTTCCTGCCCTGAAACTTCAGGGAAATAAATCTCTTCCCCGTAGAACAGACCTGAGAGAGGCCCCAGGGCAGCCACATGAGATCCATCAGGTCCAATGACTTGGCTGTCAGGGTGGCCAGCTTGTGGCTTGGCAGGTTGCATCCCCTGGCTGAGGCGGGAGGGTAGGGGGGCGTCAAATGACCCAGGGAGAGGAGGGTGATGCCAATGAGGTCTTTGATCCTGGGGTGCGGGGAGAGGGCAGCAGCCAGAGCAGGGACCCATAGAGAAATAGGTGTTTTGAGACTGATCCTCTGGGGGAGAAAGCCTAGGAGGAAGGGCAATTTTGAACGTGTTTATAGAAGGCAGCCAGGAAGGCAAGCTTGATGGAGACTGGATCCAGCACTCCAGAGGCCAAAGGAAACCCAAGAGAGAAACAGGAAGTGTCCTGGATGCTAGCTCATGAGAAAAAGCCCCAGCACTGAGAGTAAGAGCAGGAGAAGAAAGAATTGGGGGGTGGGGAGGGGTGGGAGGGGTAGGGTCCCCAGAGTGGTCATGTAGCTTCTTACAGACCAGGATCCTCTGATGCCCATTCTTATAACACTGTCTTTGTTTCTTGCTGTAGAATTTATCCTGTGCAAGTTGAACAAGGTGATTCACTTCCCAACTCAAGTCAAGGCAAGTGATCCTGTTTGTCACAGTAACTGGGATGGGTGAGGATGTAGCTGGGCCAGTAAGAAGGGGAGACTTTTGTTGGACTTGAGGAAGGCATTCTTCTCCTTGGACCTGAACTTAAGAATGATACTGAAGAGATTGCATTTATGTTGGGACTGTGATGGCGGAAGGAGACTCTACTTGATAATTATTCCAGCATTTACACTCCTCCTGTAACCAAGCAGGACCATATCGGGCCTTCCCAGGACAGGCCTTTCCTCATACCCTCTCTGAAATATCTAGATAACAGTATCCGATGCACATTTCCTGAGTGGTTTTACAGATGTGAAAAAAACCCACCAAATGGAAAGATGTTAACTACTTGATGACCATAAGCACACAGCCCTCACGTTCACTGGAGCCTAAGGACTGATAAAGTTAACCCCTACTGACAACACCCTGTTCCCTCACCACCAGCCAGAAAATTGTCCAGGAGCTGATTACATGCACTGGGACCCTGCCTCCCTCACCTGGCATTTAAAAATGCTTTGCCAAAGCCCTTCAGAGAGCTCTGGGTTTTTTAGGGCATGAGCCACCTGTCTCCTTGCATGGCCCTGTAATAAACCTTTTCCTGCTCCAGACACTGACATTCTGATTTGTTTGGCCTCACTGCGCATTGAGCACACAAACTTGTACAAATTCTCACCGCTCCGAATTTGATGAGAGGCGTATACTCCTTCAGAGCAGTAAGGTCCAGGTTGGCCAGGTGACTTGCCTCACAGTGGGTAGCCAGCCCTTGAATTTGGGTTCAGCCACGTGACTTGCTTTGGCCAATGAGACGTTAGCAGAGATAACACAAGCAGAGGCTTGAAATGGGCTTGTGAGGTTGTGCTGGCTCTTGGTGCATCCACTGTGGCCACGAGAAGAATCTCCCAGGTAGCGGCTGCCCTCTCAACCCAGCCTCAATATACATCCCCAGCCTGCATGGAGGACCCAAGCTTAGCTGGACTCCATGTGAAGCAGAGCCTCTAGAATCTAACTCAACTGACATGCGAAGGGGGTGACTAAGCCCAGGTGACATCAGCTGACCTGTGGATGTGTGAGAAGGAAATGCTTGTTGCTGACTGCCTTTGATATTTTGTTGTTGCCTGTGCAGCAGCATCCTCGTGATAATACTTAACCAACAGTGACTTTGTCAGAGAGAGGCCAACATGGCAGTGACAGGGCTAAAAGACACAGTGAGAAAAATACAGTGAGTCCTGGTAACCTCATTTGAAATCCCTGATCAAGCTGTTCCTAGATCCAGGTGACTTCTGAAACTTTCCCATTCAGTAAGCCCAAAATACCTCTTTTGCTTAAGCTATCTCAGATCAGATTTTTGTCATTGGAATTGGGTCCTGATTTGACTGCTGCTGCTAAATCGCTTCAGTCATGCCCAACTCTTTGCAACCCTATGGACTGTAGTCCACCAGGCTTCTCTGTTCACAGGATTCTCCAGGTAAGAATACTGGATTGGTTGCCATACCCTCCTCCAAGGGATCCTCCCGACCCAGGGATTGAACCTGCCTCTCTTATGTCTCCTGTACTGTCAGGTGGGTTCTTTACTACTAGCACCACCTGGGAAACCCCCTGATTCAACTAGATACATACTAAATGTTAAAAGGACCTAAGTGCCCTTACAACGCAAACATACAATATATACACGTATCATAGAGATATCTGCTTATAGAAAGAAGCAAAAAGCAGATAGAAAATTAGAAATCAAATAACAAATGGAGGAAGGGGCTTAGTTTCTTGGAACACATATTCTGAAACGGAGATTTTTATGCAGGTGAATGGTGGGGAAATTTATTTGCAGGATCAATATCTGGGAGGAAGTAAGAGAAACAGAATGAGGCAAAGGGAAAAACTGAGTTCCAATGCATCTTGCAGCAGAGACCTCAGGAGGCCTCATGGGAGCCCTGGAGCTGGGCTGGCCTCTCAGACTTGTTCCCATGGAGGCGAGGGAGCCAGACCTTTGTATCCACCCCATTGACCAGGCATTGGATATGTGCTGGCCTCAGAGAGGCATTGTAACCTTGAGTGAGGCAGTTCCCTTTAGCTGAATGCAGGTCCTGGAGAGACACTCAGCTGTGAGTGGCAGCAGAGAGGTTGAGAGGCTTGGTCCTAAAGGGGATAGATGATAGTCTGATAGTCTGAGAGTCTCTTGGACTGCAAGGAGATCAAACCCAATCAATCCTAAAGGAAATCAACCCTGAATATTCACTGGAAAGGCTGATGCTGAAGCTCCAATACTTTGGTCACCTGATGCAAAGAGCTGACTTGTTGGAAAAGACCCTGATGCTGGAAAAGATTGGGGGCAGGAGGAGAAGGAGGTGACAGAAGATAAGATGGTAGGATGGCATCACTGACTCAATGAATATGAGTTCGAGCAAACTCTGGGAGATAGTGAAGAACAGGGAAGCTTGGTATGCTGCAGTTTATGGGGTCACAAAGAGTCGGACATGACTTTGTAATTGAACAACAATGATTGGGTATGGCAACAGAGCATCCACTACAAAGGCCACAGTTAGATGCAGGGACTAGAATGGTCTCTGGCTGAAATTATCTAACAGGTGAGAGTACAGTATTACCCAGCAGCCATTATTTGATCTACTTTTGCTTTGCGTTATCAACAAGGGAGTCACAAGTCAGCCAGCCAACAAGCATTTGTTTAATATGGAAAGGGTACAAAAGAGCCTGAGGGGTGTGGGTATGTGTGTGTGTGCATGCGCACGTGTATTCAGAGAGAAAATAAGTGATAATATGATAATAGTAGTTCAATTCTAGGAGAGTCAGAGGAAATTTGTCATGAAAAGCCATGTCATAATGTCAATCATTACTTCTTACCAAAGTGATGGGAGACTAGAAGGACTGGTTGCTTCTCCAGTGTACAGTCTTCACAGTGATGATGTTTGGGAATAAAGCTTTCATGCTGCCGAGAATCCCACAGGCCTAGAGGTATAGACATTCAGTTCTTGCTAAGGCAATCAAGGGAGGTCTGTTGCTCCCAGAGCTGACCTGATGTTCACCATATTGGGAAATGAAGGCCAGTTTCCTCTCTTAAGCATCCTTATCTTTCCTTAGGATATCCTTGTTCCCTCTTCCATCTTTCTCAATAGTGTACAGAGCTTAGAATAGTGTATGTCAGCTTAGAATGCAAAGGGGGAGCCCCTTTTCTTACAGCTCTTCTTGCTGAGAAATTCTGCTTCTTGACTTTTCAGCGCTCTTATGTGGAAATGTGTTACTTACAATGCCTGAAATATTTGGGGTGGAAGGGGTGGAAGCAGGGAAAGTAATAATATTGGCAACACATCATAAATCCTCAGAGACAGGGATGCTGAAAGTGGCAGAATTAAGGACTTTGGAAAGCACACTGGGTCAGCTGTGAAGAGGGCACTATTGTGAAACACTCGAGGGCTGTTTTCTTAATCCTGGTGTGCAATATGGTACAGAGAGCATTCAGGAGTTACACCATTAGACCACTGATTTCACATGAGTTTAGTATTTCATGTTAATCGTTTTGACATTTCCAGACATTGGCTAATATTGGTCCCCATTCTGTAACAGCCTATTTCCCTCTTCTCCACATGAAAGGCAAAGCTGTTGAGTGTTCCATCCCCGTTGGGTCTGGATTTTTACCAATTGTTTGTTTTAAGTGAAGTATGATTTTTAGGTATAAAGGAGAACTGAAATTTTCTTTCTAGCCGGTCTTTTTTTGGAATTGGGGAGTTAAGAGTTTGAGGGAGACAAGATATATTGTGAAAGGAGAAAGAATTTCAAGACTCAGAATGAAGAAACTGATTAGATTTTTAAATATAGGATTTGAGATTGTTTTCATCAGAACATGAAATAACACCTATAATTTGAATTTTAGTATTCACAATTTTAACTATCTTAAAAATATGACTCTGTTATCATGGATGTCATATAAGACAGTGATTCATATTATTCATTATGCCCTGCTAACAACTCTAAAATAGGATTAAAAAGGTCTACTTTCCCCAAGAAGGACATTAATTTATAGATATTTTGCTACAATTACTGATCAATTTGGAAAGGTTGTAAAAACATTAAAAAAACTGTAGTAAGATAAGCTTTATTTTGAATTATCAACAATTGTTATGAAAACCCTGTATTTCATGAGATTTTGCATTTAATAAATCTCAACATATTTCCTGGTAAGAAATCCTAACAAACTTGGGATAGAAAATCTCTCTCTCAAAACCCCATAGAAAATTTTTACCATAAAACTACAGCAAATAATATGGTTGCTGGTGAAATACTAAAGTAGACCCCTAGATGCAGAAATAAGGCAATGATGCCAGCTATCACTGCAAGATGCCACATAGTGGTGAAGGTCCCAGCTATTGCAATAAGATAAGAAAAAAAATGTAGAGAGATGGAAATGAAGAGAACACTATCTATATAGAATATCTGAGAAGTTCAAGTGAAAAACCACTAGAACTAAAAATAAAATAGCTCAGCAAGGTAGTCAGATATAAAAGATCTGATGTATAGTGATGTTCACTTAGAGACTATAAAGGAAACAAAGACCATATTCACAAAAGCAACAAAAACAAAGCACATAGGAACAAATCTAACAATAAATGCAGAAGACCTACGTGAAGAAAACTATAATACTTTACTAAAGCATATACTGCTGCTGCTGCTGCTAAGTCACTTCAGTCATGTCCGAGTCTGTGTGACCCCACAGACGGCAGCCCACCAGGCTCCCCCGTCCCTGGGATTCTCCAGGCAAGAACACTGGAGTGGGTTGCCATTTCCTTCTCCAATGCATGAAAGTGAAAAGTGAAAGTGAAGTCGCTCAGTCGTGTCTGACTCTTAGCGACCCCATGGACTGCAGCCTACCAGGCTCCTCCGTCCATGGGATTTTCCATGCATTAGAAACCTTAAATAGATTGAGATAATATCATATTCTTCCATGGGA
This sequence comes from Bos taurus, assembly GCF_002263795.3. NCBI lineage: Eukaryota > Metazoa > Chordata > Mammalia > Artiodactyla > Bovidae > Bos > Bos taurus. The sequence goes on along the minus strand of NC_037332.1, from coordinate 48,285,829 downwards.
AGATTCAGTATTGAAAAGATGTTAATTCTCCCCAAATTAACTTGTTAATTCAGAGAAATTTCAGTGGAAAACAAAAAGCAGTTCTGGCTTTCCCTGGCAAAGGGAAAAATGTTTCAGTTTATAAAAACAGCACTTGAGCCCACAAAGCTTTTGTGGGTAGTAGCAGAACTGCCACTTCAAAGGAGCACAGTTCCACAGAGATGACAATGCATGTCTTAGTCACTCACTGCAGCAAACTTGGCTGGTGACCAGTTATGCCATGAAGCAGTAGGACACCTTCTGCAGCTCTGGAACCTATGTCTCCTCTGCTGATTGAAACAGACTTCGCTGGAGCAATTAAGATCAGAACAGATTTATATTTATCACAAGAGGGAAAAGGGCCTCAGGGATGGAGAAAAAAGGGGTACTCTCTAGATAATAAGACAGGACATTTTCTTTGAAACAAAAATTTTAACATTTGACTTTATTTTGTTTCTCAATCTGATGTAGTGGCCAAAATCAATTCTGTAATTATAAACATAAGGATAATTAATTAATTTACTTTCTTTTTCCCTCCAGTCATTAGCCTCTATATTTAGAAACAATATACGCATCTATACCTGTTTCTTGCTCTTCATTAGGTCTTTGTGTGTCTTTCTTTTGGAAACATTGCTAGATGTTGTATGAATTTTTAAAATCTAAAATGTCCGAAAATAGAAAATCCAAAGGATGGTTCAAGAGTATTGGTGGAAACCGTTATTATCTTTATTCATCCTCTTACAATTGTTTTTGAAAAGTCCAAGAGAATAGAGGAGATGCCAGGAAATTAGAAAAATGCAGCGATGGTGCAAATGTTCAAAAGACTGAAGTTGAGCAGTCTTTTCAGATTACTCTCCCTCACTGTCAGTTTGCAAGATTTGGGAATAATTGTATAAAGCTGAAATACAAAAAGAGAGAGACACACAAAGAAGTTTCACAAAGCAACTTGAACTTGAGTATGTGCCATAATAAAGGGATAAGGAGACTGGTCCACAGATGGTCATTGTACTTTGCTTAAGCACATCGCCTGCCAGGACCCCACACGACTTCATTTATCAAATTCCTTAAGCTTGAAAGAGCAATTGTGATGACTTCACTTTACCCTAGCCCTGAACACAGTGAGAAAGATCAAGGGGGGAAAAGCTGAGCTATATATATCCAGAAGCAGCCATGCCAGACGATTTGATATATCATCTGAGTGATCAGGAGAGAGGAAGACCAGAAGACTGCAGTCTAGAAAAAGTTTCTGTACATTTGGGAGTTTCGGAGACACCAAAAACACCAGCAAAGATCTAAGAAGTGAGGCTGACAGGAAGTAAGAAACTGAAACCAGTGCCAAGAAAAAAATTCAAACCAACTCATCAGGGAAAATAGATTTGGGTATTCAGGGTCAAGAGTAATCTGAGAAAGCCACAGTGATGTCATGAGGATAGTGACAGCAAATTAGATATGTAATCAGTGTATCTCTTCCTTGAGCTGCCTGTCTAATGTAAGCCTTGAAGTTCCATCACCCGGAGGGCAAATTGGGGTCATATAATTTCAGGATCACCCTTGCCATTTTCCCACTGTCTTCTGGCAACCAGATCCAGACTCGTGGGTTCATTTTGGCCCAGGTTTCAGCCCTCTCCTTCTCTTGAAAAACCTTGGAAGATGTGGTGCCCCCTCGTCCTGCAGTGAGGACATCGTGGTTTCTGGAATGGGACGGGGATGTCTGCAAGTGTCCTGGAAATTTTCTCCCTACTTCCCTGCTCCTGACCACCAGAAGAGAAATCTGAAAAACTGAAACTATCTTTTCAATAATCTCCTTTCAGAAATCACATTCATAGCTGGGTTTGCCATTCATTTTTGTACCACGAACTTTATGAAGTGGAAATGGCTGAACTTATCTGGCAGGGCTCTCCGCTCCAGACGGCCAGCTCCCCAGTCCCTGAGGTGTGAGGGCTGGGTTCTCCCCAGCACGTTCTTTTCAATAAACATTCCCACACTTGGCCCTTTACTCTAGCCGCCCCGTCCCTGCCCTCCCAGCGCCTGGAGCTTTCCACCTTGGCTCTGGCTCTGCTGAGCCTGGGCTCAGCCTTCCAATTCTAGGTTGACCTTGGCTGAGCGCCCCACATGGTCATTCTTCTTGTAAAAGTAGAAAATCTCAGACACAGATTTCTGCACTTGGCCTCTCTGCAGAATGTTTTAGTGCTCAAGGCAAATGCAACCTCCAGCTGACACCGAAGGAAAGCAAGCGCACTTGCTTCCCAGAAGTCTGTGTTTACTGAATTGGATTTGGCCTTTGGCGACCCTGCTGCTGAGTCCGTGGTGAGAAGAGCCTCGGGCTGGGTCAGGTCTTGGGTCTATCCTCGGCTTGTTTAGCACCTGCAAGCACAGAAGGCTCGCCCCCGCCACCACCCGCCCCCTCTCTGACGTTCTCAGTACACACTTCACCTCCCACCCTAGAGGATAAACCCTTCCAGGACATTCTTCACCGTCATTGCGCCCCAGTGCCTTTTGCAAAAGACTATTGTATGTGTGTTCCTCATTTGCACAATTGACAGAATGGCAATACCTATTTGGGTGGTTTTGAAGATTAAATATTGTTTAGATCCGTGTGTGGCTATTTGAAATTTATTATTTAATTGATTCAGCCAAATTAGATAATTGATAATGAAATACAATGTGAGGGACTTCCTTGGTGGTCCAGTGGTTAAGAAACCACCTGCCAATGCAGGGGACAAGCATTCAGTCCCTGGTCTGGGAAGATACCACATGCCAAGGGGCAACTATGATTGTGTGCCATGACTACTGAGCCCATGCTATAGGGCTGCAACCACCAAAGCCTGCACACTTAGAGCCCAGGCTCCTCAACAAGAAAAGCCCATGCACCGCAGCAGAGTATCCCCCGCTCATCACAACTAGAGAAAGCCTGTGCACAGCAACAAAGACCCAGCACAGCCAAAAAAAAGAAAAGAAATACAGTATGAGAGCAAATTGGAGAAACAGTCAAGCTGGGAATTTTTGATCTTTGATCTTTTTCCTTGGTTTTTATCCCATGGAAAGATCCTTCCATAATCCACAATGTAGCAGGTTTTACCTTCCTGTCAGAGAGAGCTGGGGTAGGGGCTTCTTGGATAAACCTCCTAGTTCTTGGCATCTGACAGACCTGTGACTAAAGAGAGTTCTGCAATTTCTAACGGGGTGACCTTAAAAATCTTTGAGCCTCACTTTCCTCATTGGTAAAATAGGAAACACAGTTTCTACCATATAAGGGAGTTGGGAAGATTAAATGCTCCCAGTGCTGAAGAATGCTTGATAATCCTTGCTTTGACTCCTGGTATCAGCACCCTCCTGAGCCCTGACCAACATCACCGCAGGCCCTGGCTTTTCACAACCTCCCAACAAATGGAGTGAATTATGTGGTCTAGTCCTCCACTTCCTATCTCCAGTCTAACCTGCTTGGCTCTTCCGTTTTTCTTTCAATCAAGCCTTTCTGGTTGCTGCCCATGTTTTGGTGTGACATGTTATATATTTTCAAGTTAAAGATTCTAGACCAATTTCATTAAGAATCTGGAAACTTCTTTGACATTTTTCTTGGATAAAATTATCATTCTTTGATTCCTTGGCCACCTTATCACCAGTATCAGGGATGGCAAATATTATATGTATTGCACACACCCTCCTGAGTCAACGACAGACTTCACTAGTTGATCATAGCATGTTTTCCCACGAGCCAGGAGAGTCTCAGAGTTACTCTGAGGACATCGTATGATCTCTCTACACCTTTTACTTGTTGTCTAAGAGCATGGACTTAGCTAAGGACTCATGAGTATGTTAGTATGATCCTTGCAGTCATCTGCCAGTCCTCTGTCTACTCTGTTAGACTGAATGTACATATTGTAAAGAATTCTCCTCTGACCATTAGTTCAGCTCTGTCCAAAAAAAACAAACATATGGCCACTAGCCCTTGCCTGGTAACTATAACCAAGGTCTGTCATTGTAGGTTATGTAATGAAACTATCTTTTATTTTGCTCTTTCCTTTTTTAAATTCATCATTATCTCCCATGACATTAAATAAGTATTCTTTGAAAACATGAGATTTAGTAACTATGCAAATAACCTATCCAATTGATATACTTCTATTTAACAGGTTCCCCGGTGTTGGACTTGGTATACAGCAACTCCTGGTATCTGGCTATGTATGGTAATTCACACTGCAATGGCTATCGTATCTATGTGTGTGCCTGCATCCCCAGTTATTTTTTTAGGGTGGATTTCTAGAAATTAGAATCATTGTGACAAATGGTAAGCTTTAAGGTTCTTGATAAACATTGCTATACTGCTTTCTGGAAATACTGAGACTACTACATTTCCTTCAGGGTAGAGTAAGATAGCCCCTGGAAAAGAGAATAGCAACCCACTCCAGTATTTATGCCTGGGGAATTCCAAGGACAGAGGAGCCTGGCGGGCTACAGTCCATGGGGTCACAAAGAGTCGGACACAGCTGAGTAACTAACACACACACACAGTGTAAATTAGTAGTATTAATCATCACTAAGCCAGACACTATTCTAAGAACTTGACATACAATACCTCAATCCTCACCAGAGCCTTATTTGACAGCTGAGGAAACTGAGGCACAGAGTGGGTGACTAAACTGCCCAGAATCACAGAGCTGGTACATGGCAAAGCTCAGATTTGAATCCATTTCCCTGCCCTAAAATATTTCATTGCAGCTTCAACAGTCTTGAGCACAATCGAATGTTTCTATTTAGAGCAAGATTTAAATAAATCTATTGCTGGAATGGTTTGCATTGGAAACGAACAGAGATCATTCTGTCATTTTTAAGATTGCATCCAAGTACTGTATTTTGGACTCTTGTTGACTATGATGGCTACTCTGTTTCTCCTAAGGGATTCCTGCCCACAGTAGTAGATATAATGGTCATCTGAGTTAAATTCACCAATTCCAGTCCATCTTACTTCACTGATTCCTAGAATGTCGATGTTCACTCTTGTCATCTCATGTTTGACCACTTCCAATTTGCCTTGATTCATGGACCTAACATTCCAGGTTCCTATGCAATATTGCTCTTTACAGCATCAAACCCTGCTTCCATCACCAGTCCCATTCACAACTGGGTGTTGTTTTTGCTTTGGCTCCATCCCTTCATTCTTTCTGGAGTTATTTCTCCACTGATCTGCAGTAGGATATTGGGCACCTACTGACCTGGGCAGTTCATCTTTCAATATCTTATCTTTCTGTCTTTTCATACTGTTCATGGGGTTCTCAAGGCAAGAATACTGGTTTGCCATTCCTTTCTCCAGTGGACCACATTCTGTCAGACCTCTCCACCATGACCCAGCCATCTTGGGTGGCCCCATATGGCATGGCTTAGTTTCATTGAGTTAGACAAGGCTGTGGTCCATGTGATCAGATTGGCTAGTTGTCTGTGATTGTAGTTTCAGTCCGTCTGCCCTCTGATCCCCTCTCTCAGTGCCTACCTTCTTACTTGGGTTTCTCTTACCTTGGACATGGGGTCTCTCCTCATGGCTGCTCCAGCAAAGCGCAGCCGCTGCTCCTTACCTCTGATGTGGGATAGCTCCTCTCGGCCACACTCCTGCGCCATGGCAGCCGCTGTGCCTCTCAATGAAAGTGAAAGGGGAGAGTGAAAAAGTTGGCTTAAAGCTCAACATCCAGAAAACTAAGATCATGGCATCCAGTCCCATCACTTCATGGGAAATAGATGGGGGAACAGTGGAAACAGTGGCTGACTTTATTTTTCTGGGCTTCAAAATCACTGCAGATGGTGATTGCAGCCATGAAATTAAAAGACTCTACTCCTTGGAAGGAAAGTAATGACCAACCTAGACAGCATATTAAAAAGCAGAGACATTACTTTGTCAACAAAAGTCCATCTAGTCAAGGCTATGGTTTTTCCACTGGTCATGTATGGATGTGAGAGTTGGACTGTGAAGAAAGCTGAACGCCGAAGAATTGATGCTTTTGAACTGTGGTGTTGGAGAAGACTCTTGAGAGTCCCTTGGACTGCATCCTAAAGGAGATCAGTCCTGCGAGTTCATTGGAAGGACTGATGTTGAAGCTGAAAATCCAATACTTTGGCCACCTGATGTGAAGAGCTGACTCATTTGAAAAGACCCTGATGCTGGGAAAGATTGAGGGCAGGAGGAGAAGGGGATGACAGAGGATGAGATGGTTGGATGGCATCACCAACTCAATGGACATGAATTTGAGTGAACTCCGGGAATTGGTGATGGACAAGGAGGCCCAGCGTGCTGCGGTTCATGGGGTCACAAAGAGCTGGACACACTGAGTGGCTGAACTGAACTGATTGCTGGAATAACTTGAGAAAAGTCTTATCCAGAAGCAGATGATGGCCCAGGTTACATTGTTCAGTCCTTTCAGCACAACAGTGTTTTACAAAGAACTCAGAGCACTTGGTGCAGAGTAAATGAAAGATTGGTTATAACTTTGCATACATGAGGGGATGAAAGAGTCCAGTCTCACATTTAGGTCTTTAGTCCATTTTGAGCTTATTTTTGTGTCTGTTCTTATGAAAGACATTGTTCATTCTAGTCTTACCCCAAATTTGGTAGATAGGTCTTCTTTTCCATGTGATTGTTACTATTATAACAGAAAATATGATATCGCACAGGTTTCTGGGCTTTGTTTGTTCTTAAGGGTACATGCTGTTTCAAGCACACTCAGGTTTCTAGGCTCTTGGGATCCTAATCATTGAGCTTAATTACTGTGACTCCCGATAACTCCTTGGCAAATATGTTCCTGAGCTCAACCTGGGTGAGAGAAACGTATGTTTTACCCTTGCAGCCTCCCAACCTTGGCCAGGCAATGAGATGGACAGCCTTTCTCTCTCCTTTCTTGATGCATCTCACTGGATGATGAGACTGGGGACTGTCAGCCCAGAGGCCACAAGTGGTGAATGTAAGGGCTTTGATTAGTGGAACTCCAATGGGGCAAAGATGGCGGTGGGTGGGGAGAGGTGAGGAGAATTCTGCCTAAGTGAATGTCCTGCTCAGTCCTTGTCTTCTGCTTTCCCTTCTCCTCAATATTGTGACCGAGGATGAGATGGTTGGATGGCATCATCGACTCAATGGATTTGAGTTTGAGCAAACTCTGATGGGGAAGGACTGGGAAGCCTGACATGCTGCAGTCCATGGGGTCACAAAGAGTTGGACACGACTGAGTGACTGAGCAACAACAGCAACAAGATCACAAGGAATGAAGCCCCTGCTCCTCTTTGTTTTGTCCCCAGCTGCTGCTCTGGTAGGATATCCTTGGCGCTGCTCAACCAACTCTGTCTCGAAGATAAACAGAAGCTGGTGTCCTGCTTTCTCTCAGTCTCTCCTCCCTGACAAGGCCAATGCTACTCACTGATGAGCTCTTGTAAGGGTTTGTAAGAGATGCGGGTTCTATCCCTGAGTCAGGAAGATCCTCTGGAGAACAGAACAGCTAGCTACCCACGCCAGTATTCTTGCCTGGAGAATCCCATGGACAGAGGAGCCTGGTGGGCTACAGTCCAGGGGGTCTCAAAGAGTCAGATAGAACTGAAGCAATTAAGCCTGTACCCTTTGTAACAAAAATAGGAAGCAGACAAAGCTTAAGAAGCCTTCTTCCTCAAGCCCACTCCCTTCTCTTTTTCACCCAGATTCCCTCAGGAAGGAGGAAAGCTACCTGGGGAATCACAGTGGGTTCTAGAGGTGTGAAGGCATGCAGTGGTGTGCAGGACTGGGGAGGGGAAAACCCAGATGGGCTTGACTTCTGGGCTTTTCCTCATAGGAGTGGATGGGCATGTGGGCATGAAGGGGGGAGAGAAACCAGCACGCAGGCCTGGGAGTCTCTGGAAGCTCTTTGACATGGAAGGTGTGGAAGAGGGACTTGGGCTGGGATTAACGGCTCCCAGCACTTTTCGTCCCTCCCTTCCCCTTTGCAGCCAGTCTTGCCCCCTAGTGGGCGTGGGCTGCAGGAGCAGGACTCCTAGGCAGCTCTGCAGTCCACAGTGGAGAGAGATGACAAGACACCAACAGGGAGAAGGCGTGGATGTTTCAGACAACAGTCCACGGTGGAGAGAGAAGGCAAGACAGGAACAGGGAGAAGGCGTGGGCATTTCAGACAGTAGCAGCCTGGGAGAGGAGGAAATCCTTTCTAGAACTCAGCTGGGCAGATGGGGTGAGGCTTGATAGTCACTGCTGTTATTACATACGGAACAGGTGGACAGAAATATCAGTCACTATCTACAAATATATCCCTGACAGACTTGAGCTGAGAACTAGGAGAGGATGACGATAATGAAGGCTACCTTTTGCTGAGTTTTCCGTGTGCCAAACTACAAAATCCTGTATCATCCTCATTGCGACTCTGTGCAGTGATCATTGTTGTTACTTTGAAGATGAGAAAGTTGAGGCTCAGAGATTTGAACAAGCGTGCCTAAACCACGAATAAGTGCAAAGATAGATTCCAACCTTAGAGGGACTGTCTCTAAGACCCATTCAATTTAATAGCTCCCCACAGAATATGAACTCTAAGCCAAGCCCAGCAAGGGCATAAAAAATGAGAATGACATCACCCTTATTTTTCAAAAGTTTGCAGTCCAGTGGTATTTCCAGACCTCATTTGTATTTCTTCCCTGAGTCAAGTCCACCCCATTTGATACCCAAACTCCTTCTTAGGATTTCTTCTCCATGCAGAGAGAAGAGGCACTGAGTCCCTTGTCACCAGGCCAGTGGGCTCATTGCTCTTCCTGCAGGCAGAGTGAAAATGAAGACAAGAATCCAGAGAACAACCATGCGCCTTCTAGTGCAGGGCTCAGACTGGTTTTCTGGAAATTTGGAACCTTGAATTCAATCCATGGATGTCCATGCTTCTGCAGAATGCTAGGGTCCCTCTGGGCACCTCAGGAAGTTTTGCCCTCCTGCTTCTGGTTAACAAGAAGGTCAGGACTGACACCCACCCCGCAGCTTGGCCTTTGACTTTCATTCTTTGAATATCAACCCAAAGAATTTCAAAGCCACATTTCACTACCAAACTACCTCCCTGGCCCAGTGCATCTTTCAGATATGTGGCTGTACTTTTCCACCTTTAAAGCTTCCCTACATGGATCATTCTGCGGGGGGAGGGAAATCAATATGATTTACCCTCTCTCTGTTTCCATTGTTACGCTGGCCACCTCCTAGTGGTCCCATAAGCGGAGGCTCCCTGCTTTCCTGCTTGCCTTCTGTGGCATTTGAAGTTTTATCCCTTATAGTTTTGAATTGCACTGTGCTTTTGTCTATCCAATTCTTGATGTTGTCATCCGGACTCTGATTTTATCTTACTCTGAAATCAGGTGGCCCAAGCCTTATTTATTTATTTCTATTTTCACTTGAGATGGCTTTTTTGGCTTATTGTACCTTGAATGCTGTGGCTTTAACTTTCAAATGTGGCTACGGGTAGCTGGGGTACTTCACCAGTGGCTCCTAGGCCATTGGAGGGGGAGGACATTAAGAGGGGGCGTGATTGGAAAAAATGCTGGGGGAGCCCTGGGACAGAGATGACTTTGCCATTGGTTGTGAATGAGGTCAAGTCTCTGCTTCAGAGCTGGGGAAGACATGTTTTAGAACCTGAGAGGGAGATTCCTTGAGGGAGCATGGATCCTGCCCAGATGGAAGGGGAGGTCTCTGGGAATTCCCTGGGATCTGTGCTCTGCCTGAGAGGTTCCAAGAGACATTATCTCAGTACATTCCATTTTAATAAAGAACATTTAAGGAGATGGCATCTGGGGAGCATGTGCAGCCTACAGAGTTGCTATAGGTAAAAAGAATTCTTTCCGCTCGTGGTAAATCCACAACCACTTGGCAGTGCAGATTTATTTCCCCTAAATCTTCCCTGCTCATGGTAAGAGGCTCAGGTTGAGTTGCAACAATCCCACCTCTGTAATGGTCCGTACGAGGAGAGCTGGTGTGCCGTTGCAGGCATGTCCCACAGTGAATCTCTCATCCATGCTAATTACCATCCCCCGGTATGGTATAACCGCCACGAGTGTTAGCTGGGTCTGTCCGGTGACAAGTTTCCTCCAGGCGTGGGAAAGGCCAGCACCATGTCAGCAGCACCCACACTTCTCACTGTATTCTTCGCAGCTTTTGTCAGATGAGGACATGGTTACTGCCAACTGTCTCCTTAGAAGCAAATAATGTGCTTCTAATAGTGTAAGACTTTAGAGCATGCATTATCCCTCCTTAGAACTTTGGAATAAACTCTTACCCATAAAAACAAGAACCCTCTCACTAAACCTTATCTGCCTTTCTTTCTATCTGGACAAGGTATACTATGATTCTCCTCCCACCTCCCCCATGCTACTTACCACAAGAAAGGTGATAATATTCCTTTCTTACGGGGCATTGGTGGAGGTCATCTGGAAGACATGACCACTGGTTGACCCACAAGCTGGATGTAGGTAATTGGTGGTTCCCCAATCCCTCCTCTGTCCTTGGAGTATGTGTACTTCTTACCTTCCCTATTCCCAGAAGCTGCCCCAAGGACACAGCCTTGACATAAAAATGTGGTTTTGAGACCATCTGGATGGTCTACGTGACTGAGTCCAGTTAAGGCCTCTATATAAACCTTTAAGATTTTGGTGGGCAGATGCAGAGATCTATTCATTTTGCAGCCATGTGAGACAAGTCTCATAAGTTCCTTTTCTTGTTAAACCTGTCACATACAAACGTGGAGTGGTCTGCCTCTTTCTTTGGTCTCTATCTGCCCTCTGTGAGTCTGGGGGCTGATAGATTACACCTGGGAAGCTCTCTAAGAAGTTTCAAACTGCCACTGGGAAGCATGCATCCTAGGTGGGAAGGTCAGAGAGTCAAATTTTTGTCTCTCTTTTTTTTTTTAAATCAAGAAGATGTATACCCTCTTGCTGCATCTGAGTCTTTTTTTTTTTTTTTTTTGCTTTTCCTCTTTAGAGATTAAGAGATTAGACCCAAAGATCCCTTTCCATTCCAAATGCCAAGGATACTTCTCAGAATAATGTCTGCAAAGGTCTACATGGCTTGCTCAGTGTTCTTTCCCTTTGGAGGCAAACAGTGTGCTCCTAATAGTGGTAAGACTTTAGAGCATGTAAAGTCCCTTCTTAATGATGCCGCATCCTCTGAAAATCAGCTACTGCCAAGAAGTTGGATCTCTTAAACTGTTGGGGGCCAGAGTGAGGTACTCCGCCCGTGACAAAGGTCATGAGGAAGGAGGCTCGACATACGCAAAGGCGGGATCGAGCCTCAGGAGTCCCCCTGGAAATCCTCAAGCATCTACCCCCATAACCAGAGCCTGCCTACTTTACTACTTTGTGCTCTCACCTACATCTCTGACTTTACGGGGGGCTGTCCCCCACCACCTCTTTCGGAGAAGGAGTTAATCTAGAGCTCCAGTTAATAATAATTCCTGGGCGTGATAAGAGTGTTTTAACCTACAAACTCCTCTGAAGGTTCTCTAGCCTGCCTGACAGGCTCATCCGGCCACAGGTGATTCCTCACAGCCTCCCAACCTTGAGAGGCACGAGATGCTTTAAACCTTCTAAAAACAGGTTCCTTAGAAAAGTTAGAAAACTATTAGTATAAGTATAATGGGCTAATTAGAAATTGTGTTGGTGAAGGGTTTTTCATTTGTTGAGCCAGTTTGTTGCTAAGTCTCCACATCCCCTGCCCTTACACACATTAATGAATATATAGAAGAAATAAGTATTAACCTTTGATATTAATCACGTTAGACCTTAGGCTAAGTAAATTCTTTCCTTAACTAAAACCCACTACACCCTCACCCTGTAGGAATGTAACTTTATTTGGGTGGCGTCTGTTTTGAGAATAATCAGCCCTGGAGAAATAAGTGTCCTGGTTGACTGACCGCTGTCACAAGGAGAGGGTCGTAAATTGTCAGCAGGCCCCCCTGGCCAGAAGATGATGTAACACCCCTAAGACCTCTGTATACATTTGTATGAAGCACCTGACTTTGATAAAAGTCAGGACTGCTGACCCCACGTGACTTTTGCATAACATCTCAGTGTATAAAAGTAGACCATGGAAAATAAAGAATTGGGATCAGTTTCTCGAAATACTGGTCTCCCCATGTCACTCTCTCTCTCTCACTCTGGCTGAGTCTCCATCTGGAGCGAGGAACCCACCATGCTTACTAATTATGCCTGGGCTTCTAAGATCCGACCGGGGAGGCCTCAGTGTCTCCTCTCCTTCGGGAGAATGGAAGGACGCCTGCGGCCTACGTAAGTGGTGCAAGCTTCTTGTCTTGAAGTTTTATTGGTCTCCCGCGTAAACCAAGCTACTCAGCCTCTTTTCTCCACTGAATTTTCCTACTGAGCTATCCTCATCCTATTACTCTTTATATCTTTGATAAAATATTTAAATAAATAGGTCGCCGACGCCGTCCCCGCTTCGAATACCCTGGATCAGCCGGGGCAGGACCCCGGCATTAAACCATGCAATATATGTTCAGGGTTTGTTTTTTAAATGAACTCCAACATCACAATAACTAACTTTATTGAGCATGTACTATACATTAGGTATTCTTCTAAGTCTGTACACATAAAGTCCCTTTTCTTTAAATGCTTCTCTCTTTTGCATATCACTTTTATTTATCTATTTACTTTATTTATTTTTGACTACGTTGGGCCTTTGTTGCTTCGTGCAGGCTTTCTCTAGTTGCGCTGAGTTGGGGCTACTCTTCGTTGTGATACTTAGTTTTCTCATTGTGGTGGATTCTCTTGTGGAGCACAGGTTCTAGGTGTGCGAGCTTCAGTATTTGCAGCACACAGGCTCAGCAGTTGTGGCACACGGGCTTAGTTAGCCTGTGGCCTGTGGGATCTTCCCGGACCAGGGATTGAACCCGTGTCTTCTGCAGTGGCAGGTACATTCTTATCTACTGTGCCACCAGAGGAGTCGGTAAAGTCACTTTTCCTTTCATCCTCACAGATATCCTGTGAAGTAGACTTTATTTTTTATCCTCATTTCACAGAGAAGCAAACCAAAACATAGAGTGGATAAATTACTTTCCCAAGGTCATATAACTACATGCTAGAACTGGGATTCTAGTGCGGGCTGTCTAACACCGGAATTTATGCTCTTTTAAACTCCAGGTGGAATCTGCATTCCTGCAAATGTTCCCCTCCTCCCCGCCCCAGCCTCAATTATTTTAGGTTCTGTTTGCAAGGACATTATATTTCCCAAATGTTTGAGTCTAGAACTTACTTGTATGTCTTGGAGATACGATTTGACTCAGGTTGTAACACCACACTTGATATATACAAGATCTTAGGATGAATAAGCTTGACACTGAGTTTCTTTTAAAGAACCATAGAGACAGATGACTGTCTCTAACATGGGTAGATATTGATTTGGAAACTTCATTCTATTTTCTGATTATATTTTCTAATAGGAAGCCCTGATCCTTTCACTGAACCTCTGGCCATAACCTCTTGCTTTGGGCCTTAAACAGACAATGAGCTTGGCTTGTCTTCATTAATGAGAAATATTGCCCAGTCGCTCAAAGGGAGATTGCCTGGTGGATGCCTTCCGGCAGGGACAGGATGTGGCTCCAGCTGCAACCTCTCCTCCTCCTTCTGTACTCAGCTCCCACCGTTTTAACCAAAACCAACAACCACCCTCCCAGAGGTTTTTCTTAAGCTCAGGGACCCCCAGCTCACACCCCCAACCACCCCCAACTCACACCCCCAACCACCACCACTGAAAGAAATCTCATGGCACCTAGAGCTAGGCCTGGCACATGATAAGCACTCAATAAATATTTGTTACCTCATGGCAAGATGGATCCGTTCAGCAGTGATTTTTCACTTTTCCCAAAGATGCACTGCAGGGTCCCTTTAAACGGCCAGCTCCCCGAGTGCATTTAAAATGCGACTTGATTTATAGGAATTCCATGTGCATGGTTCTGCAGGGCCACATCAATCGTGTAAACTGAGATGCGTGTGCTGCTGGGTTCCCACTGACCTAGCGTGCTGGCAGCTCTCCTCCACCAGCTTGGAATGCACACAAACCCCGGGTCTGCTCTCCCTCCTTTTATCACAAAGGAGCTCATTTTGTGAATGAACAGCCACTGCCAACAGCATGATGGTATTCCCAGTGACCTTTGCCCGGGGATTGGATTCCCGCCCAGCAGGGAGACAAGGCCTTAGGAAAAGGCTAGTTCATTGATTGCCACAGCCCGCTGGGCTGAAGTCTGGGGAGGAAAAGGCTCGGAGAACTTTCCTTTTTTTTTTTTCGTGAATTGCCTCAGAGAAGCCACCCTTCCCGCCTGTGTAGCTGTCTCCCTTCTTTGTACGGGCATATTGGATTCTGTTCAGCAGGGAAGTTTTATTGCTTTTGCTGCTCTGCTCCTGCCTCTTTTTTTTTTTTTGTAGCCATGAATAAGAATCACTCTCGTTTGTCTGTGCCATTTCCCGACTGCAATTCTGGGGTCCTCATGAGCTTCACCCTGTCCTCCCCCCACACCCCTTTCCTCCTCCTCCTCACCATGGTTTTTTCAGTTTGATGTTTTTAGGTATCAAAGGAAGGTCTCCAGGAACCCTGCAACTAAAGACTTTAATGAGGACCATGCCCAAGAAATTCTGGCTGCCAGAGACATGATGATGATTTATGTCGCTCACTCACTCCCTAACAGCAAGAGGACTATTTGTAAAAATAAAAAAGCTGCTCATATGGAATTAAACAAGAGCATAGCTGCTTCCTTCCAGACCCCGGGAGCTTAACAAAGAGCATCCACACTCGGTCGCCAGCAGCACATGGCTCGGGGCCGATATTAGTCTTCCTGTCACATAAAGCTAACTCCTGTTAGCCCAGGCAGCAGCGCACACTCTGTCGGTAGACTTCAGAAGGCTGGTTCTGAGGAAAGAGCAAATGTGCACAGACACAGAAGGTTATGTGTGCTCACCTTCAGGTCTAGGCTGAGCCACTGAAGGATCCTGTGTGTCCAGAGCCGGGGCTGCTGCTGTGGGGGACGCTGAAACTCGATGCAGGGTATTTGTTTCTGGCATCGGAGTTGAGTGACTCATGGATACCAGCTGGGTTCTGGCCAGCTCGGTGGAGTAAGCGTGGAGGGAAGATGTAAACTCTAAGGCCCCTACCTCCTCCTCTGTGCACTGAGGTTACCGCACAGCCTTGTTGTCAGCAGTAATGGGATAGAGCACAGAAAACACAACCCAGTGCCGAGACACGGTGGTGCAGTGGTGAAGAGCCTGCCGGCCGATGCAGGAGACACAACAGACTTGGGCTGGATTCCTGGGTCAGGAAGATTGACTGGAGAAGGAAAAGGCAACCCGCTTCAGTATTCTGGCCTGGAGAATCCCACGGGGTCGCAAAGAGTTGGACTCGACTGATCATACAGCACATGCCAATACTTGCTAATTATGATTGCTCTGTATTGTGGCTGCCGTGAAGCAGTGCCTCTCAGACCTCCTGCAACAGCAATGGACTGTCCTGTGTTCTCTCGTGTGACGGGTAGTCAGGTGCAGATTCCAGTAGGACTCAGAAGAGGCACAAGAGAACACAGCAGGTCCTAGAAAGGGAGTTATTGCAGGCCACGAAGTGTCCCAGGGAACAGCTGGTTTCTGGTCAAGCAACCGAAGACAGGATGGAAAGAACTGTCTAGGTCAGGGCCTAGTTCTTTACTGTCTCTTAGACTTGCCTAGCCGTTGGAGGAGCAGTCTGTCTCCAGTCAGAAAAAGGTTTTCAATATGTTAAAATATCATATGCAGAAAGTTTAAAGTATACACAGTGGACAGTCCCAGCTGCAGGGCTCTAAATCCTTGGTGGTGCTGGGCTGGCCCCAAGGCCACACTTCCCCCAGGTCCTCCAAGCTGTCGTTGGAGCCTAGCAGAGATGCTGGTACAGCCTCCTCTTGAGAGGCCTGGGATTCCTTGAACAGCACCTTTAGCTCAAGGATGCCCCAGGAGTTGAGTCTGGCTCAGTCTTCCTGGGAATGGGGCTGCTCCCTCAGATGCTCCCATCTGGTCTCCCTCACAGGGGTCAGACCTGCATTAGGTCTGAAGGTTCTCTCTGCCTTTTCTGCTCACCCTTGAACCTGTTTTCTCCCACAGACGTTTCCTCCAGTAACTGCAGTAATATGTTACATGTCTGAAGCTCTACATCACAGTACTAGTATAGAAGTTGCAAGTAAGCCAACTTCTCTGATTATGGACATTTTTTCACTTTGTCACTTAACCTTAGAAACATTGACTAGGTAGGCAAAGAGTGCTGTAAACTGAATGTTTGTATCTCCCTCAGTTCCTGTGTTGAAACCTAATCCCCAGTGTGACAGTGTTTGCATACGGTGATTAGGTCATGAGGGCTCCACCTCATGGGACCACTTGCCTGGTGGTCCAGTGGTTGAGAATCTACCTTGCAGTGCAGGGGACACAGGTTCTATGCCTGGCAGGGGAACTAAGATCGCACATGCCTCAAGGCAACTGGGTCTGTGTGCCACTACTACTGAGCCTGCAGGGACTGCATCAAAATAACCCACGTGACACAGTGAAGATTCCCATGTGCTGCAACCAAGACCCAGCAAAGCCAAAGAAAAAAGTAAAAAAAAAAAAAAAAATTTTTTTTAAAGAGAGAGATCCCAGGGAGCTCCTTGCTTCTTTTGCAAGTGAGGATGCAGTGACAAGAAGGTCATCTACAAACCAGGAAGTGGGTCCTCACCAGACATGGACTCTCTTGGCGCCTTGATCTGGAATTTGCCAATTTTCCAGAACTGTGAGAAATAAATCTCTGTAGCCATCCAGTCTATGGAATTTTTGTAATAGAGTCCTGAATGGGCTGACAGTGTGTGTTGAAAGACACATACACAAATAATCATAGTAATATGGTGAATATTCAAATAAAGAAATGCAGGTATCCATGAGAGGAAGTACTTTATTCTGCCAAGGTTGTGGGAGTGCATGGGGATCGACAAGGAAGTCTTCATTAAAGGATAATTAAACTCAGGCGAAAGACACACACTCCATGCTCTCACCTTTATCTGTGGTGTGACCCGAGGAGTGAATGAGAAGGAAGAACAGGAGCCCAAAAGACGTACAGCATCACATCCTTCTGTGAGTTTTCTCCCTCCTCTCTCACTGCCTCTTACAGTGGCTGTAAAGTAGCAGTAATTCTCCACAGAGCTGAGAAATATTCCACCTTGCCAAGTTGAAAGAGACACTATGACTTGAGCTTGTCTATACCGGAAGGCAACTGTCAGACCAGTAAGCCTAGTTTGAGCCTAGTTTGAGAGACCACCAGGGAACAGCGACCCACACTCGAGTTGCTCACCCTGGAGGTGGTATCGATTCTTACTCAGGGTCAGCCTGACCCCAGATCCAGCCTTCATGGTCAAATGGGGATCTGCTATGGATGGAATGGTGTTCCCTCAACACCCCAACTTCATACACTGAAGTCCTAAACCCTAGTACCTCAAAATGTGACTTTATTTGGAGTGAGGGTCTTTATGGGGGAAATCAAGTGAAAGGGAGGTCATCTGGGTGGGACCCAATCTAGTATGACTGAGTCCTTATGAAAAGAGGAAATTAGATATAAAGACATGGCAAGAGAAAAGACAATGCAAAGAGTCCTGGGGCAAGATGACCATCTCTACACTAGGGAGAGAGGTCTGGAACAGAGCCTTCCATCGAGACCCTCACAAGGAAACAGCCCTGCCCACGCCTTGATCTTGGATGCCTAGCCTCAGAACTGTGAGACGATAATTTGCTCTTGGTGGAGGCTGCCAACCTGTGATACTCCAGACGGCAGCCTGAGCACAATATTGCGACTCCTCCTTCCCCCCTTCCTTGGGGAAAGGATCAAGGCCCACTCTGCTCTCAGCCGTAGCACAGAGTGGTGAGCAGGGAATGATGGTGTTTTTCTTTCCCAGAACTGGGAATCAATCTCTGACTGTGGGAGAGAGAGCTGGGGAGGTGAGGCCTGAGGAAAAGCAGAAAGCTGGGCTTACCACGATGCAAGATGGTCATGTAAGATGAGGAAGAATGGTCCAAAGAACGCAGGTCCCAGGAGCCTCACGCAAAGGTTGAGAAAGATACACTTTTGCACCTTCGATTTTAAGGCACAAATGCTATTGGAGAACGAGGCAAGTTATTTCTCAGGAACTGAAAATGAAGATAGGCCATCTGATAAGGATTAAAGTAGACCAGTCGCACTGCAGTCCAAAAGGGAAGAAAAATGAGGCAAGAAGAGGGATGTGCTTAAGGACTATGACCTAAACAGCAACTTATATGAAACCTTGGTTTTACCCCTTGAGAAACCTGAAATGGGAATTTGTGAGAAAAGCCTGAATGATACCTCAAACTCACATCTTGACATGGCTGGAAAGGAAGGCTTCACTGGCCCTGGGTCAGAAGCAAGAAGCACGAGTAATTTTAACTTGCAAGGTGTGATGTGACGATGCAGTCACTTTCCTGGGGACAAATCCAGTCAGACCATGACAGATACTACATTACAGCAAACCATGTCTGCTGGGAGTGAACCAATGCCCAAGGCAGGGCCCATGGTATCTTACTGCCCAAACCATCTCCCTTAAGTGAAACATTTCTTGGAATTAGTTTATTCACTCTGGTGTTTTTTGACATACTGAACAGGCACATTTCCTGCTAAAACGTTTTCTTTTTCATTTTAACATAAGCAACAGAAATGTGTGGGGTGGACTTCCCCAGTGGTCCAGTGGTGAAGACTTTGCCTTCCAATGCAGGGCAGTGTAAGTTCAATCCCTGTTTGGGGAACAAAGATCCCACATGCCACATGTAGCCAAAATTTTTAAAATATGTAACTAAATAAAACTTCTTTTTTAAAAGAAATGTGTGAGGTTATTAAGCATAAATCTTTCCCCAAAATGTACACACTTACTGCACGTGCCTCTTTTCAGTGTCCCTGAGTTGGCTTAAAGCTCAACATTCAGAAAACAAAGATCATGGCATCCGGTCCCATCAATTCATGGGAAATAGATGGGGAAACAGTGGAAACAGTGTCAGACTTTATTTTTTGGGGCTCCAAAATCACTGCAGATGGTGACTGCAGCCATGAAATTAAAAGACACTCCTTGGAAGGAAAGTTATGACCAACCTAGATAACATATTCAAAAGCAGAGACATTACTTTGCCAACAAAGGTTCGTCTAGTCAAGGCTATGGTTTTTCCTGTGGTCATGTATGGATGTGAGAGTTGGACTGTGAAAAGGCTGAGCGCTGAAGAATTGATGCTTCTGAACTGTGGTGTTGGAGAAGACTCTTGAGAGTCCCTTGGACTGCAAGGAGATCCAACCAGTCCATTCTGAAGGAGATCAGCCCTGGGATTTCTTTGGAAGGAATGATGCTAAAGCTGAAACTCTAGTACTTTGGCCACCTCATGCGAAGAGTTGACTCATTGGAAAAGACTCTAATGCTGGGAGGGGTTGGGGGCAGGAGGAGAAGGGGATGACAGAGGATGAGATGGCTGGATGGCATCACTGACTCGATGGATGTGAGTCTGGGTGAACTCCAGGAGTTGGTGATGGACAGGGAGGCCTGGCGTGCTGCGATTCATGGGGTTGCAAAGAGTCGGACACAACTGAGCGACTGAACTGAACTGAACTGAACTGAGGGGAGACCAATGTGGCCAGTGCACCTCATATGACCTTATGCCTCTCTCCCGCCATAATTTATGGAGCCTCCTCTACCCCACTCCTATATGGCCAGTACTTACAGGAGTAGTACAAATAGCCAAGATGAAAGACAGGAGAGAATTGGGGTCTAAATTAGAGAACAAGTGTCCCCACCCTCATTCATGCTGAGGGAAGCAACTCAGAGAGAATCTACACCCACTGTGAGAAGCAGTGATGCTGAAAGGGCAGAGGGCGACCCTGGGGTCTTCAGGGGGACAACAGCAGAAGCCACAGCTAAGGAGGGAGGACTCTGGGAGACACAGTCACCTTTCAGGGGAATTCTTTAGTTCACTGAGTGCTTTATAGGCATGAGGAGAACGAGGTCCTGAGAATGGAGAGCAACAGGGACCCACCGAGAGGTGTGCATTGTGCTCTGTGGGTCTGAGTGACTGCCCTGCCCCTCAGCACTAGCTTGGGGAAGACCTATGCTTTTTCTTCTCGCTCTTCTCCTAACCATGTCTTTTCCAATTACCATTAGGAATATCCTTACGTAACAGAAGCCCTAATCTGAACTTCAATTTTCTTTCTAGAGGAGCAGAAATGGGCATTTCTCTCTGGGTATCTTGCTGGCATTCTATGCTCACCATGGTCACATGTGCGCCCCGCATGCTCAGTCGCTCAGTCGTGTCCAACTCTTTGCAACCCCATGGACTGTAGCCCGCCAGGCTTCTCTATCCTCGGGATTCTCCAGGCAAGAATACTGGAGTGGGTTGCCATTTCCTCCTCTAGGGGATCTTCGCAACCCAGGGATCAAATCCAGCCATTTCCTCCTCTAGGGGATCTTCGCAACCCAGGGATCAAATCCATGTCTCCTGTGTCTCGTGCATTCCAGGTAAATTCTTTACCTCTGAGGCACCGGGAAAACCCCTTTATACTCATCACCTTTCCCCATCTCTTCTGCCCTCCCCTCCACAAACCAACAGAAGCTCACACCCTTTTTCACTTGTGGAATCAAAGCTTCAATTTCCTTTGACTCCTTTGTCTTCCTCCCAGTCCGGTTTACCATGTTCTTTTCAGCTCCCTGTACAAGATATGTAGGAGATGCACTTTCTTTCCCAGTTCAGCTGTCAGTATCACTGTCCCCTCATCCTCATCCTTCAATATATCAATGCTGTGGACTCCCAAGAGATTCTTCAAACTGTAACTCTGAGCTTCCTCCAGTATCCCCACTGGTGGAATTCCCTTTGAGATGGCAGCCCCAATGCCCCTGTTTCCTCCATGAATTCTCCATAATATGCCCAGTGAGTTATGGGCTCTTCCTCTTTCCAAACCACACAGCCAAAATGTATCTTATCTTGTGTTCATGAAGATGCCTCCCAGGTTTCTATATTATGCCCTCTGTGCTCCGTATAAACCTATCCAACATTTTACTTCACTTCTCCACTTGGATAACTTACGAGCACCTCAAATTAAATGTCCTTTATTTCTTATATTACTTATAAACATGTCTTTTCATTGTTCAATTGCAAGTATTAATATCTGGGCAAAATTTTTGGTATATCTGATAGAAGTAAAAGACATAATAATTTTTCCCTCTAATATATTTTAAAAATTATTTTTATTTATGTATTTATTTGGCTATGCCAGGTCTCAGTTGCCATATGTGGGGTCTTCTATCCTTATTGCAGCATGTGGGATCTAGTTCCCTGATCAGGAATGGAACCTGAACCCCCTGCCTTGGGAATGAGGAATCTTAGCCACTAGATCACCAGGGGTGTCCCCTCCTTTACTATTAATGGAACTATTTTGGCATTTAACAGTTTTTCATTTAATGGAAGTGTTTTCATAAACAAATTCAAGTTCTTTAGTGAGGGAAGGGATGGGTATACATGTTTATAGAAGGTGATCAATAAATAACTGAATGGAAAACAGAAGGTATTACCCGTTGCTCAGACACTGAACTGGCCCTGAAATTCAAATCTCACAAGCCAGCCTGCTTTCTCTATAGCATATCTTGCCCTGCTTAGGATGATAATTATTTGCATACAAATCTTATCTTCTTGAGTGCAACCTCCTCAAAGTCAGGTCTGTTTTAGTCCAGTTATAATTAAACTCACCTTTCCATTTAAGGAGCTTCTGTATGCACTTTGTTGGCAAATTTACTGTAGAACCACCCCCCACATTTATTTACTCAGCAAACACTGACTGAGTGCTTCACCAGATGTCAGGCACTGCGCTAGTTTCTGAGTACCGAAAGATGAATGCAGTTCAGTTCAGTTCAGTTCAGTTGCTCAGTTGTGTCTGACTCTTTGCAACCTCATGGACTGTAGCACGCTAGTCCTCCCTGTCCATCACCAACCCCTGGAGTTTACCCAAACTCATGTCCATTGAGTCAGTGATGCCATCCAACCATCTCATCCTCTGTCATCCCCTTCTCCTCCCACCTTCAGTCTTTCCCAGCATCAGGCTCTTTTCAAATGAGTCAACTCAGGTGGCCAAAGTATTGGAGTTGCAGCTTCAACATCTGTCCTTCCAATGAACATTCAGGACTAATTTCCTTTAGGATGGAGTGGTTGGATCTTCTTGCAGTCCAATGGACTCTCAAGAGTCTTGTCCAACACCACAGCTCAAAAGCATCAATTCTTCGCCTCTCAGCTTTCTTTATAGTCCAACTCTCACATCCATACATGACTACTGGAAAAACCATAGTCTTGACTAGATGGACCTTTGTTGGCAAAGTAATGTCTCTGCTTTTTAATATGCTGTCTAGTTTGTCATAACTTTCCTTCCAAGGAGTAAGCATCTTTTAATTTCATGGCTGCGGTCACCATCTGCAGTGATTTTGGAGTCCCCCAAAATAAAATCTGCCACTGTTTCCACTGTTTCCCCATCTATTTGCTATAAAGTGATGGGATCAGATGCCATGATCTTAGTTTTCTTAATGTTGAGCTTTAAGCCAACTTTTTCACTCTCCTCTTTCACTTTCCTCAAGAGACTCTTTAGTTCTTCTTCACTTTCTGCCATAAAGGTGGTGTCATCTGCATATTTGAGGTTATTGATATTTCTCCCAGCAATCTTGATTCCAGCTTGTGCTTCAGCCAGCCCAGCGTTTCTCATGATGTACTCTGCATATAAGTTAAATAAGCAGGGTGACAATATACAGCTTTGACGTACTCCTTTTCCTATTTGGAAATGAATGCAGTGTGGTCCCTAATATCAAGATGCTCAAAATTTAGTAAAAGAGAAAGAGAAAAAGCAAAGAGTTAAATATAAGGAAAAGAAAGAGTCAAAGGCTCTAATAGAAAAGTAAAGGGAGCATGCTGATGCAAAAGATTTGACTCTACCACAGGAAAAAAAGGATTAGAGGAAGATTTCAATGAAAAGGGGGCTTCCCTGGTGGTTCAGATGGTAAAGAATCCACCTGAAATGCAGGGGACCTGGGTTCGATCCCTGGGTTGGGAAGATCTCCTGGAGAAGGAAATGGTTACCCACTCCAGTATTCTGACCTAGAGAATTCCATGGACAGAGGAGCCTGGCAGGCTATAGTCCATGGGGTTGCAAAGAGTCAGACATGACTGAGCGACTTTCACTTACTCAGTGAAAAGGATGCTTGAGTTTGATCCTGAAGGGATAGCATTCAGATCAGATCAGATCAGACCAGTCGCTCAGTCGTATCCGACTCTTTTCGACCCCATGAATTGCAGCACACCAGGCCTCCCTGTCCATCACCAACTCCCAGAGTTCACCCAGACTCACGTCCATCAAGTCAGTGATGCCATCCAGCCATCTCATCCTTTGTCGTCCCCTTCTCCTCTTGCCCCCAGTGAATGTTGGTTGATGCTGCCTCCAAGGCACTGTTGGCTTGGGCTCTGGAACTGTTCCTGAGGTTGGATTATAGTTTTCCCTGGTGAATGCAGAAATCAATGAGAGAAAATAATAATGAAGACATGAGCACTGACCTCAAAGCTGGAAAGAATTCATTCATCATGCATCTTAGATTAACTCAAAGAAAATGAATAGAGAGGCTTATCCAGATTTTGTCCTTGTTTTTTCTCCTTTTCATTTTAAACTTGGCCGCAGCAGGATTCTCTTAAAGCTTCTCAAAGGTATAAGAGACTGTCAGTTGGTTATTATGATTGAAGTGGAAGGGCTGGAAGCATTTTCAGAGGTATCCAAGTGCATAAGGTGCAACTATTAGGTAATGAGTTGGAATTTTAACAGTCCTGGACGCATACATCTTAATGAGCATGGTCCCCCGGGGAGGAGGTCAGCCGCTTATTCAAGTGATTTTGCCATTACTGAAAGCATTCTGAGAATGCAGGTCTCTCTGGAAATTGTCTTCAAACCTACAGCATGTTCTTTTGAATTGCCCTGATGATGGGTAAACCCTGATCATTTGAATCTGAATTTTTACTTATGTGTAATGGGTAATTTTCCAGGCCCTACCAGCCTGGGGAAATAGTTTAATGATAAGACAATGACATAAGCCCATTACTCCATAGCTCAGCTCCACCAGCCACTTTGCTAGAAGTCTGAACCACCACATTCTGCCTCCAGGTGTCCATTTAGCAAGTGAAGAGAAACATTGGGGTGGAGAGACAGGAGAGTGGAGATGAGTTTTTACAAATAGGCTTATTTTAATTATTCATCCATGTTTTTCTCCATAACTCTTGAGTTGTCTGGCAACCAATTCTAATCCATTCAACAGTAGCCCAGTGGGTCTCACTGAATCTAGAAGATACTCTGTGGAGATACTCCATGTGTAGCTTATTCAAGACCCATGCCATCAGTTCCTTCTCTCCTTTTATGCTATTTCAACTCCGCCATTAAGAAGTGAAGTTACGGACGTCCCTGGTGGTCCAGTGGTTAAGATCCGCCTGTCAATGCAGGGAATACAGATTCCATCCCTGGTCTAGAAAGATTCTACATGCTATGTGGCAACTAAGCCTGTGTGCCACAACTACTGAGTCCGTGTGCTGCCAACTGCTGAAGCTCGTGCACCTAGAGCCTGTGCTCTGCAAGAGAAGCCACCAATGAGAAGCCCATGCACTAACTAGAGAGTAGCCTCCACTCGCCGCAACTAGAGAAAACCTGTGTGCAGCACCGAAGACCCAGTGCAGCCAAAATAAATCAATTAATTAAAGGAATTTTTAAAAAGAAGCAATGTCTGTCTTCCATCTGCTAAAATCTGGGCTGACTTGTGGTTGCTTGGACCAACAGAACACATCAAAGGTGACATTGCACTAATTCTGTACCTAGCTTTGAGAGAACTGGCAGCTTCTACCTTCTGCGTCTTGGATTACCTCCCCATAGGATGTCTCTTCTAGGAACTCAGCCACCACTTGATGAGAAGTATAAGCCATGTGGAGGTCACGTACTCCAGTGGACAGTCCCCAACTGAGCTTCCAGCCAACGGCCTGCATCAATTCCAGCCATGTGAATGGACTTTCTCAGATGTCCAGTCCATTGAGACTTTAAAGAAGTCTCATCCAGCATGAGTGAGATACTCCAAGTGAGAACCACCCAACTGCAGCTAGCAGCCTCACAAAACCATGAGAAACATGTATTATTGTTTTAAACTTATGCATTTTGGGATCGTTAGTCACGCAGCAGTAGAGAAGCAGAATGTCCCATATCCCTATTATGCCAGCCCTGGGCCAGCAGTCTTGACTCACTGCCCTGCTGTCACTGATACTGACATTCCTTCAGGCAGCCCACCCACAGATAGTCCCTTTGGTAAGTAACCTCTATCAAGCGGTGAAGCTGAGGCCCTTGTATAGCTTGCCCATCTGTACTACCTGCCAGAAATGACCATTTTCCTATTTTTTCTTTATTCTTGTTCTATAGCTAAAACCCAACCAGTGGGAGGAAGTAGAAGAGTTTGTTTTTACTATAAGATGGGGCTATATTTTGCCAGAACCTTGGCCGTCCAGGTGGTAATTCCCTTGCTTCACACCCCAGATCTAAGAGGACAGAAAATTCAAGTCCCCTACTTTTTCACCCATTAGTACTCCACTTTCCACTTTCTTCTCTCCTCACCTTCTAGCCAGCCACTTTCCCCAGAATTTGTCCATGTGATCCAACTTAATTTTTAAAAACTAGCACACTGTTGCACACACATGAAATGCTATAAAAAAAAAATCCATTTGCTATCTCATTTATTCATTAAGTATTCATTTAGATGCTGGTTTTATACCAGGTACTACACTAGGTTATAGGGAGACAATTAACTCAATTTTTCAAAACTTAAAAAAAATATGGATGTGCTGAAGTGGTAGAAAAGAGCAGAGGAAGCAAGCTTTTGCAACAGATGGAAACCAAAAAAAAAGGAGCTAAGTCTCAAAAGGGAGATGAGTGATGAAACTATGGAATTCTATTTTAAGTTTTAAAAAAGTATCATTTATATAGTAATGAGGCTGACTTCTTTGAGGTTCATATATCAGTCCAGAAGGGGATTTCAAAATAGTATGCATGTCCAACATGTTTTTAGTGATAGAGACGTAACTGGAAATTGTGAAGCCTCCTAGGATGACTTTGAATAGGACTCTCCTTACTGGCATGTGAAAAGTTCTTGAGGGGTTGTTAAAGAAAAAACTCAATCACACCCGTATCTGCTTCAAAGATGGGAGATGTGTGAGAGTGTTATATAATTTTGCACAGCTCTCAAAGGAAGCGGAAGTGTCTGCAGCGTTGCTTCTTCTCCATCTTTAAGACTCCAAGGAGGTAAGTGTTTCAAAGACAGAGATGCTCCCCTTGGTTTCAGTTCACCTGAGTCAGAGTTGGGGCTCCCATGGTCCAGACCTCTGTTCCTCAACTCTCTCACCACCAAGTCACCATCAGCTCTCACCAAGATCATAGCAAGAGTTTCCCAACTGAACTTTTTGCTTCTGTTCTTGCCCACTTCCCACTAGCTTGTTCTCCACTCAGCATCCATAGGGATTCCCTTAAAACAAACATTCAAAAGCCATTGTTTCCCTGTCCAGTACCTTCTAATGGTTCTCCATATTTCAGAATAAAAACTCAAGTCTTTAAAATGATCCATAAAGTGCTTCAGGGTGTGTGGCAATTCCCAGTCACCTCTCTGACTTCATCCCTAGCCCTCTCCCTGAGATGCTCAGCACTTTGGGCTCATGGCTCATCTGATCCTTTTTTAAACAAACCTTTACATGCTCTGTTCCCTCTGCCTGGTACCCTCCCCTTTGAGTAGCCACATGACTCACTCCCTCACTGGCTTTAGTCTCTGCTGAAATGTCACCTTCCATCTGTGAGGTTTTCACTCTCCAGCCTTTTAACAAGAGCAGTTCTTAGCTCTTCTTAGCACTTATCCTCCTTGCATGAACTGTTTTTCTCCCTAACCCTCAGAAGCACACACAAGACTTTTTCATTCATTGTTTCTCCCAGCTAGAAGGTTAGCTCCAAGAGACAGGTAGTAATTTTTGTTTGTTCACTACTGTATCTCTAGCATCTACAGTCATGCCTGGTACAAAGTAAAAATTCACATATTCATTAACTGAGCTTCCCTGGTGGCTCAGATAGTAAAGAAACTGCCTGTACTGCTGGAGACCCAGGTTCAGTCCTTGGGTCAGGAAGATCCCCTGGAGAAGCAAATGGCTACCCAATCCTGTATGCTTACCTGGAGAATTCCATGGACAGAGGAGCCTGGTGGGCTGTAGTCCATGGGCTCGAAAAGAGTCAGACAGGACTGTGTGACTAACATTTTCAGTTTCACTCATTAATTTAATTAGCTACTCCCAATGGCAAAGTGAAAGAGGAGAGTGAAAAAGTTGGCTTAAAGCTCAACGTTCAGAAAACTAAGATCGTGGCATCCAGTCCCATCACTTCATGGCAAATAGATGGAGAAGCAGCGGAAACAGTGGCTAACTTTATTTTTCTGGGCTCCAAAATCACTGCAGATGGTGATTGTAGCCATGAAATTAAAAACCGCTTACTCCTTGGAAGGAAAGTTATGACCAACCTAGATAGCATATTAAAAAGCAGAGACATTACTTTGCCAACAAAGGTTTGTCTAGTCAAGGCTATGGTTTTTCCTGTGGTCATGTATGGATGTGGGAGTTGGACTGTGAAGAAGGCTGAGCGCCGAAGAATTGATGCTTTTGAACTGTGGTGTTGGAGAAGACTCTTGAGAGTCCCTTGGACTGCAAGGAGATCCAACCAATCCATCCTAAAGGAGACCTGTCCTGGGTGTTCATTAGAAGGACTGATGTTGAAGCTGAAACTCCAATACTTTGGCTACCTGATGTAAAGAGCTGACTCATTTGAAAAGAGCCTGATGCTGGGAAAGATTGAGGGCAGGAGGAGAAGGGGATGACAGAGGATGAGATGGTTGGATGGCATCACCAACTCAATGGACATGGATTTGGGTGGACTCCGGGAATTGGTGATGGACAGGGAGGCCCGGCATGCTGTGGTTCATGGGGTTGCAAAGAGTCGGACATGACTGAACTACTAAACTGAACTGAACTGAACTGAACTGAATGGCAAAGGAGAGGGACTTCTTAACTACAGGAAATGGCTTAAGTATTTGAACAGTCAACCCAATGTTTAATTTGGGAGGAAAGTCTCCTGTATTATCTTACTAATTTTAAAGACTTTTGTTCTGTTCCATAACAAAATCTATTAGAAAAAATAATCTAGGGGTGAAGTAGACATTCTGAATATACATATGATGTCTGTCATTCATTCTGGAAGGGAATATTGATTGACTACTTGTGAAATGCCAAGTACTTTCAGGGCATTTGGGATTGTATCTGTCTCTCTAGGGTGTATCCTTTCCTGTTATTTTGTAATCCTTCTAGCACCATATACCTTCAAGAAGCATGTGTCCTACAAAATTCAGAATTTATTGGAGCAACTTGGGGTCAATTCTTCTTGATTTTCTATTATTGCCCAATAAATCATGCCCAAACTTGGTGCTATGAAGCCCCACAATTTTACAAATCAGGAATTTTGACCGGGCTCTATGAAGGCAGCTCCATAGCTTTTGTTTCTGTTCCATGTTGACTGGGGCCTCAGTAGGGTGGCTCGAATGGCTAGAGAACGGTTGGTTTGCCTGGGGCCATGCGTCTGGAAGTTTGTTCTGAAACTTGCCTGAGTTCCTTGGTATTTTTCCAAGTTATATCTTCTGGACCTGAAATATTTTTCACTTTCATGACAGGTGCTAGGGCCAGACTAGCGAAAAGAGCAGGGACTGGCTAGGCATCTTACTCTCTCCATAGCCACTTCATGGAGGCTAGCTTGGGTTTCCTTACAGCATGGAGGTCTTAGGGCAGTTGGATCTCTTCCATGAGAGCTGGCTTCCCCCAGAATGCATTTTCCAAGAGGCTAGACAGAAGTTGGAAGGTTTCTTATGATTCAACCACGCAAGTTTTAGAATATCAATTCCACCACATCAAGCATGTTCCTAACACCAGCCCATATCCAAAGAGAGAGCAATTACATTCCACCTCTCAATGGAAAGAATAGCAAAAAAAAAAAAAAAAAACTGAAACCATTTTTAATCTATCATACTACATGTAGGCAGTGAGCTAATACCTTATTTGCAGCTTATTTTTTAAAATTAATTTTTATCAGAGATAGTTGCTATAAATGTTGTGTTAGTTTCCGCTGTACAGCAAAGTGAATCAGCTATATGTATACATATATCCATTCTTTTTGTTTTTTTAATCTTATGACAGTTCTATGAAGTATGTAGAGATATTGTTTCCATTTTCCAGATAAAGAAATTGACACTTTGAGAAGTAACTTCCCCTTGAGCCAATAGCTAACCACGGAGCCAGGAACAAAAAAAACCCCCTCAATTTCCTTAAATTTATAAAACAAACAGTATTCTGCCTATATAGAACTTGTTTCAAGACAGAAAAAAGTGAGTGGAGGTGGAAGCTTGGTTCCTATGATAAGTCCTTGTTAACTGCAGATCAATAAAGTGTGTATTAATTGTTCAGTTGTGCCCACCAAGCTCCTCTGTCCATGGAATTCTCCAGGCAAGAACATTGGACTGGGTTGCCATTCCCTTTTCCAGGGAATCTTTCTGACCCAGGGATTGAACCCGGGTCTCCTGCATTGCAGGCGGATTCTTTACCATCTGAGTCACTGGGGAAGCCGTGTAGATAAAGAAGAACCTCATCAAAGCATCCGACATAATAAGCCCATCTTCAAACTTGGACCAGAGAGAAAGTTTCGGGCTCCAAAGAAGAATGTCAGCAACTATAAAATAAAGCAGCTCTGCTTAAGGGTGTATGGGAACCACAGCTGGTAACCCCAGAATGGGATATTGATTTCTTCAGGGCAAATGAAAGAGAACATGTATG
This sequence comes from Bos taurus, assembly GCF_002263795.3. Taxonomy (NCBI): domain Eukaryota; kingdom Metazoa; phylum Chordata; class Mammalia; order Artiodactyla; family Bovidae; genus Bos; species Bos taurus. The sequence goes on along the minus strand of NC_037332.1, from coordinate 48,255,841 downwards.
CCAAATTGTGTGGTGTGTTTTAACCTAAGAAAAATAGTGGCGAGGCTCTGGACCGACCCTAACAATCCCACATTCATGAAGTGGCTCCAACCGGTGGGGCTGTGTTTGGAATGGAAAGACTCAGAGCCGAGTAAAAGGAAAGTGGAATTTGTCTTTGGCATTTTGAAGTCCCTTCTTAGCTCATGGTTTCGAGCTGCTTGAAAAGCTTGAAGGGAATTTCCACACTTAGCGCACTTCCCGTGGCTGCCTGCCGCCTGGCTCCGGCGCACATTCTGTGGGCTTTCGTGTGTCCCATTCCTCAGCCTTATAATAGATGCTGTCAGTAGGGCTGGATCCTGGCGGTGTAAGGCGGGTCACTGTGAAAGGTTTACCAGGGTCCTGTTTCCTGACTGAATGCTTGGTTGATGGTATCTTGTCTGATTCATATCCTATTGGAAACGGTGTTAAACAGGGCCCTGCAGGACATCTGGTTTTAGTCAATCTGGCGTATGCAGCCATGTTTGACAGGCAGCGGGGGCTCGGCTGCTGGGTTTAAAAGAGAAATTCGTTTCAGGGAAAGATTTTTTTTTTTTTTGCTTCAGTGACCTGAGAAACTTACCAATTGCTTGTGGCTAACACGATGCTGGACACACGTGAAATACTTTAAAATAAAAGCCATTGCTGTTTACTTGTTTCGTGTCTGTGTTCACCAGGTATTGTACCAGGTGCTAGAGAGATAACCCTGGACAAAACAGATACACTTCCTGCCCTCAAGAAGATTATAGTCTAGTGGAAAAGACAGAGATTGCTGAGCCGTGCTCAACAGCTTCAGTCATGTCTGACTGACTGTGACCCTGTTGACCATGGGATTTTCCAGGGAAGAATACTGGAGTGGGTTGCCATGCCCTACTGGGATCTTCCTGATCCAGGGATCAAACCTGCATTTCTTGAGTCTCCTGCATTAGCAGATGAGTTCTTTACCACTGATCCACCAGGGAAGCCTAAACAATCTCAAAAACTAAAGTAAATAAATGCTATATAAGAGGGGGAGTAATGGGAGCTAGACTTAGAATGAGGGGCTCAAGTAAGTTCCATGGAAGAGACACTGAAACAGCATCCTGGAGGATAGAGAGATGTCTAAGCAGAGATGGGGGAACAGAGTTCCAGACAGAAGGAACAGCAAAGTGGAGAGAAAGTGGCTCAGATGGGGCTTAAGAGATAGGGACAGCCCACATTATGCAGGACCTGATGGGCAAGAGCAGGATTTTTTGTGTTTTGAATCCACTCTTCAGTCAATTTTGTTTAAACCACTTCCTACCACTGTCAGCTTGATTGGAAGTAAAGGCTCTCTTAGGCATTCAGCTAATTAGATCCTGCAATAGCCAATTAGGAGTCAGCCTGTCATTCCCAAGGCTGCTGGCATCCTCCACTGTAAAAGTGGAGTGGAATGGTCAATATTATAGTGCTTGTTGTTCAGTCACCAAGTCGTGTCCGACTCTTTGTGACCCAATGTACTGCAGCACACCAAGCTTCCCTGTCCTTCACTAATGCCTAGAGTTTGCTCAAACTCATGTCCATTGAATCGATGATGCCATCCAACCATCTCTTCTTCGGTCATTCGCTTCTCCTCTTGCCCTCAATCTTTCCCAGCATCAGGGTCTTTTTCAATGAGTTGGCTCTTCATATCAGGTGGCCAAAGTATTAGAGCTTCAGCTTCAGCATCAGTCCTTTCACTAGCTTGGCAAAAAGATGAAATTCAAATGTGAATCTATTTTCCTATTTATTATTTCCTCTGTCATTGCCTATTTATATTTCCATTCAATCAAAAATTACTGAGTATATCCTATGTACAAAATACCTTGAAAGTGTCAAAGAGGTCTGAGACACATCTCTTCTTTCTAGGAGTTTATGACTCAGTAGAGGAGTTAGCTCTGTGAATCACCCCACAAAAGTACAGACTTATGCAGAGAAATGGACAACATCTTAAAGATCATCTGGTCCAGGTTCACAGATGTATTCTTCAGTGTCAGAGAGCTCTATGCATGCATGCATGCTAAGTCAGCTCAGTAGTGTCTGACTGTTTGTGACCCTATGGACTGCAGCCTGCCAGCCTCCTCTGTCCATGGGATTTCCCAGGCAAGAATACTGGAGGGGGTTGCCATGCCCTTCTCCAGGGAATCTTCCTGACCAGGGATCAAACCCATGTCTCTTATATCTCCTACATTGGCAAGCGGGTTCTTTACTAGCCCCACCTGGGAAGCCCTTATCAGAGACACTTACTATACATTAAACATCACAGCTGTCCTAAAGGGATGGGAGGATCTACAGCAGCCAGAAGGAAACCCACAGCAGTGAGGATCATCAAGGAAATGGAAGATGTCTGCATCTCTGGCTCCAGCCCCCAGCATAGTGCCTGCCTACATGGATTTGGGTTTTCTGAATGAATGAACTCAAAAGAGCAACAGATTCACCTGACCTGACAGAACTCACCAGCCCATGAGTGAGTCATCGATGCACATACGTTTTTATGAAGGAAAAATTCTTCCCCTACTCCACCAAAAGTGTAGGACAAAGTCATTTGGAGGTGGGTAAGATGGTGAGTGAGTAAAAGACTTTTAAAATAAAACACGTAATAGGGAAGAGTAGAAGAAGTTTAATTTGGCTGAGTTAATTTCCAGCCTGTAGTCACTAAAATGTCATGTCACTTGAAAGTGAGAGTTGGATGGTCAGAATGTCATTATGTTCTTGTAGTCTGCACAGATCAGCTCTCTTACACAAAGCAGAGGTGCATCCTTGTGATGCTTGTGGAGGCGCCAGGAAGGCCCCTATTACTAGGAGCTTCTGCAAATGATCACACAGGCTGGGCACACACAGCTCCAGTGGGCACCCTTTATAGAGACCAGGAGCTTCTCAAGAATTGAAAACCCAGAGAAAAGGGATGAAAATGAGACCTCAAGGTCTCCAGCCTGAAGAAGTTGGGGCGCATAAATAGCGGACACAACTGCATATCACTGAGGTGTGCACAACGGGTCATAAAAACCGAGAGGAGGAAGCACCTGGTGCTGCTGAGAGAGGGCAAGAGAAAATTTCTTATAGGAGATTAAATTCCACTAGGGCTTTGAAGGCTGCATAGGAGCTGGCCCAGTAGAGGAAAGAGACCAGGCAATTGTAGTCAGTAGGCACAAGCGAATCCACAGAGGGGAAAGAACCGCCGAGTATTCCAGATGGCTTAAGCTTAGGATGCCCCATGGGGAATGGTGGGAGGGAGGCTAGAAAGATAGGGTGAAGCTCTGAACACCAAAACTGTGGAGTTCAGACTTCAGTCTGTAGACAAAGTGGGGCCACTGATGCTTTTTAAACACTGAAATAACACAATTGGGCGGCAAGCATGGACTAGAAGCTGAGGGACTGGTTAGAAGACATTATAATCCTGCCGAAAATGAAGATCTGAATTCTGAACTCCAAACAACTGTTTCAAAACAAAACAAAACAAAAAAGGGATTAACCCCTGGAAAGCATCTGCTATGCTTTTGGTAGGTATGTGGGGTTTTGAAAACAGCATGGAGAAGTGGTCTGGTTGGGAAAACAAACACAGGGATGAATAAGTGCTATGGGAGCAAAGGGCTTCCCAGATGGTGCTAGTGGTAAAGGACTTGCCTGTCAATGTAGGAGATGTAGGAGACGTGGGTTCCATCCCTGGGTTGGGAGATCCCCTGGAGAAGGGCAAGGCAACCCTCTCCAGTATTCTTGCCTGGAAAATCCCCTGAACAGAGGAACCTGGGGGTGCAAAGAGGCAGACACAACTGAAGCAAGTGTCTATCTCTAATCCAAGGAAGTCTAGGGAAGTACAGCAAATGAGGGGACTTTTGAGTAGAGTTTGGCAGGCAGAGGAGTCTGAGAAGAGCAGTTCTGGGTGTAAGAAGTATTGTGTGCAAAGTCTCATAAGTACGAAGGAGCAAAGGGGAATGAACCAGAAGGATGAAGCAGGGATTTTGTCATGCTGAGGACTATGGCCCTGACTCACCTTGTTCGTTCTCTATTAGTAGAGGAAAACGTGGCAGTTTCCAGGAAAAGCAGCTGTAGCCTAAGCCGTGAGACAGTCTGGAGGCCAGTCCATCCCTTCTGTCCCCTTGAGGTTGGAAAGGTGGGAGATGTTTGTACATGTAACAGCCTTTAGTCATAGGAATGCAGGGGCTGTCCCATGAAGAACAGTGCCCTAATTCTTTGAATCCCAAAGTTGGTCAGGTCAGGTGAAGACCCAAGGCCTTGGGGGTTATGTCAATAAGTGCATGTGTGTGTTTGTGTGTGGTAGTTGTTGGTGGTAGAGTGTGAAATTAGGGTGAAGGGAGCGCGCTGGGCCATGAGAGGCTTAAAGATATTTGAGAGTCTTGTCAAGGGTCTCTGATGAATAACAGAACTTGGCCCCAAGGAAGGGGACCCAGAGAGCCCTTCACCTATTTCACAGTTTTGCAATAGACTACCCAATTTAAGGTTCTTAAACATATACCTTTAGACATTTTAGAAAACAAGCCAATATTCTCTTGTAAGAATAATACTAATATTAATTGTAAAAATAATAATAGTAACAATACCTAACATTTATGGAGTGTTTATTATGGGCAAGTCACCATTACAAGGGATAGTCACTGTTATCAGTGCTTTATATAAATATTTTTTCTTTTCTTAAATGAAGTACTTCATTGAAGTATAGTTGATGTCCAGTATTACATTAGGTTCAGTTGTACAATATAGTGATTCAATAATCAAATACATATGAAATGGTCACCACCACAAGTCCAGTAACCATTTCTCACCATACAAAAGTACTTGTTTTATTTTATTGTTAATTGGAAGATAATTACTTTACAGCGTAGTGATGGTTTCTGCTATACACCAACGTGAATCAGCCATAGGCATACACATGGCCCCTCCTTCTTAATCCTCCCTCCCATTTCCCTCCCCATCCCACATCTCTAGATTATCACAGAACACCAGCTTTGGGGTCCCTGCATCATACAGCAAATTCCCACTGGCTAGCTGTTTTATATATGGTAATGCGTATGTTTCAATACCACCCTGTCTAGTCTTCACCCCTCCCCCTCCCCCTCCCCCACTGTGACCAAAAGTCTGTTCTTTTTGTCTGTGTTTCCTTTGCTGCCCTGCAAATAGGCTCACCAGTACCATCTTTCTAGAGTCCATGTATATGCATTCATACATGATATTTGTCGTTTTCTTTCTGACTTACTTCACTCTGTATAATAGGCTCTAGGTTCATCTACCTCATTAGAACTGACTCAAATGCATTCCTTATTCTAGCTGAGCCATATTCCATTGTATATATGTAGCACAACTTCTTTACCCATTTATCTGTCACTGGACATCCTTTAGTAGATTGCTTTCATGCCCTAGCAATTGTAAATAGTGCTGCAGTGAACAATGGAGTACATGTGTCTTTTTCAATTATGGTTTCCTGAGGGTATATGCCCAGTAGTGGGATCGCATTATATTAATATGTATTAACTCATTTAATCTTTAAAGTAACTTGATGAGATAAGTACCATAGTCTCTATTTTACATACAGGGAAACCGAGACCTAGTAACTTGTCAGAGATGATGCAGCTGATGTACAGTGGAGATGGTTTAAACCCAGAGGAGGGTTTTCCTTAATTGACTCTGAACAATCTTTTTAATTTCTGGTCATTGAGATGTTCACTGGAAAATTCTGCATGTTGTGTAGAGCTTGTTCCTGAGTGGGACCTAAGTCACTGGCCAACTCATGGATGGATGACTTGTTTAAGCCAGTGTCAAGAGGCCTCTTTTCCCTGTGTGTCCCCCTACTATGTGGCTTGATCATTCCATCTAACGGGTTGGAAGCTTTTATGCCCAGACCTGCCACAGATATTGCTTGCTAGTCCCATGGCTACTCCTGCAACTGTGTTCCCATAAAGGCTAAGCATTATTCAGATACCCCATCTAGCCTGAACATTAAGGAGATGGGAACCCAGAGGCATAAGGAAACTTCAGAGAACCATGGAAATAATTTTTTTCTTATCATTTTGGACCAATTTGCCAATAACCCAGTTGAGAAAAACTTGCAGAAAAGCAATCTCCTAATATGGCACTTTGACTATACAATATAAACATTTGTATTCATGGGACAAAAAGGCTTGAGATGTGGTTAAACTCTCCAGAGACACATTATTCTATTTTCTTCTCCATGATGTGATGTGACATTATACAGTGTTGGGGATGTAGAAATCTTGTGTACTTCTGCATTTTCCCATTGATTCTCTCATGTTATTTTGATTGTACATTATTTTCCCAGAAAAATCATCATAAACCATTTGGAATGGTCAGGCTTTTAATGGCTGTTAAAGATTTTTCTCTCTAGCTTTGCCATCAGAAATAGGGACTCTGAGAGTTTCACTCTCCCACAAGGAGTTGGTAGTAGAACCAAGAATTGCAGCCCCAGTTCCCACTCCCTCATCGCATGATCCCCACCCAACAACTATTTTTTCTTCTGGCCCTGGCTCAAACCCAGGCTTCAAAATGGAAAGATCTGTCAAAAGCCTGACACTAAATAGCTTTGTCCCATCACATTGTATTAAGTACTCTTCTGCTGGATGAAGTGCAGGTCAACCTAAAGCCAAAAGCTTATAGTGTGCTCCGGAGGTCACGGAACTCAGCTTTGCACCAGACCTCAGAGTAAATTTTGAAGACAAGAGTCCTCCCACTGGGCTCTCCACTCCTGGGCAGAGAGCACACCTTGGGCATGGACCCTGGTCAATCCTACAGAAAAGTTCTGTAGATGGTTTCTGAGATCCCCAACCCCTATATAGGCTCTCCACTCAAAGCCCTTTGGCTCCACATGTCTTCTAAGCTGCATCTGCAATTTTCTTCTGCTTTCCTTCTATTGTCACGTCCCCAGTGGCTCAGACGGTAAAGTGTCTGCCTACAATTTGGGATACTCGGGTTTGATCCCTGGGTCAGGAAGATCCCCTGGTGAAGGAAATGGCAACCCACTCCAGTACTCTTGCCTGGAAAATCCCATGGATGGAGGAGCCTGGTAGGCAATAGTCCATGGGGTCACAAAGAGTCAAACACCACTGAGCGACCCCACTTTCTTCTATTATTTCCACCTCTTTTTCTTTCTAACACTTGGTGGAGACCTTTCACAAATATCCTCCCCGCCACCTGCTCTGTTTCTTTCTTACAGTTTGTATAAGGTGAATGCCTTCAATCAGTTAGAAATGTAAAGGACTCTTGGAGGAAGCACCTGATAAAAATCAAGGCAGATCTGCTCAATATCTTTTAAGGAAAAGGATGGTCTCTTTTTAGGGTAATCATAATCCCAGAATCTTCCCACAAATGTATTATTTTCAGAAGAAACAGACAGAAAGTCGAGTATGAATTAATATGAATTCTAGTAACCACCGTGCAGTGAGTGTTTACTTGTGTTAAACTTGTATTGACTTGTGTTTTATATACATTATTTCATTTAACACCCTCAGTTTGACTCTCAATAACCCAGCGAGGGTTATTAGCATCCTCATGGTGTAAATTAGCACCATTTACCAAGGTGGAGAGATGTTAAGGACATTTCCACGGTCACAGAATTAGGAAGCTTCAATGGAGGAAGGACACTGAGCATTCAAAGACATCAAGACTTCTCAACTGAATGATGCTGAACAAATGCGACAAAGAATATGAAGCCAGGAAGGCTTAAATGGCAAGAGTCTGAGGGTAACACCAGCCAGGAAAGAAAGAAGGAATAGTGGTGGGGGCGTAGGATGGGGCAGCTAGGAGCATGCAAAGCCCATATCCTCCAACATCTCCCACCACACCCACCAGCACAGAGGCATTGCTGGCAGAGAGTGACAACTATGATAATTAACTGATTGGTCAGGGAAACAGCTGAGTGTTCATGAATGTGATGGAGGGAAAAACCACCGCATAGACAGAACTTTCTTGTTATGGGTGAGTTCCTACAGGGCCTCTGGTTTCTTTTTCCTCTGAGCTGCTCATCCTCACTCTGGGCCTAGGCTTTCAGAAGCAGTAAAAAATGGTCCCATGGTGGAGACAAAATGGTCACACCCACTCTGCTGAACCTTCTGGTGGGCTCTGCTGACTTGGCCTCAAACTCAATCCAGAAAGCTGTCTTCCAGCTTCCACCAGCTCTCCTGGTTGACTCTGCTGCCGCTTAGTTGCTTTGGTCATGTTCAACTCTGGGCAACTTTATGGACTGCAGCCCACCAGACTCCTCTGTCCATGGGATTCTCTAGGCAAGAATACTGGAGTGGGTTGCCATACCCTCCTCCAGGGGATCTTCCTGACCCAGGGATCGAACCCGGGTCTTTTACACTGTAGGCAGATTCTTTACTGCTGAGTCACCAGGGAAGCCCCTGGTTGACTCTGCTGCTGCTGCTGTTGCTAAGTCGCTTCAGTCATGTCCATCTCTGTGCGACCCTATAGACAGCAGCCAACTAGGCTCCCCCATCCCTGGGATTGTCCAGGCAAGAACACTGGAGAGGGTTGCCATTTCCTTCTCCAATGCATGAAAGTGAAAAGTCAAAGTGAAGTCGCTCAGTCGTGTCCGACACTTCATGACCTCATGGACTGCAGCCTACCAGGCTCCTCCACCAATGGGATTTTCCAGGCAAAAGTACTGGAGTGGGTTGCTATTGCCTCCTCCAGGGTGGTTGACTGTAGTTCCTTTCAAATCATCAAGAGGAACTTCAGGTGGGCTCTGTGAAGTTATGAAGGAGGGGTGAGAGCATCCTGTTGTCTATCATGGAAGGCAGCCCAGAATAACAAGAGAGCTCTGACCCACGTATATGAGACAGAGAGAGGCAGGCAGCTTCCTGGTTCTTGATCCAAATAGCCCACAGGAGCTCGCAGGAGGGCTCCACTCTCCCAGTACATTTTCTGTATCAGACTTGAGGAAAGATCCTCTCATTTTGCATGTATACTAAATTTTGGAGAAAAACCATTTCTATTTCAAAAGAGCAATTCTTAAATCGAAGAACTAAATCTCTATCAATAAAATTAATTTTCTGCCTGCTGGCCCATTATTGCATCATGAAAAAACAGCTGGCTAGATTGTCAGTATATTTGGAGGCTATGTTTAGGATGGTCCGGCTTACAGTTAGACTGTGGAGCATGCACCAAATTCTTTAGGGAGAGGTAGGCAGTCATCCTCCACAGAATTGTCAGGACTTGATTTGTAATCAAGTTGCTTTTCACAGCAGTGATTCCTTGTAGCTGAGTTCCATGGTCAATAGCCAGAGATTCATTTATTTAGCTGCATTAATCCATCCTAAGCAATCCTTAGGGAAACCAGCTACTCGCAAAATGGTAGGAGGGTAGCCCCTTCTTGAAGAGGCTGGTTCTGAGGCTTCCTGGTCGCCCCCAAACCACAGAAAATGAGCCACTTCCCAGCCCAACCCACTGCTCCAGACTCTTTATTTCTTCTGTGGCCCTTGGGCTTCAACAGGAACACAAAACAGAATTAGGATGCTTGCTAAACAACCCAACAGATGCCACTGTGGCTGCTCCAGAGGGGAGTACACAGTTTTCAGGGCCTCCCAAGAAGTCCAGAACACAGGATGCCCTCAGCCTGGATCTCTTTCCCTCCAGGGCTTCACACATCCTGGACACTCTGGATGGGTAGCCTGGGGGTTCACGGGCTGGTAGGGAGTTGCATAGCCAGTGGAAGCCCTTCTCTCCCCCTTCCTCCACCCCAGCTCCAGGTAAATGTGTACATTTAAAACCACAACCACAAAGGCCTCAGCCCTTGAAATTTTCCTGGAAGCCAATTAAAGCCAGGAGAGCCACAGTAGTAGATAGAATTAAGCTATGTACCAATTCTCTCTGGCTTACAAGTTCCTAAATCGTTTGTTTACACATTAAGAGCAAAAAAGGACTGTAGTCTTTCCTCTTAATTGCTGTAATTATACTTGTGCCACCCACAAGAGAGGCTGTTGATCTCATTTCTAAAGGGCAATTGCTGTCGCCCCACTCTTCTTAGCACTTTACAAGGTTTTTCTCATTTTCTGATTACCACTGGCCTATTGAGCTGCCAGGAGAAATTTATTCTCCTGGTGCACGACACCCTCCCCTTTACTTTTTCTTTTTCCTTCTCTCTCTCTTTTTTATCTTTCTTCTCCCCCCCACCCCCTTTTTTTTTTTCTGCTGCTGAGTAGTTACCAGGAAGAGCTGACTTCCTTGGGATCAAAAGGGATTGCAATTTCTGTGATCAATTGTATGTGGTTAGGCAATCTCAGAATATCCTGAATGTGGAAGTACTCAAAAGCCCATAATCTGGATAATAGTGGTCTGTGCTGGCCACATCCCTTAGGAAAGGCTAGGGAAACCTGGGTCAAAAAACTTGCAAACTCTTGTCTGGCTCACGTGCATTCAATGCTGACTTGGGTCGAGAGTGTTTCCTTTGGGTTACCTGATACGGAGCTATTTGAAGTATCCTTGTAGCCTTCTACGCTGATCCCTGAAAGTCCTGCCTGAATCCTTTCCCTGTTTAATCGTGAAGGAATGCTGTTCCAAAGACGTAGGGTCAGAAGGGCACAATAAATCAATCCAGATACACCCCTAATGAAGAGCAAATTAAACAGCATTTGTTTTAAGTTCATAGGTCCTCTTGGAAGATGTCTTTTTAGTGCAAGCAAAATTCCTGGGTTGCAGGTATGGAAGATGGTGGGGGTGGTGTGTGAAAGGCTTATAGTCTCTGGTCTTTTTTTAAAAAAACTCTGTGCCTGTTTTTTTTAAGTACCTAAAATATCCCCAAAGTTAGTTTGCCTGACTGGCTTTGAATATACAGTGTTTTCTGCTGCCCTTACCCTGGGACAGAACTCTGATTCCTGTGGACTCTGGGGTGACCCAGCCTCTTGGAATAGTTTCCCCATGAGTTCATTCAGGTGGTCCTGGGTGGCTGCATAGATGTTTCTAAGAACCCGCCATTCTCAGGGCTGCAAAAATTGAGCTAAAATAAAGCTTCCAGTCACCTACAGCTCTAGCATCATTGTACAGATACAGCCTGTGGCACTGCGAAGATTAAATCACCAAGTCTAGCCGCGTCAGCCCCACCCCAGCCAGTGACTGGAGCAAACTTGTTGGAACTGCGTCAGAAGGAATAGAAGAGCTTTCAGTCTTCCACGGCCCTGAAGCATTTTGGTAATAAATAATAAAAAGTATTTATTACATGTTACAGTGACACTGTGGAATTCAAATGCTGTTAACCATAACACTTTCTTCCTCAAATGTTAAAAAAGAAAGAAAAAAGTATTAGGATTGGGCAGGGACGACAGCAGGAGCAGTGGCTTTAAAATCCAAGGAATGTGGTGGAGAGAGACTTGTGTGTTTTAACAGTCATAGAATGGGGGAAGAAAGTGGGGAGCCGACACGGACAGGAAGTCAGAGATTAAGGTTTCAGGTCTGGTGTTGCCACTGTCTGGCTCTGTTACCTTGTACAATAGTTCTGCCCCTCTTGAACTTGGCTTTTCATTTATCCCACAAAGAGTTTGCAAGCCATCTTTTTTTATCAGCTATTTTCAGCCCTTTAACAAAACCACTGGGTCCGTTTTCCCTGAAATTCAGTGACATATGCTTCCTTTCCCCCAGAAGCGTCCAGGCTCAGGATGGTTTGTGGGTAAGGGACAAAAGCCCCATGTGTCCCTGGCTACAGTTTGTGTGCTATGAACTTGATGGCAATGTCCTCCAGCTTGCCTCCCTCCAATACCGCAGACAGCTTCTGGCAGTATAAGGCAGTGGTTAAAAACAAAAACTCCTGACTTGGGTTCTAGCCTCAAGTCACCTGTAACCAACTGTGGCATTTGGGGCAAGTTACTTAACTCCTCTGAGCTTCAAGGCCCTCATTTGGGAAATGGTGGCAATTGTAGTGCTTGTAGGGCTAAAACCTTGAGGGCTATTTTGAATATTAACTCTGAAAATGAATGAAAGAGCAAAGCATAGTGCTTGACACGTAAACTCTCAATGAAATGAACAATAACAAAAATATATTTCCTAGGCCTTAGGGTCTTTATGTCAGTGGGTGTATGCTCAGTCACTCAGTCACGTCTGACCCTTTGTGACCCCATGGACTGGGGCCTGGCAGGCTCCTCTGTCCATGGGAATTTCCAGACAAGAACACTGGAGCAAGTTGCCATTTCCTACTCCAGGGGATCTTCTGGATTTAGGGATCAAACCCAAGTCTCTTGGGTCTCTTGCATTGATAGGCAGATTCTTTATCACCGAGCCACCTGGGCAGCCCCTTTATGACAGTAACTAAAGGTAAACGGTGACCGGAGCAGCAAGGAAAAGTGTCCTGATCTGTATGCAGGAACCTCCGCCAAACATACGTTAGCTGCTCTGGGTTCTGGCAGTGGAGGCAGCAGAGCAAATCTCAGGATCCACACACTGGTTCAAGAAAGGGTTGAGAAGCCTGCAGGAAACAGATGAAAAAGAATGTCGATTTTACATTCATTCATTCAGCACTACGTACCTAGTCCATTCGGGCTTCCCCAGGGGCTCAGTGGTAAACAACCCACCTGCAAGGCAGGACAGGTAAGAGACACAGGTTCCATCCCTGGGTTAGGAAGATCCCCTGGAGAAGGGAAGGACAACTGACTCCAGTATTTTTGCCTGGAGAATCCCATGGACAGAGAAGCCTGGTGGCTACAGTCCATGTGATTGCAAAGAGTTGGACACGACTGAAGTGACTTAGCACACATGCATGCACCTATTCCAGTTATGGTTTTTAATATTTGCCATGTGCCAGACCTGTGCTGGGTATGCTGCAGGATTACAGAGATGAACAGCCCTATGCCTGCTTTCAGGGAACTGACAGCATCTAGTGCTACAAGTAAGCAAACAGTTATAGTAGAATGCTCCCCACTGTGGGGAAGGTAAGCACAGGGAGCATGGGAGGCAGGGTGAATGTCTTGACTTCAGCACTAAAAGTCACACATCCCAGGAAAACAGTGGAGGTCAGTCACCCCAGTGGGGCAAGCCAGAGCAGAAGCAGCTAACCTAAACTTGCCTAGTCAGGGAGGGCTTCTTGGCAGGTGGAAGTGCTTGCAAGGATAAGGAGGAGTTAGTTAGGCAGGTTGACGAGAGGTGGGGAGGGAGAGGGTCCTAAGCAAAAGGAACCACTTGTGCAAGGACCTAGAGGCAAGAGAAACCACAAGGAAGTCGAGGGGCCTGAGGAGAGATGCTGGAAGGCCTTCCACAGCTGTGGGCAGCTGTTGCCCTGCCAGTGAGTCCCTTGTCCCCTTGATCTCCTCTCTGACTCATGTTGCTTGAGACTATTGGTATAGAAAATTATTGGAGATGTTGTCTGGCTTCCTTTCATATCAAACAGGAGGGCAGAGGAGACTAATTCTTCCCAAGGTCCCTTCCTACTCTTCTGTCCACCGTCACGCCAGTAAGGTGTCCATTCGGTGTACTAGACAAATGGCCTGCACCTTCCCTATCTATTTCAGCTGCCTTAATGAGCCACACAGATCATCACACAACTGATTTGCCAACAGTGATGTGCCCACCTTATTGCTGACCCCAGTGGATGTGCTGGCTGGGCCACTAGCTGCCTGAGCCACCATGGAGATGCAGTGCTGTTAATTTTGTTTTTCTGAATGGAAATCCCCTTTCCTGGTGAAGCATCACACCCTTTCCCAGACTTGTGAGGGCCCAGAGAACCACCTGGTCTTTTTTCTTTCTTCTTTTCATGATTTCCTAAAGGGCAATATAGGAATTTACTCTATAGGAATGCTCTTTGCTTTAACTTGTTTCTTCTCCAGAGTCTATTCTATAAGTATAAACAGTATTAGGTCAATGATTCCTGATTGTTAATCCTCTAGGTATGTGTTTCATCTTCAAATATTGGGCTGGTATGGACTCATTGGGAAAAACAACAACTTAGTGTCTTTTATAAAGCCTCTCCCAGGACAGAAAAGAACATGAACAAAAAAAGTCTTGACATCACTTAATAAAGCTTTATGAGTAACTCCTATGCTACTAGAGATAACATTGCTAATGCATATTGCTCAATGGGAGAAAATGTCCCAGGCTACACTTTACAACAGGCAGAAACCTTTGAGCTGTCTTGCCAGTGCTGTATAGTAAGTGCCAAATCCTTATGACTTTCTTAGGCATTTATTGTAAGAACATGAATCATGATGCATCACTCTGGTATTTGTGTGGCTGCTCAGTGTTAAGTCCCCAGGACCTCCATGGAGTTGACTTTATTTGGTTTTCCACTTCCGTTTCTGAGTGAAAGCCACATGAACTCAGACGTGAAGGCTCACAGGAGCCCGAGTGGGCGGCTCTTTTGTTGCTGTTTTGGTCTGCCTGTATTTGATGGCTGTGGTCTGTGTTGACCTGAACCACTTCAGGGGAGACTCAGCTGGAACTGCCCCCACTTCCTCAAGTTTTCACTGAAACAGTTCAGTGGATGAAAGAGTTCTAGGGTGGTGCTCAGGATTGCCCGGACAGTTGCAAACCTTTGAAGCACTTAGGGAAAATGTGGCTAAAATTTTGGAGCATTGACCTGTGTGTTTTCTAACTTCCTATCTATAATCCTGAGAGTTGGTCTGGATATTAAACCCTGGAGGTGGCAGTTTTCCTAGAGAAGAGTTACTGTCCAGAAAACAGTACAGGGTTTTTTAACTTGATGGAGACACTGGGTGAGTGGCTTTTCTATAGAAAAGTTGATAGTGCCTGCCTCAAATCCTCAATGAAATGCTCATGGGTATTCAACTGGTACAGTATATTCACCTCAAAAGTCTAAATTGTGCTGGCGAAACGCCAGAGGTGATGATGAAAATATTTAGCCCAGCCAACAATGAACCAGAATGAATATCCTTTACCATCAAAGGGATGATGGCTGTGAAAAACAGACATGGCCATATCTGTGCTTCTTACCTGAGTACCAGGCCAACAGAGCACCGACCAGTTGCAGTGGTGAAACTGATGGTTCATTCACTGATTTTGTTCCAAGAACATCACATGCTTACTATGTGTCACTCACTTTGCTAGGCACTGAAGGTACAATGCTGAACAAATTCAGACTTGTTTCTGTCCTCCTAGAGCTGATAGTTTGTTGTGAGAGGTATTCATTAATTAATGTGGGAAATCACAAAAATGTAAAAGTGTTTTGGGTTTTAAAAGTGATAAAAAGAATTAAATATATATACACACATACACACATGCACACACACGTGTGCGTACACATACACACACACGCACACACACACGCACATGCACAGGGCTTCTCTGATGGCTCAGACAGAAAAGAATCTGCCTGTAATGTGGGAGACTTGGGTTTGATCCTTGGGTCGGGAAGATCCCCTGGAAAAGGGAATGGCTACCCATTCCAGTATTCTTGCCTGGAGAAATCCATGGACAGAGGAGCCTGGTGGGCCACAGTCCACGGGGTCGAAAGAGTTAGACATGAATGAGTGACTAACACTTTCACTACTTTTTCACTAGTATATGTATCAGTTCAGTTCAGTCGCTCAGTCGTGTCCGACTCTTTGCGACCCCATGAATAACAGCATGCCTATATATATATAACATAATATAATAAAATGTTAACCTTGATGAGAAACTGCACAAGTACCATGAGAGGCCTTGACTTAGCTGGGTCTATTAGACCTGGAAGATGAGAAGTAATTAACTAGACTACCCCATAAGGGAAGGATGCTTCAAGCAAAGACAGTAGAGAGCTCATGTGAACCTGAGTGGTTTGCCCAGTTCACACTGTTAACTCATTAAATACGAGATGGTATAGAGCTCCAGAGGCCCCAGCTAAGGGTGCATCTATACTAACTCTGTCCAGCTCAACTTTCTACAGTGACAGATAGCACTATAGCTATGCTGTCCGAGATGGTAGCCTTTAGGCATATAAAGTTCAGATCAGATCAGATCAGTCGCTCAGTCGTGTCTGACTCTTTTCGACCCCATGAATCGCAGCACGCCAGGCCTCCCTGTCCATCACCAACTCCCGAGTTCACTCAGACTCACATCCATCGAGTCAGTGATGCCATCCAGCCATCTCATCCACTGGCGTCCCCTTCTCCTCCTGCCCCCAATCCCTCCCAGCATCAGAGTCTTTTCCAATGAGTCAACTCTTCGCATGAGGTGGCCAAAGTACTGGAGTTTCAGCTTCAGCATCATTCCTTCCAAAGAAATCCCAGGGCTGATCTCCTTCAGAATGGACTGGTTGGATCTCCTTGCAGTCCAAGGGACTCTCAAGAGTCTTCTCCAACACCACACTTCAAAAGTTATTGAGCACTTAATCTGTGGCTAGTGTGTCTGAGGAACTGCCATCTAATCTAATTTGAATCAATGTAAATGTAAATAGCCACATGTGGCTACCATATTGGAAAGTACAGATCTATGTGAACCAAGTCCTCAGTTAGCCCAGGTTACCTGGGGCAGAGGGCCACTGAAAAGGGGAGGAAATGTTTTTCTGAGATGATGATAAGTGCCCTGACCTCAATGACTTCTTTTATTCATTCAGTCAGTCAATTAAAAACAAAAATATACTGGGTACCTATTTGTGCCAGGACATGGCTAGACCTGGAGATTGCCTGATTGGCCAGACCTTGCTCTTGAGGCATTCACAGGCTAACAGAGGAAAGCGGCTCAGAGGAGTGACAGCAATCCACATGACTGAGATACAGAATCATACTTTTTAGGGTTGCTGTCAATGGGAAAAACTGAGGGAGAATTCTGCTTAATCTCAGGTGTGCTAAACTCTATTGGTGAAGGTCATGATTTCTAAATTCCAACTGTTCTCATACCCTAAAGACTTCAAACAAAGCGGGAGGGCTTTGATATAACACACAACACACCTTTTTTAAAACCCCCGAATTCAGTATAGCAAGTGTTAGAAAAAGAAGTGAATTTTTATTTCCCTAGACTTTGGGTTTTTATACACATTGCTGAGTTTGTGGAGCTGAGCCTCACTGATGAATATTCTTCAGAAACAGATAATGCGTGTGTAGTGTGTGCTCAGCTGTGTTCAACTCTTTGCGACCCCATGGACTGTGGCCTGCCAGGCTCCTCTGTAGATAGAATTTTCCAGGAAAGAATTCTGGAGTTGGTTGTCATTTTCTCCTCTAGAGTACCTTCCTGACCCAGGGATCGAACCCACGTCTCCTGCATTGGCAGGCAAATTCTTTACCACTGCATCATCTGGGAAGCACCCAGAAACAGATCATGAGACCTCAAATCAAGGATTTTGGTGAGATCCTATTTCAGTCACAGCCAGAATTTACCAGGCTAAAGAAGGTGCTAATAATGTTTACACACTTTTAAAAGGCACTTTCTCACAAGTGGCACTGTTCAATCTCCTCAAACATTTAAAGCTCCCTGCTTTGCAAACAGAATGCGGACAGTTATTACATCATTGTAAAAAGCACTTCCTGACACTCAATTAAACTCATTATGCCTAAATAGTCAATTCCTGCCAATGTACAATTTAAATCATCACTTCAAAATAATTTGTTTCCAATTACCAGGATCTACTAAATTACCTCCTTAAACCAATCACCTGGAAAAACATTACATGCCAGGGAGAATAAAGAGACTTTTCCCATTATGATCCCAGGACATTTTTCAGGGGTTTCTTCTTATGGTACTTTGGTTTTTCCAATGAGTTCTGGCTCATAGCTTGTCTCTCCATCTTGGAAATCTAAGGAGCGAGAACCTAGAGGCTGTGTCCTACTGAGCTAGTTAGAAACAACTATGATTCCCCAGAGAAATTAGCTGGGGAGCTTTGAAAAAATACAGAAGCAAAGGTTCCCCTCCAGAAACACTGCTAGAATTGTGAAGGGAGCTTGAGAATCTGTACTTTTAAAAAACATCTCAAGGGATTTAATAATTACTAAACTGACTTGAAAATATCGTCTTGTTCAATTAGCATACTTTATAGTTACATTTATGACACAATTTTCAAAGTGTAGAGTTTATCAATGTTTATTTTTCTCCTGAATTAGACCTCTGCTGTTGCTGCTAAGTCGCTTCAGTCGTGTCTGACTCTGTGCGACCCCATAGATGGCAGCCCACCAGGCTCCCCCGTCCCTGGGATTCTCCAGGCAAGAACACTGAAGTGGGTTGCCATTTCCTTCTCCAGTGCATGAAAGTGAAAGTGAAAGTGAAAGTGAAAGTGAAGTCGCTCAGTCGTGTCCGACTCTTAGCGACCCCATGGACTACAGCCCACCAGGCTCCCCCATCCATGGGATTCTCCAGGCAAGAGTACTGGAGTAGGGTGCCATTCAGAACTCCCTAATTCCAAAGTGATCCAGAGCAATGTATTCTCACTGAAAATACTTATTTAAATTTTGTGATATGTTTTGCTTATTTCTTCATTTACCAATCTTCTTGCGTCTTACTCAAAATTTTTTTTTCCTACTGAAGTATATCATTTGGCAATTCTTTCAGTGAAGTATTAGCAGTAAACTCTTTTCGTTTTTGGAAGTCTGAAAAGATGTTTATTTTGCTATCATTAAAGAGTGATATCTTAACAGGTTGTAAAAAGCTGAATTAACAACTGTGTCCCATCAGTACACAGAAGATATTAATCCATTGTCTTCTGGAATCCATTATTGATGATGATAAATCAGCTGTTAAACTGATTAGCATTTCTTTTAAGGTAATATGCCTTTTCTCTAGGGAGACTTTATTTTTATGTAAAGTTATTTCAGTAATATGCATTTAAGTGTGAATTTTTATTTAATTATTGTATTTGGACTCCATATTCTTTTTCAACGTAAGGATTCACAATTTTCTTTATGTACAAAAATATTTTGCCACCTTTTCCTCTCATACCTCTCTTCCACATGTGGGGCTTCTCATTCTATCTCCATCTCCTTTATCTTTTCTTTTATGAACTCCATCTCTTTATCTCTTTGAACTGTATCCTGAGTGATTTCCTCACATCTATCTGTAACGTATTAATTTTCTTCTCAGCCCTACTTTCCTGTTTTACTCATGTATTAAGGCTTTTTAAAGGACTTTGTGTTTCATAACTAAAATACAAATTTGCCTCTTTTTAGAAATTCTCCCATTATTTTATCCAAAATATTTCTTTTTTGCGTGTTTCTTTCCTGTTCTCTTGAATATTTTGAAAAAATTCTGGTTGAAAACCTCTTTCAGATTTTGCTCAGCTGTCACTTTTCTTATAGATCTTCTCACTGTCTTTCATGGGAGTTTATTTCCCATGTGCTTCTAAGCTTATGTTTACAGAGAGTTGTGTCTTATGTGAGGCATCTCTCTGGGGAAGCCCAAAGTTTGCTTGCAGACTAGTTTTTATGTTAATTTCCCATTCCCATTTTATGCAAGTAGTGTGGACTCAGAGCTCTCTCCTGGACAGAGTGGTCCTGGATCTGTTTCTTTCAAGTGACTTCTCCCCTCTTTAGTGTGTGCATGCATGCTAAGGCATTTCAGTTGTGTCTGACTCTATGCAACCCTATGGACTGTAGCACACCAGGTTCCTTTATCCTTGGGGATACTTCAGGCAAGAATACTGGAGTGGGTTGCCGTGCCCTCCTCTAGGGGATCTTCCCAACCCAGGCATTAAACCCAAGTCTCTCATGTCTCCTGCATTGGCAGGTGGGTCTTTGCCTCTGGCACCACCTGGGAAGCCCCTCCCCCTTTTAGTGCCATATCTCTAACCAGTAGGCAGAGTTTCCTAGTGCTACATCAAGACAAAATGTCTCAGTGTCTGACTCTAGGCATGATTTTGGATTCAGCTTTATAGGACAAAGGGAGGGGTGGGTGATTTCAGCACTTGTCTTGTAGAACCAATACTTCCTCAAGCCCTGGCATATTTCAGCCTCAACATGCCCATTTCTTTACCAACAAAGAGGCATCTAGTCAAAGCTATGGTTTTTCCAGTAGTCATGTATGGATATGAGAGTTGGACCATAAAGAAAGCTGAGCACCAAAGAATTGATGCTTTTGAACCGTGGTATTGGAGCAGACTCTTGAGAGTCCCTTGGACTGCAAGGAGATCCAACCAATCCATCCTAAAGGAAATCTGTCCCAATATTCATTGGAAGGACTGATTCTGAAGCTGAAACTCCAATACTTTGACTACCTGATGTGAAGAACTGACTCATTGGAAAAGAGCCTGATGCTGGGAGGGATTGAGGGCAGGAGGAGAAGGGGACGCCAGAGGATGAGATGGTTGGATGGCATCACCGACACAATGGACATGAGTTTGAGTAGGCTCTGGGAGTTGCTGATGGACAGGGAAGCCTGGTGTGCTGCAGTCCATGGGGTTGCAAAGAGTCAGACACAACTGAGTGACTGAACTGAACTGATGCCCATGGAAAATTCTGTCTTCAACTTCTACTTTGAGCTCTTTTTTTTGAGTAGTCTAGATCCTGACAACTTGAAATTAAAATAGCTCTGCCATTTACTAGCTGCAGGGCAAGTTACTTAATTCTTTGTGCCTTAGTTTCCTCAACTGTAAAATACGGATTATAATTGTATCCTCACAGAGATTTTGTGAACATCAAATAAGTTAATATATATGAAATCCTGAGAGGAGTGCCTGGCACATAGTAAGGGTTAAATGTACATTTACCATCATTATTTCTTGCTTTCAAAAAATAGTTCTTTTCCAGTTTTTTAAGGAATCTCCACACTGTTCTCCATAGTGGCTGTACTAGTTTGCATTCCCAGCAACAGTGTAAGAGGGTTCCCTTTCCTCCACATCCTCTCCAGCATTTATTGCTTGTAGACTTTTGGATCGCAGCTGTTCTGACTGGCATGAAATGGTACCTCATTGTGGTTTTGATTTGCATTTCTCTGATAATGAGTGATGTTGAGCATCTTTTCATGTGTTTGTTAGCCATCTGTATATCTTCTTTGGAGAAATGTCTATTTAGTTCTTTGGCCCATTTTTTGATTGGGTCGTTTATTTTTCTGGAATTGAGCTGCAGAAGTTGCTTGTATATTTTTGAGATTAGTTGCTTGTCAGTTGCTTCATTTGCTATTATTTTCTCCCATTCTGAAGGCTGTCTTTTCACCTTGCTTATAGTTTCCTTTGTTGTGCAGAAGCTTTTAATTTTAATTAGATCCCGTTTGTTTATTTTTGCTTTTATTTCCAATATTCTGGGAGGTGGGTCATAGAGGATCCTGCTGTGATGTATGTTGGAGAGTGTTTTGCCTATGTGACCCAGCAATCCCACTGCTGGGCATACACACCGAGGAAACCAGAATTGAAAGAGACATGTGTACCCCAATGTTCATCACAGCACTGTTTATAATAGCCAGGACATGGAAGCAACCTAGATGTCCATCTGCAGATGAATGGATAAGAAAGCTGTGGTACATATACACAATGGAGTATTACTCAGCCATTAAAAAGAATACATTTGAATCAGTTCTAATGAGGTGGATGAAACTGGAGCCTATTATACAGATTGAAGTAAGCCAGAAAGAAAAACACCAATACAGTATACTAGCACATATATATGGAATTTAGAAAGATGGTAACGACAACCCTGTATGGAGACAGCAAAAGAGACACAGATGTATAGAACAGTCTTTTGGACTCTGTTGGGAGGGGGGATGATTTGGGAGAATGGCATTAAAACATGTATAATATCATATAAGAATCGAATCGCCAGTCCAGGTTCGATGCAGGATACAGGAAGCTTGGGGCTGGTGCACTGGGATGATCCAGAGGGATGGTATGGGGAGGGAGGTTGGGAGGGGGGTTCAGGATGGGGAACACGTATACACCCGTGGCAGATGCCTGTTGATGTATGGCAAAACCAATACAATATTGTAAAGTAAAAAATAAAATAAATTTAAAAAAAGGAAAAAAAAATAGTTCTTGTTTAACTATTATACATATATGTATATGTATATGTATACATTAACATTTTTATTGTATATTATCTCATTAAATATCTTTATCATTACATGTGTATATATTTGTTTTATATATTTTATTTCATAATTTAAATTAATTATATATATTTTATTTCATAATTTACATAGTTAGCATATGATTTTCATTCTCGTGAATAAACTTGGCCTTTTTCAAGTGAGGGCACAGTGGTAGCCAGAGGATATGGGAAACTTACATTATATTCAATTGCTATATACAAGATTTGGGGCCCCTGAATTCTCAATGGTTGAATTCTTTTTCCTTCATTAAAAGCTTGGCTGGGCTCTGCTATCCTTCTCTACTTCCCAAGGCTGTCACTGCTGATCTTTACAAATTCATCTTTATTTTGAAGGTCATGGAACTCTAGAAATGTTTAGATGTATTTGAGCTGGCAGAAGAATTATTTTACTTCATTCATTCCTCCATACAAAAGGTTTTTTATTTTGTATTTTACCATTTTATTTGACCACACCAGCAAGTCTGTTGAACTGATTGTGGTATTTGCACAAGGAATAATGATCTGAGGGAAGGGGGCCTGTTCCCGAAAGCAGGATTGTGGATGCTAGTCTTGGCTCCATTTCTCTGGTTTATTAAAAGAGTGTTTATAAAACCACTCTATTTGTATTTACCAAGAATATTAGTGGGGGAAAGGGGCAAAAAGATGGCTTGGGACTCAGAATTCTCTGAGGACAACTCAATCATGAAGTAGATCATATTTATACCAAAGGCCAAGGCTTGGATGCAGTGTGTCTGACAGCTCCCAGCCACACATCAGCAAAGCTGTGCAGTCAACCTTCTCTCATCCCTCAGAAATAAATGAAAAAACTAGTCAACTAACCAGCAGGCTGCTCAGAGATTTCTTGAGTAGAAAGATCTGAAAGAATTATTTGACCAAGTTTTCCTGTTAACATTCCAAGCCAGTTAGAAATTCTAGTAAGCTCTTGCTGTTCCCCTGCAATGAGGAGCACAACTTCTTGTGACCTGTCTTTCCTTTCTTGCTTGGAAGCCATGTAGACTGTGGAGGCATAGAGCTTATCAGACACACACACACATTTGTGTGTGTGTGTGTGTGCTCAGTTGCTTTCAGTTGTATCTCTTTGTGACCCTGTGGACTGTAGACCACCAGGCTCCTCTATCCCTGGGATTCTCTAGGCAAGAATACTGGAGGGGTTTGCCATGCCCTTCTCCAGGGGATCTTTCTAACCCTTGCTGGAACTCGTGTCTCTTACATCTCCTGCATTGGCAGGTGGGTTCTCTACCACTAGTGCCACCTGGGAAGCCCTTATCAGAGACACTTGTGCTGGTGTGCAAAGTTGCTTCAGTCGTGTCCAACTCTTTGCAATCCTATGGACTGTAGTCTTCTCTGTCCATGGGATTCTCCAGACAAGAATAGTGGAGTGGATTGCCATTCCCTCCTCCAGGGGGTCTTCCCGACCCAGGCATCAAACCCAAGCCTCTTGTGTTTCCTGCATTGGCAGGCAGATTACTACTAGCATCACATGGAAGCCCAGTCAGAGACACTTACTTACATTAAACCTCCATTTTGGCATTAAAAGCCCACCAAATAGTCTTGAAGGGTCATAGAGTCAATACACAGTGAGAAACCCTAATCTGAGAATTTCTTGCTGCATGGCCTCAATCAGCTTACAATATGCCAAATGGGTAGACTCACTCATATGTGGCAGGACTTTGATGTGTGTTACACAAAAATGCTTCTAAGCTGCAAGACAGAGTTCAGTAAGTGCTTTTGTTTGTTTAGATTTCTGTAGGTCAACCCAATATGTTATCAGAGGAAATCAATTCATAGTAAATAGAGACACTGGAATTTCAAATTTTAATCTCAACTTTGTCAAGGTATCATTAATTCAACAAATACTTATTAAAAATCTACCCTGTGTCAGGCACTGTGCTAGGTTCTGGAAATTTAAAAGAGAACAGTGCAGACACAGATTCTATTTTCTTGGAATTTATAAGTTGAATGCCCTTCACCAAATAGCTTGACCTCTCTGAGACTCAAGTTTTTCACCTGTATAATGGGATTGCAGTAAGTACTGAGAAATACATGGGGAAGTGCATTATAAATTCTACTGTTTCATATTGGAGATTGCACACACACACCCCCACACATACCCACACATGGCTCGACTGTGTTCCAATTACTGCAAAGCATAGTGAAGGCCTGAAGAAGTTTGGTAAAAGAGACTATGACATAAATCTTCATATTTCTAAAAAGGGAAGGCTGTATGGAGACTTTTTAAAGACTAAATAAGGATCCTGAGTATGACTTAGGCTTCTCTCAAGAATTTTTGGGAGCAGGCAGGTTCTAAACTATAAGCCAATCTGAGCATTTTTATCTTCTCCTGTGCACATGCCCTTCCACTCCTGGAGCTGCAGTAGTGGGATAATCTGATAGACCTCAAAGTCACAAATGGAGACAAAGGAATGTAACATATGCCAGAAAGATGCCAAGGGTGTCACCTGCAGAAATACCTGCTACAAACTGGCCGTGAGAGCATCTTCTCCCCAGACCCCAGGAAGCAAGAAAACACTAATGAAGAACAGGATTTAGTGAAGACTTTGTGTTTGGGAGGAGGGAGACTGGCCTCAGCTTCTCTTCTCCAGGCCCAGTTCTCTAAAATCAGCCTGAAGTAGGTATTCTGGACAGGACTGGACATGGACAATGGACAAAGGAGGCCAGAGAAGCTCCCAGTTTCCTAGGATGAAAGGCCACTGGACCGGAGTCTTCTTTCTTTGCTAGATCAAGGACATGTGTCAAACACTTGTTACATGGAATGATAAAGGCAAATGGAATATAAGACTATTCTCAGAGGTGCTTAAATTCTACCATTCAAAAGAGAGGAAGTATTGTGAGACAGGAAAGATAACCAAAATGACAAATTAATATCATAAGTTCATCCATTTCTCCCAGACACTTACTGGACCATGGGCAAAGGCTTTCTTATTGACCTCCTAATTTTCATTCTTGATTTTGTTTTGTCGTTTTTTTTACCAGCTAAATTAGGATTATGTCTCTCTCCTGTTTATTATTTTGTGCCTTCTTGCACTTGGAAGAAACCACAAACCCTTTGTTTTGACCCAAAAGACCCTTCATGATCTGGGCCCTCAGATCTCGTCAAAGTTGTCTCCCACCCTTTCCTTCTGTCCCTGCCTTTCATTCATACTGGCCTTGTTGACTTTCCCATATTCTCAAGCTTCTTTCTGCCACAGGACCTTTGCATAGGCTCTTTCCTCTCTGGATGATTCTCCCCCATAACTCCAAGAGTCCTCCCTAGCATCCCACTTAAAGCAAACCTACTCCTGTTTTCTTTTTCTCTCCTGTAGCATTCTAGGTACTTTCTTCAAAGCTGCTGTTCTTGTTTGTAATTTATGTGCTTGCATATTTGCACGACTAAACCTTAAAATCCAGGAGAACCAAATCCACTTATGTTTACTCACCATGTGCTACTGCTTGAAACATACTATGTGCGTGTGCTCAGTCCCTAAGTCATGTCTGACTCTTTGTGACCCCATGGACTGCAGCCCACCAGGCTCCTCTGTCCATGACATTGTCCAGGCAAGAATACTGAAACAGGTTGCCATTTCCTTCTCCAGGGGATCTTCCCCATCCAGGGATGGAACCTGCTTTTCTTGCCTCTCCTGCATTGTGGGCAGGCTCTTTACCACTTATACAGAAACATATGATGGCAACTAACAAATATCTATCAAAGGGATAAATTAGTGTTTAAATTTCTTTTCCTCTTAATTCTTACTGAGCACACAGGCAATGATTTAGGCCACAATTTCCCTGGGCCCCAGCGCCTTTGCACACTCAGGTCCTTCTGTTAGGACGGCCTTTCACCCTCACCTGATCTCTAGGCTCCTACTTATTCTGCTTCAAGATCCAACACCACCCTTTCTTCTTCTGTGATGCTATCTCTCGTCTCTCTTGTGTCTCCTCGCTACCCATACAGATCTCTATTTGTGTTTATGACACCACACTGTGATTGCAAGTTTATATTTCTGGACCCCTCTCCCCCAGAGGGAACTCTCTGAGGACAGGAAGCAGGGTTTATTCCTCTTTGCATCTCCAGCACCAGCATGTGGAATGCCATAGTCACATGATACACACTTGTGAGGAACCTACAGATTTTTATACACTCCATAGAAAGAGAAGGGGTGAGGAGAAAGCCGGCCAGTCCTGCTGACTCCTGCCAAGCGGCAGAGCTGGTGGTGATGTCCGAAGTCCGTTTCTCCTGCTGAACAAAGGGCTGTCTATGAACAGAGAGGATGGGATACCCCTCCCCCATTCCCCACCCCTCAACCGGCCCCATTCAGAGGTGAAAGCAGCCTGTGTCCATGCCTCGCTAGGGTTTCCCCTTCCTTTGAGAGGAGAACATTCTTAAGGCAGATTTTCAAGCTGAAGTCATCCAGAACAAAAGCTGCTTGCCAGCTGGGGCCCGGCTGCCCGGCGCCCCTCCCCCTGCAGCCCGGGCGCCATTACTGCCTAATGGGAGAGGGGTGTGAAGGCTTCCGGTGCAACATCTGGCTGGGGCCACTGTCAGCTGGGGAGACCGAGACCAGCGACTGCCCCATCTGATTCCTTGAGATTGCTGGAGGTGCCTCGGAAGCCGCAGAGAAAGTGAGAAGCAGGAGAGGCCACCCGGGGTGAGGCTGTCGGAAGGCCGCAGCCAGCCTCCTTCCTCCCCTGCCTGCCACGCGGAGACCTATGCTCGGCCCACAGCTGTGACCTCGGGTCCTTGAGAAAGAGGGGCGGCCCCTGCTTAGTACCCGAGGGGCTGGAGGGCCGGCTGGAGGCCTCCTGAGCAGCCAAACTCAGTTTGTTCTCATGTACTCAGGTCAGGGTTTCGCTGCTTCCTCTAATGCTCTCTCTCCCACCCCCTTCCGAAGGACCCTCCTGTTCTCCCAGTCTGTTCTTATCTCCCTTCAGCGGTGGAGCTGGGACACTAGACTATTCCAGAGCTTTCTGCTTGCATCTTTGCTCTCTGCTATAGACAATTGTCCTGACAAAAGATTTCTGACGGTAACACCTAGCTGTGGTCAAGGAAGTTTGTTTTTCAAATTTTAACAATGACTTCTGAAAACCAAGAAAAAACTCAAGAGGAACGAGTGGAAATTTCAAGTTCTGTGGTCGGCTTTAGGGGCAGCCTTGCATTTCAGTAATTCCTCAAATCAGTTCCACCTAGACATTGAGTCCGGGTCTGATTTTCTTCCTTCTTGAGGCCCTGGAGTGTATACCCAGAACATAAGTTTGGATTTTTGGAGGGTCCATGCTGGCTAGTGAAGCATCTGTAACCTAGCTGCAGACCAACACAGCAGACGTTATCTTAATGGTACTGATAGATCAGGAGTGTCACACATCATTAAAATAGCTGATTGATTAGAGGAAAATAATTAGCTTGCCAGTGACTTGCTAGAAAGCTTTTTGACATACCAAGAAGTAGATATGGAAGGGATGAGGGGTCATCCATCTTTTGATCATTTGTTTTTCCTCTAAGGTGATGAAAAAGGCCCTGATAACCCGTAGGAAAGGGAAGAAATATAAACAAGTTCTGGTTCTTCTTTGCCATTTACTCAGAGAAAAGCTATCTGCAGACTTTCTGGAGTGTGGTGTGTTTATTACAGTTACATAGATACACTCCTTTAAATCAAACACGCTGTTAGTGCCTTGGAGTTGTAAATCAGTGGTTCTTTTCAAGTGACTTGATAGAATGTGATATTCTGCTTTCCCTTGACAGGCTATAAACACAGAAACCTAAATATTATAATCAAGGCCAGCCATTGGCAGGCAGGACCATGAAGAAGGGCGTGGAGATTCTAGTGGTTTTTCTATACCCTTCCTGCTTTCTGTGTATCTTTCTCTGGGTGTTCAGAATCATTTTCTTGTCCACTTGGGAGTGAAGTGGACAACCACTTATCCTCAGGATTAATACGGTGTAAAGTGATTTTGTACTCAGATACATTTGAATTTTAGTTAAAGGCACAAAGAATCTTAAGCCAAAGGATGTCTCTGGAGAGGTATGCTGCTGCTGTGATGGGCCTTCTCACCATCCTGTAATCACGTTGCTGACTCAGTGCCCCAACACCACCTGATAATACTGCACTCTTGGAGTACAGAGGGTGGAGTAAGAACATATCCTGATCACCTCGGAGCCTTCAGCATATTCTGAGATGCACCTCCTGCCTCCCTTCCTGTTAGGACTCTCCACCATTGGTTCAAAGAGCTACAGATGAATGTATGTTATTATGCTTGTGTTAGAAAATGAGATGGTGGAACTCCATTGTCCCAGAGAACAGTGCAAGTTTGGGAGTAAGCTGAAGTTAGACATTCTACCCCATAAAAGTCATATGACCTTGGTCACTTAGTGTTCCCGAAACAATAGACTGCTGATTTTACAAAGCCTTATGAAGCTTGCTCCAAGCAAGTTAGGACACAATGCTTAGCAAGTAAATATTATTTTTCTTCCCTTTTAAAATACAATTCAGAGTTTAAAGAGTTCTTTTTAAACTCTGAATTACACCTGAATATAATTTGTTGACTTTCAGCTGTTAATCAACTTGTACAGCTTTAAAAAAATATTATTGACTTTCTTTTCTATACATGCTCTTTGAAAGAAAAGAAAATCTCCTATAAACTTTCTTTAGGCAGGATTACTAAGTTGTTTGTTTTCCAAAAAAATTTCCTGTACTTTTTCAATGCATATGGCGCCCCCCCTTTTTTTTGGAACAATGTTTGCCATCACACCACACACACGTTCTGTTTTGTGGTTTTCTTTTCTCCTCTAATACATCATGAGCACTTTCCCATGTCATTAAACGGGCATGGTGTGTATGTGTTTTATAGTTGCTGCCACTACTAATGAGAGCCCATTAGTAAGATGACACTTGTTCCTCTAGGACATATGTCAGTCATTGAAATGACTGCTTCCAAGCAGAAGTAGCGGCTGCTTTGCGGGTTTTATTTTTAATACTCTCACTTCCAAAGCTGGCTCTTGACAAAACCTGAGGTTCTTGTTTGCATTTTTGTCTCTGGTATGGCTGGATCTGGGAATAAGGATGTAGGATGGGTGGCGGATTTCAGCCTACTTCTTCCACTGGCCGGAAGTTCCCCTGCATTCTTTGACAAAAGGCCATACCTCAAAAGCAGTTACCAGAAAAATCCTTCAATCCACCCCTGGCCCCACAGCAGTTGTAGCAAAATGGTGTTTGAAAGAATAAATGCATGTATGAGGCAAGTAGCCTTCTGTTCATTCAGAAATAAGGATCCCATGTTGGTTATATATAGTTATTCTCAGCATGACCTTACGGGTAATTTTTAGCTTTCTCCCTCTCTCTTTTTAAAACATTTGTTTGGTTGTGGGAACTTCCCTTGTGGTGCGTGGGCTCCATAGTTGCAGTGCCCAGGCTTAATTGCTCCACGGCACGAGGGGTCTTAGTTCCCAGACTAAGGATTGAACCCTTGTCCCCTGCACTGCAGGGCAGATTCTTAATCACTGGACCACAAGGGAAGTCCCTTAGCTTTCTCTTTTATGTCGCTTAACTTCTCTCTGTGCCACTGTTTCCTTTTCTGCAAAATGAAGATAATAATAGTACCTATCTTGTAGGGTTCGTTAAGTATTAAATGAATGAATGAATACACAATTTTGCCTGGTGAAGAGCAAGTGCTCGTGAATTTAGCTGTCTTCCTTCTCCTCGTCGTCATTATGATTATGTGCTTTTCTACACCTTATAAAATTTCTGTGGTAAGTTCGCTACCCATACACACAATATTTTTTAAAAGAAATCACCCATTGCCAGGGGAGCATAGCCTCTTAGGCCAATGAAGTGAAACAGAATTGAAAGATTGGTTAGATACTAGGAAAAGGAGGTTGCTGATATAGACAGAGATGGAGAGGAAAGAAAACAAGGGAGGCAGAAAGGAAAACCATGAAAAAGGAGGGGACAAATGATGAGCTGGCCAGAACTCAGGGATGGGGAGGGCCAGGCATGTGTATTTCAAAGTTGCTCCATGGAACATGAGCTAAGGGCTCCCTCCCTCAAGGAGAGAGCTCACAAAACTGCGGCTGCTCGCCATTCCCTTACCCAGTTCATAAAGAACAAAGGGGTAGGCAGGGAGAAATGAGAAGAAAGTAAGAGTAGGGAGTGGAAGATGAGAAAATGGGAGCTTGGGAAGGTAGATTGACTTTCAAAGTTCTCAGCTAGTTGTTGGCAACCCTGGGTCTGGAACTCAGCTTTCAGGATATCCAACTCATTCCAAGACCTCTCCACCCCACCTATCTTCTCCATGTACCTGGAGGCTGAAATGTAAATGTAAAACCTGACCTAAGAATTTGGGATCTGCTTCTTGGCTATTAGGGTGGCCATATATTCAGCGTGGACCAAAGATGCTGGCCAGTGGAATGTTCCATCAGTGCCTTGCGGAGGATTGGAAACGACCCATGTTCCACCACCTGCATTCCACCGCCCTCTCCACCAACTCCCAAGCCTTCTGGTGGTGTTATCTAGACCTGCCTGTCCTTCCAGGGAACAGTCAAGGCCTGTGCCAAGTCAACTGTGTCGTTGATCAGTAGCTCACTGTATTCATTGTGCAAAATGTCAGGGAAAGAGTCCATTGGATATTTTAGTTTTATACCAGCCAGTGCACACGCGCTGTCAAAGTGCCCTGGATGAGTAAGACTCAGAAACGTCCTTCATTTCTAGCCTGATGGACCTGGCTTCTGGAATCATGGGCTCTATGAAAATACTGTTTGGTGCTACAACTTTCAAACAGTGGTTGCACTTAAGTATAATTTTATATGTAAGGATAACCGTGTTATTTGCCTGCCACTCATTTGACTGAATTGTTGCCTCAAATATGAATGCGTTCCCTGTGAGGGAAACTTGTTTATGTGTGTTTTGGTTTATAAAAGGTGAAGAGTAAACCCTGATAGTAAATCTTCTGTCACTATTCAAGGTCATTTCTGGGGGCCTCCATACCAGGCACACCATGGAGATGGCCAGACCTGTGTTGTGCAAATAATCTAACTTTGATTAATACAAGGAACAAGGGAAAAAGTAAAATTGAATTGGCATCCATTAGTTAAGACTATTTCGTGATATTTTCTATGGAAAAAGGTGTGAGTTGCGTTATCTGCTTTCTGGCAGCTGTTGCATCCTGCCTCCCCCCAGCCCTGGCAGTGAACAGGGACTGGAGCCCAAGGAAGATCGTCAAGTGGGATGAAATCTTGCCACACTTGGGGCTGGTGCAGAGACTGAGACTCAATTCCTTAAGATGATGCCATAATGTACGAGAGGAGGGCTGTTGAGAAAATCAGGGCACTCTGAATCAGTCTAGTTTATACCTCTAGGAGTGATATTTTCATCCCATGTCAAAGCTTTGCAACACCTGAGAAAATAAGTAGGAATGTCTTTGTGGTTGTGAACTTTACATGAATGATGATAATTTTGAGATACGAGCCAAGGTAGAATAGTCCTTATCTTCCTCATTCTTCTCAAGGTTGTGTTCTGGACTTGTTCATGTCAAAAGCCTGTAGCAGGGGACCCATGGAAGCCCCTCTCTCTAGAGGAGACGAGGGTTCCCTTTGTTCTTTCTTGGCCTCTGGAGTCACTGTGGAGCGATGCAGCGTAACACCAGCAGATGGCATGTGGCGTCAGCCTCCCAGGCACTTGAACTTGGGAAAGCCATCTTTTCTCTATCATAAAAGTCAAAATTTTAGTTAGGAATAAAAATGTGCTTGTTTTAGCTATTAGATATGGTGCTTGATCATCTAGCTGTGTCTTTCTATGATGTCCAGGTCACCTGTGATGGGAACAAAACCAAATATAACTCAGACACCATCTCTCTCATTTCTTAAGCTAGAGATGATTAAGACTCACCCTGTTCCTCAACTTGTCCAGGACATTCTTGGGAGCCTCATAGGATGCTGAGGAACAAGATAGCAGGACTAACAACAACAACACAAAGATTCTGGGGAGAAGAGAAGAGGATGAGACCACCTTCCCAACATGGTCTGAGCACGGAAGTAGATGGTCAGCACAACCCATTCTCCTTTCCCGACCCAACAAAACTACCTGGGGCTGAGTGAAGTTTCCCAGAATGCCTGCTGCCAGGGTATAGTTAGAGATCATTGAAAGCATCACTTGGGGTTTTGAAAGCAGGTTATTTCCACACTTAGAAAGCAAGCAGAATTTAATTTCTTTTTTTAGGCAAGCACCTTGTCCCTACCCTCCCTGAGGCCTGGAATACTGAGTCTGGAGCTTTAACAGAGAAGAAACTTCTAGTCCTCTAAGCAGAGCGGAGGGAGGAACAGGTGGAAGTATAAATGCCTGGCTGCATAGGCGTGGATGAGGAAACCCAGAGATCTACCCTCCAGTTGTCTTCAACCAAACCCTGTTGCAGCCTCTGGCTCCACCATCACTTTCTATAGTATGTAGTGTCTCTAAAGCTTGACTCTTTCAGGGACTGTTAGGAGCAAATTGCTCATTAGGAAAAAAGTCTTCTTGGGGCTTCTCTGGTGGTCCACTGGTTAAGAATCTGTGGGCCAGTGTGGGGGACAGTTGTTTGATGCCTGTTCTGGGAAGGTCCCACATACCATAGGGCAACTAAGCCTAGGCACCACAACTGCTGAAGCCTGAGTGCTCTAGGGCCTGTGCACCACCGCAAGAGAAGCCACCGCAGTGAGAAGCCCATGCACTGCCACAGAGAGTAGCCACCACTCGCTGCAACTAGAGAAAGCCAGAGTGCAGCAATGAAGACCCAGCATAGCCATTAAAAAAAAAAGGAAAGGAAAAAGTCTTCTTTTGCAGGTAGCTGTCATTCTGTTAAACCCTTGCTCTATGGTGTTCATAGTTTCCCTGATTGTTCGTCTTACTTTCCCAGGAAAGAAATTCCCAGCATCTCTCACAGCTGGGGAGCAAGCATGCGGCTGAGATTCACCAGTCAAGAGCACCCGCGTTAAACTCTGGTTTGGATGTCAGCCCCTGAAGGAAACAGTCGATTCTGAGCACTGTACATCCATGCTGCCGGCGAAAGTGGCAGCAAAGAGCAGTGGCGGCAGGAGCATCCTCACCAGGTCACTTCTGTGTTCTGAGGAGCCTAGCCTTGTGCTTCTTTTCCTCCAGACTTCCCAAAGAGTCACCGAGCTACTAATAACTCTTAATAATTGCTGCTTAAACCAGTGTGAATGGTTCTATAGTTTGCAACTTTAAAAAAAGAAAGAACAAAAGAAGAGAAAAGAAAGAAGGAAACGAATTTTAAAAAATTGGCCCATGAAAGCAGGATCTATCAGACTCTAAATTGTGGAATTGGGCTTAGGGGTGGAGGGTGCAATTGGGCAGAGGAAGCAAGGTGTCTTTGTTATGCATCAAGGACTAAGATTAGGGGCCCGCTAACTGTGACCACAACCGAGATAGAGCCTTGTGATGTGGAGCTTTCAAAGGTGACAAAGAGAACTGCTTCTTCATGCCCCAGAGAAGCAATTAGAAACCCTGATTCCAAAGTAGTCACCTTAGTAAGACCCCATGCTTTTTCTCCCATTAATTAACAGCTTTCTGTAAGACACCTTGTTGAGACTCATTGGAAAACTTCAAGTTCAGGGGATGTCTCACCATAGGAAGCTATGATTTCAAATTGTTTTGAAGTGGGCATTGAAGACGGACTAGGAAAGGACAGATGACTAATGTCAGAAGGAAAAGGAGGAAATCTTCGAGTTTAAAGACTGTTCACACAGGATCTTTGGCCATTGTCTACACGTACTTGCCACTGATGAGGAACAAGGAGAAAAAAGCCAACTGAGATATTTAGGAAACCACATTGTCAAAGATGCTTCAAGACTGCCTGGCAAACATCTATGATTTTATCTTGAAAACAAATCCCAGGCCT
Source organism: Bos taurus (assembly GCF_002263795.3). Classification (NCBI taxonomy): domain Eukaryota; kingdom Metazoa; phylum Chordata; class Mammalia; order Artiodactyla; family Bovidae; genus Bos; species Bos taurus. The sequence continues at coordinate 48,222,044 of NC_037332.1, read as the reverse complement.
CTAGGTCCACACCAACAGGAAGAAGTCTATGAAATCTATACACCCCCCATGAAAGCTATGCTCTTTATTACTTGTTGTTGCTGTTCAGTTGCTGAGTCGTGTCTGACTCTTTGCAACCCCATGGACTGTAGCCTGCCAGATTCTTCTGTCCATGGGATTTCCCAGGCAAGAATACTGTAGTGGGTTGCCATTTCCTTCTTCAAGGGATCTTCCTAACCCAGGGTTTGAAGCTGCGTCTCCTGCATTGGCAGATGGATTCTTTACCACTGATCCACCAGGGAAGTCCTTTATTATTTACCCAGGATGAATTCATGTGGGATAATTTGCAAAAAGATTACCCTAGAGGGCAGCTTCTAGGACCACCAACCAAGTAAGTGCCTAGATTGGGAGCCATTGCTCTCTCTATTCAGCAGGATCTGGTATTTGCTACTGCTTAATGACCACTGAGGTCTTCCCTGGTGGCTCAGTGGTAAAGAATCCACCTGTGATGCAGAGGATGCTGGAGATGTGGCTTTGATCTCTAGGTCAGTAAGATCCCCTGGAGAGGCATGGCAACCCACTCCAGTATTCTTGCCTGGATAATCCCATAGACAGAGGACCTGGCAGGCTATAGTCAATAGGGTTGCAAAGAGTCAGACCCGACTGAAGCGAGTGAGCATGCACGCAATGACCTCTGAGTAATTCTTATTCTTCTATTTTTTAAACTGAAAGTTTCATAAGTCTTGGTTATCCTGTCTCTTCTTCTCCACCATTGTAAAACAAGTGTGTTGGAAGATGACTTGTCTTTGAGACTTCAGATTTCAGTAAATAACAGTTTTCAAAAAAAGTATTATTAGAAGCCCTTACTATTTTAAATAGAAGATTCATCAGAGGAAGAAAGACCCTAGAAGGAGAAGGAATGTGTTCTGGACTTAAAATATTGTTCAGTTATATTAACAAGGACTGAGTTCTAGAAGGGGCTCCAGATATATTAATGGTAAGAATCATTGTGTTATCCTCTTTGCCTTCTGTTGGATTTGCTTAACATGTGGTTGATGAGAAGAGAAGTGGTCTAGAGAGAACTAGGGTGGGTTGTAGATAAGATGAGTATTCCCAGGTGGCTCAGTGGGTAAAAGAATTGCCTGCCAATGCAGGAGATGTGGGTTCAGTCCCCAGGTTGAAAAGATCCTCTGGAGGAGGACATGGCAACCCAATCCAGTTTTCTTGTCTGGAGAATCCCATGGACAGAGGAGCCTGGCGAGCTATAGTCCACAAGGTCTCAAAGAGTTGGACACAACTGAAGTGCCCGAGCATGCACACATGTAGGTAGGATACGAGTGGCCATTCAAGATGTGGAATAGTAACCTGTGAACAGAAACCATGTTGATCTCTCTGTTCTGTTTGCCCCTCTCAGCTGCTTTCTTATCATGCCCTCCTACTTGGACTCTATCAAAGTGGCCCCATCCTTTTCCTTTCTAACCCAAATCTTACGGCATAGTTAATTTAGAGGACAGTTGAGGTACATATGAAAGTGGCTCAATCCGCTTTGAAGCTGTGGGGAAGGAGTTGAACTGGGCAGTGATGTGCTGGGGTTGGAGGTAGGAGGGGCTTGTGGTTTCCCTAATGAGCTCTGATTGACAGCTTCTGCTTCTGGGGATCATCTCCAACACGGAAGAGCTGTCTCATTCCTTTGGTTCCCTTAATATCTACCCAACCAATCAACTGACTCAATCGAATAAGTAAATAAAAACCAAGACCTTTGTGGGTGTAACAGAAGGCAGAGGGAAGCCAAGTCTTTTTCAAAGTAATGTAAATAACTTAAAAACCTCAGCATTCTCAAGGCTAGAGAGACTTGGCCATTTCGGCTAATTCAGGTTCTAATACTAACTTCCTCCTCCCCTCCCACTGTTTCTTGGGACCCTCACTCCTTCTCTTCCTGCTTACTTCTCAGGAGTAATCGGCTCAAACAGACCCTACTAAATATGCCCATATTTGAATGCAGAACAATTTGGCCTTTACTCTATATTCCCCTCTTCTTCCAGACTCTGGATCTGATTTATCTTTTTACACTCAATAACCTATTAAAATAGTACAATAAAGACTATACCCGAAGAAGAATTCTGAGGTAGCAGTTAATTATCCATGAACCCTTTCACACAAAGTCAATAACCAGTTGCACTGGTTTTTTGTTGTTTTCTTTTTAGCTTTTACTTAGTGTTAGAATGGCTATTGTTTTGGTCAGAACTACTTATAAAAATTTGCCCCCAAATTCAGAAGAGTGCAAAGAAGCGAAAAATTTGTAGCCCTGAAAACTCAGTATCTCTTCTAGGCAATCCCCATTTCTCCTCTCATTCATATGTTTAACTTCCTCTCTCTAAGCAAAGGATCATTGGTTTGACTTCTTAGGGCTGCCTCACTTAATTTTAGAGAAATATAGATCCTGTCTGAGATCCAAGGAGGTATTTGTCAGCATTAAGGGCCTCCTTCGGCTCCATCCATGCCCATAATATTTGGCAGGTGTTCTTCATAGTTTGTGGTTTGGGACTGTAGCTGTTTCCTTGCTTCATTCATGATAGGAAGATTTTTTTCCTTCTATTTTTGTTCCATTTATTGTTTTGGTTGGCTTTTTAGGAAGAGGAATGGCTAATGTGTTTTTACCCTGCTGTCTTTAACAAGAAGACCAAGGTTTAAAAGTAATTTTGTGTCTGCTTTAAATTTTTTTACTTCAACAAGAAAGTTAAGAGAAGAAGGAAGGTATTCAAAACTCTAGTTAATTTTCAGTTGTTTAGGTGTCTGATAAAGAAGAACTTCCGTGAACAGCAGTCAGTTCCTCTCAGATGATGGCCTTCCCATGGCACTGGTACCCTGGTTAGAATTTTCCCAGGGAGGGATGGCCTAGCTCCCTGGGAGCTATCACCATAGATTGCCCATGCGGAGAGAGCAGACCGCAAATTACACCAGCTGCAAACACTTACACAGCACATGTAGGAAGGTTACATGCCCAAAGAGGCTGATGCCCAGATACTGAGAGGACTCATACCTCAGTTGTAGAATATCAGGAGCCTACAGAGAAAGACAACCTGTGAGTTACACATCCCTGCTTCGGCTCCATGAGGGCCCATAAACTTCTCCTTCATCCAGATGCCATCTTGAGAACAAAGGAGGGAGAAGCTTAGAAGGCAGAGAATTGGCTCTGATAGGGAATTTCAATGGTTGAACTGTGTGAATTCAGCACCGCTTCTTTTTTTCACCCTGGAAGAGGCTGTTCAGCAAGTTTATTTCTGCTGTCTGTAGGACCGAGAGCTTCAGCGTAAGATTAAATCAGTTATAGAAAACAAATAAGCTACTGTTTTGGTACATCTGATTTGTAAGATGTAAATCTTGACCCTACAACATCTGTGGTGTCAGCTCCATCTTTCCTCAAGAGGCAGCCTGCTAGAATGAAAACTGCATGGGCTTGGGAGCTGACCTCGGTGTACTCCTGGCTCTACCACAAACTGGCTGTGTGATATTGGTTAAAACAATCTTCTAGTTCTAAATTCCATCAGCTCTAAACTGCAGGGGTTGGACCAGATCTGCTATTTTCAAAGGGTCTTTTTATTTTATTTTTTAGCTGTGCCCTTTTGTTAAATAAACTCTTACTTAGATGGACAATATATAAAACAGATACATTTGGAGTTTCCTCTGGCAAGTAGGGAGGTGGTGTCAGGGACCACATGTACTTGAGAGCCCCTTGGGCGCCCCCAGGAGTTTGTAAGTCACTCCTGAAGGCTATGATCTCTCATCCTTTTTGATTCTAATCCTCAATGATTCAATATCTGCCCAAGGCCAAAAGGAGCTGGCAGAGGCATGAAATAGTCTGTGGTCCACGGGCATCCAAGGAGATGGGTGCTAACTTGTATTTTGGGGGAGAAGACAACTATCTTAATGTTAAAACACAAAAATTTCCAGAACTTCATGGTGGAGAAGGCAATGGCACCCCACTCCAATACTCTTCCCTGGAAAATCCCGTGGACGGAGGAGCCCGGTAGGCTGCAGTTCATGGGGTTGCAAAGAGTCGGCCACAACTGAGCGACTTCACTTTGACTTTTCACTTTCATGCATTGGAGAAGGAAATGGCAACCCACTCCAGTGTTCTTGCCTGGAGAATCCCAGGGACGGGGGAGCCTGGTGGGCTGCCGTCTATGGGGTTGCACAGAGTCAGACACGACTGAAGTGACTTAGCAGCAGCAGCATGGTGGATAGAAGTTCTGTAATTTACAACCAGGAAAAAAACAGCAACAACGACAATAAAAAGCTTGGTGTAACCCATAAACTAGAAACTGGGTGACTATTATGTGATTAACATGGCAGAGTCATGTCCAAGATTCAGCAACCGTTTAGCATTTCATCTGTGCTGGGTGCTGGCTCTGTCATCTGGCATGAGTCCTGACAGCATCCCAAGAGGTGAGTATGATTTTCATTTTACAGATAAGGCCAGCACATTAAGTAACTTGCTCAAATATCACACACTATTACAGAGAATCACAACTTTTTAGAAAAAAAAAATTTACTGCCATAAATAAGATGTGCACATATGCTATCAGTGAACCCAAACTATGAACTTCTCATTCCATAGAAACTACCCTTCAGTGACACTCAGAGCATTTTTGCACACGAAATGGATAAGGAAAATGTCTGAGATAAACAATCTGAATTTTAAATGCAGATCAAAGGTCCTTGCTGTGGTGAAAGAAGTCTGTGGGTATTTCAGGAAGGTTCACCAAGAAAGTAGGTATCTTTCTCCACTTTATGGACTTATATTTTAAGAAGCCCAGTCATTCTAGTCCATGCAGAAAAAACTTCCAAACGAATATTTACAATGTGGATCTTATATTAAACATTTGGTTTTATAAACTTGAATATTTGTAAAAGCATATGTAAAATAAATTTTAGTACACAAACTGACGTGTGCAAAACATATCAGTTTCTTTTTTTCTTTAAATTGGGTTAGTTTTCTGACTCTCAACTGCCATGCTTCTCTAAGATGTCAAGAATGTCCATCTCATCCTTGTCAGGAACCCCATCTCCTTTCAAGAGTCACACCAGAAACCAGAGGGTTTACTTGCTGCTGCTGCTGCTAAGTCACTTCAGTCGTGTCGGACTCTGTGTGACTCCATAGACGGCAGCCCACCAGGCTCCCCTGTCCCTGGGATTCTCCAGGCAAGAACACTGGAGTGGGTTGCCATTTCCTTCTCCAATGCATGAAAGTGAAAAGTGAAAGTGAAGTCGCTCAGTAGTGTCCGACTCTCAGCGACCCCATGGACCACAGCCCACCAGGCTCCTCCGTCCATGGGATTTTCCAGGCAAGAGTACTGAAGTGGGGTGCCATTGCCTTCTCCCGGGTTTACTTGCAGTGAAGACAATTGAGGAAGAGCCTCTGATCTCCAGTCTTTTAAGGTATCACTGGCATCACTCTGTGATGCTCACACTGGGGCCCTGGGTTTTGGTGGTGCCATTTGTGAGTAGGGGGCTTTGTAGCGGGTACCTCCCTCTAGGCACATCAAGAAGTCATCTCCTCTGGGAAGGGCTAGCTGCATGGTGGCCATGTGACTGTGTCATTTCACAGGGCCCTGAACTCAGAAGAGCCCTGGATTTGTTTTAATGCTCTGTGGTTGCCATCTTGATATTTGGACAAGAACCGCCATGTTTCATTTTGCACTGGATCCCCCAAATTACATAGCTGACCCTGCTGTGGGTTTAAGTCACCACCTCCTCTGCTCACCTTCTCAGCACAGCCTGCCGTCCTGTTTCCCTCTACCACCTTAAGAAGAACTTCTGTCTCTGACTCTCTGTCATCCAGTGCTTCGTCCTCTTTCTCAGAGTCTGGAGGACGTGTTATTTTCTCAACGGCTGTAGGCATTTACAAAAAGATAGGAAGAACCGCAGACTCCTCAGGGGCTTCTGTCTTCCATCCTGCAAAAATCCCTGAGGCAAGGAAGCACACGAGGGACTGGTTCCTACTTAAAATGAGAAAAGACAAAACAAATATGTGGGGAGAAAAATGACACATTAATCTGCCAATAAATTATTGTTACATGTATAGTTGTGTTTTAATTAACTCTAAGTAAGTTTCATGATCAGTTTTGATGATTTTGGCCAATAAAATGGATCTCTAGGACCCAAAACATATTGTGCTTAGTCATTCAGTCATGTCCGACTCCCTGTGGCCCCGTGGACTGCAGGCCACCAGGTTCCTCTGTTTATGGAATTTCCCAAGCAAGAATACTGGAGGGGGTTGCCATTTCCTACTCTGGGGGATCTTCCTAACCCAGGGATAGAGCCTACGTCTCTTGTATCTTCTCATTGGCAGGGAGATTCTTTACCACCAGCTCTTGGGAAACCCCAACACGTATTGCTGCACTCATGAAAAGCAAGAATACAGAGACCTAAAGCGGGTGTTTCCAACAGTAGGGTGATCATGTACATTCTAGTTTAAACTTGGACATTTTTTTATGTCTTTGTTGCTCTATGCAGACTTTCTCTAGTTGCGATGAGAAGAGGTTACCCTCTAGTTGAGATGTGCAGGCTTCTCATTGCGGTGGCTTCTCTCTCGGAGCACAGGCTCTAGGGTGTTCAGACTTCAGTTGTGGCCCACGCAGGGCTTAGTTGCCCTGCGGCATCTGGGATCTTCCCGGACCAGGGATCAAACCCATCTTCCCTGCACCGGCAGGCGGATTCCCAACCACTGGACCACTAGGAATGTCCCGAACTGGGGCATTTTTGAAAGGGCCACTATTTATAGTTACACTGGAGCGCTAAGAGTGAACTGGGACCGCTTTGGACACACCTTGGGATGCATAGTCCCCCATCTACAGCACAGAGTCAGGACTTGAACAGGTCTGTGTAGCTCATACTCTCTTGATATTAATTAGGATAATCTGTGGCCAGCTCAGCCAACTGCCATGAGTGCTTTATTCCACATCCATTCAGTTTTGGTCCTGTTGACACAGCTTGAGAAAGACTAGGTTCACAACCAGAGAATTTTATTCATGAAAAGCCCGAGAACTGCATTCCTGAGTTGCAATTGGCCAGTGCTCCAGGCATGAATGGGGGAAGTTTCATCTTCAATATTTACTAAAAACAGACGCTGAAGTTTGAGAAGCAAATGTAAAGTGCTCATTTCAAAAGCCTCTTTATATACATGTTAAATCAGTTTGTGGGAAAGAGACCACAGAGATTGTTTAAACATTCATAATGATGACACAACTGTTCGAAAATATGCAGTTCCTTGTAGTTATATGTGGAATTAATTGCATATGGAGGAAGTTATCTTTTGAAACTGGATTAAAAGGAAATAGTTCATAACTCAGTGATATCAACATGCACACCATTGTACTCGGGACTAAGCTTTGCCTTGTCTTTCTTATCTCAGCCACTGTCTGAAGAAGTTGTTTTCTTGCTTAAGGCGTCATGACTGAAGTATGTAGCTCTGTGGAGGACAAAAAAAAAAAAAACAATAACTGGGGCCAGATGGAAGAAATGTCACTTTAGCCCAAGTGGTACTACTGGGAGTCTCTTTCTGACCTTGCATTCTGGAGTTCAGCTTACGTGTGTCGGCCCCTTAGTGGAGGATGTAGAGAGCTGGTCCCTCTCTACTTCTCTGCTCCTTCAGAGTAATGCAGCCAGGGTTTGGGAGCAGGATTTCCTCCCTCACCACACAGCACGTTTCAATATTCATCCTTCAATGAATTACCCACAATTCTTAGCAGTGCATCTAGTTAACCACAAAGCAGTCAGAGAGCTATGTTTAGAGAGAAACAGCTCCTTATCTCTTGCACTCCAAGGGAAATCAGCAGTCATTTCCTAGAGATGGTCTCAGCGTGACTCTGGGGCTCCAGTTCCTCTATGATACAATCAGCACTCAGCCAAAGCTACATAAAGTGGTGGCACTCCCCCGTATGTCTAACTCAGGCACTAATCACACTTTTAGTACATCTGTTGTTTTAAAATTTCCAGTCCCATTAATTCTTCCTTTTTTTTTCTTTTTTAAGATATGAGGAGTTGAGAATACCCATATTCACTTTGAAGTACCGTCACTTAAATGAAAGATCTGGAAAAAAAAAAATCGAGACATGAGGCAATCCTGAAAATATGAATAAAAGAATATAAATATTTCTCCAGCCTCTCTAGTCTTCATTAAAATACGCAAGAGGAAGAAACCGGTTTGCCCTTCTATATTTAATTTGGACTCTGACCTCTTTGAAAACTTCAGCAATATGATTAATTTTAGCTTATCTTATGGAATGTCTCTCCACCTATAAATAAGTCTATTCATCTTCAGAAGAGCATAAATATTCCTCCTGTTTTACAGTTATTTTTAAATATTTCTTACATATAATTGTAATGGGATCTATTTCCAGGACAATAGCTAAGTATCAGTTACATTTCCATTATGCTCTATTAGTTTCATGGTTGGAAAACTTAAGCAAAAATAAGCTTCTCTGGATGAATATGAATCCAGCATTAACCAGAGTAACATGAATAATTCAAAGAGCTCCTGACATTCGATCTAACAAAACCAAAAAGAATAAGAAAAGAGAAGAGAAGGAGGCAAAGAAGAAGGAAAAAAACAGGAGGAGCATAAGGAGCGCTTGGGAGTTTTTAATTTTAGGTAGAGGTATAAAAAAATTACATTTTTTATATTATCCAACATAATGTTAGAAAATCAGAAGACCCTTCTCTATACTTTATTAGTGTCTGATTTTCCACTTTTCTGTCTCCCAGAGTCTGCAGGCTCAAGCTAGGTCCATGTAGCCACATAGGAAAGCACTTTGCCTAAAAGAACATACTAAACCCAGCAATGCATTATTTTATACCTTGAGACTGAGGACGTTAAAAATTATTTCCAGGGTGATATTATCTTCAAATAATTAATAGTATTTATAACAATAACGTATACTTTAAACTGGTGATAAAAGCAACCTGCTCAAGGAGAGATGGCATATTCAGCTATTAAAAATCATATTGCTATGGGAAAGAAGTTAAGTATCTGGTATTTCTAGGGCCACAGTTCATTTCTTATATTTGGATTCAAACCTTTAAAATGAAAACTTACACATGGGACTCATACATGGGAAATGAATGATCAGTTTGTTTGCTTTCTAGATCATTCCCCATTGGAAGGACAAACTTTCCATCAGAAGACAAAGGATACGCTTTTCTCAGAGAAATATCTCCCTATTGATAAATAGAGAGCAAACACCGAACACTTAAGTAGTGTTCCCGCCAGTCATGTGAGCCGTGTCAGCATCAACCAGCTGGTCCTTGTCTGTTTTGCAGTCAAAGAAAATGGGAACTCAGCATGTATCCAAGTTCCCAAGGATAGGAGGATTCGAGCTGCCAGGTGTGCGCATGGGCAGAATGCCCAACCCCAGGTCATCTTACAAAAAGCCTTGCTCAGACATGGCCAGCAAAGGAAAGCAAGCAAAAGGTCACAGTTGCTGTTTCTGCAACATAGTCACTCTCAGCGAGACATCCTCATATTTTGTTTTTTTCCAGTTGTTAACTAAATGTTTAGGGAGCACATTAGAGTCATGAAAGGAGGTTGGAAGGGCAGGCAGCTCAACTGTTGTGATTTCTACCATTCATGAAATCGATACAATTTTTTCAGTAATCAAAGGTGTGTTCCGAAGAACTGAGAATGTGGCAGGCAGGGGTAGGGAATGGGGAATTGCCAAGTAACCGCCACCTTTGACCCATTTGCTTCTATTGATGCCATCTAGGAATAGGGATCATATTTATCAACACACTTTTCAGGCAGAGCTTTCAAGTATTCGCGTGTAACTATTGTGGAGCAAATCTTGGGCAATCCACTTTGCTTCTGTCTAACCTGGAAAGGTGAACTGGAATGAGAGTGATTTTCTGCATAATTTGATCCAATGGATGAATACTCTGGAGTCATGTGATAGGGTCAAGGTTCTTTCAGCTCATGCCTTAGAACCCAGTTACACGGGAGACCATGTTTGAACAATGTCCTTTAAAGAATTCAGTAACTCAACCCCACTGGACATGAGCCAAGACAAGCCTCTCGAATGCCAAATTCCACTCTAGTGGGTCATGTTATTGGATGGCTCAAATGAATTTGGGCCAGGAAAAAAAGGGCCTCCTTTCCCTCAATAGTTTCTTGTCTGAATTATCCAGATAATGGCTTTACTTTTCAACTTTCCTTTGCCTGCAGAGTAGAAAGGCAGCTCTACATTTTTGTCATAATAGAATCATTACCTATAATTCTCAGAAATCATCCTCTTGAAAATGGGTAACTTTGTATCAAAAAGAGCTACCTAATTTGTAATAGTGACTTATTCTTTTATAATTTCTTTTCATTTGTTCACTGTGACTAACTCAACAAATATTTACTGGACAAACAAAAAGACATATTATCCTTGTGTATCATGTCCATTTGTTTGGAAATCTCATTTAGCTGAAAAATCTTTAAAGTGTTATGAAGCACCAGGAAAAGGTGAAAAACTTTTGGAAAAGTTTTCTGCAGAGGCCATGTTTCTTTAAAAACAGAAAGTTCAACTTGTAAGACATGTGTATTCTTTGAAGTCAACATGACATCTTTTGATGAAGAAGATTTCAGGTATTAACATTTAATCCTGACAACATTAGTCCCCCACCCTCCATCCCAGATATACCGTATCTCTCTTTGAAGACTGGAGAAGTGGAAACCTTCATATTGTGACTTTTCCCTTACAGGATGGTCATTTCACTCCAATACCAAGTTGTCTTGTATCTACTAAACTCACCAGTTCATCTTGTAAAGCCCGAAAATATAAAATAAGGCTACAGGGGAGTTTTCTTTCCAGTCTCACCTGTCATTTCTGCTCTCCCAATCCTCCTTCCCAAAACTTAACAGCCCATTTGAGAAAGAAAGCAACTCATACTTCAAGGTAACCCATATGTAATGTATCTCTTTTTCTGCTATGGTATTGATCATTGCTGTCTTGGTTCTTACAATAAAACAAGCTACGTTACCCAAGGGTCAGAGAGAGGGAAGTTACATCCTGAGAATGTTAAGATTCAATGTTAGTTTTGAGGACCCTCTTGCAGTCTTTAAATATGGTCTTCAATGACTCGGCAGTTGGGAACTGAGGAACAATAGCGGACAGTCACAGGAACATGACAATAAAGCTAAGAGGCTCACCTGTTATTTGCCTGAGTGTGTTACCTCTCTCATGAGTGACAACTGCGTGACTCCAATTCTTCAGAAGGGGTCAATCAGAGGACAGAAAAGGCTGTGGGGACATTCAAGCATCAGATGAGTAGATGGATTGGGTGATCATAAATTGTGTGAATGGACTGGATGACCATAAATTGCATGCATTACAATTAAAATCTTTGCTATTGTTGCAATTTTTATAAGTGTGAGAGAATGGCAAATATAATTTGCATACCAAAAGGTACATAAGTCAAATACATGCAAAATCACCATTTAGGTAAAAAATAGGACATAGCCAGCACCTCAGAAGTCTCTCCATGACCTTTACTGATTACCTAACAATCTGATTTTTATGGTAAACACATCTTTTTCTAGAGATCTGTTCCTTAAATACACATCTCTAAGCACTGTGGTTTAAGTTGCCTATTTTCTAAATTTTGTATAAACAGAACTATAGGCTTATGTGTTTTGCTATTTTTATTCAACTTTATGTTTCTGATTGGCCCATGCTGCTAGATGTAATTGTCCTTCATTCATTTTTGTGGCTGGACCCAGATTAAGTTTGACAGGTGAAGATTTAGGCAAGTCCTAAGACTCCATGACTTAGGACTTCACTAGTACCTCAGTGAGACTGTGTCCAGAGTTCTGTTGCAGAGAATAGAATCCTATCTAGGTGGAGATTTACTGCAGATTTTATGCAGCATATAGATCACTTGACGGGCAGACAAAACAGTCTCTAGGGGGACCTTTTAGAAACCTCCCTCCCCTCTCTCCAGCCATACCACAGTACTGGGCACCCAAGCAGCTCCTACCACTCAAAACTTCTCAGCCTCCCACCCTACGTCATCACCGCCTTGACCTTGAAGCCACTGTAATCAGAAATTGTCCTAATTAAGAAGGTCCCATGCTTATAAGGGGGTTCCCTCGTGGCTCAGATGGTAAAGAATATGCCTGCAAGTAGGAGACTCAAGTTTGATCCCTGGAGAAGGGAAGGACTACCCACTCCAGTATTCTTGCCTGCAGAATCCCATGGACAGAGCAGCTTTGTGGGCTACAGTCTGTGGGGTCGCAAAGAGTTTGACATGACTGAATGACTGACACTTACTTACTTATGCTTATAAAGTCATGAATGTTGCGGATCCCAGAACCATTCTATGCCTGATACAAACTTCACCAGCAAAAATTGATAACCCTTTTTTTCCCCTTCATAATACCAATGAAAGGCACCTGTGCTAGTGACTAAACCTCTGCTGGCATTGCCAAGAAAGACCAAACACTTCCACGGCATGCTTGGCAGCAGAAATAGCAAAAGCAACACGAGGACATTGGGTTTGCAGAACTGGAAATACCTGGAACTTCAGCTGAAGTGGGTGGGAAAATGTAGTCTTTCGCTTTCCAGCATTGTTATACAGCAACGGCTTTCACTTTGGGGATCAGGACTCATCGTTAGTGAATCATGAAAGCACTGAAAAAAATAAAATACAGCAGAATAACATTTTCAGAGGGCATCAACCTAGGGTAATTTCTGTTTTGTGCCATACACACAGATGTATGCATTGCAAAGTAAAATATTTTCTCACTGGGGGTTGAGTTTAAAATAAGTTTGAAAGCCACTACACTAAAAGGGGAATGGAATAGATGTCAAGTGCCAAGCAATCATATGCCCCCAACTCCTGCAACCTAACATGGAGTGATAAATGTGTACAAGAATGGGACACTTTGACAAGTCTTGTTGGCTACTATAATCTAACAATTCACTTTGGAGCATCTTAGTGTCTGGATTACCCTTTCAGCCTGCACCCCTTTTCAAGACATCATCCATGAGTCCCAGAATGATCTTTCTGAACACAAATCTGATTATTTCACTCTATTTTAAAGCATTCAGTAGCTTCCTCTGACTTATAGCAGTGACCTACAAACTTAAGGTGCTTGTTAAAATACAGATTCCCAGATTTTCCTTAGAGATTCTAATTTAAATAACTTGAGGATGGGTTCCAGGAATCTGCACTCAAAGTGGGAACCCCTAGTGAATAAAATCTAGACTCCTTGCTGCTGCTGCTAAGTCGATTCAGTCATGTCCAACTCTGTGCGACCTCATAGAGAGCAGCCCACCAGGCTCCACCACCCCTAGGATTCTCCAGGCAAGAACACTGGAGTAGTTTGCCATTTCCTTCTCCAATGCATGAAAGTGAAAAGTGAAAGTGAAGTCTCTCAGTCGTGTCCGACTCTTAGCGACCCCATGGAGTGCGGCCCACCAGGCTTCTCCGTCCGTGGGATTTTTCAGGCAGGAGTACTGGAGTGGGGTGCCATTGCCTACTCACCTTAAAGGACCAATATGACCTCTCTAGGAAACCATATTTTATACCTGCCTGCATACTCAGTTGCTCAGTCATCTCTGACTCTTTTGCGACCTCATGGACTGTAACCCACCAGGATCCTCTGTCCATGGGATTTTTCGGGCAACAATACTGGAGTGGATTGTCATTTCCTCTTCCAGGGAATCTTCCCAACCCAGAGATTGAATCAATGTCTCCTGCATTGGCAGGCAGATTCCTTATCACTGAGCCACAAGGGAATAATACTAAGTATTTTTTTGTATTATAATCACACTGAGTTGTAACTATTTGTTGACATTATTTTGCTATGAAAACCAGGAACTTATTAGATATTAGCACTGTGTTTTATGGTTTGGGGCTTTTGTTGTTGTGTATGTCCACAACCTGGCACCATGTAAAAGTACCATCGATACCCACTCAATACAATGAATGGGTGATGTATTGATTGGTACTTGGATGGATAGATTGTTCAATGAAGAGAACTACTTCTCTAAGGTAGGTATGGTTTCCCTTTTGATATCGGTTTTCAACAGAGATTAGAACTGTTACTGCGGGAATATCTGAACTTCTGTCGGGATAGCTGACGCCTTTGGAAAACCAAATGAATTACATGTTAAGACCAGGTTCTATGGATTCAGCATGAGTCACCCATAGGGGGCAAGGCTGGTGGGTGAAATTTTGATTAAGAATTATATTGGTGCAGTCTCAAAATATTTCCCCACAATATGCTGATCACTTACAAGTGGGAAAATGGTGAATTTTATGTTTCCTGAGAAGATGCTGGGAAAGATTGAAGGCAGGAGGAGAAGGGGATGACAGAGGATGAAATGGTTGGGTGGCATTACCTACTCGGCGGACATGAGTTTGAGCAAGCTCTGGGAGTTGGTGATGGACAGGGAAGCCTGGCGTGTTGTAGTCCATGAGGTGGCAAAGAGTGGGACATGACTGAGTGACTGAACTGAACTGAGAAGTCTCAAGAAAACATAATATCATATCATTTTCCTGCAAAGAAAACATGACCTGATTCTGGACGTGAGACAAACTTAGGTAGAGAAATACATACAGACTGAAAAGATGGAAAGACTAAAAAAAAAAAAAAAAAAAAAACCACTACTCCAGATTGAGTGATATTGGAAATCTATGACAATTAAATGATCTTGGTTTGGCTACTGGACCATAAAAAAACAGATGTTACTGGCACAGTTGGAAAAACTTAAGAGTGTTCTATGAACTGGATGATAGTATTGATTGTTTTGTATTGATAGAATTGTATTGTACTGATATTGCTTTCTGAGCTTGGCTGTACTTTGGTTGTGTAGAAGACTGTTTGTTTTGGAAAGATAGAAACTGGGGGAAGTGAGAGTGATGAATCATCAGCTCTGCAGTTACTGCTTAAATGGTTTAAAAAAGAATAATGACAAAATTAGATATGTATGTGTGTGTAAAGAGAGAGGCGGAATAAAGGTGATAAAATATTAATAATTTGGAACTCTGAGTAAAGAGAATGTGGGAGTTCTCTATACATGTCTTGAAATGTTTCTGTATGTTTGAAGTAATTTAAAAATAAACCGTTGACTTCTATTTGTGACCAAGATGGAATAACACGGATCAAATTTACCTTCTTACCTTAAACAACTGCCAAGGCAGCTTGAATTTGGAGGACAAAGTACCTGGTTCAGAGGAGAAAGCTGCATACAGACGAACTCTGAAGATGTGCGGAGGGTTCCTTTTGACCATTTAGCAGAGACTGATCGGCTTACGTATATGAGAAAACTGTCCAAGGTTGGAGAAAACATTAACAAAAAAGTATTCAACACTTGGGCTACCCTGGTAGCTTAGCCAATAAAGGATCTGCCTGCAATGCAGGAGACTCTAGTTTGATTCCTGGGTCAGGAAGATCCCCTGAAGAAGGGATAGGCTACCCATTCCAGTATTCTTGGGCTTCCCTGGTGGCTCAGACAGTAAAGAATCTGCCTACAATGTGGCAGACAGGTTCGATTCTTGGGTTGGGAAGATCCCCTGGAGGAGGGCCTGGCAACCCACTCCAGTATTGCTGCCAGGAGAATCCCATGGATAGAGCCTGGCGGGCTACAGTTCATGGGGTCACAAAGAGTCTGACATGATTGAACAACTAAGCACAGCATTCAGCACTCACAAAGGACCAGCAGTAGTGTCCGTTCCCACCAGGCCGACTGTAAAATGTCAAAATTCATGAGATATTGGGTATAGAGTGTTTAGAAGAGTCTTGCCTCAGTACTAAGGGACACATGAGCAAGATTAAATGCAGCGCTAGTCTAGGCTAACAAGTCTTAAAAAGCAAGGCCCAATAGGATCAAAATTTTTCCAAGAAACTCAGCTGCATATGAGAACAAAGCTGAAGAATATTTATAGGTATACAGAAATATGCAGGAGCCAGCAAGGTAAAATTCACAATGTCTGGCATCCAATAAAAGAATAATAGACTATCCTAAGAAGCAGAAAAATGTAACCTATAATAAGGAGAATAATCAATCAATGAAAACCTACATAGAACTGAAACAGATATTAGAATCAGCAGAAACAGACATGAAAAGAATTATTTTAGCTATATTCTGAAAGCCCCCAAATAGAGATATAGAACATATGAAAAACAATGCAAAAAATCGAATAACTCAAGCTAAAAGCTACAATGTCTGAGATAAAAAAATTCACTGGATAGAATTAATAGTAGATTAGATATTACAGATGAAAAAATTAGTGAATTTGTAAACATAGCAATAGAAGCAATATGAGATGAAATGCAAAATGAAAATGATGAGCTTCAGTAGCTTTGAGACAACTTTTAACATCCTAATATACTGTAACCTGAGTCCCCAAATGAGAGGTTGGTGAGAGAAAAAATATAGTTGAGGAAATGACTGGAAAATTCCAAATTTGATGACATCTGAAAACTACCTATCTGAAAATCCCAATGAACTTCAAGCACAAGAAACATAAAGAAAACACACAATGGGGGAAGGCGTTGTTGTTGTTCAGTCACTCAGTGGTGTCTGACTCTTTGCGACCCCGTGTACTGCAGCCTGCCAGGCTTCCCTGTCCTTCACCATTTCCTGGGGAAAGGAAAGGGTGAGATGAATCGAGAGAGTAGCATTGAAACATATACATTACCATACGTAAAATAGACAGCCAGTGGGAATTTGCTGTATTGATGCAGGGAGCTCAAATCTGGTGCTCTGTGACAACGTAGAGGGGTGGGATGGGGTGGGAGGCGGGAGGGAGGTTCAAGAGGGAGGGGACATATGTATCCCTATGGCTGATTCATGTTGATGTATGGTAGAAACCAATGTTGTAATTGGTTTGTATTGTAATTTGTTGTATTGTACTGTACCACTGTATTGTAATTTGTTACCAATTGTATTGGTAAAAATATTATAAAGCAGTTATCCTCCAATTAAAAATAAATTAAAAAAGAAAACTATACCAAGACATATGGTAATCAAATTTCTCAAAAGCAATGATAAGTAGAAAAATCTTAAAAACAGCTCCAGAAAAACTACACATTATATACAGAAGAACAAAAATAAGAAAGATAGCAAATTATCTGGCACAGTAGAAGCAAGATGACAATAGAGAAACATCTTCAAAATACTGAAGGAGAAATAACTAAACCCTCTTACACTATTGGTGAGAATGTATATTGGTGCAACCACTATGGAAAACAGTATGGAGGTTCCTCAAAAAACAAAAGAGCAAGTTGCCATATGACCTAGGAATCCCACTCCTTGGCATATATCCAGATAAAAAATATAATTTGAAAAGATACATGCACCTCTATGTTCACAGCAGCACTACTTACAATGGCCAAGACATGGAAGCAACCTAAATGTCCATCAACAGATGAATGGATAAAGACGATGTGGTACTTATATATAGTGGAATACTACTCAGCCATAAAAAAGAACAAAATAATGCCATTTGCTGCAACATGGATACAACTAGAGATTATCGTACTAAGCAAAGTAAGTCAGAAAGAGAAAGACAAATACCATATGATATCACTTACATGTGGAGTCTAAAATATGACACAAATGAACATATCTATGAAACAAAAACACTCACAAACACAGAGAACAGATTTGTGACTGCCAAGATGGAAGGACTGTGGGGGAGGGGAGAAAAAAACTTTTTCAATCACACAAAAGCTGAAGGAATTTATCACCAGCAGCTCCTCAGTATAAGAAATGCTAAAGGACAGTCTTCAAGCAGAAGGAAAATGTTACCAGATGAAAATTTGGATTTACTAAAAAGAAATTTATTTTTGGGGGCTCCAAAATCACTGTGGATGGTGATTGCAGCCATGAAATTAAAAGACGCTTACTCCTTGGAAGGAAAGTTATGACCAACCTAGATAGCAGAGACATTACTTTGCCAACAGAGGTCCATCTAGTCAAGGCTATGGTTTTTCCTGTGGTCATGTATGGATGTGAGAGTTGGACTATAAAGAAAGCTGAGTGCCAAAGAATTGATGCTTTTGAACTGTGGTGTTGGAGAAGACTCTTGAGAGTCCCTTGGACTGCAAGGAGATCCAACTAGTCCATTCTAAAGGAGATCAGTCCTGGGTGTTCTTTGGAAGGAATGATGCTAAAGCTGAAACTCCAGTACTTTGGCCACCTCATGAGAAGAGTTGACTCACTGGAAAAGACTCTGATGCTGGGAGGGATTGGGGGCAGGAGGAGAAGGGGACGACAGAATATAAGATGGCTGGATGGCATCACTGACTTGATGGACGTGAGTTTGAGTGAACTCTGGGAGATGGTGTTGGACAGGGAGGCCTGGCGTGCTGCAATTCATGGGGTTGCAAAGAGTCGGACACGTCAGAGCAACTGAACTGAACTGAAAAAGAATGAAGAGAACCATACATGGAAATTATGAGAAAATATATGACTTATTTTTTATTATTAAATTCCTTAAAAATATTTTATGATTTAAACAAAAATTACAGTAATGTGCTATGGGGTTTATGGCATATGTATAAGTAAAATGGATAAAGACAATATCATAAAGGAGAAATGGAAGCATAGTATAAATATGGATGATATGGGAATTTTTCCAACACCTCTATGTCAATAACATCAACACCATAGATGAAATGGATAAATTCCTTGAATGATACAAATTATCAAAGTTCACAAAGGAAGAAATATACAGCTTGCTTAGCATTATATATATTTAAAAAGTTGAATTTGTAGTTAAAAACCTTCTTGTAAAGAATATTCCAGATTTAAATGGCATCACTAATTAACTCCATCAAATATTTAGGGAATCAGTTCAGTCCAGTTCAGTCATGTCTGACTCTTTGCGACCCCATGAATCGCAGCACACCAGGCCTCCCTGTCATCACCAACTCCCGGAGTTGACTCAGACTCACGTCCATCAAGTCAGTGATGCCATCCAGCCATCTCATACGCTGTCGTCCCCTTCTCCTCCTGCCCCCAATCCCTCCCAGCATCAGAGTCTTTTCCAATGAGTCAACGCTTCGCATGAGGTGGCCAAAGTACTGGAGTTTCAGCTTTAGCATCATTCCTTCCAAAGAAATCCCAGGGCTGATCTCCTTCAGAATGGACTGGTTGGATCTCCTTGCAGTCCAAGGGACTCTCAAGAGTCTTCTCCAACACCACAGTTCAAAAGCATCAATTCTTCGGCGCTCAGCTTTCTTCACAGTCCAACTCTCACATCCATACATGACCACAGGAAAAACCATAGCCTTGACTAGATGGACCTTTGTTGGCAAAGTAATGTCTCTGTTTTTGAATATGCTATCTAGGTTGGTCATAACTTTCCTTCCAAGGAGTAAGTGTCTTTTAATTTCATGGCTGCAGTCACCATCTGTAGTGATTTTGGAGCCCACAAAAATAAAGTCTGACACTGTTTCCACTCTTTCCCCATCTATTTCCCATGAAGTGATGGGACCGGATGCCATGATCTTAGTTTTCTGAATGTTGAGCTTTAAGCCAACTTTTTCACTCTCCACTTTCACTTTCATCAAGAGGCTTTTTAGTTCTTCTTCACTTTCTGCCATAAGGGTAGTGTCATCTGCATATCTGAGGTTATTGATATTTCTCCCCGCAATCTTGATTCCAGCTTGTGTTTCTTCCAGTCCAGTGTTTCTCATGATGTACTCTGCATATACATCATGATGTACATGATGCATATAAGTTAAATAAGCAGGGTGGCAATATACAGCCTTGACGTACTCCTTTTCCTATTTGGAACCAGTCTGTAGTTCCATGTCCAGTTCTAACTGTTGCTTCCTGACCTGCATATAGATTTCTCAAGAGCCAGGTCAGGTGGTCTGGTATGCCCATCCCTTTCAGAATTTTCCACAGTTTATTGTGATCCACACAGTCAAAGTTTTGGCATAGTCAATAAAGCAGAAATAGATGTTTTTCTGGAACTCTCTTGCTTTTTCCATGATCCAGTGGATGTTGGCAGTTTGATCTCTGGTTCCTCTGCCTTTTCTAAAACCAGCTTGAACATCAGGAAGTTCATGGTTCACGTATTGCTGAAGCCTGGCTTGGAGAATTTTGAGCATTACTTTACTAGCATGTGAGATGAGTGCAATTTGCAGTAGTTTGACCATTCTTTGGCATTGCCTTTCTTTGGGATTGGAATGAAAACTGACCTTTTCCAGTCCTGTGGCCACTGCTGAGTTTTCCAAATTTGTTGGCATATTGAGTGCAGCACTTTTACAGCATCATCTTTCAGGATTTGAAATAGCTCAACTGTAATTCCATCACCTCCACTAGCTTTGTTCATAGTGATGCTTTCTAAGGCCCACTTGACCTCACATTCCAGGATGTCTGGCTCTAGGTCAGTGATCACATCAATAAATGATACTAATTCTACACAAACTCTTCCTGAAAATTGAAGAGATGGAAATAACTTCCCATCTTATTCTGTGAGCCCACTATTACCTTAATACCAAAACCAAACAAAGACATTAATGAAATAAGAAAACTATAGGTCAGGATTCCATATGAACATACATACAAAAATTTGAAATCAAATTTTAGAAAATCAAATCCAAGCATACATGAATGGCATGGTACATTATGATCAAGTGAGGTTCATTCCAAGAATGCAAGTCTGGCTTACTATTAAAAATCAACTGGTATAACTCATCAAATTAACACACTGAAAAAGAAAACCCATATCATCTGAATATATGCAGAGATAACATTTGACAAAATCCAGCCTCCATTCCCGATGAAAACTTTCAGCAAACTAGGAATAGAGAGAACTTCTGCTCACTCTGATAAATGACATCTAAGAAAAACCTACAGCCAGTATATAATACTGAATGATGAAAGACTAAATGTTTTCTCTGTAAGTTCAGAAGAATAAAAAGATATGCCTTCTCATACTCATATTCAAAACTGTACTAGAGGTTTAGACAGAGCATTAAGGTAACAAAAAAAAAGCATCTATTTTGGAAAGGAAAAAAGTAAAATTATTTCTATTTCAGAATGCATGATCATCTATGCAGAAAATCTGATAAAATATGCAAAAGCACTCAGAACTTCAAATTTAGTAAGTTTGAAGGATAAAAGATTGGTATCAAAATCAGTTGTATTTCTATATTTCTCTATTAACAACCAGAAATAGAAATTTAAAAACACTATGTGGAATAGCACTAAATATGTAAAATTCTTAGGGATAAATCTGACAAAAAATTGGCAAGGCTTGTACACTAAAACCTACAAAATATTTCTGAGGGAAATGAACTTTGACCTAAATAATTGGAGAGATATAACTTATTCATAGGCCTTAAAGGTTCAATATGATGATTCTCTAAATTTATCTGCAGATTCAATGCAATACCAATAAAAATCTTAGCAAGCTTTTTTTCTATTGATAGAAACTAGAAAACTAATGCTAAAATTCATACAGGATTGCAAAAAACATCGAAAGCTCAAAACATCTTTGAAAAAGAATGTTGGAGGGTTTATACTACCTTATTATAAAGACTTACTGTAAAGACTTTATATAGACTTATGTAAAGTAATGATGACATTGTGACATTTTTGTACATATAGACAAATAGGTCAATGAAACAGATCAGAGAATGCAGAAATAGATCCAAATATATACCAACTGATGGACAAAACACATGTGGACAAGTAATATCCAATATAGGCGTGAAGGCAATTCAGTGGAGGAAAACTTGTCTTTTCAGCAAATGATGCTAGAAATAAAAACTTGGATTCATACCTAGAATTATATGAAAACATGATTCTCAAATTAATTAACTTATAGATCATAGATTTAAATGTAAGCCTAAAACTATAAAAGTATAAAGCATAGGCAAAGATATTTAGGTAGATGCAACATGGACAGGGAGGCCTGGCGTGCTGCGATTCATGAGGTCGCAAAGAGTCGGACACGACTGAGCGACTGAACTGAACTGAACTGAACATCACATACATAACCTATAAAAGAAAAAAAATGGTAGTGATGAATCATTAAATATTTCAATGTTAAAAATGTGCTCCATACTCAGCTTTACCAGTAAGTATTAGAAGTGTTGGACAAAAAAAATCCATCCAGGAAAGTATCCTGCCCAGGTGCTCTATTTCTTCCTGCTGAAACTGCCCTGGTTCATGTCCTTTTTGAGTCCGGTTTACAAGTTTCTTTAGTCCACTGAACATCCCCAAACCTTTCCATTAAATTCACTTCTCTACTCAGAATCTCGTTCTGTTCATTACAACCAAAAAACTTGAACTGATACGTCTCATTAAATCAGATATTCGAATCTTTCTGTTTCCCTAGTTAGAGCAAAAGGTCTATCTCTAGATTTCAGTTGAACGAATATAATAACAAAATCTAGATGAAATGACCATGGTTTCCTCTTACGAAACTCAAATTCTTTGGGGATTACATTAGGGGTATATATTGCAATTTACTACACCCAGGCTATAATAATGGGAATAATTTGGTGGGGTCTGGGGCAGGGGGTTCTGGCTCTATGAGGTTTTATGTATCTCCAGTGCCAATCACAGTGCCTAGCACATTCTAGGCATAAAGTCAAAGAGCGCATTCACTTTATCTTTGCAGCAGCATTGCTGCTATGAGGGTGCTGCACTCTGAAGGCTAAATTCTTCATTGAAAAACACTATGATGTGTTACTTTGCCGTGGAGCTTTGTTCCTCTGTGTCACCCACAAATCATTATCCTCACCTTGCATTCATGTTAAGGAAATTAAAGTTCTATTGCATAAACTGCCAACCACACTGCCCTGGACTGTCTTTTTATGACTGAACTCTTGGTTTTACTTTCACATGAAAAAAGTAACTGAGGTTCCCAAATGCCAGACGATTTGAACTAGTACAGCAGTTTTGGCAATTTCTTTTAAAGAAGCATGAACAACATATGCCTTAAAGATCCCAAGCATCTGCTGAAAGCATTTACACTTTGCATCCTTGATCTGTGAGCAGACTGTAGAATAATCCTCTGCCACCTGAGTAGGAGTGGTGTGCCTGGACGATCTGCAGATATTATAGAGTTTTCATTTCTTGCCCTTAGAATTAGCAGATGCTCTACTGCATGTGATAGAGAGCATTTCTGTTAGAAGCAGACCCTTTAATGTCTAATACATGTAACCATGTAGTCTCACTGTTTTTTGTGAGACCATTACAAATATCAAATCCCATTCAATTAGTGGGTGCATTTTGCTTCAGACCAAAGGAGATATTCCTGTGACATTCTATCCAAGAAGCCCCTAAATTGCAGTGTTCAGATGGCAGTAAGCTTTTAACATGCAATATAAATTGCATCTTTCCAATCAGATCTTTAATTTTCTTTTGTGGGGTTGATAGCTCTGAACAAAGATGATTTTTAGGTAGTAGTTTCTGCTAATAATCCCATGAGTTTATCAGAGAAAGTAGCAGTCCAGGCTCCTTTGTCCATGGGGATTCTCCAGGCAAGAATACTGAAGTGTGTTGCCATTCCATTCCTCAGGGGATATTCCCGACCCAGGGATTGAACCTGGGTCTCCTGCATTGCAGGCAGATTCTTTACCATCTGAGCCACCAGGGAAGCCAGAATAATCTCCTGAGTCCATCAAACAATCTAGTCTTATGCGAAGCTAAACACTTCTTACTGTGATAAATGTTGGAATCCCAGAAATGGTCAGAAAAGCAGTAGACATATATTGAAGGGGAAGCAATTTTTGTTTCATGATAATTTAAAGTCCTCCCCTGGTCACAGAAATTCCAGAAACCAGGATAAATGATATCAAGCTTGTTCGTATGTCTCCAAACTGTCATTTAAAAAATGCACAGGTTCCAGGGTTTGATTGTAAGTATTTTTAATGAATGGAATATTAAAATATTCACTGAAGCATACCAATCATTCCGGACATTGGATTTGTGTCTGTCTTCTAGTTATACTTAAGAGGACATTTGTGTCCTCAGAAAAGATATTGAACATCTGCAAGTATTATAGATAGAACTTGACTTCGTCAAAACTCCTCTGATTTCCTCCATCTTTCCCATAGCCTAAATTTACTGCATCCTGCAAGGTCAGGAAAACAACTGGACCAAGTTTTCCCTCCTTTCTTCCAACCCCACCTTCATCGACCTCTATTTTCTTTGGCATGTATAACAATAATAGTTCTTTATTTACCAAGTATATTTTAAGCCATCAACATATAGAAGCTGCTGTTCTGAACCTCCTATGGCAGCAGTTCTTTAGAATTGCAAAAAAAAAAAAAAAGGCCATCTGTTGTCTCAGCTATCTGTGGAGCTGGAGTGAAGGCTTAACTTAATGCTCTTCAGCAGAGCAATAGGAAAACATCCATCACCCAGTGACAGGTTAGCTCGTCTGCCCCAACGAACGGATGTCTGCAATTGCACACATTAAGGAAACACAGTTGATCACCCTAAGGATACAATAAAATCTCAGAACTTCAAGAAACTAAGGACTAACTGCAAGGAGGCCAGATTCTTGCAGAACGCAAAAGCTATTTCCTAATTGTATATCTGGTGCATTCCACATTCACATGCAACTCTCTGGCTTTGATATTACTGACTGGGTGGTTGCTCAGGGGTCCTTGATGTGTCAGGCCTTTCCATTGCTGAAGTAGAATAAGTAAGATGACTCTGATTGCTTGCCCTGCGGGGAGGCAAGCTGGCTTTGCCTGTCCACATAGAATCCCTGGGATAGAGGGGAAAGGCAGTCTCCATGACAGAGCATATGCAGGCAGTATTTCCGGGCAGCAGGTTAGTTTGGGGCACTTTCCTCTGATCTCTGGCACTCATACCGCCTCTCCTCTTCTCACTTGCCCAGAAATTAGAAGTCTTCATACTGGATCTTTAATTTCCCAACATTGAACCTAGAAATCTAATCCCCCCCTTTTAATAATTAAATTTATTTATTTATTATTTTTTAATGTATTTATTTTTAATTGAAGGATAATTGCTCTACAATATCGTGCTGGTTTCTGCCAAACATCAGCATGCATCAGCCATAGGTATACCCATGTCCCCTCTTTCTTGACCCTCCCTCCCACCTGCCTCCCCATCTCTCTTCTAGGTTGTTACAGAGCCCTGGCTTGAGTTCTCTGAGTCACACAGCAAATTCCCATTGGCTATTTATTCTACATATGGTAATGTATATGTAGAAACCTGTTTTTATTCACACTCATTCTTTCCACCTTATAAAAAATGAGCACTGCTGAACTTCCCTGGTGGTCTAACGGATAAAAGTCTGCCTGTCAATGCAGGTGACACGGGTTGGACGCCTGATCCGGGAAGACTCCACATGCTGCAACTAAGCCCATGTGCCACAACCACTGAGTCCACGCTCTAGATCCCAGGAAACATAACAGGAGAAACCACCACAATGAGAAGCCCATGCACTGCACCTAGAGAAATCCCGTGCTCAGCAATGAAGCAGACCAAAAAAATTAAAAGGCACTACCAATATTTATTAAGCATTTATCACGTACCAGGAAGTGTCTTGAGTACTTTCCTGGTATAAACTCAATTAATACTCAAGCAGCTGTATGAGATAAGCAACTGTATGATCAACAAAATGTTGATGAAGCCACTCAAGGGCAGAGTCCAAGCAGTTTGCTCAGTCACACAGCTGGGAGGTCGCAGAGCCAGGCTTCAAGCAAAAGTATGATGAGCGCAGACCCCATCTTATCTACCATGCTGTCCACAATGAGGAAACCCACCCACTGTTGACTCACACCTCTGCCTGTGTGCTCATGTCATCCTTCGGGAAAGATGATTAAGCGTTCACACTGTGCCAGGTAGTGGGCTAGGTTCTGGGGATAGAATGGTATACAAAAACAGGTAGTAAAGAATAGACACACTAATTTATATGGAATGAATGACAATGAGAAAAAGGAACACAAAACTAGGAGCATATATAATTAAAGGATCTTGACCTAATTGAGGGGATCAGAGGAGGCATCCCAGAAGAAGGGATCTTTACGCTGGACAATGGAGGGTGAATAGGAGTTATCTTGGGGAAGAGGAGCAAGAGCAGTCATTACGAAGGAAAACAGATGTCAAAGATGAGACCACCAGCTCATGGTTGGCTCATCTGAAGGCTAGTCTCTTACTATTTTTGGATGAGGAACATGTAAGCAATTTCCTGGATGTATTCCTTTGACTGTAAGTCATTTTGTTATACAGTATTTTATATATTTTGGAAATTTTAATATTTTCATGAATATGTAAAAAGACATACTATAAATATATGTATACACACGCATGCATGTGTATGTGTATGCGTATGTGTGTATCTCCATCCAAAAGTAGGAAACCAGAAAGCCAACCCTGAGATATTAAGAAATGTCATGGTAGAGAGCTAGGAGCCAGAAGATCATGATTTAGTACTGGCTCAGCCATTAGCAATCTGGGTGACCTGGCCTTTGGTTTCTTGTCTGTAAGACAGAGATATACTCACCTTGGTTTAGTCCCCACAGTCGTGGCAAGGATTCAGTGATATAACCTACAGAGGGGAACAAGCTTTGAAAACATTGCTATGTTTTAGCTAGGAGCTTTGGAAAATGCTAGTTTAGTGGAGATTCCAGGGAAGTTTGCTTCAGTTTCTTCTGCATTATTTGATTTCTTGTTGCAAAAAGAAAAAATGTTAGTGCTTTGTGAACCAGGATTTCAGAGCCCTAGACTTCCTTAACAAGTACAGCACACGTTCCCAAGGGTATATGGTACACACTCCCCTTTTAACAACTTCACGTTTCACTTTAATGCTCAGTGTTTCTGCCTCAGAATGAATGCCACCCTGAGACTGGTGTTGGCTGAGTATCCCATGCTGGTCTTAGTTCATTTTGTGTCAGTGATTAACGCAGCTGAAATTGGTTGGAAAAGGAGGAGAATGCTGTTCTGCTTGACAAAAATAAAATACATTCTCTCAATAAAGAGAGGGACTGAACAGAAAGCGATCAACTAGGGAGCAGGAGGGTGGTCTTAGACTACAGAGGGGAATTTAAAGTTTGGCATTGGATGCCATTGGCTTCCACATCTAGATGTGACATACTGAATTGTGTGACTTGCATATACACACATACATATGCATGCGCACACACATGCATGCACATACACACATATGCTTATGTCTCTGTATAGATATCTTTGCATGAATAGGTAAATATGTGTAAATATATTCATAAGGCACACCTTATAGAGTTCAGTGGGCTCTGAATTATACCAGTGTACAGCTTTATACTTTAAGATGATCTTTCTGTTATTTTAAGAAATCAAAACTTTCATCTAGTCAACATTTATTTCTATTGTTTTAAGATAGGAGTTTTAGTTGTAAGCAGCCAACAGAAAGTCATTCTAGGAGAAGAATTTATTAAAAGGCTTTAGACTGGCTCCTGGCTTTGCCAGGTAACTTAGAGTACATGATTCTCAACTCCACAGCCAGAAACAGTGCCCAGAATCAAACTGCGGGACTGCTCCAGGCAGGACGGTGCAGTGATGTGTGACCCTAGACTCTGCAGCTGGCACGCCTTAGGCTGCCACCTCTGAGAACTGGACACTGCCTCTGGCATTCCCAACCCCCGCTGGCCCAGCGCCTCAGTCACCCTGCAGCTACGGCCACTGCCCGAGTCTTCCTCACCATCCAAGCTCCTTGCATCATGAATTCCAGATTCTCAATCTGTGATGGATGTGTCTGATTGCAGAAGCCCGGGTCACATATTTGGGCCCTCACTGTAGAGACATTTGGGGAACAATGAATACACAGCATTCTCAGTTTCTTTGCTGCTTCATAACATGGCCTCCCACCAAGAATCTTAAGGTGGGGAAGTTTGCCAGGACGGGTAAGGAGTTTAACTACTTGCTGGGCAACCAAAAAGAATGACAAATGTCCACTGTGACAGAGCAGTGCTAACAGCTGCCAACTCCAAATTCAGAGGGTTGAGCCTGGCTTCCTTCCCTAAGAAACTCTTAGAGAGAAAGAATCGCTGAAATGAGTTCTTGGTCTCAGGAACAGTTGCAATCTCTCAGGAACATCCTGAAACATAACAACAGTGAGTCAGGAATACACTTGAGTAAGGGGTCTGACTTCTGATCTCTGAGAGTACATACATAGACAAATGCCTTAGAATTTCAACTCTAAAACTTGTTGTTTCATTAAAAAAAAAAAGAAAGAAAGAAAGTATTCATCACACATGAAGACCACTTCAAACTTTAGAATCTTATAGATTTAACTGCGTATTAGAATTTATAAACTCCAGGAGATAGTGAAGGACAGGGAAGCCTGGTGTGCTGCAGTCCATGGGGTTGCAAAGAGTTAGTCAAAACTTGGTGACTGAACAGCACGTCTACTGATTTAGAAATGATAATAATTACACTTATAAATTGGGCTTCCGAGGCAGGTAAAGAACCCACCGCCTAATGCAGAAGACATAAGAGACATAGGTTCGATCCCTGACTCAGAAAGATCCCCTGGAGGAGGACATGGCTGCCCACTCCAGTATCCTTGCCTGGAGAGTCCCCATGGACAGAGGAGCCTAGGGGGCTACAATCCATTGGGTCACACAGAGTTGGACACAACTCAAGCAACTTAGCACGCATAGTTATACATAAATGTTTGTGCTATATATTTAAATTCTTACTGCCTTAAAAATGATTGCAAATGATATATTTAATTCAGAAACTGAAGTTGCTTCTTTGAACACTGTTGTTGTTCACTCGATAAGTCATGTACAACTCTTTGCGACCCCATGGACTGCAGCACACCAGGCCTCCCTGTCAAAGAAAAAAATTCTTTGAACATTAAATAAAGCTATATTCAGAGTTTCAAAAAAGAAAAGGAGAAAGCAATACAGTATAGCTATTTCCATGATGGTTTAAACAATAGAAACCCAAATAAAGGAGAACTACTGATATAAAGCATGTGATACATTTTATTTGAACTATCAAAACATCTCTTGGTTTTTTTCCCCCAAAAAAACAATATTTCAGAAATGACCCATCTACTGTCTCCAGGAGGAGGTGATTTTTATCCAAAGGCCATTTGGTTTCCTCAAGTTCATGAACTGAGCACTTCTGATGGGCAGAGGAACTTCCTGCCTTCCACTGTTCTAAGAGGGTGACAAACTCCTTTGGTGAGCTGTAAAAAGCTCCTAGTCCTTCCATGAAGTTGGCTATTCCAAAGGTCAAGAGAAGAAGGCCTATCACCTCTGGAACTGTCATGTCTTAGACTGGGGATCCCTAACTCCCAGGGTCACAGACTGCTACCAGTTCATGGCCTGTTAGGAGCTGGGCCACACAGCAGGAGGTGAGTGGCCAGTTGGTGAACTAGTGAAGCTTCATCTGTATTTACAGCTGCTCCCCATCACTAGTATTACCGCCTGAGCTTTGCCTCCTGTCAGATCAGTGGTGGCATTAGATTCTCATAGGAGCATGAACCCTAACCCTACAGTCAAGGTTGGAATATCCTGAGATTGTCACAACATAGAAATATTTGTTTCTATTCTAACTTTATTTTTATTTTGCAATAATAAATATAATGCATAAATACAATAAATCTAATGCACTTGAATCCTCCTGAAACCTTTCCCTATGGAAAAACTGTCTTCCACAAAGCTTGTCCCTGGTGCCAAAAAGGTTGGGGACTGCTGTCTTAGACCATCTGTAGTAGTTGCTCACTATTCTTAAGGAAAAAACGTGGGGGCGGGGGGCAGACAACAGCTTCTATGAAAGTAGTAGTTATGCTCTAACCGCCCGGAGCCCCCTCCTTGGCGCTACTGAGGAAGTATGGTTGGGTGAGGGGTCTTGGTGAAACGAACCTCTGTGAAGGCCCAGCTCGGGCGTACCCACCGTGTCCTGGTGCCAAGGCCTTCCCAGAAGGAGTCTTTAGAGGATTTAAGTCTCTGAGTGTGGAAAGCTGGTTGGGAGCCAGCACACCTTCTCCAGAGGCAGAGAAACAAGGGGGCGCAGTATCAAACAGCCTTTCTTTCTTTACCCAGTCTCCATGCAACCTTTGGAAAAAAATTTTAATATCAGTTTTAACATCCAACAATTGCAGAGCGACCACCTGTCACCTCTCGCCACAGATCAACAACCGCGGTTCCCCCAGCGTCTCTGGCAGAAGGTCTTGCTTGCAGAGGAAGCAATTCAGCGGGCCTTTGGAAGGCAGCCGAGCAGCAGCAGGAGGCCTATTAAATCCACAATTTTAGACTCTCGGGGTGGGCATTTTCTCGTGGCGTATTAAGTAACACACCTACTCAAGTTACTGTGTGAACTCAGTGGACAGCTGCCCTTTCAGTGAGAAGCAAAGGCTTGCACTGCACTCTGTCCCCCCCATCCCACCTCCTAAGTTCAAGCATAGACCCTTGAGAGAGGAACGCACGGGAAAGAACAGAGAAAATGGAAGAAAATCTGAATGAAGATTCCACCCACCAGGAGTTCCCCACTAATGGACAACTCCCAGTGCTCAGGGTTCACCCCAAAGTCACAATAAAAGAAAGACTGCATCGACTCTAAGTCAAGATGGAGGCAGCCAGGAAGATCCAGTCAAAATGAAAATGGCCTCTATCTTCCTGTTCCTTCTGGAAGTAATGCCTGAGGCAGGATGGAAAACGGTGGTTCGGGGGAAAGATTTTGAAGTCAGAAATCCATGGATCCACATTCCTTAAAAAATTGGCGTGACTTGCACACGTCTTGATTAATTTCTCCAAGCTTCATTTTTCTCTTTCATGATGAAAATAATACAGTGTCACCTCATAAGGTTGTTGTGGGAAATAAATGAGATAGTAAATGTAAAACAGGTGATACCTACTAAGCACACACTTTATGGATCAGCTATTTTAATGTTTTCACAACTAATGGTAGACTGGTGTGGTTAAGACCGTCTTTCCTCTGCTTGGTGAATGAGCTATCTTTTCCTTTAAGGTAGGGTCACGTGCTATTCACATTTAATATTTTATTTCATAACACGTTTCTATTTAATGAAAACCTTAAAAAGAAAATGTTCACTCTGTACTACCTCCTGCTTTGTGAGGTAAATGCTTCCCTCATAAACTTCCTGAGATGAATTCTGAAGGATTTAAAAAGAAGACTTCTCTGTGAGAGGGAAAATATTGCACCCAAAGAGGGAACCTGAGAAGGAAGGCAAGTAAAGAGAAGGAAAATGTGTGGAAATACCATTTACAGGAAGACCCCTTTCCCTCCTGTCTAGACTGAGTAATATAACATTGACCAATACAGGGTGTCACAGAAATGCTAATGCATAATGGAAGTGATGATCGGGCTTGAAGAGGGTTTATCCCGGCTTTTATTGTGCATGCCCTTCGCAGCAGACTCCAACTTTCTGCGGTGAGGTTGAAGGGCATAAAATATAGATTGTCAGGCCTTCGGGGATTCTGAGGAATGAAAGGTACTTAATAAGGATAAAATTCATCCTGAGCTTATTACCTTGCCCTCTTCCATCTCAGTCTCTTGTATCATGAAGTAAGTTTGGCAAGAAAGTAGGAGAGAGAGAGTCATTTTAAATGATGGAGCAGGAAGTCTGTTCCTGGGCAATTTTTGGCAAGTTTGAGCATAAACAAGGAGTGAGACAATGAGACTAGCTCAGCAATTCTCCAACTTTCTCATTCCCTACCCCTTCTGAGAGCCCGTTTGGTCTCTCCTCTTAAGGAGAAAGCTAAAGGAATAGGTTTCCTTTGTTTTACCTCAGAAAGAAAATATGCTATGAGAGGCAAGAACTGAATGTAAGAGGACACAGGAGGTGAAAATGAAGGCGGGTGAGTCAAAAGCAAAGGGGGTTTTTGGCAGATTTGTGATTTGGGAAAAAAAAAAAAAAACAGGAATAAGGGTGATAATGTGGAAGGAAAAGAATCAACTAATATACTTTACATCAAATTTCTGTTCAGAACGTGACAGCTCTGATTTCTTTAAACCTTTTGGAATTTCCCCACAGCCTTTCAACATATCATGCTTCCCAGTTTGAAAACATTTGACAAAAGGGTTATGAATGAACAATAGAAAAACTCCACGTTCCAAATCTGAGATCAGAAAAGACTTTATTGAGGACATTTCTCACTTTAAAAAAGAAACCCCTTTTTTTCATAGGCAACACTAACCAATGAGAATAAATTTATACTTAAAAATTTTTTCTCATGAAAATCCTATTTCGATGCATACTCAGATCTACGGAGGAGCACGCAAGCGCACGAAATATCGCCAAACACCAATTTGGAATTCTATGCATATCTTAGAATCACAGACATCTAGACTGGGGAGGTACCATATAGGTGAACTCATCCAGAGTCCATCTGCTGCAGGAACCTGTATAACATCCCTATTGGATGCTAACTGAGCCTCTGCTTAATCTTCTACACACGGGGAACTCAATAATTCCCAAGGCAGATCATCCCTTTGTGAAAAGCTATCATGTCAGAAGATTACTTATTGAGTCAAATCTATCCCCCTCCCTTCACCCCAATGTTTATCAACTGGATCTAGTTCTGTCCTTTATAACTTAACATCATAACTCTAAAATTAATAACATGTCTACAAAATTGCCCTTACAATATGTGTAGACAGCTCTCATTTCCCCCACCAGTGTTCTCTCTTCCAGGTAAAAAGATAGCTCCTCTTTCTGCACCCATTCCTCAGTTGATATAATTTCCAGACAATTCTCCATCTCTGTAACTATTTCTTCCTTCACTTCCCCCTCCCCTCTCCCTCTTTTAAAGGGCAAGCTTTCCTAGAAGAGCAAACACAGCGTTCTTTTCTAAGATCTGATTGGGCTTAACTATTCCCTACACATTATGGCATGTGATAGTGGACTATAAAATGTTTTATTGCTTTGCATTTGAATAGAGGATGACTGCATTTGTTAAGCAAGCTCTTTCCAAACAAGTCATAATAAAAACTTTATAGCATCCCACTTCATCACATAACTTTTTAATGCTTCTCCTTTTGTTTGGTTTTGGTTCTGGTTTTCAGTCCTTCTTCACTTTTTTCTCCCTCCTTGATGTATCAGAGTTATTCTGGAAATTCCCATGGAGAGTTTCAAGTTGGAAACCTGGTCCTAAAACGTCTTTTCCTTGAGACCCTCTCCTGGGTTTGGACTGTGAATCAGACTGTGTGGAAATAATGATGCCATCTGTGTGGTAGGGCCCAATGCAGTGCATATGGGCAGTATAAAGTCAGTTTATATATGGTTTGAAACTGTATCCCAGGGTTTGGAAAATGCAGAAGTTTATGTGATGGATATCGTGACCACACATGAGGTGTTGTGGAGATACATATGTATCTTAAAATATACATAGCCACAAGAATATACATATCTGTATATACGTATAATGGAAAGCTTTAAACTATCAAAGCCTTCAGGCAAATATTTTACAGCTATCTAATAGTGGGTATTTATAACTTAACCTCTTGACTTCAGAAGTTGAGATTTGGCACTACAAACACCAAGTAAATACCAGCCATGATTAGTGTAGGAAATTCATGCCATTGGCACCAGATAATGAAGGTGGCCTTACTTTAAACATTTGTTCAAACGTGTAAAAGGAGTACTAACATTTTTAAAGCACCAAGACTGATTTTGAGATGCCTGTCTCTGGGATTCTGATTTTAAAAACTTATTTTTGGACTTATTAAAAAAAAAGTGTCTATGAAAAGAGTAGGATAAGTTAAAAGATGCAATGAATCCTTTTCCTCTTCATCACCCACACCCCCTCTCTGAAATATTATCAGTGTTTGAGGCTATGCTGGAAATCAGAAGATAAGCCAGTCAGTTAGCTTCAGTTCAAGAGAAGGACTCTGTAACGACTTGAAGGTATCAAATCAAGAACAGTTGGAATAGCAAGCTTGATTAAAGACAGCTAACATCATTTCAGGATGGGAAGTCGTGGAGAACTAATTTGTTGAAATTCTTTGAGGAAATCACTGCCCCTGTGAGCTGGCTGGGGGGAGGGAGGAGATTAGAGACCGAGTTTTTCAGAAAGTGCTCTACAGAATTCTCCACTGTTGGTGAAAATGTTTAAAGTCTGAGGTCATGGAAGTGCAGGACAATTGGCATATTGGACTAAA
This sequence comes from Bos taurus, assembly GCF_002263795.3. Lineage (NCBI taxonomy): Eukaryota > Metazoa > Chordata > Mammalia > Artiodactyla > Bovidae > Bos > Bos taurus. The sequence goes on along the minus strand of NC_037332.1, from coordinate 48,187,959 downwards.
AACTGGCAAATGGGGAGGAAAGAAAGGGTAACTATGAAGAGAAATGTGTCAGCCTTGAAAACAGTATCATAAGAAAAGATCAGAAGAGAAGCTGTATTTGGCAGATGGACAGGGCTTTCCCAGGATGCCAAAGATGTCCCTCTAGAAGTTTATATAAAAAGGAGTTAGGGTGGGGTGGGGGTGGGAACTCCAGAAAGAACTGGGCCGCAAGCAGACAGAGTCTTTTTTGTGGGGATTTTACCTCCACTTGGAAGGGCTCTGTATTATCATGTTCTGATTGTCAGTCTGAGCTATGTAGCACACTTCTTTCTTTCCCCCCGCCCTTTTTTTTTTTGAGACTCCAAAACAAATACACTAAGCAGTTCTCCTTAATTTAAAACTTACCATAGCATGGGCCCAGAGCAATCAAGATATATTCTAAGATGAAACTACCTTTTCCCCCTTTCTGAAGTTGTTTAAAGACATAAGAGAATTCATAAAACAACATTTTATACTACACTTTCAGGGATTTAATATTCCATTGCCTAGAGAGCCACAATTCTGATTGAGGATTATAAGGCCCTTTCCACCCCATCCACCTCCAAACTTTCCCCTGATCTGGCTGTTTCTCTACTTGTTAGTGTCTTTGGCAGGGTCTAGAAAGCAAGACCAAGGTTGATCAAAATTAATTTGTTTCCAGGCCCTGTATACTTTCTACAAGACAAGGTGAAACTCCAGGGGAAAAGTTGCCAACCTTCCTTTGAGTGTTTTGCTTTGCAGGATTACAGAAAAGAAAAAAAAGAAAAAAAAAGCCTCTGTACACATGTATGCCCCCAATAATCCCCTTCACCATTTCTGGATAAACAGATTTTCCCAGAGGAAGACAACCTATTAGATCTCTGCTTTTACTTACATTAATACGTTGGAGGCAGGGGGATATCAGAAAAGTAAATTTTGATGAAGAATCTGGGGGGAATTTTTTCTAGGAACCAGCGCCTCAGGAGGAAGAGAAGTAATAGTCTGGTGTGTGTGTGTGCCCAGTTGTGTCCGACTCTTTGTGACCCCATGGACAATAGTCCGCCAGGCTCCTCTGTCCTTGGGATTTTCCTGGCAAGAATACTGGAGTGGGTTGTCATTTCCTCCTCCAGGGGATCTTCCCAACACATGGATCAAACTGGCATCTCTTGTATCTCCTGCACTGGCGAGTGGATTCTTTACCACTGGGCCACCTGGGAAGCTCAACAGTACAGTTTAAGTCCCCTACATATGAAGGAGTTCTGTTCCGATAGTGCTTTCATTAAGTCCAATTTGTTCTTAAGTCAAATAAAGTTAGCCTAGGTAACCAACTAACACAATCAGCTGCACAGTACTGTATTGTAATAAGTTTATAACACTTTTCACACAAATAATACATGCAAAACAAACACAAAAAATAAAGAAAGCATTTTTAATCTTATAGTACAGCACCTTGAAAAGTACAGTAAGACAGTATGACAGCTGGCATACAGGGATTGGCGCTGAGTGACCAGGCAAGAAGGGTTACTGACTACAGGACGGAGAGGAGGTGGGAGATGATAGAGCTGAAGGATCATCAGCAACAGGAGATAGAGGGAAGCTGCAATGTCACTCACGCCTGATGTTGATGGAAAGCATATTCCATCTTTGAAAGCTCGCCACTTGAAGGTCCTTATGTAGGGGAGTGACTGTAACGAGGAAAGCGGTGATTGCCAAACAGTGGAAACAGGTTGCTTGCGGTGACTGCAGAGAGCCCAGCCCCAAGGAAGGGTGTCCACATTTGGAACACGGGGCTGGCCAAATCATCCCATCTGCTGGCTGGATTAGGCCCTGGGGCCACTGTTGTGGGATCTCTGGACTAGAGCAAAAGTTTCCAAACTTTTGAAGATAAGGACCACTTTGCAATGTAGAAAAAAGTGAAGTCTCCCAATGTAGAATCTTCTCATCTACTGATTAAGAAAATTCACAAAACATCTTGACATATTATTATAGTATGTAAAAATGAGTTTTGTGATACCTGCCGTGTTTGCTGCTGTGAATATGAAATTGAATGTGATGCAGCCTCTCCCATAGTCTCGTGGGCTGGGTGACCAAGTCAAGAGGTGATGACCAAAGACCCGGTTTACTGATAGAAGAGACATGAGCACAGGTACTGTGGGGGTCACATAGGAAGGCATCCACCCCAATTTTGGAAGACTTCCCCAAAGACGTGGCAACTCAGCCAAGACTAATGTATTAGTGGCCTGTGTCCAGATTTTTGCAAATGTGGGCTATTTTAAGGAAAAGAGAACAGCATGTGCAAAGGTTCTGAGGTGAGAGAACAGGTTTCCCTGCAGGAAATGAGTAGATCAGTGCAGCTAGAATAGAGTGAGTAGAAAGAGAAAGTGATGAGAGTTAAATCCAGAAAGGAATGCAAAGGACAGTCACTGGGCAATCTACATGTGTTATTCACACAGTGTCTTTACTTGGCTTTAAATTAAGAAAAAAATAAAAAAAAATGACTGTATAAATCTTGTCTCCAGCAAGAATTGCAAGGCTCCTTCAGGTTGGAGGCTCACACTTTGGGAACCAAACATACAGCAAGAGGAACAGTGTGATCCAATATCTTAGATTGTGAAGGCTGCCATAACAAAATACCACAAGTTGAGTGGCTTAAACAACAGAGATTTACTGTCTTACAGTTCCAGAGGCTTAAGTCTGAATCAAGGTGTCGGCAGGGTTGATTCCTTCTGAGCGCTGTGAAGCAGAGATCTGCTTGGTTTGTTGACAACTGTCTTCTTATTTACATGATGTTCTCACTCTGTATAGATCTGTCTTCAAATGTCCCCTTTTCATGAGGACACTAGTCATACTGGATTTGGGCTCACCCTAAAGACCCTATCTCCAAAATAAGGTCTGAGGTACTAGGTGTTAGGATTTAATCATATGAATTCAACTTATAGGGCTTCCCTGGTGGTTCAGTAGTAAAGAATCCACCTACCAATGCAGGAGACATGGTTTGACGCCTGGGTCAGGAAGATCCCCTGGAGAAGCAAATGGCAACCCACTCCAGTATTCTTGCCTGGGAAATCCCATGGACAGAGGAGCCTGGTGGGCTACAGTTCATGGGGTCACAAAGAATCGGACACGACTTAGCAACTAAACAATATTCAACTCGTAACACTCAAGTTAGATTACTCAAAGTGAGTTGGGGAACCAGAGAATTTGGCGATTTGTGAGAGGTTCCAGGGTACCTGAAGGGGAAGAAGGATGGAGAGACAGCTAGGAAGAGGAGGGGAGGGAAGGGGGTTGCAAAGACCAGACTTGGCTCTTTCCCCACACTTGCCTCCAACTGGCCCAGCTCCATGATTCCTGACAGGCTGGCTGTACCAAACCACAGGGAGTAATCACTGCGTTTCACAGATAAGGAGAAGGTTGAAGTCACTTCCTTTCTCTTCCTTTGCACCGTCTAACAACCATCTTGCTAACAAAGAAGATCGTCTCCGAATGAGTGCTCCCCTTTTGTCATGGGGGAGGCTAATCCAAACTTGATTTTGACCTTGGCTCTTTGATGAGAGTCACCTAATCAGAGTATTTCTCAGGAGAGATGTGTTCATCCAATCCTCAGCTCCCACAGCAAAAAGTCTCTGTCCTTAGGGCTCAGAGTAACTCGTGCTGTCCGAATTATGCAAGGTCAAAAAGACCACTTAGAAATAGCTACTCATTCATTCAGTTTGGACACGAACAAACCAAATGAAACAAAGAAGGCAGATCTGAGTTCTACATGTGAAGCCCCTCAAGAGAGAGCAGTTAATGAAAACCAAACTATTTGAGGTGAATTTTGATACCATTTTAAAAGTCTTGTTTAGGTAGAGAAGAATCAAAGTTTATGTGTGCCTCGTGGACAGCATCTTATTGTCTTGAAGAATTCTTTGGAAAATGTCAACTGATTTAAAAGCTCCTATTATTCTTATTTAATTTCTAGATGTGCTCTGATGTTTTTAGAAAATAAGCCCTCATAATTAACATCCCCAGCAGTGTCCAACCAGTAGAGATTCTGGGACTGTAAGTGCGATTTCTCTTTATTTTCAGGATCTGCTCAATTTCTCTTTTTTTCCCTTCAAATAAGAGGCGAGACTTCATTGTACCAGGGGAGCTAGAAGAAAGCAAGATTTAAAAAAAATGAAGACATGGCGACTTTCTGAAAAGCAAGTAAGGTGGAATAGATTTTCCTTCCTTTTCCTGGCAACTCCCCTCTGAAGGTCAGATGAGAGAGGAGGCACTTTGGAAACGTAACTCAAGGCTGAGTTACGTTTCCAAAAGTTATCCTTTTAGAATGAGGAGGTAAAGGAGAAATGCTAACTGTAAGCTAATTTTCTCAGTGAAAAAGGTGTCGGAAAGGATTTGTGCCCCTCCTCCTGTTCCTCAGCAAAACCTGAGGTCCATTTCTACCTCTCCACCCAGGAGTGAATTTGGAGCTATCTGGGTATGACTATCCATGGTCATACGGGCAACCATCTGAGTGACCTGGTCTCAGGAGCCCTTTCTAATACTCAAAGGCACAGCCAGGTGGTGTTTCCCTGGAGGCCAGGGTTCTCCACTTAAGGAGAAAGCAAAGGGGCAAGCTGAATCATCCTAAGTCTCCAATGCTGTGAACCCTGATGGATTTGAGACAGAATGTTTACATTTGAACTGAAGGACAGATTGAACAATTTTCAGGATTCTCAGCTTGCAGACTGGATGTTAACTGTGACACAGCTTTGCTGTTGTTTGTCAGAGGAGCCTGGCAGGCTGCAGTGCATGAGGCCACAAAAGAGTCGGACACAACTTAGCAACAAAAAGCAACATGCTTAAGTGAGCTGAGTGTATGTAGGGCTGAGGACAGTGCCTGGCGCATGGTAACTAGAAGGCCACATTTTGGACAGGAGATTGCCTGGGAATAGGTCAAAACCATAAGCAGATCATTTGGAAGTTGGTTTTCCAGTCTCCTATAAAAAAGTAGACATGGTTTGGATAGTGGGAGGCAGTTCTGTCTGCAAGGAATCCATAAACAAGCCAGGCCATCTTAGACTATTTGTGACAAGGATCATGCAAGAATTTGAAAGTGATACCTTTTTTCCACAAATTGATTCGGAAAAGTATAAACTTCTCCCAGAATATACAGGTGTTCCTTCTGATGTCCAGGAGGAAAAAGGCATTAAGTACAAATTTGAAGTATATGAAAAGAACAATTAATGTGAAAATGTTTTCTGATCTATTTCAAGCCTTTCTCCCCCCACTGCAAAAAAATCCATATATTTTTTGTTGTAGAGACTTCTGTTCACTTTAGATCTATTATTTCTAAGCAATGTACTTTTATTCCCTATTAATCTTCTTTATTTTTATTAGAGTGTACTTGCTTCATAATGTTGTGTTAGTTTTTGCTGTAGAGCAAAGTGAATATGCTATACATACACATATATCCTCTTTTTTGGATTTCCTTCCCTTAGATCACCACAGAGCATATAGTAGGTTCTCATGAGTTATCTAGGGACTTCCCTGTAGATCAAATGGTAAAGAATCTGCCTGCAATGCAGGAGACCCAGGTATGATCCCTGGGTCAGGAAGATTCCCTGGAGAAGGCAATGGCAATCTGCTCCAGTATTCTTGCCTGGAGAATCCCATGGACAGAGGACTCTGGTGAGCTACAGTCCGTGGGGTCACAGAGTCGGGCACGACTGAGAGACTAATGCACTCATCTGGCTCTTTACACACAAGTCTATGTAAGTAGAATTTTATGAGCTTCTCTGCAGAGTGAAGAATACTGTCCACAGAAAGTTATTTTTATCCTTATCATTTCATGAGCCATTAAAATGGTGACTGAATTACTGAGAGAAAAACTGGAACAATTGATAGTAACAATGTATGAGGGGCTTACCCTGTGCTAACTGCGCTGGGCTCTGTGTACACCATGCCACCAGATTCTCTTAACAACCTTGAAATGTAGCCTTAAAAAGGCAAAGTGATTTGCATCAAGTCACTCAGTTAACAGGTAGACAGAGTCTCAACCCTAAATCCATCTGACATCAAAGCAGATGCTACATTATCTTTTGTGTGGACTAACAGTTTGTCAAGAGCTTAGATCTGATTGTGGGGATTCAAGATTTATGGAGCTTCTTAATCCATGTGCAGTTAAGCCTACAATTATTCACTACAGTTACATGCTATAAGGGCTCCCCAGGTGGCGCTAGTAATAAAGAACCCACCTGCCTGTGCGGGAGACATAAAGTGACGTGAGTTTGATCCCTAGGTCAGGAAGATCCCTTGGAGGATGACATGGCAACTCCCTCCAATATTCTTGCCTGAAAAATTCTATGGACAGAGGAACCTGGCAGGCTACAGTCCATAGCCTTGCAGAGTTGGACACCACTGAGCAATTAACATGACCTACATACACATATGCTATAAAGTCACCACAAACACCAAATTAGCAAATCCTGAATCACTGCTTCCAGAGGAAATTAAGGGTCAGGTTTGTGTGAGTCTCTGATCACACCATTTTCGTCAACTGATCTATACATAATCTTGTTTCTATGTGCTTCTGTTTAAAGATAACATTTAAATTCTAAATTCTGAACTTAGAAAGATGGTAACGATAACCATGTATGCAGGACAGCAAAAGAGACACAGATGTATAGAAGAGTCTTTTGGACTCTGTGGGAGAGGGAGAGGGTGGGATGATTTGGGAGAATGGCATTGAAACATGTATATTATCATATGTGAAACAGATCACCAGTCCAGGTTCAATGCATGATACAGGATGCTCGGGGCTGGTGCACTGGGATGACCCAGAGGGATGGGATGGGGAGGGAGGAGGGTAGGGGGTTCAGGATGGGGAACACGTGTACACCCGTGGTGGATTCATGATGATGTATGGCAAAACCAATACGATAAAAAAAATAAATAAAGATACCTTATTTAGTATATGCTACCGATCCAGTACTTTGGCCACCTCATGCGAAGAGTTGACTCATTGGAAAAGACTCTGATGCTGGGAGGGATTGGGGGCAGGAGGAAAAGGGGACGACAGAGGATGAGATGGCTGGATGGCATCACTGACTCGATGGACGTGAGTCTGAGTGAACTCCGGAAGTTGGTGATGGACAGGGAGGCCTGGCGCGCTGCGATTCATGGGGTCGCAAAGAGTCGGACACGACTGAGCGACTGAACTGAACCAATCCATTAACATTGAACTCCTGGCCAAAGGCACTATGACTTATTCCTGAGTAAAACTGATCTAACATACATGTTTTCCCCATAAGACACTTCATGGCTTTCCAGCACTTAGGAACAATAGATAGCATTACATTTGGGGGAGGGGCATTTTAAAAAGCAAAATTTCCAACAAAAGGCACAATCACGCAAACACGTGGCAGTGATTATACCACCGACTCCCACAGTATGGAGCCAAAACAGAAGGTGCAGAGTATAGTCCTGTTTAACCTCAGCTGGGAATATGTGTATTGAACAAATCAAACCTTTTGCCACTCTGTCTATGATGGTGAATGACTGCCGAATGCTCTGAATATTGATTTTAGGGTTACAAATAAATTGTAGCAAATTGGAAAATCTGTAATTACAAAATCTATGAATAGTGTAGATTGACTCCCTCCTGACATAGGTATTAAGCTAGTCCAGGCAAAGAAATACTACATTTCAGCAGAAAAATGAGACATTGTTCTTTCAGCCTAAATGTTTGACTAAAAAAAAAAAAACCAAATTATGACTAAATACATTCCTTTAGTTTTTGCTCATTTAAGTTCTCTGAGTCCAAAGGCACAACTCTTGGTTTATAGCATTGTTTCATATAGAAGAGGAGTTTTACAAAGATCATTTATTTTCAGACTTTCTAAATTTAATTTTAACTAACTTCTTAAAATTTTTGCCTGTCAGGATAAGAGCTCATTAAACAAAAGATTCTACAAGTGTAATACTTGATTTTTTTATTCTTTTGTGAGTTTCTTTCAAATGCTACTGGATGACTGCTTTTCCAATTTAGTCCAGAGTAATATCATCACCTATTTCAACTGAGTGGAACACAGCTGCTTAGAAATCTCAAGGAGACCACCAGATTCAATCTATTCCAATAAAAAAGAGAGGCAGAATCAAGTGCAGGATATTTAATTAACTTCTCACCTAACACACATAATAGCTTTTAGGAAACTGTGGAAAATGAAAATCAAGATGTTAAGAATCAGAGACAGTATCCCTTAAGTTTTTCCTTCTGCAGGGCTTTTCTTTGTAATGAATGATTGGTAAGCACTTGGCTAGTAACGGTGATCTACGGAGAAAAGGATGCTTGCCTTTCCTCTGATGGACACGGTGGAACATGCTCTGACCTCTGCCTAAAGGCTAAAGTCAATCTTTTAACATGGCTTTCAAGGTTTTCCATGATTTGGACCCAGTTTTCCTTACATTGTTATCTTCCACCCCTGTATTATTCAGAATCTCTGTCCCAGCCAAGCAGATATTTTATATAGATAAATAATGAGGCATGAAACGTAACCATTAATCTAGAGTCTAGTTGAGAAGGTAAGACTAACATCCATAAAAGTGAAAGATGTCAGGGGGTTATATAAGAGTCATTGGTGTGATAAAGACTGTAGAGTTTATATGAGCTTGAAGTTGAAAGAGGGAGGGAGGGAGAGAGAGAGGGAAGGAGGGAGGGAGAGAGAGAGAGAGAGAGAGGAACTGGATTGGTCAGGGAAAGTGCAGTGATTTCAAAATTGTTCTTGAAAAATAGTGAGAAGTTTTGCTTGTGGGAATGCAGTTGGTGGTGCTGGAACTATAAACAAACCAACCTGACTGGCAAGGGCAGTTCATGTTAAAGAGCAGGAGGAGGAAATAAATTTGTAGAATCGGGAAGAATTAGGTTGAGATAGGCAAATTAAAATAGGTAGAAGCACTAAAATTATGTGAAGTAGGAAAAAAAATAGGTAGACACATTGAAATCGAGTGAAGCAGAGAACAGAAAGCCAATGAAGGCTTTTAAGAAAGCATGCCAATAAACCAGTTTGCCTTAAACTCTGGGTGACTGAAATATACACTTACCAATGTTTTTTGCCTCTGTATAACAGGGATTCTGTTAAACATTGATCCAGCTTTCAACAAAGTTTATTGAATGCCTATTATGTACTAGACATTTTGGAAAGTGATAGATCTATTAGGAGTGGACAAGGTCAAAATGAATTTCAAAATGGTCCTTTAGTGTTTTATTAATATTCATTTTCATTATGTTTTTCTCTTTTGACCCAATCACTCTCATATGGAAAAGTGAAAGTCGCTTAGTAGTGTCGAACTCTTTGTGACCCCATGGACTTCTCCAGGCCAGAATACTGGAGTGGGTAGCCTTTCCCTTCTCCAGGGGATCTTCCCGACCCAGGGATTAAACCCAGGTCTCTTGCATTGCAGGTGGATTCTTTACCAGCTAAGCCACAAGGGAAGCCCAAGAATACTGGAGTGGGTAGCTTATCCCTTCTGCAGCAGATCTTCCTGACCCAGGAATCAAAATGGGGTCTCCTGCATTGCAGGTGGATTCTTTACTAACTGAGCTATCAGGGAAGCTCTTCATATGGAAATGTTTTCAGTAAATATGACACTTTCACCTTTCTGAATTCATAAACAAGTTTGTGTTTAATTTAGCCTTCCAAGAAGTTGGTATTTAAAGACATAGCACTCTCCAAACTGGTAGGAGCCCCTTAGCACACTCAGTAACCTGCGCTTCTCCTTATTTCTATTCGGATATAGCTCACTCTTGTCATAGCTACCTTCTTGGCATCTGCTGTCAACCTACTCCAACTGCAGTACCCTGAAGTTACCTTTAAGTTGTGAACTTTCAAAGATGCAAACGTACCCCTAAATGTCAGCTATTGTACTGCTCTACTCTACTTCTCAAGGTACTGTACTGTAAGATTAAAAACATTTTCTTTATTTTTTGTGTTTGTTTGTTTCGTAGTATTTGTGTGAAAAATATTATAACTCTATTACAGTACAGTACCCTATAGGCAATTGTGTTGGTTGGGTACCTAGGCTAACTTTGTTGGGTTTATGAACAAACTGGACTTACGAACGAGCTCTCGGAACAGAACTAGTTTGTATGTAGGGGACTTACTGTGGATCATAAATACCCTGGGACAGAATCTTCCTCCATCTCTATATCGCCACTATAGGTACTCAATAAATGTTTGAATAAAATAAGTGAATGAATGCGAATTTTCCTTATCTGGATTTGTTTTGTCTTTTGTTTTTCATTTGGGTCAAGTTTTTAAGAGAGAAAGTATATGCCTAGTTCAAGGGAGAAAGATAAGTTCCATCTTTATCTTTATATATGAGATAACATTTTCGATATATGTTTGGTTGTTCCTATCAGGCTAACTGGAATGAGGTAACAGAATTGGATATCTTGCTTTAAGGTGATTTTAAAATGACAAACCTCAAGCAGTTTTTTCTTTTCCTTAATGGCTATAATATTAACCTACCCCATAAATCTCAACAGTTGGTTCTGCCTTAATGCCACAGGTATTTCGATAATACAGACTGTTCAGTACATTATCAGGTAGTTATTAATAAGAACAAAGTAGATTAAACTGTAGGCATCTTCTTGGAGCCTTTTAACTCTGAGGTTTGGATTTAAAACACTTTGGATGTCACCATGAGACTTGTTACTTACAATTCATTGTCTATAATTCCCCCTGGCAGCTTTGCAAAACAAATCTTGGAAAGCGCCTAGAGAAAGCCATTCTTCCTAGAAAACTTGGAAGTCCTTTTAATTCAGTCTGGATGCCAAAGACAGTGAATGAAAGTTTTTGTCTTGTTTGGGTATTTTCCTGCTGCTTTGCTCATTCTTTAATTTTTTAATTGATTATTTATTCATTCTAAGTTTTCAAAAAAACAGCAAATAGCCTAGGATTTTAAACATCACCGTGCTCTGATACTGGAAAGATTGAAGGCAAAAGGAAAAAGGGGTGGCAGAGGATGATACGGTTAGATAATATCACCGACTCAGTGGACATCAGTTTAAGCAAACGCCAGGAGATAGTGGAGTACAGAGAAGTCTGGCTAGCTATAGATCATGGCATCGCAGAGTCCGACATGACTTAGCGACTGAATAAGTACTCTATAGCTATAGAAATACCTCATTCAAACTCTAGGTGGCGCCCCACAGTAAGCCTGGGAGCGGAAGGAAGGAGTTGGCAGATTGGAGTAAGAACCCCATAATATCCAGGGGTGTAGAGTAGGGCAGTGCAAGACATGTGGTTGAGTTTCGTTTAGAAAAAAACATATGCGATCTTGTAATATAATTTACTTCTAGATTTCTATTTGTGGAAGATGGTATGAAAATATCCAAATTTGTTCAACACCACCCCTCTTAACCTCCTGGATTACAGAGAGGTCTTTATATCTTCTTTACAACTGTAACTATTAAAGTATTATTTGTTTAATATCTTCCCTCTTTGGACTATAAATTGCCTGTAATGGTGGTGGTGGTTGGGGCGGGGGATGGATGGAGGAGACCTGGCTACATTGTTCATTGCTAGCACTCTGGTACCCAACTCAACACCTGCCAGATCGTAGGCACTCAAAAAATGTCTCCTTTTGTTTGCATATTTGCCTGCTGCTCTTTGCTTGTTCTTTCATTAGGTTTTTTATTTATCCATTCCTTTATCTCCACCCTTTTCCTTCCCACATCAGCCTGCCCTTATCTTCTATTCCTCCCCACGCCCCACCCCCCATTTCCACCCCGCCCAATCCTCCACCCTCCCTCCTTCCCATTCATCATGAGTGTCGAAAGTTAGTAAGCATTAAACTAAATACATGAAAGCCATCTTCAAATAGTCCGACCTTCAGAATCCAGGGAAAGAATATTTCGAGTTAAGGAAAAGGCAGCCTTGCCCACATAGAAGAGAAAGTGTGCCCGGCCCAGCAATCGCCTCCGCTGGCGCAGTGGCTTTCCCAAGCAGAGGCCGCTCCTCCTGGACTTGGACAGCTGCTGGCAGGAGATCCGCACAGCCCTTCCCTCTGAATGGTCTGGACTTGGGACAATTGGCTGGAATCGTAAGTGGCTTCTTGGCTCACCCCAGCGGTACTTCACTTTCATAAACGGCCCGTTTCTGGAGTTGCAAGGTTCCAGCACATGGGGATTTCCCTTTGTTAGATCCTGACCTGCAGAGCTGTGTTTCCAAGCCAAGGCTGTTGTGTCTGCCTCTTAAAGGCAAAGAGAAAGAAAGAAAGGGAGCGAGAGAGGAAGAAAAAGAAAGAGGAGGGGGGAGGGAGGGAGTGGGAGGAAGGGAAGGGGGGAGGGGGCAGGGCAGAAAAGAAAGAAAAGTAAAATTTTGGAGATGATTGATTGTTATTCACAGACATTTAACTTGCTATTTGTTAAAATATATTTTAAAGTCGCTGTAAATTGGGACTTCCCTGGTGGTCCGGTGGCTAAGACTCTGAGATCCCAAAGCAGGGGTCCCCAGTTCAATCCTACATGTCAAAACTAAGACCCAGCACAGTCAAATATATTAATTAAAAAATAAATAAATACAGTTAATGTAAACTGAAAAAAGTTATTGTACTATCAGTGTATCCTCTCTGCTTCCCCACTGAAGTGATGTGAGTGGAGAGACAAGCTTCTGGAAGAATTTGTGCCCTGCATCCTTACATCATTAACCACCATGGAAACAGAACGCAGGGCTAGAGAGGAACCTCAAGTCCTGGATGTAAACCCCTCACCGCGCAGGTCAAGCAATGGGGCTCTGAGGTGAGGGACCTGCTCAGAGCCGCTCAACTCAGGAGTCAGGCCCAAATCTCAGGTCTTCTGATAGTTCTGGGTCGTTTCTGCTCCATGGGCTGTGGTTTTTGTTTCAGTTAAAATGAGTTTGAAACAGACCATCCACCATACATGTATTTCCTCAACTCATTCTACCGTGCGAAACCTCACAGGGGACCCAACTTCCAAAGGCAAAGGAAAAATGTTGTCTCCTTTAGAAAATGCTCAAAAAGACAGGAAACTTGATAGCATAGAAATGTCACATTACCCTGAGAGTAGGAACCATCATGATTGTGTGAGTCCTAAAGAAATAAAGAAACAGATTCCAGTTAATGCCACACATGGCATGTGCTTTTGAAAAAAAGGAATTGAAAAATATTTTCCAAACGTTCTCACGTAGACTGAGTGAATCTGTCCTTTGTAACCTGAAAGTGATTTACCCTTGTGAAATCATTTGTGCAAATCTGCCAACGATATGAATGATTTTGTTTGTCTACTGTCTCAAAATAATTGATCTTACAGACATTAGGCTAATTAAAATAGCCAGGCTCTTTGCAGAAAATCCACGAGCCCTCTTCATTGTGCTTTAGAGGTCAAGAAAGCAACTCTTGTGGAAGAGTCTAGAATACACTTCAATCTATTAAGATAAAGCCAAAGAATGTGTTTTTAATGCATTGATAAAAAATACATAAAAATATTTGGTATTTTTAGTCAGTCTCCAACTTACTCAAGGGTCATATCCCAAAACTTAGTGGGTAAATGGGTTGTCTGGAATTCAGAGTGCATTTTCCCATAGAAACAATGTCACCCATAGGAGTTAGTTCCCAGACTACCCTCTGAATGTTTTTTAACTCATAGTGTAGCAGACTGTTGGAGATTTTTAAATGATCACTTAAAATTGAATATTCTCAATTAATCGGCACAAAAGTAATTGATTGATTTACACCTTAGTTTAAATGCTGACATCTAGGAAGATTTGCTTCAGTTCTAGATTTTTGAGATAATAGATGGAGACTTTTGAGACATTCCTGTAGAAGCCTTTGGGATACTTTCAAAACGCTAAAGACAGATGATGCTAGACCTCTAGTTGCTTAATGCCATCCGATCATGTATGACAAAAGGGGAAGGGACTTTCTTGGTGGTCCAGTGGTTAAGACTCCACCTTCCAATGCAGGAGGCACAGGTTCAATCCCTGGTCAGGATAACTAAGGTTTTACATGCTGCAGGATGCGGCCAAAAAAGTAAATAAAAGTGTAAAAATAGAGATACAAGATAAAAATGAAAGTAAACTTTTGCGGGGGAAGGGGAGAGGGGAGCAGAAAGGTCTCTGGCCCCCATTCAACTTCCACCATCACAAAGGTAACAGGACAAGAAATGAGAAAGAAGGAAAGGAGAAGAGAGGTTAAAATGATGTACACGGAGGGTACGTACCTAAGCAGTGAACAAGGAGAGATGAGAGATGTCCTGTCGGGAAGCAAGGTACACACAGGGGAGGGAAGGGAATATTGGTCTAAGGGCTTTCTGTGTTTTCTTAAAATGGTAGTGCTGGCCCTGGGTCTCTGTGCGACTGTCCAGAAAGTTCAGAAGGGAAAAGGACCATGTTAGGGGTAGTCTGTTTGTGATTGTACACCCCTGGTGCTGAGGATATTTGGCAAACAGATGTTCATTCTTCAGGGGCAAGAATTATCTGACTTAGGAAGAACTGGCTTCCCAGTTTGAATCTGTCCACATCTACTGAGGATCTGAGTGTTCCAAGAACTGGGGACTGAGAACCAACTGTAGAAATTATTATACCCTTTACCTTGTGGAGCTAATCATAGCTAACATTTATGATTTGTTTTTACTCATGTAATCTTCACAATGACCCTAAAGAGTAGGCGTTATTATCACCCCATTTTACAGTTAAAGAAACAGAAACAGAGAAGATAAGTAAATAGCCTGCAGTCAAATGGTTAGTAAGTTGGTGGCTGGTGTTTGAATACAGGTAGTCAGAATATGGAGCTTACACTCATGACCACCATGCTATCCTCTGCCCCTCTGATCAACGTTCTCATCTCTTTGTGGCATTCGCTCCTGCCCTAATTCCATCTAGATTTTGGAATGATTCAGAAAAGTGGCTGTGTGTAAAGGCTGGAGATGGAAGAGGCATCCAAGATCAGGCTTTTAGGCTCCGTTAAAATTCTATAGCTACTGTGAAGAAAGTTGCATCCCCACAGAGAACATGTCAGACTTGGAAAAAAAATTATGACAAAAGGTCTCCAAAAGGACTTCTGAATCTTGGGTTTTATCTCATTCCACAAGTCAAAAGTCAGTTTCCTAAATCAAAGAATAAAACCAAGGACATCTTTATCAAGTATTGCTTTGACATCACTCCCCTTTGTATATACCAGACAGACACTCCCATTGGCTCTTTAAATAATTTTTCAACACTTCTGAACTTTGGCTTGGAGACCTTCCTTTGAATGATTTTACCTCCCTAGACATCCTAGCTCATATTTTTTTTTTTTACTTCAACCTGGCAAAAGTTATTATCCTTCATAAAACTTTACCCTCTCTCTCTTCTCTAAGCCATCATATAAACCATTCCTCCTGATTATACACTCCTCTTCTCAAGCCGTATTCATTATGCTGTCAAATTTCCACGGAGGTTAATCTACTAGTGAGATTTTAGGTGGACTTCTGGGGCAGAGTATGCTCAGAGTGGATGGAGCTCGGGCTCAGGATCGGCCAGTGCAGGTTCAAATCCCAGTTCTGCCGTGTACATGCTGTGTCGTGTGGGCAAGTGATGGTGGTGGTGGTGGTTTAGTAGCCAAGTTGTGTGACTCTTTGCAACCCCATGGACTGTAGCCTGCCAGGCTCCTCTGTCCGTGGGATTTCCTAGGCAAGAATACTGGAGTCAGTTGCCATTTCCTCCTCCAGGGGATCTTCTCAGCCTGCGTTGGCAGGCAGGCTCTTTACCGCTGAGCCATCTGGGACGCCCAGAGCAGGTGACTGAGCCTTTCTAATTCACTGTTTTCTCACCTGTAAAATGCATAGGGTACTTCTGGTACTGGCATAACAGTTGTTCTGAGAGTTGAATGAGATATTACCTATAAAGAACTTAATTCTGTGTAAACATCATAAAATTCAATGAATGCTAGCTCCCACTTATGACAGTTCTTTTGGAGGGCAAAATAATTGGAGATGGATACAAAGAGACATTCGGCTCAGCATTTTTACAAGAGTAAAAAATTTAAAACAATTTTTGCCCAACCGTAGTTGAATATGTGGTGCTAGAGGTGAAGAACCCACCTGCCAATGCAGGGGATGTAAGATGCGGGGTCGATCCCTGGGTCAGGAAGATCCTCTGGAGGAAGGCATGGCAACCCACTCCAGTATTCTTGCCTGGAGAATCCCATGGACAGAGGACCCTAGCTGGCCACAGTCTATAGTGTCGCAAAGAGTCAGACACGACTAAAGTGGCTTAACACTAGCACCAGCTGAATATACAAATAGTCAGAAGTCATGTTCTGAATACTGGGATCTGTTCAGACTGTAATGGTGAGTTTTAAAAAACAATTAACCTTAAAACCTGTGGAATATGGTATTGGAGGGGAATGTATACTTAGAAAAAAGATTGGAAGACTATGGAAAAGTAAAGTATAATCATCTCCACAGAGATAATGTATATGAAGTGTGGGTGGGGATTGGGATTATGGGGGATTTTTTTTAACGTTTTGTACTTTTCAGTGTGTTCTAAATTTTGTACCTTTTAAATTAGAAAAATTATATGCTATTGAAAAATACTGTATACATTTTAGCCCTCTCCAATGATCTCTTCCTGGTTCTAATTCATTCAGACATCCAGCTCATCCCCTTCCTTGACTGCCCTTCTCACTCTCCACAGATTTATGTGTCCTCTGCACAGCTGCATTTGGTTTTAAGTATTTGGTAGAGTCTGTGGTTGGTGCTTGGATATATTTATGTGGGTTCTCTCTCCCTCATCAGACTGCATTTTCACCAGAGTATCTTCCCTGTAATTGTGCACAGTGATTTGGAAGCTCTTTGTCCCAACTGCCAACTAATTGAGGTCACTGTAAATAATTCAGGGAGAAAAACAAACGTTTAAATTGTTTCGTTATTAGCACTAACATTTATTGGGAGCTGGGGTCCAAGTGTGAGAAAGGAGGGGATTACAGACCTGTTGGGAATCAGGCCTATGTCTGGAGACAATGTTATATATTTATGCAGGTACCTCATTTCCTCCCAAAGCACAGAAATATAATGTTCCCAAAGCCCATCGCATTGAGGAGGGGGTGACATGACTAGTTCTGACCAATCGAATGAGAAGAGAAGTGGCATACATACTTGCAGGCCTTAAATAATTTTGTGTATTTCTTCATGAAATCCTACTTCCCTTGCTGTCTGCTGGCTAGATGGTGCCAGGGTGACCTTGAAGGCTGGATAAACCAGGCCTCCACCACAATATGATGGAGCCACAAGACGGAAAGGACCTGGGTCCCCGAGCTTCTGCTTAGAGGCAAACCACCCAAGAGAACTACCTGAATAGAAACACCTGAAATGAACAGTGCTGGGGAGAAGGATAAGATTCTTAATTATATAATAGCAATGAGATTTGAAGATCATTTGTTTCTGCAATAACCCTAGTCCAACTT
Source organism: Bos taurus (assembly GCF_002263795.3). NCBI lineage: Eukaryota > Metazoa > Chordata > Mammalia > Artiodactyla > Bovidae > Bos > Bos taurus. Next base: position 48,170,532 of record NC_037332.1, on the reverse strand, counting down.
ACAATAGAAAATCATATATAAATAGTAAATAATTCAAGTAATATATTCTAGGTGTCAAACAGTAGGCTATTTAAAAAAAAATCTGTCCAAAGCTTTACTTTTCCACAAGACCCTTTCTTCAGTTCTCTTAGAAATCTTGGTGAGTGGTAATATAATTATCCTTGTATCATGATTTAAGAAGTTGAACTTCATCCTTTGACATAAGCAAAAACCAAGCTTTTTCTGACTTCAAATATTGTGCCCTTTCCTCTATTGCATACGGCTCTTTGTCTCTGGGCATAAATATGGCTAGAGTTCATAGCAGTGACTAATGACTTAATTACTTATACAAAAGAAGATACTTTGCTTAAATTGTTTAGGCAGTATTTCTCTAACTTTGGTTCTATAAGAAATTAGTACGTGTCCCAAAAAATAGAGTTTCAAGGACAAATGAGTTTGGGAAACACTGGGTTAAATAAATGTGACCAAGAGTGTTCTATTTGCTGACAAGCTCTGAGTCTTGAACTTATGATTCAGAAGCTCATATGGAAGTTGTATGCCATGCATCCCCAGCGTATGACTATGGAACTCTCACGGTGCAGAAGTCACAGGAGTAGAGAGTGCCCAAACGTCCCCCATTTCTCCACTTTGTCTCAGAGTTTATTTCTTAGTGTTGGGGACAACAAAATTCTTGAACAAGCCCATTTAACCAAGATCAAAGGTAACTCCTAGGGGATTTTTTAAAGGCTTTTTTTTTTTAGTTTATTTCCAATAAGAACAAAGCACATTCATTGAAACTGGAAGATAGAAAATACAAATAGGGCTTCCCTGGTGGCTCAGTGGTAAAGAATCTGCTTGCCAGTGCAGAAGACACAGGTTCAATCCCTGATCTGGGAAGATCCCACATGCCGCAGAGCAGCTAAGCCTGTGCGCTACAATTATTGTGTTCTAGAGCCCAGGAATCACAACTACTGAGTCCCCACACGCCACAACGACTGAGGCTGGAGTGCTCTACAGCCTGGGTGCTGCAACAAGGGAAGCGACCACAGTGAGAAACCTGAGCACCACAGCTAGAGAGACGCCCACACAGCAATGAAGCACCACTTTAGCTAAAAAAAAAAGAAAAAATTTAAAAGAAAAATACAACTGAACAGTAGAAAGAGATGCAAATCAACCAACTTCTATTCAACCCCACCAGCACAGTCAGCCTATGACAGTCACTACCACTGGGGGCTGCTGAGGGAGGGGAGAGTAGGATTTGAGGAAGGAGTAGATAATTTTATGAGGGTAACTAGCATTTAAAAGTCTGTGAGCGAGAACAGAAAAGATACAAGGAAATGAAGTCTCCTGTTCCAGGATGTAAATTGATCACATGTGGAGGGAGGGGCAAGAAGGAATTCCCACCTCGCTGTCCAGGGTGGGAATATCACGCAATGGCCAGGTGCAATAATCTTGACTTTCCCTCTTTATTTTCCTTTTCCTTTTCTCTAGTACATCTGATTCTGGCTAAACAGGGGGTGGGGATGTTAGCCCTGACAAACAGCGATTTGATCCCACAGGGCAACTCCTATTGAAAATCAAGATAACATAAATATTTTCGATTCTTCAAGTTGAACCCAGATTAAGTATTTTGTTTTGTGGGTGATCTCTCTGTTCTTTTATTAAAAGAAGATTATTTTATGAGAGCTAAGAATATTTGCACTGCTAGCATGTGGAGAATTTAAAATTCCCAACCAACACATTGTTCAAGCAAATAAAAAGGACAGCAGAGTTTCCGAAAGGTAAGTTGAGATCATCCTAATTAGTTGAGACTCTTGAGCAGGGATGAACCCAATCTTGAAGTACTGGCTATTTCAAAATAGACCTTTCAAGTTAAACAGGAAAATAAAATGTGTTTTGGAGCTGCAGTATTTGGAGCTTGGTTATGATTAAAGGTCCTGGAGGAGGAGATGGCAGATTTTATTGGGCTGGGCGGGTTTTCACCCATCATCTCTCTATGGGAAATTTCATGAAAATATTCAACTCCAATGTCCAGTGAAAAACATTTGGCCCCAGGGAATCAGTGAAAGCTAACTTTTATAGAGTGAATCCCATCTGGGACCAGAAGAATTAAGAAACAGAGGAATAGCATACCAGTCACATGGTACAAAAGTTAGTCTTTCAGCTTATAATCAGTCAATTCCTCCACGTTATGCTTTTCTTGATTAAAGCTACAATACAGAATCAGTCAGATGAGGGTTGGTAGATTTTCACTGCAGGACCTTGTTGAATTTCCCCCCAAATCTGAATTATGTGGTTGTGTGACAGACCTGTATCCCAGTAAGAACTCTATCTTTTGTGTCAGGAGGGATATTTCCTCTGGATACCCAGCAGTCTTTCTAAACTTATGGCAGTGGCAGACCCTGTTGTCTCTACCAGCAGTCTCCAACCTTTCTGGCACCAGGGATTGTTTTTGTAGAAGACAATTTCTTCCATGGACTGAGGAGGGAGGGGATGGTTTGGGCACGATTCAAGAGCATCACATTTATTGTGTACTTTATTTCTATTATTGTTAAGCTATGATATATAATGAAATAATTTTATAGCTCACCACAATGCAGAATCAGTGGGGGCCTTGAGCTTGTTTTCCTGAGCTCAAGGGGTAATTCGAGTCATGGGGAGTGGCTGTAAATACAGATGAAGCTTCACTCCCTTGCCTGATGCTCTTTCTGTGACCCAGTTCCTAAGAGGCCAAGGCCGGGTGGGGTGGTGGTTGGGGACCCCTGGTCTATACAACTCCACTCATGCCTTCTTCCTTAGCAGAGCCTATTTCCCATGATAAAAACATCAAGTTCCAGATGGGCATAAAGTGCTCCAGCTATATCCTGTACCTAAGGCTGGCTGCATGACTCAGTTCTGGCCATTTCTGGCTTGGAGGATTCTAGGAAATGTTTTTCCTTTTTGAAAAGGGGAGAGAGAAATGGGAGGAGAGTTTTGTTTGTTTGTTTTTTGCTTTTTTCCCCCTGCCACTTCTTTTTCTCTTTGATGTAATTGTGAAAGAATACGATGTTGCTGTTTTGTGATCCTGACATGACAAGCATGAGGATCAAAGATACCTCAGTGGGATGGACCAGATGAAAGGGCAGAAACATCTTGATGTGTTTGGATCACTGAGTCACTGTTACAATCCTGTGTCAGGTACCTCTCGATTTTTTGTGGAAGTCATTTTCAGATGGATATTCTATTAAAATCCAAAGCCTTCTAATTAAATACATCCAGTGAAAAGGTGGCCTTGTGTTCCAATAGGGCACAGAACCCTGAAAAAAAATGTAGTCTGTAGCCTCTGGTCATCTTGAATCTCTGGTATTCATAGATGTAGTTTGGCAAATTCCTCCTGGAAAAAGTAGAAGACCAGAACTTGCTTGACTCTGATCTGAGAATTCACTGGCTAATCTTGGCAGAGCCTAAGGCCATGAACACTCTGATTATTACCGAGGAAACAAGAATTACCGATGTTACAATTCAATATGAGAAAGGAAAGGAGGATTTACTCCCTGTTTCACACAATGTTTATCTCTTTTCTCATTTTCCTTAATCTTATCTTTCCTTTGTCTTCTCACTTTGACTTCAGAGAACAACTTCTACTTTTTTATTTTGTCAATTCTGAAGTTACTTCTTCAATATGGTAAAGCAATAAAAAGAATGCTGGCTGATTGACTCAGAACGGTGCCAAAAATGTATATATGGAATGTTAGGACATGCTCTATTGAATAAGCAGAAATTTAGTTAATCTCCAATGGAATCCCAGTCTCCCCACTCCTCACCACCATCACTGCCCAACTTTTATATCCTCTAGTCCTGGTAACTAAGTAACTTGCCAGACTGGAATATCTTCCCCTCTGCATACTGTAAATTAAAAATCTAAACTATTGTTACAAAACAGTATAACCCAATGCCCTGAAAGAAATTCTGCTCTAGGGAACATATCCATCCAAAAATTTGTGTTTCAAAAGTTCCTGTCCTTATTATTCTTGAGGAGTTTGATTTTCATTATAGATGAGCAGGGAATTATGCTGTGTCTATATTCTGTAATTTAATTAACTTGAAGATAGACACTTTTCTCTATTGCATCTATTGGATTCTTGATTAATACTAACACCATCCTGAGCTCAGAGTTCAGACAGAGCTGATTAGTAACCAAAGGCATTCAAATTTCAGTATGAAAGTAATGCATAGGAAATTCAGTTTTTGTGGGATTCAGAAATTTAGCATTCCACCTGAAATGTGTAAGAGAAAATCAAAGCCTGCCAGAAAAGTATTGTTTGCAAATGCTGTGAGTCTGTTGGGTCCTATAAAAGGTGCTTGATGTGTGAGGGACTTGATATGATTTATGTTATGTCTTTTTGGTTTTGTTGGTTGCTTTTGTTTTGTTTTGTCTGAAGGCTTTTTTTTTTTGGCGTTTGTTTCTCAGAGGAAAGAAAGAGGGGTTTGCCTGAAAAGAAGCAAGCATGGTTTTGCCTGGCATGACATGCTCTTGGCAGCCAAGTGTGTGCTAGTCAATGACTGCTCTTTCTTTTCAGGTGCTGATTTGCCGAGCATCTCCTTTCTTCTGTATTACACAGGCGTGGCCAAACGTAGCCACTGCTCAAAGTGTGGAGAAATCTTCCTGGCTCCCATTAAACAGAGGGAGCAACACTCAGAGATTCAGCAATGAAGCCTCCATTATCTGGACTGCTCAGAACTCTCACCATGATTTCTCATTCCTTACCTATAAAGATTATACTGACAATCAGGAAGTTTTCTGGGTCTATCTCCTCTGCTACGAAGTATAGGTGGTATCAATGTAACGTTTCCTAACAATGTTGTAGGAAGAAATCATTATTTAAAATAATTATAAAAATATGCTCAATACCAATTGTTATTAGGGAATGGCAAATTAAAACAACAAAATACCAGGTACTCCCATTCACTTCTGGTGGAAATACAAAATGGTACCACCACTTTGGAAGACAGTTTGATGGTTTCTTACAAAATTAAACATATCCTTACCATATCATCCAGGCATTCTACTCCCTGGTATTTATTTAAAGGAGTGGAAAATTTACATGCACACAAAAACCTGTTCATGGATGTTCATAGCAGCTTTATCCATAATTGTCAAAACTTGTAACCAATCAAGATGTCCCTTAGTAGGTGAATGGATAAACTGTGGTATTACCTATATGAATTCATTCACTCAGTTGTGTCTGACTCTTTGAGACCCCATGGACTATAGCCCCTCAGGCTCCTCTATCTATGAAATTTTCCAGGCAGGAATACTGGAGCGGGTTGCCATTTCCTTCTCTGATTACAGTACAATGGGATATTATTCAATGCTAAAAAGAAATGAGCTATCAAGCCATGAGAAGACATGGAGAAAACTTAAGGGCATAATATTGAATGAAAGAAGCTAATCTGAAAAGGCTGTGTATTGTGTGATTCCGACTATATGACATTCTGGAAAAGACAGTATTATGGAGGAAGTAAAAAGATCAGTGGCTGCCAAGGGCTTCAGAGGAGGGAAAAGAGATTAATAGGTGGAGCACATGGGATTTTTAAGGTAGTGAAACTATTTTGTATGATACTGTAAGGATGAATATATATCATTATACATTTGTCAAAAGCCATACAATGTAACTAATGCATAACTAAAGAGTCATCCATAATAAACTGCAATTGTTGCTAATGATGTGTCAGTGTTGTTTCAAGGATTGTAACAAAACAGAGTGTAGTATGTTAATGGTCAGGGAGCTTGAGCCTGGGGTAGGGGTTATGTGGGAATTCTGTACCTGCTGTTCAATTTTTTTGTGAACCAACATAGTTTTTAAAAAATAAAATCTAAAATTGAAAATAAATTTAAAAACTAAAATCATTATACAGTAGGAAGTGGGTATAATTATATAATAACCATTTATAAATGAATAAAGCATGTGATCAACAATGACTGCAAGTTTTAGGATTATACCTGACACAAAACAACAACAAAATCTTAGAAAAGATAAAAGAATATTTCTCTCTCATGTAAAATAAGAATAGACGTTGGCAGTCCTGGGCTGGAGTGGTGACACCATAAAGACTTTGTAGACCAAGGCTTCTGGCTTTGCTGAGGCTCTCACACCAGCAGTTAACTACTATCCCATGGCCTGACATGGTTGCCAAAGCTCCGGCCATTACATCTGCCTTCCAAGAAGCAGAGAATGAGAAAGCAAAGTAGAAGAGATGCTTCCTCCCTTTCAAGGAGACTTATGGATGTTTTATATTGTACTTCTGTTTCAATCTCATTGGTCAGGCACTTAGACAAATGGCCACACTAATCCATCAGGGAGTCTGGCAAATTTTTAGCTATTTAATTTATATTGATTAAAAAAAAATAGAAACCTGGCTAAAAATCAGGGCTCTTTTTCTACATAAAAGGGGGAACAGGATGTCGGAGAAGGCAGCTAGCAGTCTGAGACACTAAGCAACGGTTGCTATGTTGAAAATACAGTGCTCAATGCAGAGGATGCAAAGACTTTAGATCAACAGGGGAAATAAACATGTAAGCACATAGATGTCACATATGGCAGCAATTTGTTAATGACACAAAGATTTCAGAAGAGGACATGAGCATGCCCAGCTGGGGTGATCAGAGAAGGCCACCTAGGGGAGGATATTTTATAGGAACCTAGAAGATGAAGAGAATTTGGATAATAAGAGGTGAGACAGAGGGCAAAGCTGGTACAAAGATGGCAGGAGAAAAGGCAAATTTTTGATAATGAGGGCCATGCAAGTCATTGTCATATACCATGTTAAGCACAGGAAGAAAAATTTCCCAGGCCAGGAGAAACGGATGTCTGCAGTTTGGGTACATACCCTGCTGACATCAGTTTCTCTCTTCACAATCTGTCCATCATCCCCATGAAGTGGGGAGTGAGGAAGAATTTCATTCAACAACACACACTTTGAGTGTCTCAGGCACTTTTTTTGTATTTATGATAAAACACCCAAATATATATCCAAGTGGGATTACCAGCCTGGGTTGGATCCAAGAGACTTTGGTTAACAGAACTATTTCTCATCATAAATCCCCAAACAAGTTGAGTTTTTCACTTCCTCTCCTAATCTGCTATGGAGCACAGCCGAGGGGGCTTGAAGTCATCTACTTTTTGGCAGTGGCTACGATTCCAAGATGATGGAACGATTCTTTTCCATATACATCATTATTATTTCTAGTATAAATATTTATGAAGCACTCACTGTGCAATAGAAAAGAACTCCTGCCTGGTGGTCTTCCCAGCTGAACAAAACAAACATGAGTAGAGGCCAAGGGAAGAGGTGGGAAGAGAACCTCAGCTGGTGGGAAACAATAGGAATTGATTCCTCACCCACCAGCTTTTATTCACATTGGATAATATTTGGATGTGGCCGCCATATTTCAGATGTGTAAATGAAGTGTGTTTTTAGTGGTTGAACATACACTTAGACAGGGCTTGACATGTGCCGTGAACTGTTTTGAGTCCTTTACAAACATTAATTCATTTAATCTCTGTGAAATAGACACTATTTATTATCCCATTCTCCGATGAGGAAACTGAGGCATAGAGGACTTTGCCCAAGGTCACCGAGTCATAAGGATCTAAAGCAATACTGTCCACGAGAACTTTCTGTGATGCCAGAAGTATTGTATATTGGCACTGCCCAGCGGGATAGTCCCTGGCTCCATGTGGCCACTGAACACTTGTAATGTGGCTAGGGTGATTAAGAAACTGATTTTTTATTTTATTTCATTTTAACCTTGTTGACATTTAAATAGCCACATGTGGCTAGTGGCCACCATCATCAGCACAGCAGCTAAAGTCCAGATTGTGTACTATCGTGCTAAAATTCTCTTCTCTGTTTTTAAAATGTGAAAGCCAAGAACATAGAGATTCTTTTGTGAAACAGAGCTCCTGCCTGGTGCATTTGCTGTTTAATTATGATGAACAATGTGAGATGTATGTTTATGGAAGAAAATGAGAAAATGAGCAAATCACTTAGGGGGTGCCATTTCTCGTTTATCCCCTGGCTGTTATGGAGGCTTACAATAAAGTAATCTCTGATGAAAGTTCTGTCACAGTTTGTAGCAGATGAGAAGGTCAGAGGGGAGAAACCAGGGACTGGGGCCACATTGGGTCTCCTGCATTGCAGGCGATTCTTTACTGTCTGAACCACCAGGGAAGAACCTAAGAAAGCATGACTATATCTTTCCTCTAATACTAATAGCTTCCCTACCATGGCTTTGCTATGTAAGCACAAGCCCTAACTCTCATACTGTACTCTATACTTTTTTTTAACTTTTTGTTTTATATTGGAATATAATTGACAAACAATGCTGTGACAGTTTCGAGTGCACAGCAAAGAGATCCAGTCAAACATATACATGTATCCATTCTCCCCAGGCTCCCCTCCCATCCGGGCTGCCACATAACACTGAGCAGAGTTCCCTGTGTTATACCGTAGGTCCCCGTCGGTTATCTATTTTAAATATAGCATGTCTACACTTTTCAAGGTCCAATTTATCTTTGTATTGATTTTCCATAAAATCCCAGTATAGTTCCTTGGTCACATTCTATCGATTATCTTAACTTTTGTCTGTTTCCCTGTGGGAGACTCTAGCATGTACTTTATTGTAGCACTGACTGCACTGCATTGAAAAGTTTAATGCTAATCTATCTCCCTGACAAGACTAAAACCCTTTTAGAACAACACCTATCTCATAACAGATGCTCAGTAACCAAGGAACAAATGTTTGTTTGAATGAATGGTCACTGTGAAAAATTTGAAGTATATTTCTCTGTCTTTTGTATAAAACAAAATGGAAGCCCCTCCAATGGAGCAGATGCAGCATTGGGTTACATCAAACTTCACCGTTTTATAACAGCATTATTGTGGGCAGGGGCAAAGCACAGTTGTCGCAGACAATGAGCACATGGCTTGTTTAACTTTGCCCAAGGAACACAAGTTATCCAAAGACAGTTGGATTTTAGTGAACTGCACAGAACCCTGTATGGAAAAGAGGTGTGGAAAAAATGGCAATTAGGCAAGATACTGCATTTTTGTTACAAGTCTATAAAGCTCAAACTTCAGAGAATGCTTTTGAGAATTTTAAGAAGTGTATGTGAAAGATGTTATGACATTAGGTGAAGTGGAGGGAGGGGCAGAAAGAGGCTGAGATAGACCAAGGTCACTTTAATAGCCTTTGATTTAGTTTAATTGATTGAGCGCAAAAAAAGAAAAAAAAGGACAAAAAGAATGAGGAGCTGGCAAAATTGACAAATGTAAAATGCTGTAACAGAAATGACTGTACTTGCCTTGAGTAGGAGTGGAAAAGTTTGTTATACTAGGAAACAGTCATTTAAATGGAAAGATGGTTTTTCATGTCTTTTATGGCTTGTTGTAAATGATTAATTAAATACTCTGAGTGTTTCATTAAAAGTATGCATTCCTTCCAAATTAAAGTGTGTAGAGACTCGTTATAAATAAATTCATTGGGTGAATGAAAGGAGCATTTACTTCTCAATGAATATTACTGGCAAATTTCATTCTTGACATCGATTACATAGACTGAATTTATTTTAATATGCAATACGAACAAATTACGAAGCTAATTGGTTTTCTACCTTAGCATTTTTGTGTAGCTTAATGCATTTATAAGTGACCCAATGATTTTAAGAGTTCACTACACAGAAAGCATTTTACTATTGAAAATAAAATAACGGGTAAGATATGCCTTGTACTTCACTCATTTTCTATCCTCACAGTCCATGGAACAATTTCAAGTGCCCATTGTGTGCAAAGCATTTTACTGTATGCTGCAAATAACGGAAAGAAAACAAAAAACTTATTTCTGCACTCTAGAAGCTCAAAGTGACATGGGAAAGACATATGCATGAAACAACGTTAATATAAGGCAGACTCAGGTAAGTAAGTGCTAGAATAATAAGAGCACAAAGTGCTTAGAGGGTAGAAGGAAGGGAGGGATTAAGTCTGGTGGGGAGGGGATCAAGAAAGACTTCTTGGAGGAGGAAGGATTTGAGCTTGGCCTTGAGAGATGGCTGGGAATTCAACGGGAGGCTGGGGGCTGGGGAGTCAGAGGAGGAGAGAGAGGGTTTGTGTGGTCCGGGTTGCTGGGTTGCTCTACAGGGAGGTTTTGGTTTCTCTGGACAATTTTGAACTGTCACGCAGAAGAGACATGTCATACAGAAAATACACAGAGCAACTAAAAACTGGTCTGCAAATACAGCTATGTGACTTCAGAGAAGGAAACCACGTCAGGCTGGGATATGGGCTACACAAGTGACAGGTATAATTAGACATTGAGCAGATCAGCATTTTTGATTAATATGCCCATTCTTCCATACACTGACCCTGAGCCTTAAAAGGAACCTCTGGAAGTTAGTTAGGTCACCTTTGACTGGGATGTTTTTCTATGTTATTCCCTTAGCCTTGGCCCTATAACATGAGCTCTTCCAAGGCTGAGAACTCTGGGTTCAGAAGACCAGTACAATAAAATAGAGTGGTGGCATCGATGGCAACAGCCTTATTACATCTCTGCTTTGTAGCTGTGTTAGTAACTCTATATAGGCATTGCGGCAAGGATGTGTGGTCCCTCGGGGCTGTCTTTTCAGTATATCCCTATCATGAGAACACCTCCTGCTTGAGACGAAAGCTGATCATTTAACTGATTCATGATGGTTTCCTATGATCTGGCCTTAAGAAAGGTCATCCCTATCAAGCTACCAGTTAGAAGTCTAAAGTTATAGAATGTTAGAGCTGGAATAATGTAGCCCAACCCCATCAGTCTCCACTTGACAGTAGGAGAAAGACAATATTAGGGAGAAATGATTCTAAAGTCACACAAGGAGTATTTAACCTGAGTGAGAACTAGAATGTAAGACTCTGGGCTTCCTATCTCTCACGTCAGTTTCTTTTCCTTGCACTGTACTGCCTTCTTTATTTGCATCATTTAATGAACGTGTGTGTGTGTGTGTGTGTGTGTGTGTGTGTGAATATTCCCAAGAACTCAGCCTAAAGCCTTCAGTAGGATCACAAAGAATAATGGAATAATAGCTAAGCAAAAGAGGTAAAATGCGTTGGCTCCAAACCCTCCCCCTTGGAAAAACATTAGAATCCTGGGAATTTCTTGAGACTCAAGAAAGCTCAAACCCCAGGACTTGCAGTGTAAACACTGTGGCTAATTTGTTGAAGTGAGATGCCATTGATGATTCTCTCTGCCTTGAGAGATGACAGAGCTCCTGATGGAACAAAGCAGATTGCTGTAGCAGATTGCTGGGTGCAGGCAGACTGCAAAAAGTGATCAGGAAAAGACAAGACTTTTTACTGAGACAGATAATCTTTCTTAAAGAAGAGTCGAGGAGGGGCAGGGAGACAGCTAAAAAGGAATTCCTCCCATAAAGTTTGCCTTTCTGAGGATAACATTTTGACTGCTCTGCCTCTGCCCCAGACATTGGACAACAACCTGGAGTGAGGATCTGCCAAGCTAGTACATCAGTTTGACAAAACAATTACAAGAAAATGGAATGTGCTTTTCTACTTATTTTCTTACCAAAGAAAAATGTCCATGAGCCTTTCTGTAGAACAACGTTTCTTACTTACTGGAGTTGTATCCTTTCAAAGTGATTCAATTTGAGGTTGTCCTCTTCCCTGATAGCTCAGTTGGTAAAGAATCCGCCTGCAATGCAGGAGACCCCAGTTCAATTCCTGAACGTCAGGACAATCCCCTGAAGAAGGGATAGGCTACCCACTCCAGTATTCTTGGGCTTCCTTTTTGGCTCAGCCGGTAAAGAATGCACTTGCAATGTGGGAGATCCCTGGGTCAATGTTTGATCCCTGAGTTGGGAAGATCCCCTGGAGAAGGGAAAGAGTACCCATTCCAGTATTCCGGCTTGGAGAATTCCATGGACTATGTCCATGGGGTTGCAAAGAGTTGGACGCTACTAAGTGACTTCACTTTCACTTTCTTCTTTCCATTTGCTTTTAAAGTTCTATTTACAATAGTATTTATTGGGTTGGCCCAAAGTTCGTTTGTGTTTTTCTGTAAGACAAATAAAAAAACTCGAATGACTTTTTGGCCAACCCAATAAAATAAATCAATTGCATGGATTTTTAAAAAAATTCTTAATTGTTTCCATCCATCAATAGGATACTTTACTTCTATTACCACGTAATAACATTTCTTCTACTTCTACATAAGGATGGGGAATCTGATGTTAGAGAGAACGTTACCTTAGCAACCATCTACTTGGCTGCCCTCATTTTCTAGAGGCAGAACCCTTCAGGAATTACTAGACTTCTTGTGTCTCATGCAGGGGAAGGGCATAATCTGCTAGGACTCAACTTTCTGCTTTTTTCTTGCCAAATCATTCTACCTTCATTAGAATCACACCTTAAATCACATTTCCCTTAGGAAATAGGCCTCGATTTTGCTTTATTAGTGTTTTAACAAAATCCAGGAAATGCCTTCCTGGATTAATGGAAGGTAGATTTTTTTTTTTTTTTTCCATTTTAAATTCCATCAAGGAGAGCCACTGTTACAAAGTTCATTATATTTACTTGTGACTATATTAGTCAGATTTCTAAGTGCTAATTCTGGGGAATAAACAACCCCCAAATCTCAGTGGTTTGTAAGAGCAACAAATATTAACTTTTTGCTCATGGGTCTGTGGGTTGGCAGGTGGCTCAGTGTCAGACTTTGGGTTGGATTCAGGCGTTCTCTCCTGGTCTCTCATTCTGGGACCAGTGGCTGACTGGGCCTTGCTCATTTCCTGGCAGATGGCAAAAGCCCAGGACAAGCCCTATCATGAAAGCACCATGAAAGCCTCCTCCCAAAACAAATCTGGTCACTTTCCATCAGCCAAAGCAAGTAACATGGCAAAGCCCAAGTCAGAGATGAATGTCCCACCTGCTCTACCAAGAGGCACTGCAAAGTTATACGGCAAGTGATACGGAATCAGAATGCTTTTCTAGGGAGTGGAAAATTGAGACCAGCTTTCCAATCTACCACTTAAAATAGAAAGGAACTATTACTTTTGTCTAGAGTCAGAAATTACACCACTGAGTTCTCCAAGATACCTAGAATAAGACAAATCCTTATTTGAAATTTAATTTTCTACATGCCTTTCCTTTTCCTGTAATATTGGGCACAGAGTAGATTATCTGGATATTCATTAAATATTTGAAAGATTACAAAAATACTGTGCTCACTAAGGACTTGCGTCTTTTGTAACATTGGTTCATTCATTCATTCGACCATTCCAGGATCATTGACTGAGTGCCACCATGTGCCAGTCACTACTGATGAGTGTGCAGGAAACATCAGTAGACAGGAAAAAAAATGACTGCTTTGTGGAGCTTATTTTCTAGCAAAGAGAGACAATTCAAAATACAATAAAAATAAGTAAAGCATATACTATGTTACTATTTTCGTTTTTTGGCTGTGCCATACAGCATGTGGGATCTTAGTTCCCTGACCAGGGATCGAACTCGTGCTCCCTGCATTGAGAACTCAGAGTCTCAACTACTGGACCACCAGGGAAATCCCCAGTCAGTATTTTATATGTGAGTTATATAAAGAGTAGGGGACTTCCCTGGGTGTCCAGTGGTTAAGACTTCCCCTTCTAATGTAGGGGATGCAGGTTCAAAGGCTGATGAAGGAGATAAGATCCTACATGCCTCACAGCCAAAAAAAAATCAAAACATAAACAAAACAGAAGCAATATTGTAGCAAATTCAATAAAGACTTTAAAAATGTTCCATATTAAAAAATCTTTAAAAACAATAAAATGAAAAAATAAAGAATAGGCTAAAAGTATCAGAGGAGAACTAAGGGTAGGTATGTAGACAATCTGTAATTTTTTCATATTCTCTTATCAAAGAGGTGACCTTTGATCAGAGAATTGAAGATCAGAGAATTGAAGATCAGAGATGTTTTGCTCTGTTCTCCATGTATCCACTGAGTTCCAGAGTGAGTCCTCAGAGATCATTTTGAGTGTAAGTGTGGGCTTGCGAAAGGGGAGGGAGCACTGAGAGTGCAGGATTTTGGGGCTAGCCCCCACTCCCAACCAGCAACAACCAGAGCACTTCCAATTGTAGATTTAGATTGAGCCACACAATTTCTTTTGAGGACTATCCTGCCATTAAAAAAAATGCTTTAAAAATACTATCTTCGACTGTAAACTCATCAAGGTCAAAGATATGGATTAAGATACTGATTCAGTTCAGTTCAGTTCATTTCAGTCACTCAGTCATGTCCGACTCTTTGATACCCCATGGACTGGAGCACTCCAGAACTCCCTGTCCATCACCAACTCCTGGAGTTTACTCAAACTCACGTCCATTGAGTTGGTGATGCCATCCAACCATCTCATCCTCTGTCGTCCCCTTTTCCTCTCACCTTCAATCTTTCCAAATTCTCCAAGCAAAAGTTCAACAGTATGTGAACCATGAACTTCCAGATATTCAAGCTGGATTTAGAAAAGGCAGGGGAACCAGAAATCAAATTGCCAACATCTGTTGGATCATCAAAAAAAGCAAGAGAGTTCCAGAAAAACATCTACTTCTGCTTTATTGACTACACCAAAACTTTGACTGTATGGATCACAACAAATTGTGGAAAATTCTGAAAGAGATGGAAATACCAGACCGCTTGACCTGCCTCCTGAGACATCTGTATGCAGATCAGGAAGCAACAGTTAGAACTGGACATGGAACAACAGACTGGTTCCAAATTGGGAAAGGAGTACATCAAGGCTGTATATTGTCAGCCTGCTTATTTCACTTATATGCAGAGTACATCATGAGAAACACTGGGCTGCATAAAGCACAAGCTGGAATCAAGATTGCCAGGAGAAATTTGAATAACCTCAGATATGTAGATGACACCACCCTTATGGCAGAAAGCAAAGAAGAACTAAAGAACCTCTTGATGAAAGTGAAAGAGGAGAGTGAAAAAGTTGTCTTGAAACTAAACATTCAGAAAACTAAAATCATGATATGTGGTCCCATCACTTCATAGCAAATAGATGGGGAAACAGTGACAGACTTTATTTTTGGGGTTCCAAAATGCAGATGGTGAATGCAGCCATGAAATTAAAAGACACTTGCTTCTTGAAAGAAAAGTTATGTCCAACCTAGACAGCATATGAAAAAGCAAAGACATTACTTTGCCAACAAAGGTCCATCTAGCCAAAACTATGGTTTTTCCAGTAGTCATGTATGGATATGAGAGTTGGACTATAAAAAAAACTGAGCACCGAAGAACTATTGCTTTTGAACTGTGGTGTTGGAGAAGACTCTTGAGAGTTCCTTGGACTGCAAGGAGATCCAAACAGTCCATCCTAAAGGAAATCAGTCTTGAATATTCATTGATAGTGAAGCTGAAACTCTAATACTTTGGCCATCTGATGAGAAGAATTGACTCATTTGAAAAGACCCTGATGCTGGGAAAGACTGAAGATATTGATTAAGATCATTAATTAAATGAATAGTGATAGCTCAATGTTGCAGTAGTCAACAGCTCCGAGGTTTGGTCCATGACCTTCTTCTCTTCTCTCGTGATGTTCCCCTTAGATAGTTCACCTAGTCTCACAGCCTTCAGTACCACTCCTATCCTAACAACTCTCAGCTTTATATCAACCCTAACTCTTCTACTGGACCTCAGACAGTTCCAGTTGGCTGTCTGATGGCAATCTTACATTTAACACAGCTGAAACAGCTCTTGAGTTCACCTGCAATGCAGGAGACACAAGAGACACAGGTTCGATTCCCAGGTCAAGAAGATCCCCTGGGAGGAGGGCACAGCAACCCACACCTACAAACCATGGGGTCACAAAGAGTCAGACATGACTGAGCAACTAAGCACTCAAGCGCTCACTCCCAGACCACCCAGCCATTCTGTTTCGTCACCCTTTATAATATTATCACTCTGTTCAATTATATTGTTAATTTATCCATTTACCTGATGTCTGTTTTCTCATTGCAACAGAGATTTTGTTGTTGTATCACAAGCACCTGGAAAAGTGTCTGACATACAGTAGATGCTCTGAATTGATCAAATAAACGACGGCTGGTATCAGTGGCTTTTCAGAGCCTAGGTGCTGTTAGGAAGAAACTGGAAGAGGCTCATGGCATGCAGTATTGTGGAGGTGATGGCGTGGGGATGGAAATCTGTGGCTTCACATTAAAGTGAAAATGGAAAAGAAATGGGGGTCAGAAAAATAAGTGTTTTCCAACTGTACAATTATGGTCTGACCCCAGATTTTGTTCTTCTTGACATCTTAGGTCCACTTCAGATATCTGTATCTGCTACGTTCGATTGTAGGCTACTGAAACCCACACTGGAACACTTAAGGAAAAAAAAGAAGGAAAGAAAGGTTAGAGAATGAGCCCAGAAGTGAAAATAAAAGAAGGGTTAGTCACTCAGTCATGTCTGACTTATTTGCGACTCCTTGGACTGTGGCCCCCAGGATCCTCTCTCCATGGAATTCTTCAGACAAGAATACTGGAGTGGGTAGCCATTCCCTTCTGCAGGGGTCTTCCCCACCCAGGGATCGAACCTTGGTCTCCTGCATTGCAGGCAGATTTTTTTTACCATCTGAGCCACCAGGGAAGCCCTGAAAATAAAAGAACTAGATCTTATACACAAAACAGAGATAGACCTACAGACATAGAAAACAAACATGGTTACCAAAGGGGAGAGGGGGGAAGGGACAAATTAGGAGTTTGGGATTAATACACACACCCTATTAAATATAAAATAGATATAAAAAAGGACCTACTATATAACACAGGGAACTATATTCTGTATCTTGTAATAACCTAAATCAGAAAAGAATCAGAAAAAGAATATAAGTATATAACTGAATCACTTTGCTGTACACCTGAAGCATTGTAAATCAACTATATTTCAATTGTTTAAAAAAGAACTAGGTGTTACTGGAACAGCTTAGAGGATCTGGGGCCAGGAACACAAGGACACTGTCTTCAGGCCTCTGAGGCTGAGATAAAAGAATGGCTACAATTTTCATTTTCTGACAGTTTATTCAAATTTTAATTTCTGGGATAAGAATGTCTGATACATTCTTATTCCTGGATCCTGGCATGGAGTGAGCCCCCACCATCCTAAACCCAGTGGACTGTTATCAAAATCACAGGTAATGGATGCTGGACAAGCTAATGCAACAGCTGTCCACTCCATTCCATGAAAATATCATAGGGTGAGGTGTTTCATTTTAGAGGGTTATAATCTACTTTGCAAGGAAATAAAGCTACAGGTCACTTATCTCAATGAAGGAAATCTATTATTGCTGGGAAAATAAGGCATCCTTCCTGTCAGCTCTGAGAAGCTAAAGGAGATTTAGTCCTAGACCTGTGTTTTCTCTCCTGGGGCCCCTTTTAAGATTCATGTCCCTCATCTTCTGCAAACTGTCAGCTGGAACAGGGCATGGCTGATTCCTGACCACAGGATTTCCCCTGTTCTCGCCCTCTCCAGATTTCACAGCAAATTGGGCAACAAATTTAAGTGTTAAATAAAATAACTCTAACCACAAGCCTTAGGTAATTCACAATCAATTCCTCCAGTGTATATAAGGATGTGTGTGTGGGTGTGGGTGTGCACGCATACACGTGTTAGATGAAAGTAACAGGTGAGGGGAAAAGGGTAGAAAAGAGGAAGAGAAAGAAAACTCAGGAATAAAGGCGCAACAATGGAAAACAAAGAGCATATCAATGTGGCAAAAACATACTCTTTCCCCACAAGCTAATTGATTTTAGGCCAATTTGCCTACTTGGCACTAAAAATTTTTGAAGACTGATCACCGAAATGAAGATTCATGTTTATGCCAATAGAGATATAATATAATTTATGTGCCTGTCTGTTTCCTCTACAAACATTTGTGGTGCCTGTTTTTGCACTCATCACACACTGAGTGATTCCAATGTGTTACCTGACGTCATGGAGCTAATGGTGAGGGTAATGGTGGCCATGAGGCGGGTGGAAATAACAGAGACCTGGGAGAGTGTTCTTTGTCAGTGGGGTAGTTGAGGCTGCCATGAACTCCTGTCAAAGAAAAAGTATACAGGGGCTTCTAGAGGAAACTGGGTTTCAAGGAGAGAGAAATCAAGACTTGCCAGTGGAGATACGAGAAGGCACTCAGAAAATGAAGGGTCTGAACCAAAAGGAAGAAGATCCTCATGAGAGCTACTGGGAACAGGTAAGCAGAATGGAGAGCAACTCAACTCAGAGCCAAGTGGGAGACAGGGCTGCAGAAATAAAGGAGCTCTTTCTACAAGAATCTGGAGCTAGGTGGGAAGGATCAGGAGGAGGGCCAGGTTTTGTGGAGCCTGAAGCAACATTCAAGTTCCAGGAGTCTCCTTAGAAGAACATAAAATTGTAAATAGCAACTTAGGTTTCAAAGTGCGTACTTATTTAGAAAGAGAAATCATAATGCATTATGTCAGTCCTTCTATTGTGTCCGACTCTTTGATACCCTTGGGACTGTAGCCCGCCAGTCTCCTCTGTCCATGGATTCTCCACCAAGAATACTGGAGTGGGTTGCCATTCCCCTTTCCATAACACATTACACATTTTTAAAAGCAAATACCTCAGACTTTGTGAAACCCAGAAAAATATAAGAATTGTACTCTTGGATACACATCTATATGGGTTTTCTTAATTATTACTTTTTAGCTATATTTTCTTTTAGGTTATTCATTTATTCCTATGAAAATGACTGTTGCCTGGAGAATTCCAGGGATGGGGGAGCCTGGTGGGCTGCCGTCTATGGGGTCGCACAGAGTTGGACATGACTGAAGCGACTTAGCAGCAGCAGCAGCATAGTTCTTTACAGAGTGAATAGGAAAATTATTCAGTCATTAGTCTGTCAAATGATTAATTGTTTAAATTTTGGTATTTTTGATTAGACATTGACCTAGTCAATCTCTGGCTTACTATTTTAAACAGCTGAAGATGGGAAGAAGTTTTCACAGGCTAACTTCTGGCTCTGTATATTTCCAGCCTTATTTCTCCTCTTCAATCCACAGGACATGGTGCAGGACATATCACTGTGATAGGGCTTCTGGTCATGCCCCTTTGAGTTAGCACAACAGTATTTCCAGGAATATTGCTGGAAGCCATTCCAACACTTAGAAAGCTAGAAATTGCTTAACTCCATGCAGAAGTGCCTGCAAACCACAAAACATACCCCACCACATCCAAATTAAACTCAACTTTCCCTCAGCTGAATGCCAAAAAATGCCCATGGCCACTCGAATGCCACAGAACCCAAGGAAAGGCATGACAGAGCGGAAGGTGAAATAGAAAGAGAATGGGCTCACAGACTGTCACCAACTATTGTTCCTTCACAAATTTTATCATCCTTATGACTGTGTGACTACATTGCACAGGGCCCTCTCAGGGCCTTGAAATATAACGGCAAATGAAGGACTTTGAAACTTGCCAGACACTGGAGTGGGTATTCAAGAAACCTCTGAACAATGCCTCCATATGCAAAACAAACAAAGAACAAGAAAACTTAGGAAAAAGGGAACTATAATCCAAAGTGTTAAGACCTACAAAACAAATCTGCTACCTAGAGAGGAAGAGAAATAAGTGAGGTTTTAGAAAGGTTCATAAGGTTTTAGCCCATGTGAAGATTAGATGGAGGATCTGCACTTGTAAGCTAATTCAACGGTATATAACCATAACATGTTTCTAGGGAGCCCTGTATTGGTTATCTACACTGCATAACAAATTATCCAAAACATAGAGACTTGAGACAAGGAGAAGCATGAATAACCACACACAGTCTCTGAGGTTTGGGTTTGGGGAGTGTTTAGCTGAGAGGTTCTGGCCCGGCAGCTCCCATGAAGTTGCAGTCATGACGCTGGCTGGAACGGGTCACATGCATGTTTCATTGAGGCTGGAGGATCATTCCTGGCAATTTAGTGCTGGTTGTTGAGACAAGGCATCAGTTCTGACCACATGCATCTCTCCACAGGGCTTCTGGAGTATCCTTCTGACATGGTAGCTGGCTTCCTCCAGAATGAGAGAGCCAAGAACAAACGGGAAAGCCTCAATATCTTTCATGAACTAGTCTTGGTGTCACTCTCTGACATTTCTAAAAATCTTATTGGCAGTGCTATTACATCGATCTCAAGCTCCCAACTCATCCCGTGTCTACACATCTGTTCTCTACATCTGCATCTCTATTCCTGCCCAGCAAATAGGGTCATCTGTACCATTTTTCCTAGATTCCACATACATGTGTTAATGTATGATATATGTTCTCTTTCTGACCTACTTCACTATGTATGACAGATTCTAGGTCCATCCATGTCTCTACAAATGACCCAATTTCGATCCTCTTCATGGCTGAATAATATTCCACTGTACACATGTATCACATCTTCTTTATCCAGTCATCTGTAACAGACAGCTAGTGACAAACTGCTGTATAGCACAGGGAGCTCAGCTTGATGCTCTCTGGTGACCTAGAAGGATGGAATTGGGGAGTGGGGTGGGAGGGAGGTCTAAGGGGAGGGGGGATATATGTATACATATAGCTGATTCACTTCACTGTACTGCAGAAACTAACATAACACTAAAAAGCAACTATACCTCAATTTTTAAAAAATGAAATGAAATAAAAAAAAAACAACCTACTGGTTACATCGATCAGTTGTCTTCACTGTGGGAAGGGATTGCACAGGGTGTGAATACCAGGAAATGGGGCTTAGGAGAACCCTCTTGGAGCCTAGTTTCCCCTGCTAAGTCACTTCAGTCATGTCCGACTCTGTGCGAACCCATAGATGGCAGCCCACCAGGCTCCCCCGTCCCTGGGATTCTCCAGGCAAGAACACTGGAGTGGGTTGCCATTTCCTTCTCCAATGCATGAAAGTGAAAAGTGAAAGTGAAGTCGCTCAGTGGTGTCCGACTCCTAGCAACCCCATGGACTGCAGCCTACCAGGTTCCTCCGTCCATGGGATTTGCCAGGCAAGAGTACTGGAGTGGGTTGCCATTGCCTTCTCCCCTTCATGCTCTAATGTAGGTTAATTTTGTGCAGCTGCAGACCAGGATTTGTAAATACTGTCCTGGCAAGAGCTGGAAAAGGACCAGGATCCCAGGAATTTGTGAGCTTATGTATGTATGTGTGTGTATGCATAGGGGGTGGTGGAAGGAGTCTTCAAAAGTAGTCACTGGCAGCATTCAGACTCATAAACTGCAAAGAAATAGGGTGACTTGGTTTCAGAGATGAGCCCCTTGGAAAGAGAAAAAGAAAATGAATCCCCTAAAGCCACAAGCACAAGCTGGAATCAAGATTGCTGGGAGAAGTATCAATAACCTCAGATATGCAGATATACCACACTTATGGCAGAAAGTGAAGAAGGACTAATGAACCTCTTGATGAAAGTGAAAGAGGAGAGCAAAAAAGTTGACTTAAAACTGAAAATTCAGAAGACGAAGATCATGGCATCTGGTCCCATCACTTCATAGCAAATAGATGGGGAAACAATGGAAACAGTGACAAACTTTATTTTTCTGGGCTCCAAAATCACTGCAGACAGTGACTGCAGTCGTGAAATTAAAAGATGCTTGCTCCTTGAAAGAAAAGTTATGACCAACCTAGATAGCATATGAAAAAGCAGAGACATTACTTTGCTGACAAAGGTCCATCTAGTCAAAGCTGTGGTTTTTCCAGTAGTCACGTATGGATGTGAGAGTTGGACAATAATGAAAGCTGAGCACCGAAGAATTGATGCTTTTGAACTGTGGTGTTGGAGAAGACTCTTGAGAGTCCCTTGGACTGCAAGGAGATCCAACCAGTCCATCCTAAAGGAAATCAGTCCTGAATATTCATTGATGGTGAAGCTGAAACTCCAATACTTCAGCCACATGATGCGAAGAACTGACTCATTTGAAAAGACCCTAATGCTGGGAAAGACTGAGGGTGGGAGGAGAAGGGGACGACAGAAGATGATATGGTTGGATGGCATCACTGACTTGATGGACAAGGGTTTGAGTAACCTCCGGGAGTTGGTGACAGGCAGGGAGGCCTGACGTGCTGCAACCTTGGGGTTGCAAAGAGTCTGACACGGCTGAGCGACTGAACTGAACTGAAGGCCACAAGGCCAGTCAGATTCAGAGATGGGATTAAAACCAAGTTTCCTGACTAATTCTAATCATAGTGAAAATAATTTAAATACTGGAGTATTTTTCTCTCTGTCAGGTACTCATCTAAGTTTTCTATGTACTGGGGCTTCCCCGGTGGCTCAGATGCAGTGCAGAAGACCTGGGTTTGATCCCTGGGTTGGGAAGATCCCCTGGAGAAGGGAATGGCTACCCACTCCAGTGTTCTTGCCTGGAAAATTCCATGGACAGAGGAGGTTGCAAAGAATTGGACATGACTGAGTGACTAAGCATGAGCAGGAGCATCTCATATTTGTGATACCAAGGAAACTGAGGCACCAAGAGGTCTGGCAAGTTGTTTAAGGTCACATAGCTGGTAAAGTAGAGCTGGCATTTCAGCCAAAGCCTTCCTAGTGCCCAAACACTTTTCTCCACCCTCATACCCCATTCTTCCAGGCCTTCTATTCCTTTAAGCTTATCCAGTTACCTCCTTCCTTTAATCCATCAACCCATCCTCCCCACCATAAGTTATCCCCAAGGAGGAATCTTTTGTTCAGGGGTACCCCAAGAGGACCTGCTTTATAAATTACTGGAATAAATGGCACATCTTGAAAACCCAAGAGGTGGAACCCAAAATCTGAAATTGGATTCTAAACATTCTGAACCTACAAGGTCAATGTGTTTATACTCCATGGAACGACTTACATTTTTTAAGCAAAACTTCAGAGTGTGATCCTCACCCAGCCAAGGTCTTCCCAGGCTGAATACTTGGATACATAACAGTCAACACTGATAAAGCACTGACTATGTGCTGGCTATTGTTCTAAGAGTTCTAACGATGCTGACTCACTTTCATCTGTATAAGCATCTCATGAAGTAAGTGTACTATTATTATCTCCTTTCTAATGTAGTTGATCTGCCCAGCTAAGTGAGTTGTCATTCTAGGATTGGAACACAGAAAGTCTGGCTCCAGAGTTCATCCTCTTGAGCAATGTGCTACATCTTTGTCCTTCTTTTTTTTTTTTCAGATTGTCCTTGTGTTGGTGGTATTGTCAGTGGAGTCTAAGATTTGGTCTTTATGTCTGTCAACATGCAAAGAAGAATTCTTCTTTTAAAAAATATTTATTTGGCTGTTCCAGGTCTTAGCTGAAGCACTCAGGATCTTTACTTGCAGCATGCCAGCTCTATAGATGTGGCATATAAACTCTCAGTTGTGGAATTGGAGATCTAGCTCCTTGCCCAAGGATCTAGCCCAGGTGCCCTGTGTTAGGAGCGCAGAGTTTTAGCCACTGGACTCCTGGGAAGTCCCATAATGGATAAGAATTCTTGAGCTTCGGCTATGGTGAGGCACCGTGCTGAGCACTCAGTATAAACTGATTTAAGGAAATAGCCTGTCTTCCTGTCTTCCCTGAGTTTTCACTCTAGTGAGAGCAACAGACTTTAAACAAAGTCATAAACGTAAGTCAATAAATAAGGATTTGGCTGTAAGTTGTGTTCAGTTTTACAAAAGAGGCAAACACGATGCTCTAATAGACAAACCCAAGAGGAACTCCTTAGACATGTGGTCGGGGAAGTTCATTCTGACTTTGAACCTGATATCTAGACGATATAAATTCTAAAGCTCAGATAACGGAAGAGGCACTCTAGTTAAACATGGAAGGTATAAAACATTCTTTAATCTGGACCCCTTCTACAATTCTTATTCAAAGTGACTATTAAAAGAATTAATGAGATAGAAACTCAGAAAGACAAGGAGAATGGGTGAAGAGAGATATTGTGGTTGCAAAGAATGATCACAGTTTCAGAAGATGAAAAGTTGAAGGGAAAGTTAGCAAAACTAAGAACGCAAAATACCGAGTTCTTACAGAGGGGACGCTGTTACTAAAAGAGCCTAGTCACAGAAATGAAGTCCTCCCCAGAAAAGTCTCGGGAATTGGAGGCACATGATATGCGGCGTAAAGGGGTGAAAGTATTGGTGAGAAATCAGAAGAATGGTTTGAAATTCAGAATAAAAAACACACAGACCCCCAGATTCTCTCCTCTGTTCCACTTATCCAGGGCAACTGTCCTTCCCTCATCCTGGAGGATGCCAGAGGATTTTTATTCTATAGAAAATCTGAGTGGCTTCATACCCAGGATTCCAGGCCCACAGGAAGTAGGGTGAAGATGCATGGAAACAAGGTTTTAAATACAAATCTACATATTGGAACATGATTTCTACCCTTCCCAGCCTCCTAACTCTCTGGGTTTGGGTTATAACCTTATAATATCATTTGACTATTTTAAATTTATATATTTCTTTTCTTATAAAAATTGTACACACACATATACATTTTTTTTTAACAAGAGAGGGAAGGGATTCCTAGGGCTTCCCTGGTGCTTAGTGGTAAAGAATCTACCTGCCAATGCAGGAGACACGGGTTTAATCCCTGGGTTTGGAGGATCCCCTGGAGAAGGAAATTTCAATCCACTCCAGTATTCTTACCTGGGAAATCCCATGGACAGAGGAGCCTGGTGGGCTACAGTCTATGGAGTTGTAAGAGTTAGACACGACTTAGCGATTAAATGACAAGGACAGGCATTCCTGACAGAGGGAACAGTGTGTGTGAAGGCCTTGGTTGATGCATTAAGGACCAAGAGGAGGTGCTCTGGGAGATGGGGTTAGAAAAAGAGCAGGGCCAGATGCTGTGGGACCTTGCACACCAACAAAAAGAGTTTGGGTTTTCTTTGAAATGCAGCCATGAAAGGGTTTTAAGCCATGGGTAACATGATCTTATTGAGGTTTAAAGAGTTACTCTGGTTGTATAAAGAATAGATTGTCACATATTAAGCTGGGCCTTCTCATGAAAAATTATGTATCCTAGGACTTTAGAGCGGAAAGGACCCTCAAGATCATTTAGTCCAACCCTTCCTTTTAAAAGATAAGCAAACTAAGACACAGAAAATTTATGATTTGCCCAAGGTCATATAGCTAATAACTGTGTGAGGCTTTTAAACCAGGAGTTGGAGGGTGATAGATTATACTTTTAAGAAATCATTCTACTCTATGTTTCCTTTGGCCAGAAGTGATGTCTCCTTTTTCTGAACTTTCATCTCACCTTATTTTTCTCTCCTATGGTACTTACTCATTTATTACCTTGATCATAGTTCTTTGTGTTCACGTCTTCTCTTATCTCCTTTATGAGGCTGTAAAATGCAGGATCAGGAGGTATGGTCTGTACCCAATATGTCTCCACAGGGCTTTGCTGTGGTAGGTGTTCAATCAACATTTGCTGAATGGATGGATGGATGGATGAATGAATGGATGGATGGATGGATGAGTGAATGAATTCTCCATATGATATAAATAAAACAGAGTATCTACTGACTGGAAATGGACATGTAGACTTTACTCACTCTGATTTACCATTCTAGGTCACCTCCTGGCCATGTTTTCATTCATTTTCTTTAATAAGAACATATTGGAAAGTGATCATTTTCTATCAGATGAAATGAGGTGGCCTAGAAAAATGTCATATTTCCAAGTCAGGCAATACTTTCTCCCAAGATTATCAGCAGGGAGAGCCTCTCCACACTCACCCTGTTGGCTAGGCTTATGCATTCTTTCTCAACACAAGGTCCTTGGGGAGGTTATTTCTTACTGAATCTTTTTTTTTTCTCCAAAAGATAGCTGAGACTGCCCATAAGAAAGTAATCAAGTATCCAGGGTGAAACAGTGATATCACAAAAAGGAAATATGTTTTGCTTAAGGTAATAAAAAAAAAAAAAATGCTGGGCTGCACCTATGCCCTCTCCAGCAGAGAAATATACAAACACATCAATGGAAACTAACACTGCCAATAGTGGAGAAAACCCTGAAGAGAGATCTGGGAGCCCTGGATAATGTCCTTGCCTTCAATTTTGACTTGTTGAGTGGCTCTGGTAATTCATGGGATCTCTCTGTGTCTCTCCCTCTTGGTATCCTCATCCATGAAAGAGAGATGAAAATATTTGCAACAATTGGTCATAGGCCCAGTTTCTGCCACAAGTAAATGACCCATTAAATCTGTCAATAAAATCAGTCAGACTGTTTTTTTTTTTTTTTTTTTTTGAGGGGGTAACTGTTACATTTTTGGATTCACTGATTTGGCATCCTGCATATACAGGCTCAGACACATGTTGAGAATTTTTGCCGGAGATGAAGTTATACATTGTATGTTGGGTTCCCAAATGAAGAAATGAGCTCCAGGGCATGGGACTTTTGATGATCTAAGATCTCCACTAAGGCAACAGGCATTCTGAAGACAAACATGACTCATGGTGCATGGGATCTCAATCAACTGTTCACAAACTTCGGTTTGAGGGTTGGGAAGGTCTGGAAAAGATTCTCGGGTAAAGCTTAATTCAGAAGAGTACAGACTGTTTCCTTTGCGAAATGACACATGTCCGTGTTGTGAAACAGTGGAAACTGGAAAAGAGTGCCTGTGTCAAGTCTCGCAGAATCACCCTGTTGCCCAGCCACAGACATCTCTTCCTTTCTCCTCTGGTGCCTAGCCTTACAATGAAGCCACTGTGCTTAGACCATCACAGCTGCTTCACCACATCACTTTTCTATTGCTATGGAATAAGACATCCTAACAGTTTGTAGTTTAGGGTCACAACACTTTATTTGCTCATGATTCTGTCATTTGAGTGGGGCTCAGCAGGGTGACTCTTCTGCTGGTCTGACCTGGGGTCATGCATGCAGGTGCTATCATCTGGAGTCTCAAACTGAGCTGGAACATCCAGAATGACATCATTTACATGCACGAACCTCAGCTGGGATAGCTGGAACAATTGGGAGCTGGTTGGGGATTTCTCTCTCTCTCTCTCCAAGTTTATCCAAGCAGAATAGATGAATTTCATGGCATGGTGACCCATGGCCCCTCAAAGCACAAAAGCAAAAGCTTCCAGCCCCTCTTAAGGCTCATGCTTGGAATAGTCATAGTGCCAACTCTGTGGTGTTCCACTGGTTAAAGCATATCACATTCCAGCCCAGACTTAAGAAGAGAAGAAACAGATTCTTCATCTTCACATAAGGAGTGGCAAAGAAACTTTGGCTGTCTTTAACCCACCACAAACCACAATTATGTGGTCAGGTCTCGTGGGATAAAGAAGTATCTTTTACCTGCTCCTTTGGCTCCCCCAGCTACAGACACCTCCTGTTTCCTATTTGAATGTTCCACTGTTACATGAAGCCTCCACCCCAGCACTCTGTCTGCCACTTCCACTTCTCTGCCACCACCAGCCAACTCCTCTCCATGCTCTTCTTTCTACCTTATAGCTTTTTATTTTTCATAAGCCCTGCTGCTCCATGATATTACCATTTGTGGCTTCTGCTGCTACAGATGTTAGTAATGTGAAGAACAGAGCTACCCTGAGACTGCTGTCCTTAGGAGTCCTGCTTGCAAGAGTGACCATTAGCTGGCATGTGGGAACTTGGATTAGTCAGGTTTCTCCAGAGAAACACAACCAAAAAAATATGTGTGTATAATAGATAGAAAGAGATTTATTATAAGGACAGGGGCTCATGGAGACTGGCAAGTCTAGTCTGCAATGTGTGGCAGCAGGCTGGTGATCCAGGAGAGATGATCTGAAATCCAAAGGCAGTCTGCTTGAAGATTCCCTTCTGCTGGGGAGACCAATCTTTCTGTCCTATGTAGGCCTTCGACTGATTGGATGAGGCCCACCCATATTATGGAAGGAAATCTGCTCACTCAGAATTCACACATTAAAATGTTAACCTAATTCTAAAGCACCCTCCAAGTTGACATCAAGTCAATAATCACAGGAGGGTTCCAGAACTGATAAGAGTGACTCTCTGTATCTAAACTGTATGAGCAATGCAGTTCATGCTGAACAGCTGCTTTTACTATTCCCATGAAGAATAAGGAAAGGTACTCACAGTCTGATATTTTTTTATGTGCTCAGCAGAGAATGTGATCAGCCACCAGTAAAAGCCCTGGGCACTGAGTCTCTAAAGAGCAACCCTGATAGACAAGTCTCATGGGTTGTCAAAGCTCATTGCCAAGGAAGACCTAAATAGACATTTCTCCAGAGAAGACATACAGATGGCCAAGAAATACCTGAAGAGATGCTCAACATTGCTAATAATTAGAGAAATGCAAATCAAAACTATAATGAGGTATCAATTCACACCAATCAGAATCGCCATCATCAAAAAATCTATAAACAATAAACACTGGAGAGGATGTGGAGAAAAGGGAACCCTCCTATACTATTGCTGGGAATATAAATTAATATAAACCACTATGAAGAACAGTATGGAAGTTCTTTTAAAAAACTAAAAATAAAGCTACCATATAACTCAGCGATGCTACTTATAGGTATATATTAGGAGAAAACCAGAATTCAAAAGGATGCATGCACCCTGATATCCATTGCAGGACTATTTACAATAGCCAGGACATGGAAGCAACCTAAATGTCCATCAACAGAGGAATAGATAAAGAAGATGTGGTACATATATACAACAGAATATTACTCAGCCATAAAAAGGAAGGAAATAGTGCCATTTACAGAGTCATGGACGGACCTGGAGACTGTCATACAGAGTGAAGCAAGTCAGAAAGAGAAAAACAAATATCGTATAATGTCACTTAATGTGGAATCTAGAAAAATGTTACAGGTGAACTTATTTGCGAAGCAGAAACAGAGTCACAGATGTAGAGAACAAACTTATGGTTACCAAGGGGGGATGAATGGGGAGATTGGAGTTGACATATATATACCACCACGTATAAAATAGATAGCTAATGAGAACCTATATAGCAAAACAAAAACAAAACTCATTGCCAGAGGCATGCAGCACATCCTGTGTGACTCCCCTGGGTGAGGACTCTCTGAAGTTTGTGCCTGATTTCCTCCAGAATTTGTCCTGTATATGTTTTCCCTTTGCTGATTTTGTTTTGTACAGTTTTGCTATAGTAAATCTTAGTTACGACTATGACTTTTAAGCTGAATCCCCTGAGTTTTCCTAGAGTCACTGAGCCTGAGAGAGGTCTTGAGGGCTGCAGCACAAGTAAGAAATGGAAAATTATGTCATTTGCACAGGTCTATCTCTAATTGTTAATACAATGGAAGCCGAGGTGGAAAGAATTTTATATAGGTCTTATGTGAGTGAGCACTATGCTCCATACTCTGATGTCTTCAAGGAGATATTAGCAACATAAAAGAGTGACCATGACTTCCAGAGGAGTTGGGGAGGGGACTGTGGATATTCGAGTAAGTAGGAAAAAGAGCAAGGGAGGTAGGGAAACCCAGTGTTGCAGAGTTCAGACTCCAGAGACATGGCCAATTTAGATGTGGACAAAATTCAGACAGTCTAAATTTTGGCTTAGATTTGTTACTCAACATAAGCTTTAATTTCCACAACTGGAAGGTGCATAATAAAATAATGGCTAATATTTACTAAGTGCTTACCACATTTTAGGCAATTCATGTGTTAACTCACTGAACCTTCACAACAATCCTGAGGAAGTATTATTTTAATCTTTCTTTTACAAATTCAGAAACTTAAGCCCAGAAAGAGATCTTGCCATTCCCACCATACAGGGTCCTGAGACGCTTAAATGAGTTAATATATGTAATGTCCTTGGATAGGGCCTGGAGCATTAGGAGCATTCGTGAGATTTGAACTGTTATCTTTTAAAACATGATTAAAAAGAGAGGAAAGGAAGCCATTGGGAGCAAGTCCCCCTGAAGAAGCAAAGCACAGGAATGCCCTGCAGCAGAGCCCATTTTCTGAGCAATGGGCTGGGAGCCCTGATTGAATAGGCTCAAACCTCTACATAGAAAAGAAGAATGCTGGATTAAAGAGTAGAGGAAATGTGACCTGGGGACAGAGTTTAGAGAGTCTTGACCATCAATTTGGCACTTACTATCTAAAGCTGTGGATCTCAAATTGACAAATGACAAGGTCCCTAGAAACCACCAACACAGCTAAACAACAACCACAACTAGAAACCATGGTATTTTTAGGCAATATGAACTAACTGGGCTTCCCAGGCGGTGCTGCTGGTAAAGAACCTGCCTGCCAATGCAGGAGATGTAAGACACGAATTTGATCCCTGGATCGGGAAGATCCCCTAAAGGAGGTCATGGCAACCCACTCCAGTATTCTTGCCTGGAGAATTCCATGGACAGAGGAGCCTGGTAGGCTACAGTCCACAGGGTCACAAAGAGTTGGACATGACTAAAGTGGCTTAGCACACGCATGAAATAACTATGTATTAGCCATTGATCAGGACAGAAGTTTTTTAAAAAAAAGAGGGGTCTCCCCTGGTGGTCCAGTGGTTAAGACTCTGCGTGGGGCATGGGTTTGATTCCTGGTTGGGGAACTAAGATCTCAAATGCCATGTGGTGTGGCCAAAGGAAAAAAAAAAAAAAGTTTAAGAAAAAAACTTCAGAGAGATATTTAAAATATTAAATTTTAGATACTTATTTAAGAAATAAAGATTTCCTTTTCTATAAATGAGTCAAACGCCATTATTATTTGAATTTTAGTGGCTTTAGAACTACTGCATTAGACGATGGAAAAAGTAAGTGATTGAAGAGACATATCTGATTTGGGGCATAGAATTCAGACTGAAATTGAGGAAAGGGAATGATTAGGAAACTGTAGTATTAATTTGAACATAAAGAAATGCAGGTCTGACTTGGGTGCATTCAAGGGAAATGAAAGGAAGTAGCTGAGTACAAGATCAATGACAAAGGAAGCACAGACTGTATTTTTGATCCATAAAGACCTGAGTTCAAATCTTCACTCATTATCAGCTTCTGACTCCTCTGAAGCTTAGGTTCCTTATTGGTCAAATGGAATTGGGATTTGTTGCTGCTATGAAGACTGAGTCAAAGGAGAGAGTGAATGGATATTGCCATTTGATGTGGAAGCTGCTTTTTTTTTTTTTAATTTATTTGGCTGCTCCAGGTCTTAGCTGTGACATGTGGGATCTTTGTTGCCACATGCAGGTTCTTAGTAGAGGCATGCCAGGTCTAGGGGTGGGACCTGGGGCAGGAGTGGAACCAGGATGGAACCTGGGCCCCCAGGGATGGAACCCAGGCCCCCTGGCATTGGGAGCATGAAGTCTTAATCACTGAACCACCAGGGAAGTCCTTGGAAGCTGTTCTTACTACAAATAATATCTCAATGTGTGAGAATGAGAAGGTGTGAGGAGTGGGAGATGACTCCAAAGACTTGATCCCAGGTGCCTGCCAAAGCAAACGGCTCCAGGAAAAAAAAACAGGGAACAGGGAAGATTAATCCAGTCCTGATGGAAGACGTTTGGTTTCATTTTAGGCACACCAAATGAGGACAAATATTCTAAGTTTGATATGCTGAAAAGAGGCTTTTTCATGATTATGGAAAGTTCAAATTATAATCTCAGAAAGAATGATACATGTAGGACCTTTTTCCTATTTGTAGCATCCTGAAAGGGCTTAAGTATCCTGTAAATTTAAACTATAATGTATGAAAATAATTTCAAAGAAATACAGATTTAGGGCAAAAAAAAGGGAAGAGAGTTCCTAGAGCCCAGAATAAACTGTACATAATTTGTGATACAAAAACTACAACTGGATTTTTATAAATTAAACTGTGATTCTTATGTGATTATTCAGGCTTACAGTGGTTATATAAATTGAAACATACTGTGCACAGTGGAAATAAGCTCTATTGTGTGATTTTCTGTGAATGATCAGCTGACACATGGCTGAATTGAGAGCGTGCCTGGGAATCAAGTAGTCTTGGCTTTGAACAAAGCCCTGTTTGCAAATTTGGACAAATTTCTTAACCTTTCTGAGCCTCAATTTCCTAATATGTAAAAAGAGATGGAAATAAGACCTCTTTCACAAGGTTCCTATGAGAATCACATGAGATTACATTTGATATTCACACAATGGGTCATCAGTAGACATAAATTCCCCATCTCTTAGAAAACAAATGTTTTCTAAGGCCTCACTATAATGGTATGGAAGTATCAGCTGCAGAAGACAGTTACAGATATGATTTGAGAAGTTTTAGAACCATATTCATAATCTGACTTTTGCCTTAATCAATGGAAGATGATGCACAAAGAAATATTCTAGTTAAGTCTGGACTGGGGTATTCAGTTCAGAATAAAACTATTAAGAAAAAACATATCACATTCCTAGTAAAGCACACACCAGGTTGTACCCATGAAGTCCTTATTTTAAATCTTGATTCTTTGGTTTTTTGTTTGTTTGTTTGTTTGCTTAGTCATTCAGTTGTGTCCAACTCTTTTGCAACCCCATGGTCTGTAGCCTACCAGTCTCCCCTGTCCATGGGATCTCCCAAGCAAGAATACTGAATGAGTTATTTCCTTCTCTAGGGGATCTTCCTGACCCAGTGATTGAACCCACGTCTCCTGAACTGGTGGTGGTGGTTTAGTCACTGGTGGTGGTGGTTTAGTCACTAAGTTGTGTCCGACTCTTGGAAGTCCATGGACTATAGCCTACCAGGCTCCTCTGTCCATGGGATTCTCCAGGCAAGAACACTGGAGTGGGTTGCCATTTCCTTCTCCAAGGGATCTTCCTGACCCAGGAATTGAACCCGGGTCTCCTGCATCGCAGAGAGATTCTTTACTGACTCAGCTACATGGATTCTTTACCTCTGAGCCACCAGGGAAGCCCCTTGATTCTTTATATGTTCCTTTTTCAATAGCCATTATGTTCAAATATTCCAATGAAGAGACTTTATGTCACTTAAAATATGAAGTTGGAAATTCATGGATTTGGTTGATATCTCATTAGAAAATACCTAGCTTGTCTAGGGAAACATAAAGAAAATATCACTGATCTATTGGAAATCAAGTCACTTACTCTTTTGAGTTGTTTTTGTTCAGTCGCTCTGTCGTGTGCAACTCTTTGCAACTCTTTTGAGAACTGGTCTCAAAAATGGAAATTTAGGATGGTCTTATTGATCTTGCAGATCCTATTAGATCCCCCATATTCCACAAGAATAGAATAGGCTCCAGTAGAGCCTATAACTTACACCGGGTTCTAAACCTTGGTGTACTGTGTAATATGTGTCTTTCCCCCATGAATCATACATTCTCTGATGGAAGGAAACCTATCTGTCCATCTCATTGCTATTTTCCTAGAATCTAACGCAATGCCTAGCACCTCAAAGACACACAGTAAATGTAGAAGAATGAAGGAAGGGAGGGATCTGATACAGTACTTGCCAATGAAGTCAGCACTTAAAAAAAAATCCTTGTTTAATGGATAGAGTAAGTCACATTTCCTGTTTTCCTCTTAGTCATGTACTCTAGGATAAAAAAAAAATGTTTTCTAAGGCCTCAAACCCTCAAGGCAAATGCTAAATACAATGAAAACTATGTTAATGTTATCATACTAGCCAAAATTTTCATTGAGTGCTTACTATAGGCTAAGTAAACACTTTATATGCATTAATTCATTTGTCTATCATAATAACGTGAGAGAATTTCCATTTGACAGATGGAGAAACTGAAGCTCACCATGGTTTTATAAGGTAGTTCATAGTGCAAGCAGGATTCCAGTCCGAGCCCCACCTGACTCTTCACTATGCTGCACACTTTTCGAAGGGCTCAGTAGTGCCTTGTAGTGGATTCCATGTCTCCACTCCCAGTAGGAGGACCAGAGTGGCGGGGTCTCCTGTGGGCAGGAGAAGGACTCCACCTGCGGTTGAAGACCTGGAGACAGGCCTGCTGGGTCACACAGGTGTTCTTCCAGGAGTCTGGTCTCCAGCAGTTTTGAACCATAGAGGTTGATGGTAGAAGTGAATGGACAGGAGGAGCAAGGCAAGCTGATCTTGAGATACGACCAAAACAAATCCAGAAAAATAGAAAGCCTGGATCCCAAGGATGAGGGAGATGGTGGGAACACATGCATTGCTGTAAAAAGGGAACATGGGAGCTTGTTGCTGGGGTCTCAGAAAACTAACAGAAGCCATCTTGGGTCAGAAGTTGATTGAGAAAACACAGGAAAGGACCTTCCATACAAGGCAAGACTCTTTCTGCACCCTCAGTCCCATCACTTACCTATACACCCTTTCCCTCCTTCCTCTTTCTTTCTTTCCCTTCCCCAGTCATGCCTATGTACTCATGCACACACACACACACATACACTTCTGCAGCTAAACGGTTCTCACATGCCCCAGGTTGCTGGTCGCTGCTCTTCATTCAAACATCTTTGGAAAATAAGGTTAAAATGTCTAGATCTAGGACTAAACTGACAGTGCTTATGTTTCTGTTTCCTTCATCTTGAGGGCAAGAGCGTGTATTCCGTTTCTTTTTTATCCCCCTCACAGCACCTATTACTAGATACCATATGCTCTGCATGTACTTGGCACTCAATAAATGCTTGCTGAATGGCTGACTTTTCCCGTCTCCCCCACCCTTTCCTTCCCACCCCTACAGCATTACTTTAAAGATCTGTTGCAGAGCTGTGGGGCGAGGTTTAAGATCCGTTTTGACAAATAACCCTTATGGGTGTTTAAAGCCAAAAGATCGAATATTTAAAGCAGAAATATGAGCTGTAACTTCATGGGTGTTCTTTGAAGAGATGCATAAAGCTGTACAAATAGATAGCCTTTCAGACAGGACATAACAGACCCAGCTTTGTGCATTTGCAAATATACAGAGGAGAAGAGCCTGAACCTTGCTTTGAACCCTATGTTTCCTTCTGAAATCAGTTTAAATAGGAAAGTGAAGGTAGTTAAATCTTCTATATTTTAAAAAGATCTTACAAATAGTTTTGGCTTTAAAAGCCTATGTCACTGATTCATAATATAAGAGGTGACATTAAATCTATGCCCCCCTCAATGCCCCTCACCCCCGCAGACAGGAACGTACAGGCAAAAACAAGACTGGATTCCATTGAAGTCGTGAGAGCAAATTGAGGGCTGTAAAATAAGAGGCTTTTAGAATCCCAGACGTGAGATCTTGGTGCTGGGAAGTCTTAGGGACCAAAGCAAGGATCCAGGGACAGCAGACGTTGAAGAACCAGAGCAGAATCCACATCACAGAGTGGCTCTGGTTAATGACTTCATGAAGCTGCTGAGCTTAGAATACAAGTCCCAAGAGAGAAGTGAGCCTGAGTTGTGCAGGTCCATTACCCCATAGGATCCATTTTCATCCGAAGATGTCTGGAGTTTCCTGGCTGCTTCCATTAACAAGGCAGCAACGAGTGCGTCTTATCTCGGGCTCCAACTCTGACTGTCCCGTGTTCTCTTAGAGCAGCTGAGCCCTTGGCTTATAGGCCAGAAGTGATCTCAGGAAGTGGAAGCTGCTTGATAGGTCTTACTTTTTTTAAGTGGAACTATTTTGCATGGAGCTGTGGCTAAAGAGGTTACTTACAGCTAAGCATTTGTAGGACAGGTGGGCTTAAATAAACTTAACTATCAAGCTATAGGTATTAAATTGATCATAAGAACCCTTGGTTATGCAGTGATTGATTTGGAGGGCCTGACGGTTCTAGTATTTAGCTTGGAATTTATGAATCAAAAGCTTTAAAACTGAAACCAAGAAAGTTTTTTTAAGTACTACTATTTCCACCTAACCAAGGACTGTTATACAAGTATGATTTATCTATAGTTATCACTCATGTATAGTGTAGAATTATCCAAGTCTTTTTTTTTTTTTTTAATTTCTAATGACTTCTATGCATTAACTCAATCAAGAGAGTTTCTTAAAATATTACCTTTCCCCTTCTGGAAAAAAGACATTTTTATCCAGAAAGAAACTACTAATTTTTACATTGCTAAATCAGAAGTGTGCTCTCTTTCTGATTCATCCTTTGCTTTCACTTCCTGTAGGTTTAATGTAGGTCAATAGTCCTGGATTCTATACACATTATATTTGTGTAAGATGATTGAACACATAGTTGAAATTTACATAAACACACAATATCTTTATTTTACTTTTTTGGATAACATGTTATCATTTTTGAAGAATCTTCTCATTTCTCACCTCATGTAATTTTAAAAAATTCTATTAAAAAATTCTATAGGATGGGAATTAATAGTATTATCATTTTACAGATGATTGAGTTCAGCAAATTTCATTCAACTGTTCACCCATTCAGTAATTTTAATTTTGGACCCAAATGTGTACTAGGCACTGGAAATACAAATATGAAAAAACTTTATGAAGTTCACTGTCTATTATGTAAAACAAGCAGGCAAATAAAACATTGACAGTGGGATGTGATAAGTCCTATGTTATGTAAATATAAAGATGGCAAAAAATGAATCACCAAACTCGTCCAGCTGTGAATGAACAATCTTTTCAAAGGAGAAGATTCTTGAAGTGGGTCTTAGTAAGAAGAAATCCACCAGAAACGATAAAGCATAGAGCAGAGAAGCAGCAAGTGGCAAGGTACAGAAGCGAGCAACTGTGAGATGAATGCAAGAACTGCAAACAGTTGAGCATGGTTGTGAGTACAGAAGGGAAGAAAATGAGCCTAAAGCGTGTTTTCCTTCCTTCCTTCCTGAAGCAAGAAGGTTCTGGGTGTATGATGGGTTGGTGAAAAGAAATCTTCAGGAAATCAGATTCATTTGATCTTTTTTCACCACGCACGACCTCCACGTGGTCCAAAATGGCTACTCCTGATTGACCCATCCCATCCACATTCTGAGCAGCAGAAAGAAGGAAAAGTGAAAAAAGGAACAAAGGTATAAGCTAGCTTTCTTTTAAGGGAGATTCTTAGAAGCTGCCACGGGACACATCTGCTCATAATTCATTCATTAGAACTAGTCACATGGCCACGTCTACCACTAAAGACTAATAGATTCTTTTCTGACCCGTGTGTTTAGTTATACATTTGTGATGATGTTAATATAGGGAAGAAGAGAGAATGGAATTTGGAAGACAACTGGGAGTACCTGCCACTGAGAGGATGAAAAAACCAATCACAAATTGCTTTGAATTCTGAACTTCACCCTCTGGGCAACAGGGAGTCACTGGAGAGTTTTTGATCAAGGACCTGAGATGACCATATTTATGTATAAGATTAAGAAAGATGATAGACTGGAAAGGGTAATACTGGAGACAAGGGATTAGTTAGGAGATTTTCATGGTGGTCCAGGTGAAAGACAACGGAGGTCTGATGAGGGAAGAGGAATGAGGAGGGGAAGTGTTAAGAAGGTTATCTGCCATGACAGTTGAGTAACAGTAAGAGGCAGGATTCAAACTCTTATCTTTGGCTCCAAGTCCATGTACATTATGTTCATCTTTCTTAACCAAATGGTGGAAACTTGGCCTCCCAGGAGCCTTTCATATCCAAGTTGTGTTGTGAAAATCGGATATTATGGTCCAGATCCAGGAACTGAAGAGTCCAGAAACAAGACACCATGTGTGGCCGTGTAATTTTGAGATATTATGCATTTTCTCTTCTTGCATTCAAGCTAGTAGAAGACTCTGAACTGGGCTTCCTTGCCTATGGGAGATCTAAAACAGGCTTCTCAGGTTTTATTTCTAAGCCTCAAGCCATGTAAGAGGAGAGAGTTTGAAGAGGGAGAGATTTCAGCTAGACTAAGAAGACATTTTAGAGTCGGGGGGAGGGGAGGAAGACGGATTTTTCCCACCTGGAGGTCATGGGAGGAGATGATGGGAAGTAGCTGTGAGGTGATACAGTCCTGGATTCAAGACCAAAGGCTGCTCTACCCTCCGTGCGGCCCAAGCAGCCCCACCTGATGGGGCCATGTGAGCTGGAATAATCTACAGTCCAAAGGATATCTCGGAAAAATTAGCACTACCTGAAACCATAGCAAAGCCCCAGTCTGCTATTAAATTACCTTCCAGAAAGACAGCTAAGAGGTTACAATGAACTGATGTGTAGAAATAAAAAATATGCACTGAACTACTGAAAACAAAAAGAGGACTGAAATTCATCCCTTCAGCCCTGCTAGACAGTGAACCCTGGGTGACAGCAAGGCTTTCTATAGCCCCAGTGGGTGAGGAATGAAGACCAGCTCCAGAACACAATTTTGTGCCTGTCTCTCCCTTTTCCTTAATTCTGATTCTGAGAGTAGAAACCAGTTCAAACTGGATCTGTGTATATCCATACCCATTATTCACTTGTAAATGTTCCAAGTAACTCAGACCTCCCCTCAGAAGACATTCAAGCATCGCTTAGCAGGATATTTCAGGACAAAGGCATGCAATGTTTGGAAATGTCTGATAATGTTCTAGCTACTGTACTTTCCCAATAGGTTCAGTAGGTAAAGAATCTGCCTGCACTGAAGGAGACCAGGGTTCTACCCCTGGGTTGAGAAGATTCCCTGAAGAAGGAAATGGCAACCCACTCCAGTATGCTTGCCTGGGAAATTCCATGGACAGCAGAACTTGGTGGGTTACAATCCATGGGGTCACAAAAGTTGGGCACAACTTACCGACTAAACCATCACCACCACCAATGTTCTAGCTATAGTCTAATTTTTCCCTTTACTAATACAAAAGCTCAAATCAGGATCTCTGCATATGATATTTATCCAAACATCATCCTGTATACAAAATTCCAGAGATGGTGACAGACTATAGAAAAAACATAATTTACAAAATCAGCAAGAACATTCTATTTAAAGCAATATCCCCTGGGTGTTGTCTGAGCTTGAAATGCAAGTTCATTATATAGTTTCTTTCTGGAGACAATATGCCAAGCCTTAAATATGGCTAAAAATCAGAAGTTTGGGGAAAAAATTTCAGCCCTGCAAGAAGGAAGTATGCTATATTTGGTAGAGTTGGGAATACACGATTTTGTTTCAGAAATCTGAGAAAAATCTATAGTCATCTTTTTTGCCTCCTACAAACCCATCTTACCCTATTTTCATTCTGTTTCATTTTCTCCCTGCTTTCAAGTAGTTATATCTTTAAAATATTATAATCCAAAAAAAGGAGGCAGGAGGAATTTAACTAAAAAATAATAATCAAAGCCATTCATGGTTTATGTGCCCAGACTAAGCTGTATTTATGGAAGAGTTGATCTTTTTTTTTCTTTCTTTTTTTCTTTCCAGAAGTCTAAAGTGTAAATTAAGTTGCACCAAGGCAGGTCAAATTATTCCCCAGTCATTTGTAGTATGCAGTGTTTTATGTGACTTTTTACCCTCTTATTCAATAAAACAATGTGTACTTGTATAGCAGCCAGACGGAGTGGTGATTCACACTCATCTCAGAGATGCCAAGTACTGTACCTCCTTAAGGAAACACACTCACCCATGTGTAATGAGAACGCTTTGGATTTCCTGAAGTGATTCAACATCAAATTGAATTCAACACTGAACTGAATATCCATAGATGTTAACAATCACAAGATCGGATGTACTAGAGTTTCATTTGCTTTTATGTAACTCCCACTCATTATTATAAGAGATGCAGCCTTGTTATGTTGAACTGGAACATTTTCACTCACTCAAGGAGACTGATTAAAGAATTTGGCCTGTTTCTTATTAATATAAAATAATCAAAAAAATTTCAAGAAAGGATGGCCAGCTATGGTTCTGTGATACAGAACTCCCATTGAGCTCTTCTCTTAAATCATTCAGCTTTTAGCTCAAGAAGAACACTGACCTAGGCTGGACATTGGCTGTATTATTACTAGCTTGATACTGTAGGTGCTGGTCTCAATTAGAAAAGATGCTTGGGGACTTCCCTGGCAGTCCACTGGTTAAGACTTCACCCATCCAGTGCAGGGGATGTGGGTTCAATCCCTGGTAATGGAGCTAAGATCTCACATGCCTCCGGACCAAAAAACTAAAACATAGATCAGATCAGATCAGATCAGTCGCTCAGTCGTGTCCGACTCTTTGCGACCCCATGAATCGCAGCACGCCAGGCCTCCCTGTCCATCACCAACTCCCGGAGTTCACTGAGACTCACCAAAACATAAAACAGAAGCAATATT
Source organism: Bos taurus (assembly GCF_002263795.3). Taxonomy (NCBI): domain Eukaryota; kingdom Metazoa; phylum Chordata; class Mammalia; order Artiodactyla; family Bovidae; genus Bos; species Bos taurus. The sequence continues at coordinate 48,130,433 of NC_037332.1, read as the reverse complement.
GTAACAAATTCAATAAAGACTTTAAAAATGGTCCACATCAAAAAATCTTTAAAAAAGAAAGAAAAGATGCTTATAAAAATCCATAGCCTGCTAGATGTCAGGTCATTAGAAACTGTTGTTTAGCTGCTAAGGAATGTCTGACACTCTTTTGCGACCCCATGGACTGCAGCCCACCAGTCTCCTCTGTCCATGGGATTCCCCAGGCAAGAATACTGGAGTTGATTGCCATTTCCTCCTACAGGGGATCTTCCCGACCCAGGGATCGAACCCTTGCCTCCTGCATTTGGCAGGTGGATTCTCCGCTGAGCCACCAGGGAAGCCAACACCAGAAATTATTGCTTTTAAATGCTGGCAGAAGAGTACAGATTTTATATGGCAGAACTAGAGAGTCATTACGGGCTTCCCAAGTGGTGCTAGTGGTAAAGAACCCACCTGGCAATGACCTAAGAGACGAGGGTTCGATCCCTGGGTGGGGAAGATCCCCTGGAGGAGGACATGGCAACCCACTCCAGTATTCTTGCCTGGAGAATCCCATGGACAGAGGAGCCTGGCGGGCTACAGTCCATAGGGTCGCAAAGAGTCGGACACGACTGAAGCAGCTGAGCACATAGCACACAGGGACCACAATGTGTCACTGAGTGAGGAAGTAAGGATTTGACTGAAAAGTCAAGTCTACTCCCAAACTGTATAAACACACATGCTTAAAGAAATCTAGCTACTTTACCCACTGGAGACAGTAACCAAAACCAGAAGTTCTTGAAATACAAGGGTAAAATTAAAAGACAGAGTGGAAATAGGAAAGAAGCAGCTGCCAGAGCTGCAGGGGGCATGGCCTCTAGGAGGGCAAAGATGGTTTATGTACAACTTAAACTAACCTAATTTAAAAATAAGGCCATTTGGATATATGTAAAAGGCAAAGAGTCACCAGAAGAACTTGGATGCATTATACCCAGCCTCCAGTTTCTTTGATCACAAAGTGTTTGGAAAGTTAGAATTTCAACCTAAATTATAATTGTCCCAGTAAGATTCTACCTAAACTAAAAGTTGAGGAACCTGAACTAAATTGCCAAAAACAAAGGCTGAGACCAGCTCTTAAGGAGAGGAGAGTACAAGAAAGCAATGGGCCAATTCCAAATCATCCATTAATTCACTCTGAGGAAATCATCTTTTCACCAACAGGCAGGGACTAGAGATGCAGAAAACCTTTTGTTTCCCAAGAATTTATATGGGCTAGCCTTGTTTTTGTGGGCTGGCTTTGTTACAGGCAGCCTGCCAGAAACGCAAATTCTCAGGCCCTGTCCCAGAAACCCAGATGGAGCATTTCTGTTTTAGTAAGGTCCTTGGGTGATTTCTGTGCCTGTGGAGGGATCTGCAGGTATGTGCTTTGATAAGTTCAAATTGAAAATCTCTCCCAAAAATCCCAGTTCCAAAATGATATCCAGTTTAACTTTTATACTACGCTATAAAAAGAAATAAGATTCTTTCTTTGTAACGATGAATATAATAAGATTCCTCTTCTCATAGGGCTTCCCTGGTGGCTCAGATGGTAAAGAATCTGCTTCAGTGCAGGAGACCCAGGTTCAATCCTTGAGTTGGGAAGATCTGAGAGCCCCTGCTTTTGAAACATCTCTGGAACTATTCAAAGTCATTAGAGTCATTTGCTGTGACTTGATCTCTCAGGTCAAGAAAAAAAAAACCATAATTCAATGGAAAATTATTCTGATAAATTTCAAAATGATGAAAGCAGAAATATCAAAGTTTACCTCACAAGTATTTTCTAATGGATTGATTTATATTTTTATCAACAGGGAGGTAAATTGGTATTTTTATTACTGCCAGCCTCTTTTCAAATAATTGATAGATCATTTCATTTCAAGTCCCTACCTTCCTTGTGAGGGTCCCTGGAGTGCCTCCTCCCGAGGACCATCTTCTTGGCCAGGGGAATAGAACAGCCTGACTGACCAACTTGATCATGCATCCCTTCCCTGGTAGGGGAGGGAGCTGCCCTCCTTTCCCATCATATGAATTAGAAGTGTGATTCTTCTGAAAGCTTGTTAAGCAAACAACATAATGCATGAATACTGGTTAACTGATCGGGACAAATGTACCATTACTAAAGTAAAAATATTAAGAATAGGAGAAACCAGGCATGAAGAACATGGGAAGTCTCTAAACTACCTTCAAATTTTTTCTATAAATCTAAAATTATTCTAAAATTAGAAGTTCATTTATTTTTTAAAAACTGACCTTTGTTTGAGCCTGAAATAAATCAGAGCTCGCTCCTTCTCTCTTTTGAAAAATATTCTTGTTCAGAAGTCGCTGCTATTAACTGTGGAGAGCCCGTGTGCATGCAGACAACTTGACTAACCTAATTTTAGGTTGATGTATTTCCTGTTTTTCTAGAGCCATTTACTCATTGAACCTTTGCTGCAGTCAATGAGATTGAGTTTTTATCAGAATGCTATCTCATACCCTACCCTGCAATAGCTGATAAAGTGCTACAACTTCTAATACTGTGTCAGCTGTGTGCTGCTCCTTTCCAACTCCTATGTGCATAAACTGCAGATACTCTTGTTGCCTTTTGAGAGCCATGCAGATAAAAGATGACTTGCAGACAGTCGGGGTACTGGATGTGCCAGCACAACACAAAAGGAGAAGAAATAAGAACCATCCTCCACTTCTCACTACCTGCCTACACACACACAAAACTGTATGTATAATACCAAGGTCACCTTTGCAGAAACTCTTTCATCTTTGCTCACAGGAGAATGATCAGTGAAAACTTCCCTCTGTAGCAGAAAGGGAACATACAACATTGACATTTCTCATGCCAACACAACCTGTTAGGATATTTTGAAAGATGTCAATGTTCAAATTTTTAATAAACATACAGAGACCAACATATCCTCTTGCCCTTTAGTTAGGAAATGCCTTTAAAATGCAGATACAGCCATGCTGCTTGATTTGGAAAATTATCAACTCGTTTCTTTTCTCTCTTTTTCTTCCTAAGGGTTTCAAGACCGTTTAGATAAAGTCTAACAACACTTTGAAGATGAAAGTTTGATTTTTTGTTTAAATGGAGACTATTAAGAAAGGAAGCTATATGAAGTGTATGTGTTAGACTAATTAACTGTAGTCCCTTTCTGCATCAGGACCCATCAATCTTAAGACAGTTGGTACCTGGTATGGGGTGTGCAAGGCCTGAGAGAGCAAGAGATGCCGGAAATGTGTCTTTAAATGCAATTAGGACACAAAATCTAATGAATTCTGAAGGTGTTTTTCTCTTCTTATGACACCAACTCGGAGGTATGAAAATGTCCTGATGTCAAGAATTCTAAGTGAAAATATAACTAATTGGACTTCTAACTTTAGACCTGATTATCTAGCAAAAGCTAATATACGTATATTATCCTACCATACTGTAAAAGCTCAACATTTAAAACCACCACTTTATGGGATGCGGATTCACATGAAAGGATGCTTCACCTCACTGAAAGCTTTTCTTAATGACCAACAACGTTGAGATGGTTAGATAGCATCACTGACTCAATGGACATGAATTTGAGCAAACTCTGGGAGATAGTGAACAACAGAGGAGCCTGGCATGTGGCAGTCCACGGGGTCGCAAAGAGTCGGACATGGCTTAGTGACTGAACAATAGCATGATGACCAATAACTCATCAGAGTGCTAAATGTTAAGAGATCCTGTCTATGAAAATTTAATTGTATATGAAGGTGATAATCCTTGAAATGATGAAAGCAAAAAAGACCTATCTCAGTTTTTAAAGATCACTAATTCTACATAACTTCTGAAGGGTATCAATTCTATTTTAAAAATAGTACAGCTATAAAGGTTCCCTGGGAAATAAATGAACTGAAACAGCTTGAACAGAGCTGTTGATGATAGGGAAGAAGGGTTACATTTGACACAGAAAGGTTTAACCCAGGAAAGTGCTGATGAAAATGGCCCCTGGAATTTACGAATCAAATCCAGAGATGTGAGGAAGAATGGAGTACCTTGTTTAAGATTGAATGGTGACTGATTGGTCTTAAAGGATCCTTTTGCCAGCAGTCTACACTGTTTAATTGGGTGATTATATTCTAGAGGCAGGCTTCCCTCATAGCTTAGTCAGTAAAGAATCTGCCTGCAATGCAGGAGACCTGGGTTTGATCCCTGGGTCAGTAAGATCCCCTGAAGAAAGAAGTGGCAACCCACTCCAGTATTCTTGCCTGGAGAATCCCATGGACAGAGGAGACTGGCAGGCTACAGTCCATGGGGTCGCAAAAGTCAGACATGACTTAGCGACTAAACCACCACCACCATTCTAGAGGATGATAACACTCCCAAATGGCAATATGGCATTGGAAGTTGGACTATGGGTTAATATAGGATGTAACTTGCCATGGATGGGCTCTACCTGAAGCAGGATATTTTGTCTCCAACGTTTATCATTAGTTGTTTGAACCTTTAATGAACTGCTAACGAAGATAGGTTTATAAAAAATTAGAAGGCCAACATAGTAGAGCAGGGACTTCCCTAGTGGCTCAGATGGTAAAGAATCTGCCTACAATACAGGAGACCTGGGTTCGATCCCTGGGTTGGGAAGATACCCTGGAGAAGGAAATGTCTACCCACTCCAATATTCTTGCCTGGAGAATCCCATGGACAGAGGAGCCTGGCAGGCTATAGTCCATGGGATCGCAAAGGGTCAGACATGACTGAGCAGCTAACACTTTCACTTAATGGGTGCTAATAATCAGTATGGCAGCCGCCAGGAGTGTTCAGGAGGTTGCATAGTAGAGTAATTCCAGACTATTCAAAGGAATTTCTCTCCATTTTTCTGGTTGATTAACCAGATGTGTCTGGATATGTATTTTATTCAATTTCTAAATAATACTATTAATAAAAATAATTAACACAAATTAAAATCAACAAGTAGAAAGATATTTAGTAAAATCTAGAGTTACAAAATTTGTCCCAGGCATGTTGTATTTATTGAAGTAATTCCCACACCCTCTACAGCAAAAACTGGAATCCATAGAATTACTATGATCAAAGAGCTGATTGATAACTCACATTTTGTAAATATCGGTCCAAAGAAGAAAGAATTAATCTCCATAAAAATTTAAATAAAATTTTAAATGGAAAAAAGTAACTGGAAATGGTTTAACTAATTAAGGAAAATTACTGCAGAAAATGCCTTTTTGACAAAAATGCATTAATGCTGTTACCATTTTCATTTAAAGGCTTATTTAAAAAAAAATAATTTTAGCCTCAAAACATCCTCAGAGTCAAAGCAGTGAGAACTGGACATGCTGTGACCCCTCAGCTCATCATATGGAAGTCGAATGATGCTGTTTTACTGCCAGCTTTTGCATGCCTTGTTCCCTATACCTGGAATTCCTTTCTCTGTTTCATATTCTAGGACTCAAAGACTTCTCCTGTAAGACTCAACTTACAAACGTCGCCTTCAGATTAGTGCTCCCTGACCTCCAGACAGAATTAGATACTTTTACCTTTTACCCTCCCTTAGGGACCTTTTATGAATATTCTATGATGTTGCTGTAATTCCTTGTTTACACTGCTATTTCACGCGCTGGATTCTGGCTCTGTCTAGGATATGGCTCATGTTTTAGTTCTTTTGTTATTAAATCTCTGACATAAAATAGATGTGTAATGAATTAATGCTGAACAAATGAGTGAGGTCTCCATGCCACCCGTACATTCATTCCTCTCATTTTTTATTTTGAAACAAAATCATGAACTCTGTATGGCAACTTTAAAGATGTATTAAGAAAAAGTTCTTTGCTATAAATTCAGATCAATACTAAACATGTAGTTTTGTGATCTCGCTCTCAGCAACACCTCCCTCCTTTACATCTCTTCCTTATCCACAACCAAGAAAAGCAGTGTATTTATAGGAGAGAACTCAGGACTGAGATGGCCAGTTTTGGAACTCCTGGCCATGGGTGTTGTTGGGAGCATCCCTAGAGTGTGGGAGCAGTTTCTGGGAGGTCCAGAGGTTAGGTCAGCCAAGGGCTTTTTCTTTCCATCCATCTTCAATTTGACTTTGGGTTCAGCTGAATATGGTTAAAGGATTAATTGCCCATCATCTTGTTCCCTAAATTAAGAGTCATTGTGGTAAGAACCAAGCATAGCAATATGCACCAACCACAAAGAAATAAATTACTTTGTAAGTTTCAAAAGATTTTCACCAAATTACTGCTCTGTGCAAATGATGTTGGGGGGAAAAAGTTTGAGAAGCATTCTCTTTTGTGACTGTAATAAGGTATGTGTACCCCTGCTGAGATATGAGTCACATCCCCTGTGATAGGAAACTGTGGCTAGTTTTGTGGGTTTGGGGTTTCATACTAAATTTTCAGTGCCTCATGTTTCCTATGACTGATGGATGGATCATCACCTGACTCATAGAATCTTTTGCTATGGATCACCATAGTGTAGCTTTTCAAATTCAGTAATGTGGCACCCAGATGCTCAGAGTTTTAATATGGAGGGAGAAACACTGGGAATATGCAATCAGTGCTTTGAAATGGACTTAACTGAGATCACTTCTTTCCAGCCTTTGGCAGGATTACAATTAAACTGGTCTAGACTCATTTCTGATTCTTATTTTTAAAAGACCTACAATGCCCACTTTTTCGTCTAAGTAAAGTAGACATCTTAGTCCATTGAGGTTGCTGTAACAAAATACCATAGACTGGGAAGCTTGTAAACAGAAATTCATTTCTCAGAGTTCTGGAGGCTGACAAGCCCAAGATGAAGGCACCAGCAGATTCAATGTCTGGTGAGAATCTGCTTCTTGGTTCATAAATACCCACCTTCTTCCTATAACACCATGTGGCGGGGTGAGAGAGCTCATTTGGGGCTCTTTTATAAGGACACTCATACTATTTGTGAGGGCTCCACACTCATGACCTAATCACCTCCTGAGAGCCCCACCTTCAAATACCATCCAATCACTGGGATTAGATTTCAACATATAAATTTGGAGGACACAAATATTCAGACAATAGCAGTCAGGATACAATAACATCTGAGGGTTTTTTCCCCCAGATTAAGGTCATGCCACCATCCTCAACTTCAGTATTCCTAAAGGCAAATCTTTATTTATTCATTCATTCATTCAATGAATATTTATTGGATAAATAAGTGTGTCCACTTATTGAGACAGAGAGAGGAATTAAGATGAGGCCCCTGACCTCAAGAAGCTTAAAGATGAGGGGTGGGAAACATACAATTAAATATGGCACGTGCCATGACAGGCAAGGTCACGGAGTACACCAAACGGGTAAATGACAGACCTACAAAAAGGCATGTCTGGAGGCAAGATGTCAGGGCAGAAGATGGCTATGAAAAGGTCAGTTAAGCTTGAGAAAAATGCAGATTGTGAGCAGTACTACGGAACGTGTAAGGTATGCAATCAGGGAGAGAAGCCAGGAGCTGGATCTTAAAGAGCTCCATGACGACTTTCTATGGTGCCCAGGAGGAGCCCTGAAAGGTTTCAGCAGAGGGGTGACAGGAGACTGTATGCAGAGGTGCTTAGGAGAGATTAGATGAGGGCAAAGGAAGGTTGTAGGTAAGCAGATTCGTTAGGAGCCTTATCTTGATAACCCAAAGGGAAAGGGCATTGAGCCGGAATGAAAATAAGCTCAGTGGGAACAGAGAGTAAGTAAAGGAACTAGAAGAGGGACTTCCCTGGTGGGAAGTCTAGTGGTTAAGAATTCGCCTTGTAGAGGATGCAGGTTCGAGCCCTAGTCAGGTAACTAAGATACGACGTGCAGCAGACTACAAAGCCCATGTCCTGCAACTACTGAAGTGCCCCCAACAAAAGATCTCAAATATTGCAAGTAAGACCCGAAGCAGCCAAACAAACAAAAAAATTTTTAAAAAGGAAATAGAAGAGGCAGAGCCTGGGGATGGACTCTGGGCTGTGGCTCAGGGTCCCGATGATCAGACTCTTGTTGTTGGAGCCCAATCCCCTGCCCCACCCCAAGGGCACAATCCTTGGTCCTTTTCTTTTTTCTCTAGATACCCTCACACTCATGTCAGTCTCAACCAACCTGTGATGATACCCAAATTCATAATGCCAACTCACACTTCTCTGAACTCTAGACCTGAATATTCAATGAACATCTTCACTTGGATGTTTAGTGCGGATAGCAAACTTAACGAGCTCCAATCTGAATGTGAGCCCTCCCTTGAGACCTCTTTTACCTGCAGTCTTCTCCATTCTGGGGAAAAGCAATTTCATTGTTGGTTTCATGGATCCAAAACTTTGATGTTACTAACTCTTGGTTATTTGTATTTACTTCACATTTAGTCTATCAGCACATCCATGTGGCTTTAACTTCAAAATTTATGAAGAACCTGACCACTTTTGAGCACCTCCACTGCTACCATCCTGATCTAAGGAATCACCATGTTCCTCTTGGTTCTTAAAATAACTTCCTAACCTGTGTCCCTGCTTCTTCCCCTGCCCCCTGCACGCTGTTCCCTATGTAGCAGCCAGAAGAATAAAACTACCCTGCAAGCTTTTTATTTGAAACTTGTCAAGCATACAGAAAAAACTTTTAAACAATCAAGTATAAAATGTCTTATATATATATTTTTTTTTCCTGATCTAGGATCTCATCATATTCATGAATTCATTTGTTATATCTTTTCAGTGTCTCTTACTATAGATCCATCCCCTTGCTTTTTAAAATGACATTCACTTTTCTATATAGGGTCTCACACATTCTAAATTTGTGAGTTTCCTCACAGATGATGTCATATATTTCATATTGCATCATATCAAGAAGTAGATAATGTCAGGTTGTCCACATATTATTTAGTGATGCTGCTTGATCACCTGGTTAATGTGGTGGCCTGCCAGAATTTTCCATGGTGAAGGTAAATTTTCTTCTATGTAATTAGTAAAAAATTGTAGGGCAATATTTTGGCACCTTCCAAATATCTTATCCACAACAGCATTTTACCCACTGGTTTTAGGATCTATTAATAACTGTTCCTACATTATTTAATACACTAGAAGTTGGAAAGCAGTGATTTCAAAATACTCCCACTCTCTTTTTTTAGCAGACATTTTAGTAAAAAATTTTCTTTCCCTGTTTTCCCTTTTTCTTCATCCCTGACTCCTCTTCTTGTCCTTCCCTTCCTCCTCTTTTTCCTTCTGGCCCTCCTCCTCGTACTTCTCTCTCTTCTTTTGACTTTCACAGTAGACTCATAGATTCTTTTTCATTCAATGTATTATAATCAGCTACCATGGAGTCATTAAAAATATGTATCAGTAAAAATATTACTCTTCTACTTGACTGAAACCACACTGATGACTTCTTGTGTCACTCAAGAGTAAAAGACAAAGTCCTTACCATGACCTACAAGGCCCTGCATGATTGAGTCCCAGTTTTTCTGTGGCCTCATCCCCCTCTGCTCACAGACCCAGTCATCTGGCCTCCTGACTACTCCTCCAACAAGGACGCTCCTGCCTCGAGGTCTTTGGCCCCACCGTTCCCTGTCTTTGTAACGCCCCTACCCAGATATTCGCTTGCTTTTGTTCCTTACATCTTTTCTCAAAGTCATCGGACCACATTTTTAAAACAATTTAAAGCCCACACTCCCCATTCACCTGACTTCAATAGTCCCCATTCACCTGACTCTCTCTATCAATCTTACTACCTTCTTAGATTTATTTTTAGTCTGCCCCCAATTTATTTCATTTTGTATTTATTCATTTACTTGGCTGTGCCAGGTCTTAGCTGTGGTATGTGGGATCTAGTTCCCTCCAGTTCTCTGACCAGAGGCCCCCTACCCTGGAAGCATGGAATCTTAGCCACTGGACCCCCAGGGAAGTTCCACCCCGCCCCCCCACCTCCGCCCTACCCACTAGAATTTAAGTTCCTTGAGGGCAGGGAATTTTCCCTATTTTACACACTGCTGGGTTCCAGTGGCTGGAATACTACCTCTTTGAACATGTTGAGAGTGAGTGAATGTATCGATTGGATGAGAGGCTGAAGGAAGGGGAGATGCCCATCTTCCAGGTTTGGTGATTTGCGATGACAATGCTCTACTCCCTGAGCCAGGGAGCACAGAACAAGGAGTGCACTGGGGGAAGAAACTTTGACAACGTTGAGTTTCATGTGCCTGTGAGATAGCCATGTGGAAAAACCCAGTGGGAAGTCAACTAGACCTGGATTTAGTGGATAGACTGCGTATGAAGTCGTTTCCAAACACATAAGGCAGAGTCATGTCTTAATTCATTTTAAATGAATTGAACATTACTGAATTGAATTAATATGAATGGAAAAGCTCAGAATCTTTCACCTCCCAATCTGGCGTGCCAACCAAGCGTGGGAAGGGAGCTATTAACACTTTCCTGAGTCTGCTAGGGTTAGAGCTGCTCAACTCAAAGACAGCACTAAACACCTGGTAATAGTTCTAACGGTTTGTCAACAAAGCTGGACCTATTAGTCTTCTAGGGTGATAACTGTTTCTAGTAGTCTAAAGACTTTGTTAGAAACACCTGTATCCTGTGTAGAGCAATTAGTAGTTTAAAAGTGTGGTTTTGCTGTTGATCTATTCGTGTGGCAACCTTTGCAATTCCTTTAGTCAAAGGATAAGAAAGGCAACATCAAAAATCCTTTCTTTCATTAGGTACTAATCTTTTCTCTTCCTTCCAGCACCTTCTTAATTCTTTGAAGCCTTGGGAAAGTCTACTAGAGATGATGAGCTATAAGAATGCAGGAAGAGTTTACCTAGTGTGATGTTTAGAATAGCGCCTAGCTTAAACTAGGTGCTTAGTAAATTTTACTCAGTTGTGTATTAACATCCAGTTTCTTGATTTCTGAACTAGCACCCATATCTCTGTTATACCCCCAAAGCTCAACCCTCCCCCTCTCTCATCAAAGACCTGAGCCCCACGAACAGTCTTCATAGTTAAAAATAAAGGTTACTATGAGAAAGGGCAAAGTCAACAGCATCACAGCCAGTGTGGAAATTGTCCACTGCACCTTGGGATGTGAGGGGAAACTTAAGTGCATTCCAACATCATAAGACTGGACACACACCAGTGAATGGGAATATGAGTCTGGATACTCATGGAGAATTTCCATATTAGCATAGCTTATAAATCCTGCCCACAGGGTGGGTCATTCCATTATAAACGCCTCAAAGTCTTTTATATTCCTTTTGAGTGGTGGTGCCTAAAGTAGATGTTGTCATTCATGTCTTAAGGAAAAAGAGATCAAAGTGAAATTATGGGCATATATTTCAGCAATTTCAGAAGCTTTTGTCATTATTTATGACACTGATCATGCTGATGGCGAGCTGACCTGCAGGACTTTGTGATAGCAGTGTTACTAAGTGAACTATAAATCAGAGAGCCCTCCCTTCCCCTTTAGATACAAGAAAATAATTACCAATAGAATCCTTACTGGTCAGCATTAAGGTCAAAAGTAAGTGTATATTTAACTTGTCCATTGCTTTTATGACTCTTTTTCTAAAATAGAAAGTGGCGATATAGTTAAGAAGGCAGCTGACATTAAGAGCACTTTTTAGAGTAACAATAACAAGATGGCTAGATCATCAAACACAACAGAGTAAAGCACAGAAATTCACTTCAGTGAAACTGGAAATTAACAGTGTTTTAAAACTCCGTGCTGGTAGGGACTCTTACTATTGTGACCTTTCCTAGGGATTTGATTTTCAGGGTCATCTATGCTTTTCTTTTAAAATTCTGCACAGAGTAGATTTCACATGTAGCAATTACTAACAGAAAATATGTAGGTCCATGGATGCCATCCTTTCAACTAAAGGCACAAATTTACTAATCTATAGGTTAAATTCAACAGTAAGAAATTCTCATAATGGACTTGCATGAAGTTATAAAGCAGGAAAGAATTAAGAGATCAAATATTTCTAAATAACTTAATAAAATCAAATGTCTAAAACAATAAAAGCCAAAGATCAAACAAAATATAGACTATCCAGCTATGATTTTTATTTAGATATGCAAGATTAGCAGAATTGGAAATGGCTAAATAACCCCTCTCAAGTTGGGTGGTGACTATTTTTAAAGATAGAATTTTAATTACTTTCAATTCATTAGCCATTTCCATTCATATAGTTCAGAATTCCACAGATGCCCCAGCACTTGAAGTTTAAGTCATTGACATAGAGGTGGCAACTCCTGGAGACATCCCATCTGCTTCCAATAAGAAACTTGATATTCCTTAGGATTTATGGGTGGTGGGAGGAGGTTGCCTAAAGTGGGGTTGCAGAAACAGCCGGAAAAGCCTTGTAGGTGAAGCCCATATTTCTTTGACTGTCTGTAGTTTTCCATTTGTATCTAGAATCTCAACAATATGTGTAGAGCAGTTTCCTTGCCCAAAGATAACCAAATTATAGACTTCTGATAAATCTAGTGTGCATGTCTATAAACACATATTTTGGAGAGATGGGTAGGAATGGGGGAAGGGACACATCTGATGAGAGGTTGAAACAGTTTTAGTTTTAAGCTCATTTGCACTCATATAACAGTTCCTAATAACAACAACAACAATAATAATTTATATACCCTAGTGATTGTCCAGTTTAACTCTTTTCTTCCATCCTCTTCCTGGAATCTGAAATGGTTTCACCTGGTCTCCGTAGAGAACCGACCTGGAAGTCGTTATATATGAAGATGCAGCAGCCACCTTGTAACCAAGAGGAAAAGGCCAAAAGATCAAAAACTTTGGCCTTTACATTTTAGAGGCACTAAACCGAGGCCAGTAGTCACATCTCTCCAAACTCCTTAGGATATTAGAAAAATAATCATCTAGTTGTTTAAGCCAGTGTTGGCTGCTGCTGCTGCTGCTAAGTTGCTTCAGTCGTGTCTGACTCTGTGTGACCCCATAGACGGCAGCCCACCAGGCTCCCCAGTCCCCAGGATTCTCCAGGCAAGAACACTGGAGTGGGTTGCCATTGCCTTCTCCAAGTGTTGGTTGAATCTTTTATTATCGGCAGCAAAACACATCTCCAACAGAACACATCCAGACTCAGCTTAACCTGACACTCTCAAAACCATGACACATTTGGAACTTGGAGTGATCACTGTAGGTTTTAAAAAGTAGGCCTAAATCTCACCAGGTGAATTTGACCAAAAAAAAAAAAATCCATCAGCAAAAGGTCTACAAGGAACAAAAGGTAGGGTCTGCCTCCCTTTCTCCCTGCAGCACTTTTTCTTACTGCTTGTGCACTCCACCCCCAACTCCATTACAAATCCATCATGCCTCTTCCAAAATCTTGATTTTAAACACTGAATCCCTACCTCCTACTCACTGACTCTGATGCCTTCCACTGCAACAATTTTCTGCTTTGGTGACCCCACCTTCTTTTTACTGTTCTTTTATCCTACAACTGTCACACTATTCACGATCCTTCGTATCTTCACCTCCTTTTTAAAATTCAATTTAGATTTCACTGTGTATCCTTGTAAACACCCTCAACTCCCTTTGTTCTCTTTTCTTCGTCCTACTCTTCTGGTTAAAATAAAGCAAAGCAAAAGGAAACACAAAAAAACACAAACAAACCAAAAAAACCTCAATACAACCTTACTTATCCTAATCTCAAACCTAATTCTCTTCTACCTCTGTGAACGAACAACATTGCCAGATGAGATCCGGCCAACAGAATTTATTTAGAAATCATGACCCCACATCCCAAATCCCCAAATCACTGCCCAATAGTTCTAAACTACCTGCTCTGTAACTTGCTTCCTTGCTCTTTGAGTAAACATTTCTTTTGACCATGCAGCACGTGGGATCTTAGTTCCCCCAATAGGGATGGAACTTGTGCTCCCGGTGTTGGGAGCATGGGAGTCTTAACCATTGGATTACCAGGGAAGTCTCCCAATTAACACTTAATACTTTCTCCTGTTGCCTTAAAAGCAACTCCCTAGCATTCTGATTGGTCAACTAGGCATTTATACACTTATCCACTTCTTTAAGCATTTTTCCCTGCTTTTATAGAAAAATCATCTTTACACCTAAAAAAAGGTAAGAAGTCCTTTCATTTGTACTCTGATACATCTCCTCTGGAAGGAAATGGCAACCCACTCTAGCACTCTTGCCTGGGAGATCCCATGGACAGAGTAGCCTGGCTGGCATGCAGTCCATGGGGTCGCAAGAGTCTGGACATAACTTGGCAACTAAACCACCACCACCATCTCCTCTCCCTTTCCTAGGGACATTTCTTGACCAGCTATTTCAGCAATCTCTTTCTCTTTACTGAATCGTTTTTATAGGGACATGTTAGCATCATCCTTTGACAACCTTTCATTCAACTATTCAACTGTTGCCCCCTTTCTCTGTTTCCTTTCAGAGCAGACTTTCTCAAAAGATCTCTAAACATACTCTCAGGGTGAATCATTTCCCATCATTCAGTCTTCAATGCATTCTAATCTAGCTTCCATTTCCACCTCTCTGCTAAAACTTCCCTGGTTGTCATCACCAATGGCTTCCATATTGCTAAGTCCACGCTCCTAAGACATTCAGAAGCACTGAGCACAGTCGACCATTCTCTCTCCCTTGTGAAATAATCTCCACTTCCAGCTTCTATCATACCACACTCTCCTGAATTTCCTCCCCGCCACTCCCAACTTGTTACTTCTTTTCATGCTCCTTAGCTAGAATCGCATCTGTTATGCTTGTGTTCAGTCATATCTGGCTCTTTGCAGCCCCATGGACTGAAGACTGCCAGGCACCTCTGTTTATGGAATTTTCCAGGCAAGAATAGTAGAGTGGGTTGCCATTTCCTACTTCAGGGGATCTTCCCAACCCAGGGATCGAACCCCCATCTCTTGTGTCTCCCACGTGGACAGGCAGGTTCTTTACCACTCCTACCACCATTTGTTACTTTACCTCTAATGTTGAAGCATCTCAAGTTTTGGTCTTCAGCCTTCTCTGTTTATGCTTCATCTCAAAGGAAATGTAGCTTTGAATGTCATCTTCATGTGGCTGATTTTCAAATATTTATCTCCAACTTCCCTTGAGCTCCTGATACTTATAGTCAACTTCCTGCGTGACAGCTCCACCAGGTATCTAATAGGGATGTCAAACTCTTAATGTGAGCAAAATGAATCTCCCACTGCTGGATATACATTGTCCTTCTTGCTTCCCTGGATAAATGCACTCTGAACCTTTCACTTTCTTGTGTCACTCCATTCAGTAATCACATTCCCAGGAGGAAAAATAGGAGAGTCATAGTTTGGCTCTCGTTCCCACTCCTTGGCAAACCAAGTACTGGTCCTGCCAATCCTGCATGTGACGGTCACTGGGTGATTTCCCAAGTGGAAATGGAGGTGCTTATACCGGAAAAAAAGCAGCTAGATGCTGGGCAGGCAAAAACAACAGCTGTCCACAGTACATCATCATGCACAGCTGGTAGGAGCTGTTGACACCAAAACATTGGCCTCATGACAAGAACAGTCCTCAGGTTGATATTCTATGTTTCTTGAAGTTATTTGGTGATGGCTGTCTTGCTAGTGGGTTGTACAAATTTCCCCGTGTGAGAATTTTCTCACAAAATCCCAGAAGGCAGACAGTAGGGCCTTATGCGGTGTGAACACTGCCAGCCGGCAATGTAACCTTCACTCATTACACATCATCCTGTGTTTGTTCCTGTTTGCCCAGGGGTCAGGTTACTAAGAGTGTGGAATTGTGTGTTCTCTCTCCCTACAAATGAAATAGGCTTGAGAAATAAACTCTCATATATCTTCTCATACATATTCTCAGCTGTTGAGAAGAAGGTATGTACATTTTCCACATTTTTTTTGCTTGTTAACAATGCCCCACAGCTACATTAAAGAGACTGCAATAAATACAAGAATTAACTTACCAAATATATATTGATCCCTAGCCAAGGGTTAAGATTACACTGAAGAGTTAAAAAAAAAATGCTTAAAATCACATCCCCAAAAATGAAATACTTAGGAATAAATCTAGCAAAGGAGGTGAAATATTTACATGGGAGAACTATAAAACTTTGACAGAGGAAACTGAAGATGATTCAAAGAAATGGAAAACTATCCCATGTTCTTGGATTGGATTAATATTAATCCAATTAATATTATTTTTAATTAATTTTGAATTAATATTGTTTAAATAGCCACATATCCAAAGCAATCTGCAGATTTAATGTGATCCCTATCTAATTACCCATGACATTTTTCACAGAACTAGAACAAATAGTCCTAAAATTTATGTGGAACCATAAAAGACCCAGAACTGCCAAAGCAATCCTGAGGAAAAACAATAAAGCTGGAGGCATAACCCTTCCAGACTTCAGACACTACTACAAAGCTACAGTAATCAACACAGCATGGTATGAGCACAAAAATAGGCATATGGATCAATGGAACAAAATAGAAAGCCCAGAAATAAATCCACACACGTACAGTCAATTAATCTTTAACAAAGGAGGCAAGAATATACAATGGAGAAAAAACAGTCTCTTCAGCAAGTTGTGTTAGGAAAGTTGGACAGCATCATGTAAATCAATGAAGTTAGAACACTTTCACATCATACACAAAATAAACTAAAAATGGCTTAAAGACTTAAATATAAGACATGACATCATAAAACTCCTATATATATAATGGAATATACTCAGCCATAAAAACAATGAAATAACGTCATTTGCAGCAACATGGATGGACCTAAAGATTGTAATACTAAATGAAGTCATCAGATAGAAAAAGACAAATACCATATGATATCACTAATAGGTAAAATCTAAAATATGGTATAAATGAATGTATTTCCAAAATAGAAATAAACTCACAGATAGTAAACAAACTTATAGTTACCAAAGGAAAAACGGGGTGGGCAAGGATAAATTAAGAGTTTGGGATTAGCAGACACAAACTACTACATATACAATAGATAAACAAGGTCCTACTGTATAGCACAGGAAATAACATTCAATATACTGTAATATGCCATAATGGAAAAATATGAAAAAGAGCATATACATGTATATAACTGAATCTCCTTATTGTACATTAAAAACTAACACAATGTTGTAAATCAACTATACTTTGAAACTTAATTTTAAAAGTTTTTAATGAAAAACATTTTTAAACATTACAATTAAAAAGGTTACACTGAAGAGAATTTGCCCCCATTATATTTTTCTTATTCCTGACCACTTTTCTTCCCTTTCTGCCCCTTCTTAGCCTCTCCACAACTAATGACTGTGTGGATCACAATAAACTGTGGAAAATTCTGAAAGAGATGGGAATACCAGACCACCTGACCTGGCTCTTGAGAAATTTGTCTGCAGGTCAGGAAGCAACAGTTAGAACTGGACATGGAACAACAGACTGGTTCCAAATAGGAAAAGGAGTATGTCAAGGCTGTATATTGTCACCCTGCTTATTTAACTTCTCTGCAGAGTACATCATGAGAAATGCTGGACTGGAAGAAGCACAAGCTGGAATCAAGATTGCTTGGAGAAATATCAATCACCTCAGATATGCAGATGACACCACCCTTATGGCAGAAAGTGAAGAGGAACTCAAAAGCCTCTTGATGAAAGTGAAAGTGGAGAGTGAAAAAGTTGGCTTAAAGCTCTACATTCAGAAAACGAAGATCATGGCATCTGGTCCCATCACTTCATGGGAAATAGATGGGGAAACAGTGGAAACAGTGTCAGACTTTATTTTTTGGGGCTCCAAAATCACTGCAGATAGTGACTGCAGCCATGAAATTAAAAGACGCTTACTCCTTGGAAGGAAAGTTATGACCAACCTAGATGGCATATTCAAAAGCAGAGACATTACTTTGCCAACAAAGGTTCATCTAATCAAGGCTATGGTTTTTCCTGTAGTCATGTATGGATGTGAGAGTTGGACTGTGAAGAAGGCTGAGCGCTGAAGAATTGATACTTTTGAACTGTGGTGTTGGAGAAGACTCTTGAGAGTCCCTTGGACTGCAAGGAGATCCAACCAGTCCATTCTGAAGGAGATCAGTCCTGGGATTTCTTTGGAAGGACTGATACTAAAGCTGAAACTCCAGTACTTTGGCCACCTCATGAGAAGAGTTGACTCATTGGAAAAGACTCTGATGCTGGGAGGGATTGGGGGCAGGAGGAGAAGGGGACGACAGAGGATGAGATGGCTGGATGGCATCACTGACTCAATGGATGTGAGTCTGGGTGAACTCTGGGAGTTGGTGATGGATGATGGACAGGGAGGCCTGGCGTGCTGCAATTCATGGGGTCACAAAGAGTCGGACACGACTGAGCGACTGAACTGAACTGGGTCACCCACCATACAAAGTCTGTTTCTTTAGGACTTTTTTAATGGAGGAAAAAAAAAGAGAGGAAGGCAGAAGAAGTGCCATAGAGGGTTTGCCAAAGTGGAAATTAAAAGTTCAAAACATCTAAAACTAAACAAGTCCCTAACCACACTAGGACCTGAAACTAAATCTGGGAGATGGAAGCTCTCAGGCAATCATTCCTCCTCTGTGATGAATGGACGATATCAACCATCTTTCTACTTGTCTTTTGAGAAGTTTTATTTACCCTGCTATAAGGTGAGATGAACTCTGAGGCTATTGTAAACCCTAGTACAACTGGGGACAGTAATGAAATCCTGTAGAAAGATTAGTTTAAAAAAAATCAATATTTATGGAAAGACACTCAGAGACTAAAAGGAAACAAAAACATGTTTAACCAGACAGTGTTCTGGGATGCACTCTGAAAACTCAGAATCAAAGTTGTTTAATTCGAAATGACTTTGCAAAACATGGAGTATAATCTCATTTACCTAGAGTGTCTGGCACTTGGCAAAATACAACACACAAAAATCTGACTAGTATGTAAAGATGTTTCTATTCTGCTCCCGCTATGGGAGAAAATTGTATGGTAGAAAGACAGATGCTGCTGTGTGAATGTAAACTGTCCCCCACCCCTCATCCCTGCACATCACTCATCCAAATACAGTTGCAAGGAGTCAAGCAGGAAGCCTCAAGAAAGGGGCTAGAATGATCACCTGGGTAATCCTGAGGATTAACTTGAGGACTGTCACTTCCAATAGAATCAAAAAGTGTAAAAGGTGAGGGCTCAACCAACAGGGTGGCATTCCACCCAGAGCAACCTGAACCCTGCAGTCTCTATGATAAGAATTCTTAGAAATATCATTTTTGTTCCAATTAAGACAATATGTAGGAAATGGCAGACATGAAACTATAGGATTAAGGACTTCGGGAGCCTCTGGAGCCTTCATTGTTTGAAATCAAATATAATCTCAGTAGCAGAGACAAATGTAGGTCTATTTGCCCTGGCTCATGCTATAATATGATTAATAAAAAAAACTAATATTTGCTAAGCACTTTTGTGCTAGAAAGGCCTTTCCACAGATTATCTCCTTTATGTGGTCAATACAACAGTGCTACAAGTAGATATTATCACTGTCTGGATTCTTGAGGAATCTAGAGCTTAGCAAGACTAAGAAACCTGACCAGGATTGCACAGCTAGTAAGTGATGGAGCCACAATTTTCACCCAGGAAAATTGACTCCAGATCATGAACGTTTGACTGCTATAGAATGGCACCCCCATGGAGTCCAGTACTTTGAAACTGGAAGCTGCTCCTTGGCAGCCTTTTTTTTAACTTTCAAATGAGGTGATAATGCTCCTAATTTGTTAAATTTTAAAATGATGCTACTGTCCTTATTTTCCTTAAGTCACAAATATAGTAAGTGATATATTGGGGTCTGGATGGGAATCTCAGTTTTAATCTCCAATTCACTCCACTGGTGCTACTGTCCATGGGGTTGCAAAGAGTCAGACACCTCAGAGTGAAGGAACTGAACTGACTGGTGAGGGAGGGATTCCTACGCTAGGGTTATGGGGATGGCTGAATACACCACACCCAACACCAGACAGATGACGTGGACAGCAGCTCATTAGTCACAGCTATACACCACCTGGGGGAGGGGGACATTGCAGGCCAAGGCTACATTTAGAAATGGAGAAAAGCAGAACAGCAGGCTCTATTGTATCAATAGGGTGAAGTGAAGTGTTAGTCACTCCGTCATGTCCTACTCTTTGCGACCTCATGGACTGTAGCCTACCAGGCTCCTCTGTCCACGGGGATTCTCCAGGCAAGAATACTGGAGTGGGTTCCCATGTCTTCCTCCAGAGGATCTTCTGACCAAGGGATCGAACCTGGGTCTCCTGCATTGCAGGCAGATTCCTTACTGTATGAGCCACCAGGAAAGCCCATCAATAGGGTGAAGTATCACCTATTCCACAGGAGAATATGACTGACTTGTTTGAATAATCCTACAGGCTTTTAAGGATCCGAAAACTGCTACTCAGGGATAGTCAGGAGCTGTCTGTGATCCCCTTAATACGAAGGGTTGTTTACCTCAGAGACCTTATCTGCAGAAGCAGGGTGGAAAGGGGAATTTGCAGTTAGACCATCTGAAGTCCTTCCAATTTGATCAAATGTCAAGACAGCACATAATATGGGGCCTTAATTTTAAGGCTTACACCATGGTCTCTCTATAAAACATAAATAGATGAGAAATAAAAGGAAAGAGCATGAGAAAGATAGCTGGCTAGAAAAGAGCAGGGTGTATTTGAATCACGTAAGGCTACGTGTCTGCCCTCTGCAGATGATACCACCCTTACGGCAGAAAGTGAAGAGGAACTAAAAAGCCTCTTGATGAAAGTGAAAGAGGACAGTGAAAAAGTTGGCTTAAAGCTCAACATTCAGAAAACTAAGATCATGGCATCCAGTCCCATCACTTCATGGGAAATAGATGGGGAAATAGTGGAAACAGTGACAGACTTTATTTTTTTGGGCTCCAAAATCACTGCAGATGGTGATTGCAGCCATGAAATTAAAAGATGCTTACTCCTTGGAAGGAAAGTTATGACCAAACTAGATCAGATCAGTCGCTCAGTCGTGTCTGACTCTTTGCGACCCCATGAATCTCAGCACACCAGGCCTCCGTCATCACCAACTCCTGGAGTTCACCCAGACTCACATCCATTGAGTCAGTGATGCCATCCAGCCATCTCATCCTCTGTCGTCCCCTTCTCCTCCTGCCCCCAATCCCTCCCAGCATCAGAGTCTTTTCCAATGAGTCAACTCTTCGCATGAGGTGGCCAAAGTACTGGAGTTTCAGCTTTAGCATCAGTCCTTCCAATGAACACCCAGGGCTGATCTCCTTCAGAATGGACTGGTTGGATCTCCTTGCAGTCCAAGGGACTCTCAAGAGTCTTCTCCAACACCACAGTTCAAAAGCATCAATTCTTCAGTGTTCAGCCTTCTTCACAGTCCAACTCTCACATCCATACATGACCACAGGAAAAACCATAGCCTTGACTAGACGAACCTTTGTTGGCAAAGTAATGTCTCTGCTTTTGAATATGCTATCTAGGTTGGTCATAACTTTCCTTCCAAGGAGTAAGCGTCTTTTAATTTCATGGCTGCAGTCACCATCTGTAGTGATTTTGGAGCCCAGAAAAATAAAGTCTGACACTGTTTCCACTGTTTCCCCATCTATTTCCCATGAAGTGATGGGACCAGATGCCAAGATCTTCGTTTTCTGAATGTAGAGCTTTAAGCCAACCTTTTCACTCTCCACTTTCACTTTCATCAAGAGGCTTTTGAGTTCCTCTTCACTTTCTGCCATAAGGGTGGTGTCATCTGCATATCTGAGGTTATTGATATTTCTCCCGGCAATCTTGATTCCAGCTTGTGTTTCTTCCAGACCAAACTAGATAGCATATTGAAAAGCAGAGACATTACTTTGCCAACAAAGGTCCGTCTAGTCAAGGCTATGGTTTTTCCAGTGGTCAGGTATGGATGTGAGAGTTGGACTGTGAAGAAAGCTGAGCACCAAAGAACTGATGCTTTTGAACTGTGGTGTTGGAGAAGACTCTTGAGAGTCCCTTGGACTGCAAGGAGATCCAACCAGTCCATTCTAAAGGAGACCAGTCCTGGGTGTTCATTGGAAGGAATGATGCTAAAGCTGAAACTCCAGTACTTTGGCCACCTCATGAGAAGAGTTGGCTCACTGGAAAAGACTCTGATTCTGGGGGGGATTGGGGGCAGGAGGAGAAGGGGACGACAGAGGATGAGATGCTGGATGGCATCACCGACTCGACGGACATGGGTTTGGGTGAACTCCGGGAGTTGGTGATGGACAGGGAGGCCTGGTGTGCTGCAGTTCATGGGGTCGCAAAGAGTCGGACATGACTCAGCGACTGAACTGAACTGAACTGAAGGCTACGTGGAACGGAAAAGTGTTAAATGAGACTGGAAAGCTGGTTTCCAAGGCCTTTGAAGATCCATTAAAGATTTCTGAAATGTAGAAGAACATGACCCAATATATGTTTTAGGAATGTCTATCTATAATGAGGATGGATTAGAAAGGAGAAGAAAGCAGAGAGAGGCAAAGTAGATAACCACTTATTGAAACCACAATAGTGAGAAATCATGGGCATTTGAAAACTGGCCCCCATGGAGAGATGAGTAAGAAAGCAAGTTAAGAGAAATTATAGTGGCACAGACCACAGGGGCAATCAAGTGATTGGCTGTAGGAAGTAAGGGAGCAAAAGAAGTAAAAGCTACTCCAAGACAGCCCATCTTTGTTTAAAGTTTTGATATTTTGTTTACCATGGATGGTTTGCATTAATTTTGATGTTTAAAAATATATATTGCATTAGAATATTGATCTTGATTACAGAGTACATTAATTTCCTGTGGCTGCTCTAAGAAATTACTATAAACTTAGAAGCTTAAAACAACAAAAATGTATTCTCTCATAGTTCTGGAGGCCAGAAGTCTGAAACTGTGATGTCGGCAGGACCACACTCCCTCTAGAGGCTCTATGGCAGAATTCATTCCTTGCCTCTTCTAGCTTCTGATAGCTGCCAGCATTCCTTGGTGTGCAGCTGCATCACGTCCATCCCTGGGCTTTCCTGATTTCTCAGACAGTAAAGAATCTGCCTGCAATGCAGGAGACCAAAGTTCAATCCCTGGATCAGGAAGATCCCCTGGAGAAGGAAATGGCAACCTACTCCAGTATTCTTGCCTGGAGTATTCCATGGACAGAGGAGCATGGTAGGCCACAGTCAGACACTTTCATCTCTACTTAGTAGTCACACTACCTTTTCTTCTTCTTTCTGTGTAACATCTGCCTCTGCTTCTCTCTTGCAGGGACATCGGTGATTGCATTTAGGGCTCACTCAGATAACCCCAGATAAGATCTCCATCTTATGAATCTTAACTTAATATCTGCAAAGCTGTCAGTCACAGGTTCCAGAGATTAAGATTGGGATGGGGGCGGGTCAGTTCAGTCACTCAGTCATGTCCAACTCTTTTAGACCCCATGGACTGAAGGACGCCAGGCTTCCCTGTCCATCACCAACTCCCAGAGCTTGCTCAAACTCGTGTCCATCAAGTTGGTGATGCTATCCAACCATCTCATTCTCTGTCATCCCTTTCTCCTCCTGCCTTCAATCTTTCCCTGCATCAGGGTCTTTTCAAATGAGTCAGTTCTTCACATCAGGTAACCAAAGTATTGGAGTTTCAGCTTCAACATCAGTCCTTCCAGTGAATATTCAGGACTGATCTCCTTTAGGATGGACTGGTTGGATCTCCTTAAAGTCCAAGGGACTCTCAACAGTCTGCTCCAACATCACAGTTCAAAAGCATTAATTCTTTGGTGCTTAGCTTTCTTTATAGTCCAAGACTCACATCCACACATGACTACTGGAAAAACCATAGCTTTGACTAGATGGACCTTTGTTGGCAAAGTAATGTCTCTGATTTTTAACACGCTGTCTCGGTTGGTCATAGTTTTTCTTCCAAGGAGCAAGTATCTTTTAATTTCATGACTGCAGTCACCATCTGCAGTGATTTTGGAGCCCCAAAAATAAAGTCTGACACTGTTTCCACTGTTTCTCCATCTATTTTCCATGAAGTGACGGGACTGGATGCCATGATTTTTGTTTTCTGAATGTTGAGCTTTAAGCCAACTTTTTCACTCTCCTCTTTCACTTTCATCAAGAGGCTCTTTAGCTCTTCTTCACTTTCTGCCAATAAGGGTGGTGTCATCTGTGTATCTGAGGTTATTGATATTTCTCCCGGCAATCTTGATTCCAGTTTGTGCTTCATCCAGCCCGGCATTTCACATGATGTACTCTGCTATAAGTTATATAAGCAGGGTGACAATATATAGCCTTGACATACACCTTTCCCGATTTGGAACCAGTCTGTTGTTCCATGTTTTCATGTTTGGGGCAGGGGAGAGGCTAGTTTGTAGTCTACCACACTGAGTTTTAAATTTTGCATCTAGGGAAAAGTACCTCCCTTCACTCTCCTCACCTACCACGGACCCAGCCCTGAACTATTTGGGCCTAGAACATTAGCAGAACGGTGGTTTTGCTTACAAAAATGGAGAATTAAAGAGAAGGAGCTGATTTGGAACACAACTTTTGCTTTATTTAAAATACACCTACTATCGGACATTATAGTGCCCAATTGGATGTTGACATCTGTTTTTTTCACTTTCCTGGAACATGGCCTCATTTTTCTGGAGCCACATGAAAGCCCACCTTAAAAACAGGTTAGGACATTTTGTGTCTTTGCCTAGAGTTGAGAAGATAACATTGCCCAGTGTTCACCTCCCTTTCTTGGAAAGAGTACTATAACTTTCTTTGGGGAACCAGCTCTCTTCTACTTTGACATGATGTGATTAGATGATCTCTATTCCCAACCCCAGGATTGGAACTTGTGACTCAGGCATTGTTTAATCAATGGAAACTTCTTGGAAACCCACCCTAACTATAGCTGTCGGTTTACAAATATGCATTTGCTGCAAATTGGTTTAATAAAAATGAGTTTGGGGATTTCGGTGGGCCCCACCAGGACGAACTGAGTTTTCCTCTCAACTTGTATCAGCGAATATGTGTGTCTGGAGCCCGAAGCTAACACAGAAAAGGCAAAACCAAGACTCAAAGATCCCAGTGACATCCTTTCAGTCACTAAATCAGATCACACTTGAAGCCAGATCTACTCCAAGGCTTTTCAGTTACCTGAACCAATAAAAGATGCTTACTTCTTGGAAGGAAAGTTATGACCAACCTAGACAGCATACTAAAAAGCAGAGACATTACTTTGCCAACAAAGGTCTGTCTAGTCAAAGTTATGGTTTTCCCAGTGGTCATGTATGGATGTGAGATTTGGTCTATAAAGAAAGCTGAGCACAGAAGAACTGATGCTTTTGAACTGTGGTGTTGGAGAAGACTCTTGAGAGTCCCTTGGACTGCAAGGAGATCCAACCAGTCCATCCTAAAGGAGATCAGTCCTGGGTGTTCATTGGAAGGACTGATGTTGAAGGTAAAACTCCAATACTTTGGCCACCTCATGCGAAGAGCTGACTCATTTGAAAAGACCCTGATGCTGGGAAAGATTGAGGGCAGGAGGAGAAGGAGATGACAGAGGATTAGATGGTTGAATGGCATCACTGATTCAATGGACATGGGTTTGGGTAGACTCTGGGAGTTGGTGATGGACAGGGAGGCCTAGCATGCTGCAGTTCATGGGGTCACAAAGAGTCGGACAAGACTGAGCGACTGAACTGAACTGAACCAATAAACCATTTCTCTTATTGCTTACATTTCTCTTATTGCTTATTGATTTTTCTCTGTCATTTAAAATCATAACCGGGACTTCCCTGGTGGTCCAGTTGTTAAGACTTCACCTTCCAAGGCAGGGGATGTAGTTTCGATCCCCCGTCTGGAAGCTAAGATCCCTATGCTTCAAGGCCAAAAAAGCAAAATGTTTTTTAAAAGTAACATTGTAACAAATTCAGTAAAAACTTTAAAAATGGTCCACATCAGAAGAAAATCATCAAAAAAATTTAAATAAATAAAAAATAAAACCATTTGTTGTTGTTTTTATTTGCTAAATTGTGTCCAATTCTTCATGACCCCATGGACTGTAGCCTGCCAGGTTCCTCTGTCCATGGGATTTCCCAGGCAAGAATACTGGAGTGGGTTGCCATTTCTTTCTCCAAAATAAAACCATAACTAATGGTTTAAAAACTTTAATAAAACATATTTATAATTCTAAATATTTGGTTGCCCAGTGGAAATGGTGTGGTGCATGGGGCAGGAAAACTTACTGAGCTGAGGTTGTACCCAAGGGACATTTTTGTTTTATTTGTTGAGAGTGTGAATTATTTCATCCTTTGACCAGGACACCACCAGTGTCATGGAATTTATTCACTGCTACAAAGCCTCCGGTGGGAACCTAACATTTTCCCTCAAGGAGAAAGGACTATCTGATCAATCTCCAGGAAATACACTAATTGAGCAACAAAAAGGAATTAGAGGAAGACTAGGAAGGTCACTGGCACCCCTCTCCAGTACTCTTGCCTGGAAAATCCCATGGATGGAGGTACCTGGTAGGCTGCAGTCCATGGGGCCGCTAAGAGTCGGACACGACTGAGCGACTTCACTTTCACTTTTCACTTTCATGCATCGGAGAAGGAAATGGCCACCCACTCCAGTGTTCTTGCCTGGAGAATCCCAGGGACGGCGGAGCCTGGTGGGCTGCCGTCTATGGGGTTGCACAGAGTCCAACACGACTGAAGCGACTTAGCAGCAGCAGCAGCAGGAAGGTCACTAGGTAATCATGGACAAAGCTACTGCAAAACGTGAAAAGGGAGACCATGGGGGCATTTAGAAAAGGGACCAGGGCAAGAGGAAACTGGTCAGAAATGCAGGGAGGTGATAAGGCATAAATATTTACCAAATTACATTCCTTCAAGTTGGCTGGGCTTTCTTTATAAAAATGGTAATGACTAGCACTGTACCTATAAATTACTCCTATTTGTACACACCTTTTTTCTTGTTGTTGGAATAAAGGAAATTAACAATAAAGAAGTCAAAAAAGAAACTATAATTAAAACAGTAAATGAAACCATTTTCTTTTCATCATTCGATACATGCCCTTCGTATATTGTAGAAATGATTAAACAGCATAAGACTGAGTTATGCTAAAATAATGAAGAGTGAAAATTTCATAATAGTCAACTCAATCATCTCTTCATCACTTTACATCTCAATGTCTGACCTCAAGACAGTTCCTTCCAAGTCATATTAAGAATATTTAAAAGAAACAGGAAAGTCTACCAGTAAGATAGCTTCTCCAGTAAAACAGTAACTGTCCACCCAGGAGAGTCTACATTTTCAGCAGCAATTTAACACCTTGCCTAAAGCTTTCAACATCTCACTAATTCTTTCTTCTTAACTAGTAAAGAAATGGCTTATGTGTTGGAGTGGGTCCTTTTGTATTAAGTTTAAAAAATAGCAGTTGACTACATTTTATACTAATTATACCAATGGTCTATAGTAATAGGCAAAATAACCTCCAGAGAAATGTGTTTTTTAAAATATAAATAAGTAAATGAAGAGCCTGTGAAGATATTAACAGTTTTCCTTAACCTTAAATTTCCAAGCACTATGCAAAGCTCTTTGGGGGCCATAATCACTGTAGTCTATAGAGTTACTGTTACTTGCATTTGGCAAGATTCTCCATGTCAATTGTACAGTGTGAGGCTGAACAAGAAAGAGAAGTAAAGGGAAAAAATTTGGCAAAACATCTTGGTATTAGCTTTCACTTACATGACTTAGAGAGGTATAAGGGACAGCCATCACAGTGAATAAAAATAAGAGGTGACTTTTTGGAAGAGATCCAGATTCTCTCTTATTTAAGGAAGTCAATTCAATTTACCTTGAAACAAGATTTATGTACTTTGGAGGTAGAAACATTAAAGGATCAGGTATGTGATCACATTTTAGGGGAAAATATAAGATTCCAAACATGGCAGTACTTATAAATACACAATATGTGTGTTCATACATACAAATGTATTCTGAACATTCTGATGAAGCAAAAATGTTTATACTTTTTACATCAGTTCCAAAATTCACTTAGGAAAAGTCTTAGAAGCTCTTAGAGATGAAAACTCTAATAAATGAAGCCTAATTTTCATGAATACCTTTACTCAAGGGCTATTTGACCTGAATTACACAGCACGTTTTGAGCTTTGTAACTCTTAAGAGTGCATATAATTTTTAATTGACTTTTCTTTGGCAATATCAGTATGTTTGTATTATATTCACGGGACTCCCTCTACTGTATAACTTAACACATGAAAATTCTTGTTTTACTCTTTACCAAGGTTTCCTTGCAGCTTGATGGATAAGGTGTCTAATTATGGAGTACTGCAGAAGGCTTTGGATCAAATCAGATGTTTTCATTGAAAATGAGGTCATACTGGGTTGTGTGGTATAGCTAAATAATCAGTTAACTGTTTTTCCAAGCCAAACACAGAGTAATTAGGTTTAGTAACATGGCTTCCTCCCTAAGATCCATAACTCAGACATAGTGGTTTGGGAACAATAGGGATAGAATTGTGTATGTTTTTCTTGGACATTCAAATCAATGTCACTTTCTAACTAGACTACATTTTAGCTAGGACATAATTTTACTTTCATTTTTACTTTATGTGACATTGCCTGGGAAAACATTTTCCAATTTTTCATGTTTTCATTTTCCAAATAATCATCTAAAATTTTGTGGTTCCAAAATTTATCACTCAAGTTATGTAAGTCATGCTATTACAGATAAACAATGAGTCATGGTTATTAACAATAATGAATCATTCATTAATAACAATGAATTGGATACTAATTTATACAGTGATATCCTTAAACATCCATTAGAGTATTTTGATAATAGATTTCCAGATATTTCATGGAAGCATTTGATTTCAAATATATTGTCACCGTGCCACCAAAAATCATTGAAATGTTCTGGTTCTAATATTCTCCCAATTTCAAATGCTGTGTTTCTGGTGTACCTGGAAAACTTGGTTTGGTGTTCAGGAAACATGAGATTCATGGTGTATCCAGGTCCATTTGTTAAAAATTTGTTAAACAATAAACTTAGATCAGCTTTATGTTCAAATAGTGCCTAATTTTTCACATTCCAAGGTATAGGTTTAGGCACAAGTCTTAGACTACATATATCAGATCACTCTACTGAAGAATTATTGTTGTTGTTTAGTAGTTAAGTCATTTCCAATTCCTTTGCGAACCCATGGATTGTAACCTGCCAGGCTTCTCTGTCCATAGGATTTCCCAGGCAAGAATACTGGAGTGGGTTGCCATTTCCTTCTACAGGGGATCTTCCCGACCCAGGGATCAAACCCATGTGTCCTGCATGGCAGACAGAGTCTTTACCACTGAGCCATCAGGGATACCCACAGAGAATTAGAACTCTCCTATTAAGACTACCAAAATGAATACTAAATTTTGGCATTCCTTCTAAGACACCAAAATTTACTATGTATTTCACATTGTTGGTTTGGCCACACAAAGTGATTTCACATTTTAGCTTTGGGCCATTAGATATCTTTTCCATTCCACTTTTATGCCTCAAAAGGGTATTATGCAGTGTACCATTATAAAATTTCCATATTCATCTTAGGTTTACTACCAATATGACTTTAAAAATATGATATTGTCAAAATTGCAATGACTGTGAAATTAAGATGTCTTTTAGGGCATCCAGGAACAGCTGTATTGAATAGCCTGACATCTGTGAAATCAAAAGTGTATTTTGAATTCAACTTTCAAACCACAGAATTTGAGTAAGCAAAAACTGACCATGTGTTAAAAACACTTGAAACTCTTCCTCTTGTAACTGTTTATCTACATTTTTAAAACTCTGTTTACATTGTAGTAACAGCTGTGTTTAAAAGGGACATGACAGAGCAGACTAATTTATAATGCAAAACTCTATTCTAAAAAAAAAAAAAACTTATGTTTGAAAAAACACTTCAAAAGAGGGCAAAAATGATTAAAATAGACACAACCATTTGTTTAAACTATGACTTTCTCAAGAAAAAACAGCCTAATGTAAACTGGCCTATGCATGTTCCAAGCAGCTGTTCTGTGTAAGGCCTCTACAAAAGCTTTCGCTTTGGGGGATGGGCAGAAAGAAAATGAGCAACTGGCCATAACACAGGGTCATGGCCATTCAAGAAACAGCAAAAATCTAAGGACGAAATACTAAATATTTTTCAACTGTGCCAAGTTAGTTAAACTAAAGGCGGAGGAGACAGAGCCAGTGACCACCACTGCAGTCAGTGATCTCATCACTCATCTCATCACTCATCACTTTGACCAGCATTCATTCACTGGACTTGTACAGAAAATGGCAAACCTTTTTGATAAGGAAAAAAGTCCAAATGAATGTTTTGTCTATGTTTTACCATATAGTAGCTAACCTTTCTTTTCACTCTCTTTTCTTTAAATCATTGTTTGGGCACCATATGGCTCAGACGGTAAAGAATCCGCCTGCAATGCAGGAGAACTGTGTTCGGGTCGGAAAGATCCCCTCGAGAAGGGAATGGCTACTCACTCCAATATTCTTGCCTGGAGATTCCCATGGACAGAGGAGCCTGGCAGGCTACAGTCCATGGGGTCACAAAGAATCGGATACCACGGAGCGATCAACACTTTCACTTTCAAAGAAACATGAGAAGTTTCATTTCACACAATGTAATTTTGTTGAACGATATTTCTAGCAATTCCTAGCACAGTGCCTACAATATAGTTAAAGTTTATTTAAAAAAAAATACGAAGTTATCTTCTTTATGGAGAATCACAAAATTCTCATTTTCTGATGAGTTAAATTGGGTCAATTTTAATTCATTCATCCATTTACCCATGTAACAAAGATATTCTGAACATCTACTTTGTGACAGGCGATATTCCAGTCACTGAAAACACAATGATGCAAATGAAGTTCCAGCCCTTAGAGTCAGAGACAATTGAAAAAGAAGAAAGAGGGAAGGAAGGAAGCAAGGAAAAAATAGGAAGGAAGGAGTGAGGAATGACAAATGTAAGAGAATAAAACCAAGCAGGGTATTAAAGAGAGTTGGGGGGTGGTTCACTCTCTTGGTCAGAGTGCTCATGAAGGGCTCCCTGAGTAAACGAAATTAACACTGTGCCTTGGAAATCTCTGGAAAGAACAGTCCAGGCTGAGGAGCCAGCAGGGAACAAGGCTTTGAATAGTCTTCTAAATCAGTTATTCTCTATACTTACAACTCAATTAGCGTGTGAGGGGGGAAGTCTATAATCTTAATGTGAATCTTAGCCATTCCTTGGGTTTCATTTATATAACATTCGGAATACATTTTGGAAAAATAAACCAAAATGAAAGTAAGAGTTTGCTGCTATTAAGGTGCATTCATTAAAATAGGGAAGAATTAGCTATACAATAATATTTGTGTCTCTGTCTTAGGCTTCCCTAGTGGCTCAGATGGTAAAGAATCTGCCTGCAATGCAGGAGACTGGGATTTGATTCCCGGGTCGGGAAGATCCCCTGGAGAAGGGAATGGCGACCGGTCCAAGTATTCTTGCCTGGAGAATCCCATGGACAGAGGAGCCTGGCAGGCTACAGTCCATGGGGTCACAAAGAGTCAGACATGACTAAGTGACTAACACTTTCAATGACACTTCTCTAATTGCACATATATGTGTATCATTGACATCTATATTTACATTTGAAATATGCTATATACTCTGGTTATACCCATACCTACATCTATCTATCTATCTACCTGCCTATCTATCATTTATCAATGTGCTGCTAGACATATGACATGGTTATGTTAGTACTAAGGCCTCACACCTGATTAACTTAGTTTTGAAAGAAGCAAACTGTCCTCCTGGGAAACTGCTCAGAAGTAGGATGGATATCTATGTATCTATAACATGTGTTTCTATACCTGTACCTGGCTATGCTTATAATTGTATTATGTATACATAAGACTTCAATTTAAGCATTCCCAGGCTATCATTACAGACCAACTGGATCTATCATCTACACCAAGAAGATGATTCTACTCATAAAACACAATCGGGGGAATTATGTTTGTTACTATATTCTAAGGAGATGTTGAAAAGAGGTCCCCAAAAGATAAATTAATAATTCTAAGTAGCATAAGAAATCTTACTTTATTATTTGAAAAAATGTGAAATGCCTCCACTGCTTTATCTTTAAGGTCTCCCTTTGGAAAGGGCCACCCCCTCCTCCCCAAACCAGAAGTCAAAGATGGTTTACCAACTCCAATGCAGTCACCTCCAGGGTAGCTGACATATCCAGGGCATTTTTCAAAGCTATGATATATAAATTTTATTTTAAAAACCTGAAAACAAAAAGAAACACACTGGCTTTGTCTTTATTCTGGGTCTTAGAGTTCCCTGTTATGATGCTTTATAAAAAGAGATCCTACATTTTCTAATGCCTGGTATGACTAATACTTAACACTTACAACTCCCTCACATTCTTGATTTTGTGATGGAATCATAAAATTATGGGTAATTTTTTAAACGACTCCATCAATTATAATAAAATATATATGTTTTAAAGCCTTCAAAAATAGGATAGTTACAATCAGTTATCATGCACCAAAGGAGTCATTTGAAATGAGTCTTATGTAATTAAAATAACTGTGTGCCTGACTTGCTGGGGACAGTCCTAGTTTATGTCTACTATCTTGATGTAAGAACAGTGCCCACATTGACTCTCAAGGAAGTCCTGGCAAACCATAGTTATTCAACGTAAAATCGATTGCAGAATGATTATAAAATTAGAAGAAATTTTATAAATTTAGTGTTTGGTCCAGGATAGGAAATACCACCTGTCACTAAAATCTGGAAGTTATGGTGGTCACAGTATATAATATTCAATTATTTAAATAACTTTCCTCCTCTGGGAACCAAAGAATCAGAGTAACAAAAAAGGACTATAGCACAGAGGTTGCTTGGCTGCCATGCCAGCATGAGTATAATAGCACAGACATGCAAATACAAGACAGCTTTTACAAGTTTATTCTCTTTCAGCAGCAAAATTAATGAAATTGCTATTTGTAAATGTATTTCTCTGACTACCTTTTACTTCTGTGACCTAGCAAAAATTTGGAAGTTTACAGAAACTCATCATTTCCACTTTATCAAATACTAGCAGGGAAAAAGTTATTAAAGTTGAAGATTTCTCAAGGGATGTGTCAGTCCCATTAACTAATCTTTTCCATGGCAGATAACATTACTACAGTAAGTGTTTGATTATATAGGAGAAGATATTTAAATCATTTTACATTTTCTAATATTTTCCAATTCTACAATTCTACATGTTCCCAGATATAGTAGATTTGTTTCTTAGAATAGCATCTGTGTTTGGTATCATAAGCGGTTTGGTATTTTTAAAAGGGGTCAGGGGAGCAGATCATTTCTGACAAAAAATTAAGCTAGCTCTATGACTATAAAACTTCTTAGAACAATTAATACTCTAATATACATGGTGACTCTAAGAGACAAGTATCACACGGGGCATTTCTCAAACATGTTTGCCCACTGAGCTCTCTTTTCCCACAGCATCCTGCGAGTCTAATATCTATGCAACACATTATGGGAAATGTCTTCTTAGAATGTCTTACTCTTCACAAATCTACATGGAAAAAAAATCCAGCCCCTCTGTTAAAGGTTTTAAAACTACTTAAAAATGTAGTGATGAAAAAAGATGATAAGAAAATGTATCTACGTTTACTTATTTATTTTTTAAAATACCAAGTATCCGCTATGTGGTGGGCACTTTTCCAGGTACCAGTACTGTAGCCATACAAGCTACGCATCCTTCCTGTTCTCAGGGAGGAAACTTTCTAGTTGGAAATACACAATAAGCACATTTATGAATATGTATATATCCATGAATGATGTTATTAGGGTTATAGTATTAGGGTTATAGAGATTTCGTTATTTCTGAATTTTCCCTATCATGGGTATAGGATGCATATAAATTCAATGCAATTATAATCAACATACAAAAGGATTTTTTGTGAAACTTATCAAACTGGTTAAGAGCCTAGAAGAACAAAGAGCCAAGAAGAATCACAATGGTTTTGAAGAGTAAGAAATTTTCCCTAAAATATTAAGGAGCTATAAAGTCATTAGCACAAGGATAGACAAACTAATGGATTCAAAGAAGTCCAGAATCAAAAACCTACATGGACACTTAATGAGTGTAGAAATGGTACTGAAGGTCAATGAAAATGATGGATTGCTCATCAAATAGTGTGGGACAGCTAGTCTTCCAAATGGAAAAATAAATTGAATCCCCGCCTTACACCATACTTAAAATAGAAATTTAAGGTTGAATAAAGAACTGGAAGATGATGCTGTGAAAGTGTTGCACTCAATATGCCAGCAAATTTGGAAAACTCAGCAGTGGCCACAGGACTGGAAAAGGTCCGTTTTCATTCCAATCCCAAAGACAGGCAATGCCAAAGAATGCTCAAACTACCGCACAATTGCATCATCTCACATGCTAGTAAAATAATGCTCAAAATTCTCCAAGCCTGGCTTCAGCAATACGTGAATGGTGAACTTCCAGATGTTCAAGCTGGTTTTAGAAAAGGCAGAGGAACCAGAGATCAAATTGCCAACATGCGCTGGATCATCGAAAAAGCAAGAGATTTCCAGAAACTATTTCTGCTTTACTGACTATGCCAAAGCCTTTGACTGTGTGGATCACAATAAACTGTGGAAAATTCTGAAAGAGATGGGAATACCAGACCACCTGACCGGCCTCTTGAGAAACCTATATGCAGGTCAGGAAGCAACAGTTAGAACTGGACATGGAACAACAGACTGGTTCCAAATAGGAAAAGGAGTACGTCAAGGCTGTATATTGTCACCTTGCTTATTTAACTTATACGCAGAGTACATCATGAGAAACGCTGGGCTGGAAGAAGCACAAGCTGGAATCAAGATTGCTGGGAGAAATATCAATAACCTCAGATACACAGATGACACCACCCTTATGGCAAAAAGTGTGGAGGAACTAAAAAGCCTCTTGATGAAAGTGAAAGAGGACAGTGAAAAAGTTGGCTTAAAGCTCAACATTCAGAAAACGAAGATCATGGCATCTGGTCCCATCACTTCATGGGAAATAGATGGGGAAACAGTGGAAACAGTGTCAGACTTTATTTTTGGGGGCTCCAAAATCACTGCAGATGGTGATTGCAGCCATGAAATTAAAAGACTCTTACTCCTTGGAAGGAAAGTTATGACCAAACTAGATAGCATATTCAAAAGCAGAGACATTACTTTGTCAATAAAGATCCGTCTAGTCAAGGCTATGGTTTTTCCAGTTATCATGTATGGATGTGAGAGTTGGACTGTGAAGAAAGCTGAGCGCTGAAGAATTGATGTTTTCGAACTGTGGTGCTGCAGAAGACTCTTGAGAGTCCCTTGGACTGCAAGGAGATCCAACCAGTCCATTCTGAAGGAGATCAGCCCTGGGTGTTCATTGGAAGGACTGATGCTAAAGCTGAAACTCCAGTGCTTTGGCCACCTCATGCGAAGAGTTGACTCATTGGAAAAGACCCTGATGCTGGGAGGGGTTGGGGGCAGGGGGAAAAGGGGACGACAGAGGATGAGATGGCTGGATGGCATAACCGACTCGATGGACATGGGTGTGGGTGAACTCTGGGAGTTGGTGATGGACAGGGAGGCCTGGCGTGCTGCGATTTATGGGGTTGCAAAGAGTTGGACCCGACTGAGCAACTGAACTGAACTGAACTGAAAGAACTAAATATGGGGCTTCCCTGGTGGCTCAGTGATAAAGAATCCATCTGCCAATGCAGAAGACATGGGTTGAGTATCTGGTCCAGGAAGATCCCACATCTTAATTGCCATGGAGCAATTAAGCCTGTGTGCCACAAACATTGAGCCTGTGCTCCAGAGCTCAGGAGCTACAACTACTGAGCCCATGTGCTGTAACTAGTGAAGTCCATGGCCCCTAGAGTTCATGTTCAGCAACAAGAGAAACCACCACAATGAGAAATCTGTGCCCTGCAGATGCAGAGTAGCTCCTTCTTGCTACAACAGGAGAAAACCTACACACAGCAAATAGGACCCAGACCAGCCAAATAAATTTTTTTAAGTTTATTAAAAAAAACGTTTTAAAAAATGGACAGAGGATCTAAACCAATAGTTTTCCGAAGAAGACATATGTATAGCCAATGGGCACATGAAAATATGCTCAACACCTCTAATTATTACAAAAATGCAAATCAAAAGAGATATCCCCTTATACTTGTTAGAATGGCTATTATTGAAAAAAACAAGGAGTAATAAATATTGGCAAGAATGTGGAGGAAAAAAAGAACCCTTGTACACAGTTGGTGGGACTATAAATTTGTTTGGTCTCTATGGAAAAACAGTATGATGATTCCTCAAAAAAATTAAGAATGGAACTACCGTATGACACAGTTATTAGATTTCTGGTGGTAAGGAATTTGCCTGGCAATGCATGAGACACAATACACTCGGGTTCAGTCCCTGGGTTGGGAAGAAACCCTGGAGAAGAAAATGACAACACACACCGGTATTCTTGCCTGGACAATTTCATGGACAGAGAACCATGGCAGGCCACAGTCCATGGGGTCACAAAGAGTTGGACATGACTGAGCACAAGTACATCTGAAGAACACAAAAACACTAATTTGAAAAGACACATGCCTCTCTATGTTCATTGTGGCTTATTTATAATAGCCAAGATATGGAAACAACGTGTGTCTCATCAATGGAGGAGTGGATAAAGATATCCAATGGAATGCTGCTCAGTCATGAAAAAGAATGAAGTCCTGCCATTTGTGACAATATGGATGAACCTTGGAGGTATTATGTTAAATAAACTGAATCAAGTGGTTCAGTTCAGTTCAGTTCAGTCACTCAGTCGTGTTCTGACTCTGCGGCCCCACGGACTAGCACGCCAGGCTTCCCTGTCCATCACCAACTCCCAGAAGTTATTCAAACTCATGTCCATTGAGTCAGTGATGCCATCCAACCATCCCATCCTCTGTCGTTCCCTTCTCCTCCCACCTTCAATCTTTCCCAGCATCAGGGTCTTTTCAAATGTCAGTTCTTCACATCAGGTGGCCAAAGTATTGGAGTTTCAGCTTCAATGTCAGTCCTTCCAATGAATATTCAGGACTGATTGCCTTTAGGATGGACTGGTTAGATCTCCTTGAAGTCCAAGGGACTCTCAGAGGGTTCTGCAGCACGACAGTTCAAAAGCATCAATTCTTTGGTGCTCAGCTTTCTTTATAGTTCAACTCTCACATCCATACATGACCACTGGAAAACCCATAGCTTTGACTAGAAGGACCTTTGTTGGCAAAGTAATGTCTCTACTTTTTAATATGCTGTCTAGGTTGGTCATAGCTTTCCTTCCAAGGAGCAAGTGTCTTTTAAGTTCATGGCTGCAGTCACCATCTGCAGTGATTTTGGAGCCCAAAAAATAAAGTCTGTCACTGTTTCCACTGAGTCAAGTGGAGATAGAGAAATAATACCAGTGCTGCAGTTCATGGGGTCACACTGAACAACTGAACTGAACTGAACTGATCTCACTGATATGTGGAATCTAACAAACACAACAAACAAAAAATAAAACAAACTAATAGACACAGAGAACAGATTGGAGATTACCAGGTATAAGGAGATTTGAAAATGGGTTAAATGAGTGAAGGTGAACAACTGTATGAAATCTTTCATTTCAAAATTAAATGACTTAATAAAAAAAAAAGAAAAACAACTGAACATTACAGTATGTACCTACATATAAGTATAAAACTACATGGTTCCAGGCAATTATGGAAACGAAATTCACATCAATCTTTTACCACAATATTGATGCATTTAAAGTTTTTATAAGCATGAACCTTTAAAATATTTGAATTTTCTTGAACTAAATTCCATCTTGTAAACCACAACAATCATAAACATGCCATCACCCTTATATAACAGAATTATTATATAAGAGAAGAGGTCAACTACAGAGTGGAAATTGCCAAGGATTTAGAATCCAGAATACTGAGCTCAACTCTAGCCCCACCATTCCCTGAGGGTGTGATCCCAGGTACATAATTTGACCTGTGTGAGTCTGTTTCCTCATGTATAAAATGAGGATAATGATAGTATCATCTCACTGAACTATCATGAGGATTAAAGGAGAATATACAGGAAAGTGCTTTGTAAATCTTAAACTCATTTTGCCAAAAATAGTAATTCATTTCTGTACCAGAAGGCAAAAGATGCTTACTATGTGAAACTTGCCTTAAGGGGATAAGTGAAGAGCTCTGGTGGAGGAGGCAAGATTAACACTGAAAGCAATAGCATGCATTAAAAAGAGAAGAAGAAGAAATAAAAAGAAAGAAAAAAAGAAAAACCCAGAGAAAGGCAGCTTGAAATATACAGTTGAGACTCTCAGGACTGTAGGGGGCTTCAGTGAAGGTCAGGGTCCAGGATGATGAATGACTTTCACTAGGCCTTGAGGCATGGTGTTTAGATCATTGGAAGGTGTGGAGAGGGTGTTCTAGGTAAGGAGAAGAGAACGCAGTCTATTTGCAAAATAGCAATGATAGGCTTAATTTATCCAACATGGTTAGGATCTTTTCACTGTATTTCCAACCATGGTTCTTATTATGTGCGGAAGGCTTACTTGCTCCTGTAGGTTAACCTAACTTTAAACTGGATGTGAAAAAAGGGCCTTGGGAAACAGTAAGAACTGATACTGACAGTGTGGCAACAATGTTTCACTAGTTATCATCCAGGTGAACAGATCTGGCCTTTAGCAGCTATTTTATTAGGTTCACAGCATCTGCTCATAGATCTCTGTCCACAGCTACTTGATGACCATGGAGGATGACTGTGAGAAACCTCCTCTTTGCTTTGTAAACATCCCAGAATTTAAATTCTCTGCTTCTAAATCTAATGCATGAATGGACCAACAAGTGTTAAGATATTCTTCTTGAATCAACACAGCTTACTAGACCTTGAGGCTGATATAATGGCTTAAATTTCTTCTACTTAGTTGGCTCTCTATTGTTTTAAACAATTCTCTTTGATTCTTTGTTTTCATCTATCCAAAATGTTAGGTTCAAATAACGACTTGTCATTCCCAGTGGATCCAACCTGGGAGTAATGAGGACCAAGAATCCATCATATGAGGCCATCTGGCTAAAAAAAATTTGAGATTTCAATAACATGAAAATTGTTAATGTCGAGATTCCTCTTTATAGTAAAATACGCTGTCATCACACCCCTTTCATTAAACAGTGGTGTGATCTTTGTTTCTACATAAGCAGTCACTACTTGATTGAGGATAAGGCAATATTGAAATATAAGTTAACTGATGCTCAAATAAAATCAATCTTATTGATAGGTTTAGAAACAAAAAAGCCTCACATTTATATTACTGCCTTCTTTTTGTTATGGGAGGGGAGGCGGGAGGAGCTAGTGTGTATGAAGAAGGGATTGTTTTTTGTGGAGACAAGCCTAGTATTTCAGGGAAATAAGAAAGTAATAACAGATGTAAAGTCAAGGTGAGAAATGGCACACACTGCTCCCTCCTTCCTGCTTCCCACTTCAAGTTACATTCCATCTGGAAGACTTTAGACCTTTCCCCAGCATTTTAGTTACTGAAAATTAACCTGGAAATTTTGGTCTGCTTGCCCCCTGGTTGGGGCAACTAAGAATTAAGCCTTTCTTAGTAAGTCCCTGTGATTTACTTATACAGTTAAAACTAACCATAATTCAAGAACCTCACAGTATATTATAGGTCAAAATACATCACCTAATTCAAATTTATACTTGAAAAATGATGCTGCCTACCTCAGCTCACTTGTACCACCCACTCAGCTAGTTTCCCTTCCTCTGCCTCATCCAGTCCTTCAAAGCCAAGACCAGCCTGACCGTACTTTCCAGAAGACACTCAGGTTCTCTTTCCTTGGGAAGTATCTCAACATGCCACACTCCCACCCACAGGGCCCCATGGCAGACTCCGTCCCACCGCATGGCTCCCAAACTCCTGTTCACTATCAGCCATACCCGAGACTTGAGACCACGGCCCCTGGTGGTCCAAGTGCCCCCCAGCACACATCATCCCATCCCTAGCCTGCACACTCCCCTTCAGGCCATCGCACTCGGACTCTTCCTTTGACTCTGATCCGAAATGTCCAGCCTGTCACCTTGCTTACTTCCTCCGAGCTCCCTGAGACCTGGGACACGATCCTAATATCTAAGCTGATGCCAGAGCCCCTGTGTCGTACTGTGTACCCGAAAGTCCTCTCAGGAGGACCGAGAGCCTCACCCCAGGAGTTCAGCCCAGCCATGGGGTTGGGAACCAGTGGTGCAGAACCTGGTTTCTGCTTGCTGAGGTGCTGTCCCAAGACACTTGGTTACTCTGCCCTTTACCCCAGCCTTTAGAACCCCATATAACTCCTCTCCCTTCCCACTCTGCTTACACACCCCCTGGGCTCACAAGCTCCAGGATTAAGACTTGCGTGGTGTGCCCCTCAGGTACTATTTCCACAAAAGACCACCCTCCCTAATGGATGAGTATGATGCCAAGCTCTGACACTGTCCCTCCTTCCTCTTCCTTGCACTGTAACAGGTGTGCCACATGCCACGTTCAACACTGACCCAACAGAGACAAACAGTGGCAGCTGCTACAGGCCAGGCATTGTCCTAGTTGATGAAGAGACAAAAAAGGCAAATCCTAGGTTCAAGAGATCTACAGCTCTCAGCCATCTCTAGTAAGGCCCATGTTCAGATCTATAACTTATGAAGCATCTCCCTCACTAGATCACATCTTGCGTGTTAGGCAGATAGACTAAAATCAGAGTCCAACCAAATTAGACTTATAGCCAGGCGTTACCTTCAGAAATATTTTACTTATCCTATAATTCTTTTGTCATTAAAACTGGAAATCTCACACAGAATTGCCTGTATCATGCAACACAGAAACAAAGGAGAAAGGATGTATTCCCAGGCTGGATGAGGACGGCCATCCGAATAGTTTCAACTTCACAGATTTGGATTATTGATTCTCAACAGAGGTGGTACCACCCCCTAGAGGGCATTTTGGAAATCTGTGGGGGTATTTTTTGCTTTCAGGATGATTGGGGTATACGTCTAGCAGTTGACAGAGCAGGCATGCTAGAGGTCTCCCAGGGCAGGAGACAGTCTGTTCAATTAAGACGCTGAGCTTTGGACAACTTTTAAATATCCCAGCAAATAGTCATATCAATGAGAAATTTTTTTTACAATTATCTGAGACTGAAACCTAATGCTACTGTACATACAGAATTTTTGAACAGCTTTAATAAACACTGACTTTCCAGGAGAGCAACAGATTATGTAAATCAAAGGAACGATGTTCTTTTCTTTGATTTAAAAGGTTAGTAAGAGCTATTCGCCATTTTAAGAGGCATGTCACCAGCTGCCATGCTGTTCAAGGTCTTCAACAGTCTGCACAATGTTTCAGTCTACATCTATAGATGTCACCAAAAGTCATAATAAAAGATTGCTGCTGCTGCTGCTAAGTCGCTTCAGTCGTGTCTGACTCTGTGCGACCCCATAGAAGGCATCCCACCAGGCTCCCCCGTACCTGGGATTCCCCAGGCAAGAACACTGGAGTGGGTTGCCATTTCCTTCTCCAAAAGATATCTGAGATGTATTTTAATGAATTTAACATTCAAATATTATATGAACAGAGACACACAAAACACAGAGATCAGATTGAGGCCCATTAGAAAAAAAAAGGCTGGATTGTAATATTTCATATTCAAAAATTTGAAGGCAATATAAGAAATCTGTTTTGAAAACTATGTTTGGAAAGCGTTTACTTGCTAATTTTGGGGGGCTGCTGTTTTTCAGTCTGACTCTGACTTGTCCCCAAGCGTGTACCACCGCACAACTTCTCAACAACCTCTTGAACTACTAGTTCCCTTTCCCAAATCTTCTATTCCTCATTATCCATCAAAAATTACAAGCTCAAAGGACTTTCAAAACCCTAGAGACTAAATACATGTCTGGTAAGATAGGAGATAGAATTTTCTGTAATATTTTGTTTTTATCCTAATCCATGTCATAAATTTGAAATCATTTAGATATTATACTTACAAACAGAACCCAGCTCATTTTGAAAAAGTATTGGACTTCATTTTCTGCACTTTGACCCTGTATTTCTTCTTGACATTTCCCCGTACTTAAGACTGATTTTCTTTTTATTATTATTTGGAAATATATATATATTGTTATTGCTTACCTTAATACTAGTTTTCATTCAAGTATCCATTTGTATTTTTACTCCTTAATTTTTCTATAGTTCCTGTGCAGAATGACTTTTTTTTTTTTAAACCACACCACACAGTTTGTGAATCCTAGTTCCCTAACTAGGGATTGAACCCAATCCCCAGCAGTGAAAGTACCAAGTTCTAAACACTGGATTGCCAAGGAATACCCCCAGAATGATTTCTTAATGCCAGCCTTATTCACTATAAAGAAGTGCAAGCATATAGCCACTTTATTATATTTTTAGTGTATTAATGACCATGTATTTACATATTGAGACACATACTATTTTTCTCATCAATTACTTTGTCTTAGCTGTCCTTTATATAAACACATATTGCATTGTAGGTAGGTTGTATTGTTTACAAATTTTACTTAAAATAATAAAGGGCATTATTATAAAAAGGGAGCATTGACTTCTATAAGGTTGTTTCAACTGCTCTAGAGCCAGCAGCCCAATAAGTAGTTTTATCCTAGAAAGAGCTTCCTGCAAGGCAAGAGTGAATTTTAGAATATTTTATAGTCAGTTCAGTTCAGTCGCTCAGTCGTGTCTGACTCTTTGCGACCCCATGAACTGCAGCATGCCAGGCCTCCCTGTCCATTACCAACTCCCAGATTCTACCCAAATCCATGTCCATTGAGTCGGTGATGCCATCCAACC
The DNA here is from genome assembly GCF_002263795.3 of Bos taurus. Classification (NCBI taxonomy): domain Eukaryota; kingdom Metazoa; phylum Chordata; class Mammalia; order Artiodactyla; family Bovidae; genus Bos; species Bos taurus. The sequence continues at coordinate 48,087,469 of NC_037332.1, read as the reverse complement.
ATCTCATCCTCTGTCATCCCCTTCTCCTTCTACCCTCTGCCTTTCCCAGCATCAGGGTCTTTTCCAGTGAGTCAGCTCTTTGCATCAGGTGGCCAAAGTATTAGAGTTCTATATGAAATCACACAGTTAGCAGGTAACGGGGCTGGGATTGTAACAAAGATACTTCGACTCCTAAAACCCACGCTTCTCTGTCCACCATCACCATTTCACGTTCACCTATAAAAACTACACAATGAACACTACAGAAAAACATAGATGACGGTTGGTTCTGAGCAGTACTTTTCACCAAGACAAAAACCAACAAATCATATAAAACTAGGATTAATAACCAGCTGACATTTGGACCTGACTAATTTGGGCCTTATTGCAATCCACCAAGCATAAAGAGACATTTGTGTGATCTTCTTATTTATAATCCTCTTGAGTTATGGTAATTAAGAGAAACAATACTATCATGCAGGTACTGATTAAATTCATGGTCTGTGAGCTCCCTGAACATGGGGGATCTTCATCTCAATTCCAGCAGAGCACAGTGCCTCCTGCAAAGTAGGTATCTGGTTAATGTCTCTTGTTACCACTGACTGATGACAACATTCTGTAGCAAATCATAAGAGAGAAGATCTCTCAGTTCTGGTCTTCCTTGCTTTAAATCTCTTAGGCTTGTCCTCATGAACTCCTGGCCAGCACATTCACTCATACCCTCAAGAGCTGACTCCTTGGGTATTTGTTTTTTTTTTCCCCCAAATATTTTCTTTCTTTTTTCCCCCTCTTTCCTTTTTTTTCTTTCTGACTCCTCCTTGGGTTGCAAAGTGCACTCAGCTGAAGGATTGATTATTTAGTCGATAATTGTAAAGATCTATTGGTAGCTGGGTGGCTATGGGGTAGAGAAGTTAAGAGAATAATTGCAAATCCAATAAGGAATGAAAAGAGTATGCTCTCTACATGAGATTCCAAACTTCATAAATTCTGCAAGCCTTTGTAGGTAGACAGCATGACTTATTTTACTGATTTATTTAGAAACTGGTATGTCCTTGGACAGAAAGAAAAGAGAAATTCATAACACTGGATGTTTGCTAAAGATTGGTGATAAAGACTTTAAATTTGATTCTGGATGAGAATGTAAGCTCCACGAGGGCAAAGACTTCAGTCTTCTTTTAACACTATCTCCCTGTTATCCACCACATTTGTAATTGTTGTTGCTGGACATGACTAAGTCATGTCCAACTCTCTTGTGACACCATGGACTGTAGCTCGCCAGGATCCTCTGTCCATGGGTCCATGGGATCTCCCAAGCAAGAATACTGGAGTGGGTTGCCATTTCCTTCTTAAGGGGATCTTCCCAACCCAGGGATTGAACCTGCATCTCCTGCACTGGCAGGCAGATTTTTTACCACTGAGCCACCAGGGAAGCCCCATCTAGCATATTGTCAGGTACTAATTAACATGTACTGGATAAAGTGAGATCACATAAAATAAAAGTGTGACAAGTAGTGAAAGTATTTTCACAAAGGTGTTGTAGCTAAATACTAGTGTGCCAGGAGGGAGAGGATTTCTGTGCAAAAACAGGCTTGGTAATGAAGTATCAGGTTGGCCAAGAAGGTGGTTCATATTTTTCCATAACATCTTACAGAAAAATCCAAATGAACATTTGTTTTGGCCAATCCAATATGTAGATCATTGGTGTCAACTCTCTACAATTCTTCCCTCCAGAGTCACTCCCTTACTAGTCATACCTTTAATGGTCCTATGCCATTTCAGATGTTTAGAATGTGATCATCTCAGAAATTTTTAAAAATCGCTTAAAGGACAAACACTTCAACATAGATAGCCATTATTACTTCATTTAATTCCTCAGAAGGGGGAAAAAATAATCTATTTTGGAAAGGATAGTTTGTTTTAAAAAGAACAAAAAGCCCAAGTTGGAATATTTAACTATTGAGTACTAGAAATAAAGGGCTAAATAAAAATTATCTCAAAAGATACTAATTTTAGAAATACATAATATTTGAGTTATACAAGCCATACATCACAAGCCAAAAAAGTTGAGCTAAAATGTCACTCCAAAGATGACTGATTTAAAAGGGGCAGTGTTTCAATTTAATGTGGTGCATGCATTATGAAACTTCTTAGACAGCCAGGTTTCCTATATACATCAGCTATAATTCTAGGGGGGGGCGGAAATGTTGATTTTGTGAGTGATTTACGGCTGTAAGAAGCACAAGCTCGAATCAAGATTGCCAGGAGAAATATCAATAACCTCAGATATGCAGATGATACCACCCTTACGGCAGAAAGTGAAGAGGAACTCAAAAGCCTCTTGATGAAAGTGAAAGAGGAAAGTGAAAAAGTTGGCTTAAAGCTCAACATTCAGAAAACTAAGATCATGGCATCTGGTTCCATCACTTCATGGGAACAGATGGGGAAACAGTGGAAACAGTGGCTGACTTTTTTGGGGCTCCAAAATCACTGCAGATGGTGATTGCAGCCATGAAATTAAAAGACGCTTACTCCTTGGAAGGAAAGTTTTGACCAACCTAGATAGCATATTCAAAAGCAGAGACATTCCTTTGCCAACAAAGTTCCGTCTAGTCAAGGCTATGGTTTTTCCTGTGGTCATATATGGATGTGAGAGTTGGACTGTGAAGAAAGCTGAGCGCAGAAAAACTGATGCTTTTGAACTGTGGTGCTGCAGAAGACTCTTGAGAGTCCCTTGGACTGCAAGGAGATCCAACCAGTCCATCCTAAAGGAGATCAGTCCTGGGTGTTCATTGGAAGGACTGATGCTGAAGCTGAAACTCCAATACCTTGGCCACCTCATGCGAAGAGTTGACTCATTGGAAAAGACCCTGATGCTGGGAGGGATTGGAGGCAGGAGGAAAAAGGGACAACAGAGGATGAGATGGCTGGATGGCATCACCGACTCGATGCACAGGAGTTTGGATGAACTCTGCGAATTGGTGATGGACAGGGAGGCCTGGAGTGCTGCGATTCATGGGGTCGCAGCAGGAGTTGGACATGACTGAGAGACTGAACTGAACTACAAAGCCCTTTAAAGAAAAGTTGATTGTATTAGTTCCCTGTGGCTGCTGTAACAAATTGCAACAAACTCAGTGACCTATAATAAGAGAAATTCATTCTCTTTCAGTTCTGGAGGCTGAGAAGTCCAACATGGCTTTACTGAATAGAAACCTTGTCAGCAGGACTGCCGTTTGCTTGCTTTTTCCAGTTTCTAGAATTGCGCCCTTTGCTTTCCTTGACTCATGCCCCATTCCTCCATCTTCAAATTCAACAGTGTAGACTTTGGTGTCAGTGGCCACATTATCTTTTCCTCCTGTCTCTATGAATATCACCAAGTCTCCCGCTTAGAAGTATACGTGCGATTGCATTTAGAACCCACCAAGATGATCCAGGATAAGCACCCCATCTCAAGAACCTGAGCTTAGATCTGCAAAGTCGCTTTTATCATACAAAGTACCTCTCATAATTTCTAGGAATCGGGACCTGGATAGTTAGCTCTCATCACCGACACAATGGACATGAATCTGAGTAAACTCCAGGAGATGGTGAAGGACGGGGAAGCCTGGCATATTGCAGTCCATGGAGTTGTAAAGAGTCAGATACGACTTAGCAGGTGAACAACTGTTACAACATTATCCAACTGACTACAGTGAAAAACATGTAATTGAATAGGAAGCTGGTGGTTAAAACTTCTACTTCCAAATTTGCAATTAGACAGATTTTATTTTTCTAAAATACATAGTATGCATGAAAGAAACAGATAAATGAGGCAAAAGGCAGCTGAAGTTATTTCTCTGACAACCTTAGGTCATCATCAGCATCTACACCTCATATTGAACATGGGCACCAGACATTTATTTCATCATTTCTAACATCATCAGAGAAATAAATGCAACAGGCTTGCAGGTGCGCTAATGTAACTAAGGCTATAACCATTCTTTCCTTTTTCTGTTCTCCAAGATTACTATTTGAGTGGGCTCTCACAATCCAGTGTTTATACTTTCCTCAGTGGTGGAGGAGAAGGATGAAAGAATGTGTGTGTGAGTGCACACACTTAGCTGTGTCCCCATGGACTGTAGCCTGCCAGAATCATCTGTCCATGAGATTTCCCAGGTAAGAATACTGGAGTGGGTTGTCATTTCCTTCTTCAGGGGATCTTCCTGACCCAGGGAATAAACTCATGTCTCTTGTGTCTCCTGCATTGGCAAGTGGATTCTTTACCACTAGCACCATCTGGGAAATCCTGGACGAAAGGATGGATAGGTCCAATTTTTTGTATTCTTCAGCTTGAATATTATATGATGGTTTTATATATTTCTCACTCTCTCTCATTTTCAAACACTTTGATTAAATGTGAAAAAGAGGTTGAGGTTTAAATTCTTTGTTTTTCATTTCAGCCCCTGTTATATAAATGAAATCAATGGACTTAGTTAACAGAATGGTTGGAAGAAAACAGATTTTGTGGAATAGTCAATAATTTCTTGCTGTTTGGAAAATTCTGCATAAGAAAGATTAAAAATAAACATTGATGCACACTCTATAAACTCAGTAGAAGTTTCATAGATCTTACCAATCATTTTTGATTTATACTCATGGATGCAGAAAGATTCCACTTTTCTCTTTTTAGTTTTGTAAGTCTCCAGGGAGGAAATTAAATGGTTATTACTCTGTGATGAAAACCATTGCTAGAGCCCTCATTAGCTGAACTCTCCAGCTTAATAATATGCAAAACAGACTGATCTTAGATCAGAAGACCTCTAAGTTCCCTTCAAACTCTAAGTTTTACGATTACCTGTTTTTAGGTTTGCTGACAAAAGGACAAGAAAAAAAAAAAGCAAAGATCAGCACACATTTCTCCTTTGCGCATGAACCATCTGCCTTGCTCGGAACGCCCATTCTTGAGACAGATACAGCCTCGTGTGTCCTATTCTTGCTACCCTCTCTACACCTTTAGTTGAGATGGTCATTGACAGTGACACACCTGGGAGCCACACCAGTTTCCAGAACCATAATTCTAAATACCATCCTGGCAGTCTCTAAATTGCAAGGGTTCCTTTGTAAGGTGAGAAACCCTCTCTCCTGGAGGTTTGTTTATTTTGCAGTTAGAAAATGTAAGGGACTCCTTTGTGAGACATTGGCTTGGAATTTAAATGTATAGTATTGCTGACAGAGTGCTGAAAATTCATTATATGGTGTATTTAGCATTTTCTTTCTCTCCGGGTGGTGGACTGGGGCTGTCCCCTCCCTTCTTCCTGGTCCCTGAGAAGAGAATCCTTGGGCAGCAATGATTCAGCCTGTCCGCTGTCAACCGCTGCTGCCATCCAGCCATGGGCTCACAAGGGTTTCCTCACCACGGGTTTGTTTGGAGGGCTCACTTCCAAAACAAAGATTAAAATGCCTTTTCTCTTTAATAGTCTCACTGAACACTGTTGCTTGTTAATGTTCAGACACTAATAGCACTGGAAAGAGTCGTTGCTTGTGTCAACTCATCAAGTAGTCTAAACAAGCCGGCTGGAGGCTGGCCAGTTCTGGCCAGTCATTGACCACAGACACGATCTGCAAGGCTATTACAACTTGTGAAAGTGAGGGGTAGCTCTGCTTCCTGTCTAGCCCACTTCCCAAGGACTGTCCCCAGAAGCAGTGGACTTTGAGGCCAGTAGGGGGTTTTGTCCAGCTCCTGCCTTAAGCTGTGCCTCATTGTTTAGCACCAAAATTGACATGTGTGGAAAAGCTGGAAAATTCTGGAAAAGCCGGAAATAAGAGCAAGATCTGAAGGGAGGCTTGGCAGCCGGAAGTTTATAATTTAGTTTTGTGGTTAGAAGGTGCTGATAGCTTTTGTCCTACTTGTGTTTTTGATGAGTGGGTGGATTTGTGAGAGTTCTCCTCTTTGGAGACGTTCGCTCCTCTTCTCTGGATAGCCACATTTACTTCAGCCACATGCTTCCTTGCTATAAAGAGAACTTTACAATTGTTACACATCCCTTACTAAGGTGGATGGAGAAAAATCTTCGAGTATACCCTTCTGCCAATATCAGATAAACAAATTAAAAAAACCCAAAAGACTAATATTGAAAAAAAAATTTTTGCTGAGACGCATTTTGTTTCTAACTCTGCAGTATTTCCCAGGAGGGGGGAAAAAGTATCTATGTCTCTTCCATGGCTTTCCAAGGTCCAATTTCATCTCATTATTTATTTGAGAACTTTTTATTAAGTCACTCATTCTTTGCCAGGAACCAAGCTGGATACCAAGGATTCAAAGATGAAACAACATGGTTATCACCCCCAGGGAACACATATCCTTAAAATAAAGTTGTAGCTGTGATGGAAGGATGAAGAAAGCTTAAAAAAGAGCAGCTGAAAGAGGCCAGGAGGACTTGATTAAGGAGATTCTATTTGAACTGAAACGTAAAGGACTATGGGGATTTGTCAGAGGAAAAAAAATCAGGAGAACAGGAGGAAGGGGAATGGTTACCCAAATAATTCAGATCTTGTGTGTCATTGGAACGGGGAGGCCTTCAAGGGAGATAGGGCTGGATAGATAGGTCATTCAGTGCCTTGTAAGCAGCATGTAGTCTTCACTCTTACGTGATGGAAGGTGATTGGTAACTTCCAAACAAAAAAGTGATGTGATGTGATTTGCAGGTGAATAAAACATCGCTTTTTACTTTGCTGACAAAGTTCCATGTAATCAAAGGTATAGTTTTTCTGGTAGTCATGTATGGATGTGAGAGCTGGACCATAAAGAAGGCTGCATGCCGAAGAATTGATGCTTTTGAACTGTGGTGTTGGAGAAGACTCTTGAGAGTCCCTTGGACTGCAAGGACATCAAACCAGTCAATCCTAAAGGAAATCAATCCTGAATATTCATTAGAAGGACTGATGCTGGAGCTGAAGCTCCAATACTTTGGCCACCTGATGCAAAGAACTGACTCATTAGGAAAGACCCTGATGCTGGGAAAGATTGAGGGCAGGAGGAGAAGGGGATGACAGAGGATAAAATGGTTGGATGGCATCACTGCCTCAATGGACACGAGTTTGAGCAAGCTCCTGGCAATGGTGAAGGGCTGGGAAGCCTGGCGTGTTGCAGTCCATGAGGTCCCAAAGAGTCGGTCACGACTGAGCGACTGAACAACAAAAACAAAAAATCACTTAGAAAAACTGAATGTATAGGCAATAGGATCCACTCATCACCTATCGTCTGGTCACTGAGGTTGATCAGGGTACAGAGATAAAACTACCTCCCTATACATCTTTTTAATCTCTGTATTGATTTTAAGGGGCTTCTCAAATCTTATTGCAAGGCTTATGCAAGCCTTTGGGAAGTTTGTTGAGGCTTCCCAACATTTATCTCTGTCTAGGTCTCAGTAATTCTTTTTTCATTTTTTTTTGCTTTTCCCCCAGAACCCCATGATGTCTTTTTTTGAGCTCAGTGGTCTTAAGGCTTTTCAAAACATATTCAAACTTGGAGTAAAGCTATGCTAATTAAAACAATGTGACACTGACACAAGACGGAAAACCTATAGCTATGAAAGACATAGTTGATTCAGAATCAGACTCCAGTATGCATGAAAACAAAAGAAAAACGAATCATCACAAATCAGTAGTTCATAAAAAAGTGATTGATACAAATAATAAATAAATAATAAAGTTCAATTGCATAAGTAATCAAGAAAGGCTAATCAATGCAAAGATAAAAGATATCACTAAATAAGAAAAAGTAAATGTAATGCCCATGATGTAGTCTCTTACTCAGTAAAAGATATAACTTTTATGGAAAGGGTCTTGTGGGTTGGGTGTAAAAATTTCTTTTAAAAATGTTTATACCCTTGATCTCATGATTTCACTGATAGGAATATATTTTAAGAAAAAAAAATTGAAGAATTGGACAAAGATCTGTGCCCCCAAATATCCACCGCAGCATTATTTACAACACACATTCTAAGAGGTGATTTATAAAGTAAGGATAACAGTAGTCACTCTCTTCCACAGAAATGAGCATTTATTGAGCTTCTTCTAAAAGTCGGTGATTAATTTATCTGCTATAACCTTCCCATGCTGCAGATTATAAAATTTGGGCTCAGAGGAGTTTGGTAATCAGCCCAAGATTACACAATTTTGGTGCTAACCCAGATCTGACATCAAAGCCTTGTTCTTTCTATATCATACCTCAGTTCTTCTATTATGAATATGTGTCAATTGTTTGCTTCAGAAATAGCTATAAGAATGGACTTTCCTGGTGGGGGAAGATTAAGATACTGCACTTCCAATGTAGGGGACCCTGGTTCGATCCCTGGTTGGGGAACTAAGGTCCCACATGCCACATGGTGCAGCCAAATAATAATAATAAGTTTAAGGAACTCTATATCTCTTTCTATTGTTTCAACCTTCCAGAAGACGAGAAAGGGTTCTGTTTTTGGATTCCTGTGTGTGAGCAGAGGAGCTAGTGCCTATGCTTTGGAGAGTCAATGAATTCATCTGCAATTTAGATCATTTGTTTCCCAAGAAAAAATAGTGAGCCATAAAAATGTAATATTCCTCCTGGGAGTCTTCTCTCTCTTACTCTTGGAATAAATCCAGAGGAGACAAACACTTACAACACTGAGTACATCCCAGATAGGATCTGTAGTAAATATTGGCTAGTCCATCTATATTTAGTGGTTGGTTATTTATAGGGATACCTCTTCTACTAGATAGCCAGTTTCTCAGAGTTCAGGAAATACAGCATTGTCAGTGCCTTGAATATAGAGAGAGGACACTGTCTAGTGGCAGAAGCAGAGGACTACAGTTATTTCTCAACAGTCAGTAGCTTGACTCAGTTCTTACAGGAGGCACTGGTTGGCTTCAATTTTTGTAAAAATGGGAAGTGGAAGTAAAAACTAACAGCCTCACATGATCAAAGGTCCATCAGAGTATAATTGCAAAATGCCAAGAAAAAAGTTGCAGGAACATCAAGTGTTGATGGTCAACTGAAAGGTCATAAAACAAATAACACTGGTTTGCTTCTTGCTTATATTTTCTTATTTTGAAGATGTTTGGTACACTTGTTGTAATCCCATGTAAAGTTCTAATCTGCTATCTTCAGACTGAACCATTGGCTAATGTCAGCTTTAGACTTTTACAGAGCAGGAAGAGATGGAAAAATCAGCTGAGTCACAGAGAAATATCTCCTTTTCTGAGCTTGCCCTCTTTATTCACTCTCTCCCTCTTTTCTTTTCCCCCCACAAAGAATAGAACTATGCATTTCATCAAATCTAAGATAACATTGATTATGAGACTAACTGACTTTGCAGGTATAATTAAGAAAGAAAAGTACTGCCAATTAAAATGGAAGGAAGTTGGGGGAAGCCGTAATTTTAAATTTGTATTTTATTTTTATTTCAAGAGTTAATTTAAGCTTTTTTAGACAGAGATTTCTTTCACGTATGTTGCACGCACAAACATATGCAAAGAAAAAAATGAGCAAAATGACTAGAGTATGGTATTCCTAATGCCACTTCATACAGTATTAACTCTTTTCATCGTTTTTTGATTTAGAAATTTTCTCCACACACAGTTTTCCTGTGTGTACTATCAAAATGTTACGTTTGCTGTACAAATGTGCTCCACTATTCTCTCTGGGATTTTCCTTCAAGTCATAGACGCCCATTTCTACAAATACTGGTTATTGCTTGATCTCACCAGATCGAAAGACAGCTTTCAGACAATGGCCAGAATTCTTATTTCTTCCTCAAATTATCTTTTAACAGTTTGTTGACTCAAATATTGAAGAGTTGCAGTTATCCAGTTATCCTTCCAAAATGTCAACCAAATTCAAAGTTATGGGTACAAAAGCAATAACAATTATGTCAGAACTTCTACTTGGCTAACATTGATTATAAGAGACCATTGATTGTAAGATGTCAGAAATGTTAAAATGTAAGTAAAACGAGAAGGTGAGGAGTTCATCTTAAGTTGGTGATATAAGTTTGTATTCAATTTCCACCGCATAGAGGGGATAGTGGGGGAAGGGATATAGGGTTAGAGGTTAGGGTTGGAGAGCTCTCTTCTGATCATTATTTCTTCAAGGTCTGAGTTTTGGTGTCCCGTAGAGGACTCAGTGACTATAGGCTGACACCAATGTTTTTAAGGGAACTGTTTAAAGGTCTTTCAAGAGCATGTACAAAGAGCCTAGGTTTAAATCAGCATGTAGGTTTCATTTTATTTCCAACATTTCTAATTTATAATAATTAATTTATAGAAATAGATCCACCTTAATAAGAATCAAGTTTCTTTGTTTGTCTCTTCCCTCTCACGTTCAAAGACTAAAAGGGAATCTGAGCCACTTAACTGAAAACTAGATATGTGGGGAACAACTTTTACCTTTAAGTTGAAGTGAGGCCGATTTGTATGTTGATTTCATTGAGCTTAGACTGGAGGCATTGTTCAGCTGATTATTCATACAGAAGTGTGAAATTAAAACAAAAAGTCAATAGATGGTAGTAGGAAAAGTGTTTTATGGTTAAAAAAAAATACTCCTCCAATTGGATAGATTTGTTTGCATGCATGTATGTGCTCAGTAGGTTCAGTCTTGTCTGACTCTGCAATCCATGGACTGTAGCTCACCAGGCTCCTCTGTCCATGGAATTCTCCAGGCAAGAATACTGGAGTGGATAGCCATTCCCTTCTCCAGAGGATCCTCCTGACCCAGGGATTGAACTCAGGTCTCCCATATTGCAGGCAGATTCTTTACCATCTGAGCCACCAGGGAAGCCCATTCAAAAAAGACTCTTGGTTCTTTTAGGAATAAACTACAGTATGTTGAAAGTATATTAATCTAGTCTACCCTATAGATCAAAATAAGTTTTGGTTCAAAAGTACGTGACATACTATTTTGGTCAACTGTTGTGTAATTTTATTATGTAAAATCTCCAAGTTTAAGAATGAGAATCTGACCAAAGCTGATAATACAAAATACAAACAAGCAGAAATACAAACTTAATATGCCTCATGTCAGGAACAAAAATGTTAGCCTACTTATGTGTAGAGCATATCTTTAGAATTTTGTGTAAATAAAATGTAGACAATTTTTTTTGTGTTTGAATTCATTGTTTTTGGCTAAAAAAACATGGAAAATGCACAAAAGTAGTCCAAACAGATGTCCAAAAGGGTATTAACTATAGTGTAGAGTAAGGTTGCATGCGTGTGCTCAGTCGTGTCTGACTGTGTGGCCTCATGGACTATCGTCTGTCAGGCTCCTCATTCTCAAAATCCTCTGTCTATGGGATTTTCCAGGCAAGAATACTGGAGTGGGTTACCATTTCCTTCTCAAGAGGATCTTCCCTACCCAGGGATCAAATCCACATCTCCTGTGTCTCCTGCATTGGCAGGCAGATTCTTTACCACTAGCGCCAGCTGGTATTAACTAGGGCCACTGGTTATTTATTTACCTCCACTTCACTTTGTATTAAGACATTGCATAGGGACTTCCCTGGTGGTCCACTGGTTAAGAATTCACCCTGCAGTGCAATGCAATGTTCCATTCCTGATCAGCACACTAAGATCCCACATGCCGCAGAGCAACTGAGTTTTCATGCCATGATGACTAAGCTCACATGCCACAACTAGAAAGCCCATGTGCAGCAATGAAAGATCTCACGTGATACAACGAAGATGCTGTATGACACCACTGAGACCTGGTGCAGCCAAATAAATATTTTTTTAAAAAGACTCTGCATAGATCTTCAATTAGAATTGAAAATTTAAAATTGCAACCAAAATATTTTCAATTTTGCATTTAACAAAATTTCAAGTTTAGAATCTCTAAAGATGTTTTTGGTCATCCAGAAAAACAAATAGGAGACGTTTTCTTCATCCTGTCCTTTGGTTCAAAGAACTTATCTGCTTGAAACACCAAATGATACTTTCATATCTCATATTAGCTTTTCCATAATCCTTTCATGTTATATTATTGCTGATGGTAATTGTCAGTCCAGCTTTCCATTTTCTGATTAATCATTAAAAAAAGACTCTTCAGACAATTACAAACAGATAGGAAAGAATTTAATAGCTCTTTGTCAGCTCTTTCTTTCTCTGGAATACTTAAAACCTCCCTCACACTTATATATTTTTCCTACAGTCTTCAGTTCAGTCAGTTCAGTTCAGTCGCTCAGTCATGTCCGACTCTTTGCGACCCCATGAATCGCAGCGCGCCAGGCCTCCCTGTCCATCACCAAGTCCCAGAGTTCACCCAGACTCACATCCATCGAGTCAGTGATGCCATCCAGCCATCTCATCCTCTGGCGTCCCCTTCTCCTCCTGCCCCCAATCCCTCCCAGCATCAGGGTCTTTTCCAATGAGTCAACTCTTCGCATGAGGTGGCCAAAGTACTGAAGTTTCAGCTTTAGCATCATTCCTTCCAAAGAAATCCCAGGGCTGATCTCCTTCAGAATGGACTGGTTGGATCTCCTTGCAGTCCAAGGGACTCTCAAGAGTCTTCTCCAACACCACGGTTCAAAAGCATCAATTCTTCGTGCTCAGCTTTCTTCACAGTCCAACTCTCACATCCATACACCACCACTGGAAAAACCATAGCCTTGACTAGACGGAACTTTGTTGGCAAAGTAATTATGCTATCTAGGTTGGTCATAACTTTCCTTCCAAGGAGTAAGCGTCTTTTAATTTCATGGCTGCAGTCACCATCTGCAGTGATTTTGGATTAGACACTAATTCTTTTTTTTTAAAGACACATTATTTTTAACAAAACACTTATTTCTTCATTTGGCTGTGCCAGGTCCTAGTTGTGGAAAGCAGGATCTTCACTGAAGCATGCGAGATCTTCTAGGTGTAGCACCTGGGATTTAGTTCCCTGACCGGGTATCGAACCCAGGCTGCCTGCATTGGGAGTTCAAAGTTTTAGCCCCTGGACCAGCAGGGAAGTCCCTATACATTAATTCTTAAATGCTACAAGCTAATTTCCAGCTCTGTCCTTGTTCAAATTCTCACACAGCCTGTTTTAATGAAGGACACACTAGTGGGATAGGTAGGGGAGATGGGTACATACTGTAATCATGCGATGGTGTTGGCCAGGCATGGGGCTTGCCGAGTGACTCAGTGGTAAAGAATCTGTCTACAAATACAGAAGATGTGGGTTCAATCCCTGGTTTGGGAAGATCCTGTGGAAAGGAAATTACAACCCACTCCAATATTCTTGCTTAGAAAATCCCATGAACAGAGGAGCCTAAGTAGGCTACAGTCCATGGGGTCTAAAAGAGTCTTACACAACTGAGCAGAAACACACATGCATACACGTTAGTCAGGCCACTTAGCTCAAGGAGGGTAAAAAAGCAAAGGATATCAACTATAGTAGCAACAAACTAAAGAGCTCTTTAGTGTTTGTTTTTTTTTTTTTTTGAACTGTGGTGTTGGAGAAGACTCTTGAGAGTCCCTTGGACTGCAAGGAGATCCAACCAGTCCATCCTAAAGGAAATCAGTCCTGAATATTCATTGGAAGGTCTGATGCTGAAGCTGAAACTCCAATACTTTGGCTACCTGAAACGAAGAACTGACTCACTGGAAAAGACCCTGATGTTGGGAAAGATTGAGGGTGGGAGAAGAAGGGGATGACAGAGGATGAGATGGTTGGATGGCATCACTGACTCAATGGAAGTGAGTTTGAGTAACCTCCGGGAGTTGGTGATGGACAGGGAGGCTAGGCATGCTGCAGTCCATGGGATCGCAAAGAGTCGGACATGACTGAGCGACTGAACTGAACTGAACTGAAGGAGCTCTGGTTGATCGGAAGGACCAGCACTTGTATCTTTATTGGAACGCCAGCTTCTTGTCACTTGCTCTTCATCCACACCAACATCTCAAGTGACTCTGAATTATCCTGAGGCTCCAATTACTGTAACTGCTGTAGTATATTCTCTCCCAATCTCTGTCACAGCAAACGTGCTTGCTTTCCTCTCTAACTTTCCAATGCATATGTGCATACATTCACACACATGGACACACACAGTAGCTGATGTTCAGTAAGCCATTCTGAGCCTACACACAGGGAGCTATTAATGAAGCTTTTGAACTTCACAATAACGAAGTTCCCTGCCCCAGGGTGCTGTTCCCTTCTCTGCCTGCCTTTCCTTCTGCTCCAGAGCAGATTTCTCTTGCCTCCTCAGGGGAAATTCTGTTTCCAACAGCCAGTTCCCCAGTTACCTCTCCCAATTCAATCCCTCCTTCTTTGGAAGAGACTCAAAACATTATGGTGCTAGTGGTAAAGTACCCACCTGCCAATGCAGGAGACATAAGAGACTCAGGATCAATTCCTGGTTCGCGAAGATTCCCTGGAGGATGTAATGGCAATCCACCCCAGTATTCTTGCCTGAAGAATCCCACGGACAGAGGATCCTGGCAGGCTACAGTCCATAGTATCACAAAGAGTCAGACACAACTGAAGTGACTTAGCTCAGAGGCAAAACACATTAGAGGTTACAAAATTAAGAGGTAGTGTGGATAGGACAGGTATGGAAAGGGACAAGGAATAAAATACCGTTTCTTCATTGTTTGTGTTCAAATGACCTGGGACTTAAATTTGGTGGAATTTTGTTTGGTTCTCTTGACTTCTCTATCCATGAAACGGGAGAGTATGTATCCTGCCAGGCAGAGGATAATGAAGACTGTCTCTCCAGCATACTTTTTGTTTGTTCAAAAAGCCAGTATAAAGTATTATTTCAGGATGAGTTGAGGTACTCTGCCAGATATCTATTTGAAGTTTGTCCAGAATATTAATACCTTCATCCTTTGTTTCAGGAATCCCAAAGCCTCCAAACCCATTGGAAGTAACGTGGCTGTGGGTTTATATACTTTCATACAAGACAAAAGCATGCTTGTTACAAAAATGTCATTAACTTGAGCGGTAGGAGGTTTCATGTTTTCCGTTGTGTGAGGTTCACAAGACGCTGGGAAAGAGCGCATATTTTAGCTTATATGGATTCTCACCCTAAATTAAGTTTACACTGAAGCACAGCTGAAACTGAGTTTTGCTTGATTTCCACCTGAAACCATAATTCATCTCAGGTTCACTTGAACTGTGCCCCTATCTAGTTTAGGACTGCAGGCAGGTTCACTCAGAGTTTCACAAGCCTCAGCAAACCTCTCAGCCAACTTGACCTGAATTTGAGGTTTTGATTCAGTTTGGAGTATTTATTCAGGAGCTTTGCACAATCCTGGGCTATCTCGGGCCATGATCTGAAATCCCATCAGACTCACTTCAGACCGTATGGAGCAAAGACAGAGACCTCTGTGGCTATTATTACTGGCCACACATTCATTCCATTATGTCTATATCCTCAGCCACCTTCACTAGACTTCTACTGTGAATACTTTTTCTTAAAAAAAAAAAACCAAAACCACTGTATATTAGTGTCAGTGATTGCTAAAAATGAACTGGTCAAAAAGCTTGTCAATTTCTTGACACTCCATTACATATACTGAAGGACTGTTTCTGAAGTCTTTGCCTTTATTTCCCCCAACAGACATGTTTGCTACTTTTGAATTTAATAATCACTTCCAACTACATAATGTTTTAAGATCTAAAACTATTATTTCTAATTATGTTGGTAACTTTTGAGGGAGGCACTCTGTGAAATTTGTGGGATCTCTATTTCCCGACCAGGGATAGAACATGAGCCCTTGGCAGTGAAAGTGCGGAGTCCTAACCACTGGATCACCAAGGAATTCCCCGAGAGTAACTTTTCAAGAAGGTCCATTATATAACTACAAGTATCAGATCAGATCAGATCAGTCGCTCAGTCGTGTCCGACTCTTTGCGACCCCATGAATCGCAGCACGCCAGGCCTCCCTGTCTATCACCAACTCCCGGAGTTCACTCAGACTCATATCCATCGAGTCAGTGATGCCATCTAGCCATCTCATCCTCTGTTGTCCCCTTCTCCTTCTGCCCCCAACCCCTCCCAGCATCAGAGTCTTTTCCAATGAGTCAACTCTTCTCATGAGGTGGCCAAAGTACTGGAGTTTCAGCTTTAGCATCATTCCTTCCAAAGAAATCCCGGGGCTGATCTCCTTCAGAATGGACTGGTTGGATCTCCCTGCAGTCCAAGGTCACCAAAAAATTCTAGTCAGTCCTTTAAAATAAAGTGTAGACCTTTGTAACAAGTGAAACAACACGAAGTTGTGTATTTTTTA
Source organism: Bos taurus (assembly GCF_002263795.3). Classification (NCBI taxonomy): domain Eukaryota; kingdom Metazoa; phylum Chordata; class Mammalia; order Artiodactyla; family Bovidae; genus Bos; species Bos taurus. The sequence goes on along the minus strand of NC_037332.1, from coordinate 48,071,272 downwards.
AAGTCTGGCATTTATACCACTGATTTTCTTTGTGCTACTTAATTGTCCCAATGTGAAAATCTATTTGCATGACAAGCTCTTGTATATACTTCAGTGATTCTTATTTTTATGGTGAACTATACTTTGTTGCTGCTTTCAGCACAGATAACAGTAGATCATAAAATGAAATGAAGTAAAACCATATAAAATAGAGAAATTTCTATTTTGACAATGGGGAGAAATTCTTATTTCCTTTGGTGAATAATGCAAATAAAGAATTTTTCTCATTTATAGTGCTTTAGGAGAATCAGGCTACAGAGCATTGGGTTTTCCCAGAAAACAGTGGTTTACAATTGATTTCCAAGTTATTTCTCAAATCCTCAGGAAACAGATTAGCTTTGCAGCAGAGCCTTATTTATTCAAACATATTAGAAATCAGGTGGGTCTGAAACTGGTAAAATGTCTGAATCGAAGACTATTTGTAAAGAAATGCATCTGGATTCCTTTTAAGGATATATGGTCATTGAAACATCACTAATAAAGTTTCTAAGTCAAATCCTTTGAAGGAAACTCTTTCATGAATAGAAGAGACAGTTGAGAATAAATTGCAATCAGCAAGTCAATTGTTTCTAATAAGTGGGTTCTAGAAAACTATCTGTTCCTTTAAGATTTAAGAGTCTCCCCAAGTCTAGTTTTCACTATTAATTCTCTGGGTACACTTGGTGTTCACAGTGAATGGAAATGTATACTTCAATCTGGCTTCTGCATCAGTGAGCTTTGGGAGAAATTGGGAAGCATCCCCAGCCTCTAGGCTGCTGCCTCCCTGGCTAATTCACTCATCACTTCAGGCTACATTTTTTTCCTCTTCCATTGCCACCACATCCCAGGCAAACAAATGTACTTCCCCTCCACCCCCATTTTCTCTGGTGTTCAGTGAACCCATTTTCTAACCCCAGATCACCATCCAGCTTAAAACTTCCTTCATGTGTTTTTCTTCCTCCCCTCCCAGAGTACAATCTGTGACAGAGAAGGATTCAGCCAATGATTTCACAGTTTTACTAACATACTTCTGTTCTCTGTTTCCTCTGCCAGAATATCAGCTCAGTTGCTTATCTTTTGCTACCTGGCCTACCCATAGCCTTTCAAGAATTCTCCTTCCCTCTAACCACCCTCCTGTTAACCCATTCCCCAGAACATTGGGCACCTAACGACCTCTGACCACAGCACTCCTCTACTCAACCACCTCTCATGGCCCAGCCACTGGAAGCCTCCACAAGAGCTGATCCCAGCTCTTTCCAATGTGAGCTCCTATTCCCCAGTGGGTAATCCTCACAGTTGAGCCAGTCAGGTGATTTTCTGTTCCCCAAACACATTATGTGCCTTCCAATCTCTATATGTACTTTCATGCCATTCTCAAAAATGCCATCAACCCTTCAGAGTCAAAACCAAACATCAAAGTTTCCTTATAGGCACAGATAGCATAGAGTGTCAGTCACTCAGTCATGTCCAACTCTTTGCAACCCTATAGACTGTAGACTGCCAGGCTTCTGTGTCCATGTAATTCTCCAGAATACTGGAGTGGGTAGCCTTTCCCTTCTCCAGGGGATTTTTCCAACCCAGGGAATGAATACAGGTCTCCTGCATTGCAGGAAGATTCTTTACCATCTGAGCCACCAGGGAAGCCCCTATAGCACACAGAAGTCCTAGCCATATTTATAAATACATGATTATCCAGAGCTTTTGTAAATCTGTATATCACATAGACGTATATATCTTGGACTCACAAAACATTTGATAGTTAACAAAGAATTTTCACCCATATTATCTCATTTAATTCTTATATCAAACCCATTAGATGGGCAGTATCAACAGCTGACTAACAAAGAAGCTGAATCTGGGAAAGCTGTGTGGGTTACTCAAGGTCACCTAGCTGAGAAGTGACAGAAGTAGGTTTCACACCCAGGTTTGGAACAACTCCGGGGTGCTTTCAACCCTATCACAATGACCTCCACAGTAATTTCTACAGCAGATGGGGAAATAGGCCAGGTAATGGAGGGTCACAGGAGGTTTCTGAGAACAGCAGTGGCATGATCAAAGCGTTGCTGCAGGAAGATTGATCTGGTGGGGCTGCGTGGAGGGGATGGAAGCAGGAAAGCCCTGCTGGAAACCATCTTGCCCTCCTCTGAACTCCCGGGGCTCTCTGTTTATACTCCCTGTGAAGCATTAATCCAGTGCTGCAAATGGGTTATTTATTTGTTTACATGACTCCCTTCCTACTAACACTTTGCTTAGAGCAGAAAGGATTTAATGTGCCTTTAAACTGTCTTGTATTTTACAACTAGATTAATACAACTAGGTTCTTATCTTCTCCACTTGATTTTAAGCCTTGAGTATAAAAAGCATGGATTTTACATCTCTGTACTAACTGCGTGTTTGACATGAGGCCATACTGATGGTGGATGTTCAGAATCTAACGAATGAATGACATCTGAGACATTTCTGCTAAAGATGGGACTGGAGAGGAGTTATGGCTAAATAAATTACAGTGTTTGATATTTCAAAATAATCTGCAACCATTAATAGGATGAGGCAAAATTATAGGAGTTTAAATGGTGAGAAGACTGTGATAAACTGTTTATAAATCACAGAACACGAGACTTTCCTGGTGGTCCAGCAGTTAAGAATCTGCCTGCCAATGTGGGACACAGGTTTGATCCCTGGTCCAGGGATGATTCCACAGGCCGTGGAGCAATTAAACTCGTGGTTCACAGCTACTGGTCCTGCCTGCCCTAGAGACTGTCCTCAGCAAAACAGAGAGTAACCCCACCCCCTCAACAACTAAAGGAAGCCTGCGTTGCAGCAACACAGACCCAGCACAGCCCACAAATGAAACAAATACATAAATTTTTAAAATTTCTGTAAAAAAAATTGCAGAACACACACACACATATGAAATAAAAGAGTGTGTGTGTTTGGTGCATGTAGAACTATTAACACTGGCTGCCTCTGGGAAAAGTGATGGAATCAGGAAAGAGTCATGTAGAATTTTATGTTTTAGTTTATATCCAGAGTTTACATAATAATTCTGTATAGTTTTGTACACATTGGAAAATGCATTTTACAAAGAGTTTGTATGACTTTTGTGTGTCCAGAGAATTTGGTAACGCAAACCATATACAACTAAGGACTAATATTTCAGTTCCATGTTGTCTGGTGACGAAAAGAACCATTTAGTCTCTCCCACGTGCTAAATGTCTTCATTTAACTTAATCCTGAAGATTCTTTCCAGGTTGTTTGTGTATCCACCTCTGAGTCCAGTTTCCCTTTCTGTATTGTCTGTGCCCAGTGGAGGCAGAAAAGATGCCCTGTGCATGGTCTCCCAGTGTCCTTTTTTTCTTTACTTTGTAGGACTTTTTTAAATTTTTTAGGACTTTTAATGGTACATCCCAGTCCCTCCCAGTTTGATTCTCCTTCATCTCCTTGGGACTGTCTGCCTGGATGCAGTCCAGTTGCCTCCCACAGACACCCCACTAAGATATCACAGTGCTCCTTGACATCTTCAGTGTAGCTCCTAGAGGCTTGAGTTACATGTGTTAAACCACCTTGGGCCTATTCTTTTACTTTCAGGAAAAAGAACAATTCTACCACTTCTGACTTTCTTCCCTCCCTCTCCCTGCCACTCCAGGTCAACAATCATGATTTTTCAGAAGGAAATTATTTTCCTTAAAGATTCCATTGATGACAAAATACAGTCCTTGTGTGATTACAACCTTGTCTAAGTATAAATACCTAAATAGTATTTGGAACTAGGGTTTTCATCATTGGTCATTAGCCTTCTTTTCCTTGCATCTGAGTATTTTCTCTTTTGAAAAGTACACTTTTCCCCTAGACTTTTTTTTAAAATTCATCCATGGCTCTGTGTGTGCTAAGTGGCTTAAGTTGTGTCCAACTTTTTGCGACGCTATGGACTGTAGCCTGCTAGGCTCCTCTGTCCATGGGATTCTCCAGGCAAGAATACTGGAGTGGGTTGCCATGCCCTTCTCCAGGGAACCTTCCCAACCCAGAGATCGAACTCGAGTCTCATGTCTCCTGCCCTAGCAGGTGGGTTCTTTATTGCCAGGGCCACCTGGGAGGCATCAACTCACCACTGAATATCTTTTTAAAAATTGCATTAAATCTCACTTTCTAGTCAAGGCTATGGTTTTTCCAGTAGTCACGTGTGGATGTGAGAGTTGGACTATAAAGAAAGCTGAGCACCAAACAATTGATGCTTTTGAACTGCAGTGTTAAAGAAGACTCTTGAGAGTCCCTTGGACTGTAAGGAGATCCAACCAGTCCATCCTAAAGGCAATCAGTCCTGAATATTCATTGGAAGGACTGATGTTGAAGCTGAAACTCCAATACTTTGGCCACCTGATGTGAAGAGCTGACTCATTTGGAAAGACCCTGATGCTAGGAAAGATTGGGGGCAGGAGGAGAAGGGGACACAGAGGATGAGATGATTGGATGGCATCACCGACTCAATGGAGATGAGTTTGAGTGAACTCCAGGAGTTGGTGATGGACAGGGAGGCCTGGCATGCTGCAGTGCATGGGGTCACAAAGAGTCAGACACGACTGAGTGACTGAACGGAACTGAACTAAATGTTCATCTCTCTTAACACGTTTCTGCTGCTAAGTTGCTTCAGTCGTGTCCGACTCTGTGCGACCCTATAGACAGCAGCCCACCAGGCTCCCCCGTCCCTGGGATTCTTCAGGCAAGAATACTGGAGTGGGTTGCCATTTCCTTCTCCAATGCATGAAAGTGAAAAGTGAAAGTGAAGTCGCTCAGTCGTGCCCGACTCTTAGCACTTAATTATAATCAAAAAGGAGTCATCTTATCAGACAGCACTATGTAATTTCACGTTGCACCACACTGTAAAATATGAGGCTACTAAACAATCTCCAGGAACCCGAGGAGACTGTTTGTAATTACCAGACATGCTCTACCACTGCTGTCACCCTCTTTCCCACTTTCCTCAACTTCTTAATGAGCATCCCAAAGCTCAGGGGCAGTGTCGCTGAGGCAGTCAAGTCTGAAACCAAGAACCCTTTCCACCAAGAACCATTTGGGTATGCGGTGCATCAAGAATGCCTACTATGAGCTCCACAGTCACCATACTTCATATACCTGTGCCCAGATGCATTGTGCCTGACATGTTGCTGATCATATATAAGATATGCAGAACTACATATGTAAACAACTTCCAGCAAGAAAGAGTTCTCTGCAGGAGGCACTGGCCTGTCACTAACATTAAGTCAGGCACCCGCTTGCTCTACTCATTTCCAACCCCAGCAAAACTTTCAAGCCTTTTGATCACATAATACCACACCTAACCTGTTGGATCTTTCCTAGACCAAATAATTAGAAATGAAAAATAAGTAAATTAACAGATGATCAGATCTCTTCCCTAGCTTCCCCTTCAGTCATCTTTGGAACAAACTGTGTGAACAGGATAGCATCTAAAGCAAAATCAGGGACTTTCCTGGTTGTCCAGTGGCTAAGACTCCATGTTTCCAATGCAGTGGCCCAGATTCAATCCCTGATCACAGGACTAGATCACACATGCCTCAACTAAGAATTCGAATGCTGCAACTAAATAAAAAATAAAAAAGAACCGCATGTGCCACAACTAAAAAAGATCCCAAATGCCACAAAAAGACCAGCACAGCTCATTCCAGTTCGGTCGCTCAGTCTTGTCCGACTCTTTGCAACCCCGTGAACTGCAGCACACCTGGAGTTTACCCAAATAAGCCTCCCTGTCCATCACCAACACCTGGAGTTTACCCAAATTCATGTCCATTGAGTCTGTGATGCTATCCAACCATCTCATCCTCTGTCGTTCCCTTTTCCTCCTGCCCTCAATCTTTCCCAGCATCAGGGTCTTTTCCAATGAGTCAGCTCTTCACATCAGGTGGCCAAAATATTGGAGTTTCAGCTTCAACATCAGTCCTTCCAATGAACATCCAGGACTGATCTCCTTTAGGATGGACTCATTGGATCTCCTTGTAGTCCAAGGAACTCTCAAGAGTCTTCTCCAAAACCTCAGTTCAAAAGCATCAATTCTTCGGTGCTCAGCTTTCTTTATAATTCAACTCTCACATCCACACATGACTACTGGAAAAACCATAGCCTTGACTAGACGGACCTTTGTTGGCAAAGTAATGTCTCTGCTTTTGAATATGCTACTTAGGTTGGTTATAACTTTCCTTCCAAGGAGTAAGTGTCTTTTAATTTCATGGCTGCAATCACCATCCGCAGTGATTTTGGAGCCCCCAAAAATAAAGTCAGCCACTGTTCCCCCTCTATTTGCCATGAAGTGATGGGACCAGATGCCATGACCTTAGTTTTCTGAATGTTGAGCTTTAAGCCAACTTTTTCACTTTCCTCTTTCACTTTTATCAGCAGGCCCTTTAGTTCTTCTTTACTTTCTGCCATAATGGTGGTATCATCTGCATATCTGAGGTTATTGATATTTCTCCCAGCAATCTTAATTCCAACTTGTGCTTCTTCCAGCCCAGCATCTCTCATGATGTACTCTGCATATAAGTGAAGTAAGCAGGGTGACAAAATACAGCCTTGACGTACTCCTTTTCCTATTTGGAACCAGTCTGTTGTTCCATATTTAGTTTTAACTGTTGCTTCCTGACCTGCACACAGGTTTCTTAAGAGGCAGGTCAGGTGGTCTGGTATGCCCATCTCTTTCAGAATTTTCCACAGTTTATTGTGATCCACACAGTCAAAGACTTTGGCATAGTCAATAAAGCAGAAATAGATGTTTTCCTGGAACTCTCTTGCTTTTTTGATGATCCAGCGCATGTTGGCAATTTGATCTCTGGTTCCTCTGCCTTTTTTAAAACCAGCTTGAACATCTGGAAGTTCACGGTTCATGTATTGTTGAAGCCTGGCTTGGAGAATTTTGAGTGTTACTTTACTAGCATGTGAGATGAGTGCAATTGTGTGGTAGTGTGAGCACTCTCTGGCATTGCCTTTCTTTGGGATTGGAATGAAAACGGACCTTTTCCAGTCCTGTGGCCACTGCCGAGTTTTCCAAATTTGCTGGCATATTGAGTGCAGCACTTTCATAGCATCATCTTTCAGGATTTGAAATTGCTCAACTGGAATGCCATCACCTCCACTAGCTTTGTTCGTAGTGATGCTTTCTAAGGCCCACTTGACTTCACATTCCAGGATGTCTGGCTCTACGTGAGTGATCACACCATCATGATTATCTGGGTCGTGAAGATATTTTTGTACAGTTCTCCTGTGTATTCTTGCCACCTCTTCTTAATATCTTCTGCTTCTGTTAGGTTCATACCATTTCTGTCTTTCATTGTGCCCATCTTTGCATGAAATGTTCCCTTGGTATCTCTAATTTTCTTGAAGAGATCTCTAGTCTTTCCCATTTGATTGTTTTTCTCTATTTCTTTGCATTGATCACTGAGGAAGGCTTTCTTATCTCTCCTTGCTATTCTTTGGAACTCTGCATTCAGATGCTTATGTCTTTCCTTTTCTCCTTTGCTTTTCACTTCTCTTCTTTTCACAGCTATTTGTAAGGCCTCCTCAGGCAGCCATTTTGCTTTTGTGCATTTTTTTTCCTTGAGGATGGTCTTGATCCCTGTCTCCTGTACAATGTCACAAACCTCTGTCTATAGTTTATCAGGCACTCTAATAGATCTAGTCCCTTAAATCTATTTCTCGCTTCTACTGTATAATCATAAGGGATTTGATTTAGGTCATACTTGAATGGTCTAGTGGTTTTCCCCACTGTCTTCAATTTAAGTCAATTTGGCAATAAGGAGTTCATAATCTGAGCCACAGTCAGTGTCCAGTCTTGTTTTTGCTGACCGTATAGAGCTTTTCCATCTTTGGCTGCAAAGAATATAATTAATCTGATTTTGGTGTTGACTATCTGATGATGTCCATGTGTAGAGTCTTCTCTTGTGTTGTTGGAAGTGGGTGTTTGCTATGACCAGTGCTTCTCTTGGCAGAACTCTATTAGCCTTTGCCCTGCTTCATTCTGTACTCCAAGGCCAAATTTGCCTGTTACTCCAGGTGCTTCTTGACTTCCTACTTTTGGATTCCAGGCCCCTATAATGAAAAGGACATCTTTTTTGGGTGTTAGTTGTAAAAGGTCTTCTGAGTCTTCAAAGAACTGTTCAACTTCAGCTTCTTCAGCGTTACTGGTCGGGGCATAGACTTGGAATACCGTGATATTGAATGGTTTGCCTTGGAAAAGAAGAGAGATCATTCTGTCATTTTTGAGACTGCAGCTTTAGCATCAATCCTTGCAATGAACACCCAGGACTGATCTCCTTTAGCATGGACTGGTTGGATTGCCTTGCAGTCCCAAGGGACTCTCAAGAGTCTTCTCCAATACCACAGTTCAAAAGCATCAATTCTTCAGCGCTCAGCTTTCTTCACAGTCCAACTCTCACATCCATATATGACCACTGGAAAAACCATAACCTTGACTAGACGGACCTTTGTTGGCAAAGTAATGTCTCTGCTTTTGAATATTCTATCTAGGCTGGTCATAACTTTCCTTCCAAGGAGTAAACGTCTTTTAATTTCATGGCTGCAATCACCATGTGCAGTGATTTTGGAGCCCCCCAAAATAAAGTCAGCCACTGTTTCCACTGTTTCCCCATCTATTTCCCATGAAGTGATGGGACCAAATGCCATGATCTTCGTTTTCTGAATGTTGAGCTTTAAGATAACTTTTTCACTCTCCTCTTTCACTTTCCTCAAGAG